>NC_135630.1:51035387-51700665 GCF_053574225.1 Canis aureus
TCAGGTTTAAAGATTTGTTGATTGATTGATTGATTGATTGATTGACTGACTTTAGAGAGAGTGAGAGCAAGAGAACATGAGCAGGAAGTGGCAGAGGGGAAGGGAGAAAGAATCTCAAGCCAACTCCATGCTGCATGCCAAGCCCCACGGGGGCTCAATCCCAGAACCTGAGATCACACCTGAGCCAAAACCAAAAGTGAGACACATCTGACCTCACCACCCAAGAGCCCCTCCTTGTTCAGTTTTAAAGGAACGCCATATAATAAGTTGTCATTAATTACATTTTACAAATTCAGTTTTGGAGAAAATATATGACTTGTTCATGGTTACTCTGCTAGGAAGTAGCAGAAGCTGGAGCCTGGATACAAAGCAAAATCTTTGACTTCAGGGCTATTCTATTCCATTGTAACTTTTATGCCATTATTACACAAGATATACCAGAATTTAATACCTTTCATTTTTTGTCACTTAGAATACACCATTGCGTAGTGCAAGCTGCCTTTCACCTTCCTGCATCTCATTCTCAAATCCTGGATCATTTTTCATAGCATGCTAAGACAATTCTAGAGTTTAATAATTGTAATAAACCCTTGAAGAAACTAGTAGTAATAAGATATTTCCAAAGGTAAAAATTATATTATTTCTGATATGTATTTACTACTAAGTAGTTTTACTGTGTTCTTCTTTAAAAATTGATTGTATATATATATTAACTCTAATTCAGCTGAAATCGTGAAATAACGGAATGCATACATGTTAGCATAAAAAATATATTATAGGGATCCCTGGGTGGCGCAGCAGTTTGGTGCCTGCCTTTGGCCCAGGACGCGATCCTGGAGACCCGGGATCGAATCCCACATCGGGCTCCCGGTGCATGGAGCCTGCTTCTCCCTCTGCCTGTGTCTCTGCCTCTCTCTCTCTCTCTGTGACTATCATGAATAAATAAATAAAAAATCTTTAAAATATATATATATATATATATATTATAAAGTTAATATAAAACTTTATATTTAACTGTTATATATTTTGCCTTAATTACAATAGTCAGATGTCCTAAATGTAAAAAAATGTCTTTTTCTGATTAAGTTGATTCACATAATTGATTAATTCTGTGCAAAGATGAGGAGAGAAAAAGGGAGAAAGAAAGAAATCTTGATATATATTAAAGTATTAACACTTACTTTTACTTTACAATATTTTCTGGGCTAAAGTAAAATAATACCACTCAATAAGGTTTATAAAAAGATGCATAAATAATAATTAAATAAAGATATATATTTTAATAAAAACAGATTAGGTTCCTAAATTCTTTGCTTTATTCTACTATTATAATTTTTAGACCAAAGTATTACCCTTCAAGAACTTTAGATCACAAATATGTCTTAATGGTTCCAAAGAGTTTTCTTTTTTTTTTCCAAAGAGTTTTCTAATATATTCTGTTTCTGAAAATCAAATATCTGTCCTTTAAAAAGAAAAAAAAGAGATGGTTCAAATATAAAAATTAATTCACAGGGACCTTTCTATAAACAAATATAAAATAGATATGTTCTCTGAAGTGAATATTTCCTATGATTTTAGAGACTCTCATTCTAAATTATTTTTTCTCAAATAATCTATTATTCATCTTCAATTCCATGTGAAAGAGTAATCCTAGATTTAATGTTAGCTGGAAAATAAGAAGCAATATGGTCTGTCTCTTCATATCCTCTGCTAGGAGTGTAATTTGCAAGTAATTTATCAATAGATATTTAATAATTAACAAAAAATAAACTCACTAGAGCATGGGTTGCAAATGCCACTGACTACTATGCTCCTTGTGGGGAAAAAAAAAAATCCATCAATGAATGAAAATACAATTCACATTTTTAGAGTCCTTCCCATTTTAATGATTACTTCATGGCACCACTGTTCTCATTTCCTGTAATTGCTTCCATTTGAAACACAGGCTATATGAGAGTCTAAAGGAGTAAAGTATTAATGTACTGAAATCTGACAAGGCTGAATGAGGATTCTTGGACATTCAACACTTTTTCATTGAGTACCAAGTGGTTGGGATATATACACAGTTTGTTTTCTTTTTCAAATACCCCCTTTATCTTTAGTGCATTTTTGTATCAATTAACAGGATGAATTAATTATTTTTAAAGGGACAAAAACAACCTATGGATGCCCACATTGCTCCATGGAACTGAGATTTAGTAACTATATTTTCAGTTACAGATTTTGGCTAAAACAGGCATGTAGAATGTATTTGCCAAGGTCACTGGAGTTAGATCATTTGCATATTTCCCCGAACTGACTCCAGGTGAAAATTACTCAGTTTGTCAAGTGGTGGGTGTCTCCTTCATTACCTCAGAACAATTTATCACAGACAATGTGCTTACCCAAGAACTTTCCTGGTGAGTCTCAAGCACTGGTCTCCTTTTCAATGGATTTTTGAGAGACAAATATCTCAATTTTCACGTGACAGGATTCTTGTGTTACAAAACGAAACAAGCTTAAAATAACTCAAAAAACAAAACAAAAAAAAGAGCATGATGACCTTATAAGCAGCATGAACCTCAGTGGACTAGGAAAGAGTATATTTAGAGTGGACTTTGGTAGGAAACAACCATTTCCCAAAGATTGTTATTGCTTAATGAGATCCGTGACCACACATCCATTATGTGGGATAAACATGGATCCCTGCTGGTTCCCCAAAGCTTGCTGACAGTTGGTGGTTATGATGTTAACTCACTTTAACACCCTAGAAATGTTTTAATGTCTTTTACTCCTATTTCTATGATATTAGAGCCAAGCTTGAATCCACCATGTAGAAAATATAATAGCAAGATTAAAATAGTATAACTTGGACAGTCTCTAGAGCAGTTCTGTGTTACTACTATAAGCAATGCTTATTTTAGGAGGGCATCTTCTACCGTTTTGGAAAGACAATTTTCATAGTATCTATAAACCAATCAGATACAAGAAATCTTCAACTATTGGCTTACTCTAACAAATAATGTTCCTTTAGTAAAGGAAACCCAAGATCAACAGTGTACATATTTTGCCTACAACTATTCGTTTTTATTGCTTTGTAGGAAAGCAATATTTAGTAGTTTTGGTTTTAAAAAGACAAAAATAATGAATAAGCATACTTAAAAATTTTCGGATTATTTTGTGTAAAGAGTAGCTCTTCCGACTGAGAAGTAAAACATGCCTATCATGCATTCCTCGCAGTCCCCCTATCCGAAGAGAAAATAATAGCATCAGAAAAGTACGGTGTTAACATTCAAAAATGATATCTGGTGCAGTCGTTTTCAAAAGCTGTATAGAATGATATGTGTCGTATTAAAAGACACAAAGCTAAGCCTTGATTTTTGTCTTCGTTCTGATTTTCTGACAGAAAATCTTTGGCGCACACACTCTGTTAAGAAAGCAAACTACCCTTTATGTAAATTTATCACTTAGAGGCATTAAACATTTACTTGGTATTATACAGTCACATCATTCTTTCTGGGGGAAAAAAAATCAGTATTTTTCAAAAAGTACAGTAATACTTATGGAGCATAAAAGAAACAACAGATGTTCCTCCTGCCCCCACCTATTTATTTTTTAAGGCAAATGCAAAAGCCTTATATGGGTAAAAATAAATAATAAAACCTTGGAAAATTTTTGTTTTTAACCTATAAAAGCAAAAAAAATGCCATTTTAGTACTACCACCAAGATCAGAAAAATATCCTAGATTACCAATAAATTATTCTTCCTATTTCCAGAGAAAATATAGCAAGGGTATCCCCACAGGACACCCAGCATGAACACAAAGTCATGACTTGAAGCACTACCAATAAGTCAGCAAGTTGTGGGAATAGCTCTCTGTTTCAATGTAGTCAAATTTTCATTTTAAACTATTTGAAGAAAAAATAAATTCTATTTCTAGAGACTAACATCAGAAGAGAATATGAGAATTATAGTGAAATTTATTCCTTGACAAGTCTCGTTTCCCCTATTATAAAGTAGTTCATTAACTATCTCTAGAAATTTCTTTTTTTTTTATTTTTTAAAGATTCATTTATTTTTTTGAGAGAGAGAATGAGCAGTTGGGGGTGGTGGGGGGAGAGGGGAAAGACGGAGAGAGAAACCCAAGAGAGAGAAATGCGTGCTGAGTGAGGAGCCCAACCCAGAGCTCAATCTCATGACCCTGAGATCACAACCTGAAACAAAACCAAGAGTCTGATGCTTAACCAACTGGAACACCCAGGTGCCCCTATTTAGATTTTAGATGATTTCTCTTAGAGATGACTTTAAAACGCCCATCTTAGATCCACTGAGTTATAAAGAACAACATTGTCTGCACATCTTACTATTCAGGAATTCTTGAATTAACCATAGTAAACTACAGAACTACTTATTTAAGGTCAGTTCTCTTGCTCCTTGCTAACTTTGTACTTGAAATTCCTTAGGTTTAGAAGGTTCCCATCTAGGACGTAATAGCCTACATGACATCTTTGTGCTAATTAGAAAAAGGAATCGCCTCTGGTCAAATGTAAGCTCAGACTAGGGCACAAGCTTGGTAAGCAAAGTGAGATGTGGATGTCACTCCCCCCCCACCTCCTCTGCCTCCTCCTTTTGCAGACTCTGCAACAGTCCTGGTCTTGCCTACTATAATTTCCCTGGCTTCTCAGAGTTATTAACTGCCAAAGACAGGCAGCAAACCTATGTAGATAGTAATAAAACATAATAATAACTAGCAGTGATTATGAGTTGGTGGTTTATATATATCTAATCCTATCTTGTATCTCTTTGAGTTTTGCAAATAAGCAGAAGAGTTTCAAAGAGATTATATATCCTGAGCAATGTGACACAGACAATGTGATCAAGCTTGAACTGGAATCCAAAATGACTGACTTCAAAACTTAATCTCCTAATCTCAACCCCAATGTGGTTTTTTGTTTTGTTTTTTGTTTTAGTTTTTGTGGGGTTTTTGTTGTTGTTGTTTCAATTACAGGGAAGAACTCAAGTGTAGGCTCCTGGATCTGTATGTACTTTTCTCTCCTTATATTGGAGTGGTAGAAAGCACAAGATGATCTTGGGACAAAGAATTTGGAGAGTTTTTAGAGAGTGAGCCTTTTACCTGTGGATAAAGTTTTAACTTTGTTTATTGGAATATTTATAACCTGCTAGAAGGATTTAAAATTGTGTCTTCCGGTTATATCACACCACATGGGGACATATTAAAATAATCAACCACCCAACCGACAGGAAACATTCATCTGTTACAGTGGGAATCCTGGGATGAACAGTATTGCTTTCTGCTCATAGAATGAATGTCATTCTTAAGCATTTTCATCATACAAGATCATATGACAGGATACATTACAAAACTAACCATTATTACTACTACCAGTACTAATAAACTTGTATTGATTACCAACTATAAAAGGACACTTTATATGGATTTTCTCAAAGCATCAAGACTTTATGGTAGATATCATTGTATTTTATCTATTAAGGAAACTGAGATTTGAAGAGATAAAGAAATTATCAAAGATAAGACAGCTAATAAGTGCAATCTTTTCTTATACAGGGGTACACAATATCACTGCTGAGCATTGCAGTGAAGCCAAAGCTATAGAACAGTTTGTCTTATTGTTTGCATTATTAATTCTACTATGTATATGCATGCCTAATACCACATAAGAAATATTCTGTCCAGAAATATTCGATTGGAATCTAATCTAGCCTGTAGATCTAATATACAATTTATAGAAAACATTGGTGATGCAGGACAAATATAAATAACAAGGAAATAAAACACATTCAGAATGCAAGATATTCTATAATTGGCAGAATCATTTCGAAAGATAGAGGTCATGGAAAAAATAAGATGGGATACTGTTCAGTATAAATGAGAGACAAAACAGCAAAGAGACAAAATGATCTATGATTACCTAGTATTTAAAATGAAAAAAAAAAAGATTAAAAAAACTATAAAATACATTTAAGGGAAAATTGGAGAAATGCAAATAAGCCAGCAAGATCAAAGAGGATGGTAAATGAAGGAAATGATTTTTGTTGGAGGAATCAGGGAAGATGTCACGGGATGAGAGGCATTTATTCAATGTATTCCAAGACATTGCTCTGTGATTTTTCAGCCTATATTGATTTCCTTGCTGTCTATACTCTAGCCCTAACAATAGTATTTTTTTTAATTTTTATTTATTTATGATAGTCACACACACAGAGAGAGAGAGAGAGAGAGAGAGGCAGAGACACAGGCAGAGGGAGAAGCAGGCTCCATGCAGGGAGCCCGACGTGGGATTCGATCCCGGGTCTCCAGGATCGCGCCCTGGGCCAAAGGCAGGCGCTAAACCGCTGCGCCACCCAGGGATCCCAACAATAGTATTTTTGAATAAATATTGCTAGGTAACATTATCTAAATGTTTCTTATATGTAAGCCTCTTCTCTCCAGGATTTCCTCTTCCATTTTTCTAATGGGTTCTGCAATGCTCAGGACAAGCCTACATCATTGACACTCAAGTACACTGAGGCAACAGGATCTACAGGTCCTCCCCTAGCATTGAGTATATTAACACAAAACAATATGTACCGCAATAAAACTCCAGTGTAATTTAAAGGATTAAACGATTCTTTCAAATTAGTTGTAGCTCCATGCTCTTTTTTGCAAAATTCAATCAAACTAGATGCTAATAAAAATAAGTTTGCCATTAGCCAGCAGGGGGAAGAAAGATCCTTCAGTGGTTACAGAATACAGCTTCGACACATCTTGGTGAGGTGGGAGTCTTTATGCATTATTCTCCTTATTTTACCAGGCAGGAAGTAGACACAGAGAGAGGCTAAGTGACTTGCCCAAGGACAAAGAGTGAGTCAGATGCAGAGCTGGGAATTGAGCCCACTTCTCCCGGTTCCCAGTGTACAGCTTTTCTCAGCAAGCCATAATGCCTTTCAGATGGATCATTTCCTAAAATGTATTAAGTTGTTAAAAATTCAATATGGGTGTTGCATTGCTTTCCAACTAGTTCTGTTTCTCACTACCTTCCTAGAGCTATTATCAGAACCTAAACTGATGGTTGGATCAATAATCTCACATCTATGTTTTTTTAGACAACATGTCATTAAAACTGGATATATCCAAGCACCTAACATGAATCAGAGCCTTTGGAGAGTGAGGTTGTATTTGGCTCTTTTGGCAGGTGGGGGGGAGGATCCTACAGTGAGGAGGAAAAAAATTGCAGCTCTAAGTGAGGAGAAACTGGAAATTATCAGGAAGAACAAGACCTCACCAATCACCAGAAAGGCTTAAAAACAAACAAACTCTAGCAATATGATGTTCATAGGGGCACTTTTAAGGAAGAAAAGTAAAAACTGCATACATTGAAAAAGTGGAGAGCCTAGGCCTTTTGAGAAGATTCTAGACATTTGTTTTTATGCAAAGCTATTTTTCATTAGCTGGAATTTTACCCATTGGTTCACTGGTTCATCTTACTCATGAATCATGGGCAGGGACTATCTTTTTTAATTACAAGACATTCAAACTGTGCTCCTATTGTGCTAACTAAACCAGAAATGCTAAGTGGGCCAGATATTAACACCCTACATGTCTTCTGACTTGATTATTGGAAATATCACCAACTCATGACTGTGCCCTTTACTAAAAAATCCAAACTCAATTATAGAATCTCTTTCTTCTTTTTAAGATTTTATTTATTTATTCATTAGAGACATAGGCAGAGACAGGCAGAGGGAGAAGCAGGCTCCATGCAGAGAGCCTGATGCGGGACCAGATCCCGGGACTCCATGAGCTGAAAGTAGACGCTCAACCTCTGAGCTACCCAGGCGTCCCTAGAATCTCTTTTAATACAGCAACCTGAATAACTACCAATCAGTCAAGATTTGTCCAAAAGATCAAACCCATTCACTATCTCTGGCATATGCTTTTCTATTCACTACCCATCCAAAAGGCAAGATACAAAATCCCTATAGGCCCATGGCCTCACCTGCCAAGTCTAAATAATTTTAGATCAAATTATTTCAAAATAAAAAATTTCATTTAAAAAACTGATTCAAATACTTAGTTTAGATATACTAATTCTTATGTCAACACAGGTATGAAATCTAAAGACAATGCATTGAAATAGAATACACACGTGGCTCTTGGTAAGTCACAGCTTTGCCAAAGAAAAGAGAGGATTAAACACAAATCTACATGTGATCCCACCTGTGTCTCAGAATAAGCATTTGTCTACCCATTGGGATCATATCTCTGCCATCTTCGCTTCACTATATTTTTCTTCTCCCTTTTACTCTCTTCTTTTCAGTCCACATCCTCTCCTCTGATTCTGCCTTTTTGTCTCAATGGAGAGAGGAAGTTTTGAAGGCATAGATGTAGGACCGTTGAAACTCATCTTTGGTATCCTTCCTCCCAAAGCCATGACCTATAACAATTATGCATTCCAAATTTCAAGGCATTATGCTCAGCTTTCCAAGGCCACCTTTTGTTTGCAATACACCTAGTAAAATGTCTTTTTTTTTTTTTTGTAAAATGTCTTTTCACTGTGACCCAGTCCAACCCAATGCTGATGCCTACAACTGCAGGACTCCATCGTAGGTTACAGGCTTTCAGCTTGGGTGTTCGATTCATCAATTTGTGTTTTTGGCCCCTACAACATTTTGTTGTTGTTGTGTGTGTGTGTTTTGTTTTTCATCTTGATGGGGCAATATTTAAAACTTAAGGCATTGTGTGTAAAAATCCAGATTCTGGGCCACTCTTAAACTATTTAAAGGTCTGGCAACCCTTGGCTCACATTCACCCAACACACAATTTGCTCCAGCTAAAGGTCAGCTGCTCCTTCGGACAGTGTGGGGTTCTCTAATTTACATGTGACCCGGGCCACCTTCTGACTAGCCCAGGTGCTGCATGTATTTGTATTTGTAAAACTCACTCTATATCTTGCCCTTTAATTCATAAAGTTCAGTCAAATATGTCTGAGTGCCATTACTTAGCATGATGAGCAATGAGGTCTCAGCAGCCTTTTCTCTGAGTAGAGATTTCAGAAGCCATAGGTGATCTATTTCTATGTAACTATAGAAGAAATGTGGCCTATCAGTTGCTCTCACCTGCAGAAGGGAGAGAAGAGGGCAGGATTGCTGCTTCAGGTTTCTTTATATGATTTCCTGCCTTTTAAGAAAATGTTATTATTGTATATTGAGTTCAATACTCACATGGTGACTTTCAAGCGAGAGTTTGAGACTTGGCGATAGAGCTATTACTGCTGCATTTCACACGAAAAAGAGTTTTACTAATCCTCTTTGGCATTCATCTCTAAATCTTGGTGAACTCAAGTAGCTTCAATCTCTGAAAGTTTATTTTTGACTTAAGTGATTTTCCTGCTATTGCTAGATTTTTTCAGGTGTCTCGCCAGCTTAACTGTTATCTGAATAAAAGCTTTGTTTATTTTCCTTGGCTCTTTATAGCAGGTTTAAGTCTGTTCCAAGGGGTCACAACATTTCCTGCCCAATGCCTTTTATTCTAAGCATGCAGTCAGTAATTATTTTTTACTTTACCTAAAATATAAATAACTCCCTTATACTCATTTTGAACTTTTTCCCATAGTGCTTTCCTTATGAAAGGGGGGAAAAAAAAGCCCTTCAACAGACCTCCGTGTGATGTGAGCAGAGTTCTAGTCAGGGAGCATAAATCATGCCTCATACTCACAAATATACAAGTAACCCTTCCCCTTCCTGCTGTTTTCAATTACTCAGATTAATTTCTTTCCAAACTTTTTGGCACCCCTCTGCTAAAGTACACAGCAAACAAATTTACGGTGAGTCCCAAATTAAATATTAATGCAAAATCTTTCAGCCTCAAATTTCATTTGGTTCAGTCTCTCGAAAATTCAATAAAATTTTGGTGTTTATTTCATATTTAACTTATTTCTAGGCAAAATGTTGATTTTACTACTGAAATTCTGGGGTCAAATTATTAAAGGGGATTTTGACAATGGGAATGAAAAATCGACTGAACTTAAAATCATACATAAATTCGATTTCTGCTCATGCATTTAGCAAATGTCTACAAACCTGCATGCAAGCTATTTACAAAACAAATAAATTGGTTGAGATCTTTTGTTTCAATATCTTGTTGTTGTTGTTTCAATACCTTATTTCTAAAACTTTAAATGCCAAAGCTTTGGCTCTCTTTTAACCTAATGTCTTTAGCATAGGTCTTCCCTTTTTTTTTTTTTTTATTTAAGATTTTATTTATTTATTCATGAGAGACACAGAGAGGGAGGGAGAGAGAGAGAGAGAGAGAGAGAGAGAGAGAGAGAGAGGCACACACACAGATAGAGGGAGAAGCAGGGAGCCCGATGTGGGACTCGATCCCAGGTCTCCAGGATCAGGCCCTGGACTGAATGAAGGTGGGGCTAAACCACTGAGCCACCCAGGCTGCCCTGTCTTCCCTTCTTTAATCAAAAGATGTATCGTGTTTGGAAACTAAGAAAGCAAGTTATCTTTTTTCAACATTCTATGTAATGATTATGTGGTTTTTCCAAGGTAATTTCTCTGAATGAAATATTTCCCCCACAGTGCTGCTGCGAGAAACATAAGGTAAATAGTGTCAAAAAGGTTGATTATTCCCAGTTCCTTTTCTGGTTCTAGATGACCTGTATAACTGAAAAAGAAACTGGGTGAGAATATTTGGGGGGCTAAGTTCATACTTTGGAATGCAGATTTGAATATGATATTTTAAAACCAATCTTTGACTTCTTCTCAAGGTAGGTAACAGGAAAGAGAGGCGAAAAAGGAAAAGAATAACAACAACAAAAAATCAATAGAATCAAATCCTGAAACAATCTTTAAATAACTCAGGGTACAGAGTAATTCACTCAGTTTCATATTAACAGTATTTCCTTCAAACGCTGTATTTCCTTTCTTTATTCTCACAAACCTCTGGGCTCTGATATTTTTTTCCTTTTCCATCACTTTTATAATACCTTTCTCTCTTTCTCTTAACTCTTTCTCCTTTCTTGACCCAACAAGAACTCAATAGACCCAAATGAGTTTGTTTTGTAGCCATAAGCAATCCCTCCCTGAAAATCCGAACTTGAACAATTGTTAAACTAGTGTTTCATTGCTTGTCCTGGTTTTTGTTGTTTCGTTGTTTCTTTCTCTAGTCTATAAATCACACTGAATGGTACATAGTAGTTACTGTAACAGTTATTCAATGACTGTGTGGATAAACACGGAATAATCCAAGGGCCCTGATTGACAAAGAAAAATACCCACTAGGCCATAAATGCTTACCCAGTAGATTTTCCACTACTTACTGTCACTAACCCCGTTCCTTTCTACAGCTTTCTGGGAATTTTCAGGCAGGGTAATGAGTATGGCCCATAGCGGTACCCTTAACAATTTCTTCTCTTTAATCAAACATCCATTAGTGGGAACTTGACTATCAGCACAAATTCTTCTCAATCATGTCAAGAATTTGGGGACAATGAAAATGGATTCTTCCTTGAAAACTCTGGGCATTTCAAGAAAAAAAATTGCACAAATGCATCTTCATCACATGGGGCAAGGCCTATTCCTTCTGCTGTTATATATTCATTTAGATTAGTAGAAATAACAGAAAAGAAATAATCACTGCCATATTTACTAGTGCTTGGAATATCACTAAATGCATTATTTTAACTCAACCCCCAAAGAATACTATAAATCCGACTCTACTAATTCCTTTCTGCAGACATAGTGTGGGAAAATATGGGGTAATGGGGAAGATGGTATTAGTAATTCTGAAATATAAGGGAAAGGTAGTAAGGCAAGCAATACTGCATGGTCCACATGAGACCATCACATGCTTTACGCTAAGAAACATGTTTCATGAAACTTAATAAAAGGTGCTGCAAAAAGGAATGCATTCATCTTTAAATAACCTTCCGTGTTAACCTTTACCTTCAAAGATAATAGTTTGAGGCTGTATTTTACGCCTTATCCTCTCAATATGTTGACTGGTGCCGCATTCAATGTTATAGAAAATCTTCCTAAATTAAAGATATGAATTGCTCCTCTGCCTGGTCCTCATCTACACTGTCATCTCCTCATGTAAGCCACCAACATCTCTCTCCAGGACAATTGTGACAACACTTTAACTGGATTACTGTATCCCTCTTATCCTCCTTCACTCAGCAGCAATAAGCATGAACTCTAAAAAATTAAGTTGTGTCCTATCACCTCTGATTAAACATCAAAATGCTGCTTGTTGTAATAAGAAAACCCAAATGTCTCACTTTGATCTGCATGGTCCTGTGTGACCTGTTCTGGCTTTATCATAAATATGCCCTTTCCTACTTGTCCTCTTTCCCAAACACACACAGTTCATATCAAACACACAGACTTTCTTTCTCTCTCTAAAATACCAAATTCTTGACTCCTTCCCAAGGGTTTGCATGGAAAGCTTCTCCTTCAGAACTACTCATACTTGTTCCCTTTCATTGTCTGCTGTCTCAGCAAATAGGTCATCCTTCTCAAAAGGCCTTCTGTGATTACAACCACCCATCACTCTCTTGATTACATTATTTTGTGTTTCTTCTTAGAACAAAATATTGTTTGTTTGCTGATTGTCTCCTCCTACACTAAAATGTAAGCTAAATCAAACCAGGTACATTGTCTAACTTGCTCAGTTGCCTCATTCCCAATATCTAGAACACTACCCACCACATATTTGTTCTACTTTGTTAAATGAGTGGATATATAAGTGAATGACCACCTGCCACATGGATTGCTTTTGAGAATCGTGTGATTTCAGTAGGGGAAAAAAGAAACTTAAAAAGAAAAAAGAAAAAGAAAAAAGAAAGTGTCCTGAGAATGTACGGGATTTCTGGTTTTATAGTGCAATACAGGATATAATGTGTCTTCACATACATTATCTTCCATGCTCTCAGGGAAGGTATAGGGGACACCACTATGCCTCTTTTACGGAGTTGGTTAGATTGGTTTTCTGTAAAACTCTGGTGGTGTTTTCATAGGCATTCAGATTAAAACACACGTAAGAGAAAACCCTCATGCTCTCCAGAATTTTATGTTCTC
Organism: Canis aureus; assembly: GCF_053574225.1. Lineage (NCBI taxonomy): Eukaryota > Metazoa > Chordata > Mammalia > Carnivora > Canidae > Canis > Canis aureus. The sequence continues at coordinate 51,048,475 of NC_135630.1, forward strand.
CCAATAATGATAGCAAGCAAGAAGAGTGGGAAAAGGGCTAAGGCTTTGGTTCTTATCCCTATCGGGATTAATTTCAAAATAGTTGACAATATCCTTAACAAGCACAAATAGGAAGAAAGCAAGTCCTAGTAGGGGAAAGAACTATATTCAAGGATGGACAAATCCAGAATGTTTAAATTCTAATTTCTATCTATTCTTAATGTTAGCCAATGTTGGATTAAATCAACATATTTTCCCCCAAGTAAGATGTGTATGCCACTAGCATTACACACCATCAACATGGTGCTGGTGAACTGCTAGCCTTTTTGTTAAGTAACAACAATACCAGGACTCAGCAAAAGGGCCTGAATTCTGAGTTAGTAATTCTACCTCTAAATCTTAGTTGTTGTTTTTTTTTAAAACGCAATCTGAGAAATATGAATGCCCAGTAGGTACGATCATAATATTTTCACCTGATAAGGCAAAAATCTCACCCATGAGCTGGCATCGTTATCACTGTACTTTCAAGAGCTTAATTATGAGAAAATGCCTTAAAAATTAATAGAGTTGAATAAAGTGGAATATTTTAATAAAGCATACTTGCTATTTTAACATTTTCATGCCAATAAAATATAACATTAAAAGCTTTAGGAAATGCACACAAGGTCTTAGATATTCTAAAAATCAAATCTTTTTAAAATTTCTAGAATGTATATTTTAGCAAAAGTCTGAGGTTCCTAATTGCCTCAGTTACTTAGTCTGTGTGGATGGAAGTTTCAATAAATCCTTACTATCTATGCACTCTTTCAGCATCTTTGTCCTTCTCCTCATATATCCTAATTTTTTAAAGAAAACAGACCATTTATAAACCCATTTCTGTTATAAGCTTTATATCTACACAGTTTTTCTTTCTCACAAATATCTTAAAATACCCTTGGAACACTCAAAGCAAGCAACCATAACTAAGTTTCACTTCTCCTCTTCTCCCCATCCCCATTTTTAGCTATCTTTTTTTCATTTTAAGAAGGGCTAAGATGATAAATTGTCATTAAAGAAAAACTCAGCGGTAGAAAAATTCTTAAGGAATTATGTATTCATATTTCTAAAGTTAAGCTGTCTTGGAAGTCTTGAAGGATGTCAATGCAATGTGGAAAAGTTAGGAAGGAATGTCCTATTGATTGTAAGAATAAAACAAGAGACGATCTGTGGTACCTTGATCTTACCTAAAGAAGAAACGTATTCTTTCGAGTAAAATGAGGTCGTGTTTCAACAATACCTGTCTTTGGTCTGAAGGCTAAGCCAGCCAGGACAATGAGGTGCACGCATCTCAGGAAGAGATGTCTGACTGTTAATAAGAATGCATTGTGAGATAAAATGTAATGCCGGCATCTTAGCAAGGCAACAGGCTCTATCTTCTTCAATTTTTTTTTCTTTTTTCTCTTACTTAATAAAGTTAGAAGAAATCTCATATAAAAAGGTACTTTCTCAACTCGTTTTCTATAAAGGATATAGTTATAATATTAGTCATGTATAATGGAAATTTTCATATGTACATGATTATATTTGAGAAAAATGAGATTAAACAGATGACTGTACAGTAAGAGTATATTAATCAAAATTACTTTTCATTGTTTCTATAGGTAAAGACACCTTGGACAAGTGTTGCATATCTACCACTATCCTGGAATATTTGAGAAACCCCAAATATATCATTCAACAAATATGAGGGCAGAGTCATTGAACAATGTAAGTAACATATCGTTATCAACTTAAGCATTAGCCTTTTGCCAAGGTGATACCTATAGGAATCCGACCTACCAGGAAATCAACAGCAAATGAATGGGTCCATTTATTTAACTACACCATTGCATTTTTTAACCATATTTGGACATCTAACTGCAGACTGAAACTAAGTTAATGTGATTGCATAAGAAAAGTTATTATAGTCATATTTATAAACACATTAAATCCTGTTGTCCATTTTATCATTGGAATGATTTCTACTCTATATCCTGTGTCAAAATAAAGTCTTAACTTTGAAACAATATTTAGGAATATATTTTAATTTTTAAAAATATTTTACATAATAAGAAAAATAAATTCAGTTAATAAAACCAATAAAAAATAAATTTCTAATTTCATTCAATAAACTAATTATCTGAGTATGAATGAATTCAGAGCATATATTTATTTGCATTCTAATAGGGTTTTAGATTCTTATGCTTACCTATGATAAAAATATATGTTACTTTAAATACCCCTATTATGACAGGGATACTGGCAAAGGTACACATTACTGACTCTACAAAGTATAGAAGGTAAGTGTCATGCATAAGCCTTTTAGGGAAATATATTGTTATTGTTTTTTTTCCATAAAATTCAACTTTAGGCTTTTAATGCAAGATCAGTTCTACTATTTTACCACATCTGACTGGCTACTATCTAAAACTTGGATTCCCATTTAGTTACAAGTCAGTTTCATCAATTAGTTTAGTCAGGAAGCTCAGTCAAAATAATTGGGTTTGTATAAAGATAGCCTAAATCAATAGGATGGAATGAGAGAGAGAGACAGAAACTATATTTTTGGTATCACTGAATTCAGAACAGAGCAATAAATAATACATATTTTCTAACTTGGCCTTGTAGTTATGCTGGGGGTGGGGGAGAAAGGAGGCCACCAAATCATTTATGAGGAGGAAATAAAGATCTAAAATTGTGAAGGCAGCTTACAGCAGAAAAACCTAATAGAAATATATATATATATTTATTATATATATAATTTATATATATATAAATTTTGGAGGTCTAAGCTTACTCATTCTGATGAGATGCAAAAGCCTTTATTCCTCTTTCTATAACACAGAGGGTTCAGATGTACTTGGAGAAATTGACATTTTATTCAAATGAGACAGCACAAAATATTGAGAACAGTGATTAAATATTATGGCAAGCACAATTCTTTTCGTAAGCAAGTGAGGTAGGTACACTCATTGGCACATATGGGTTAATCCAAAAATAACTTTAAAAGCTCTAATTTTTAGAGATATGTTCATAGTTTTGTATATAATATTTAAATAATAGAACCTTTTTTTTTTTTTTAATCACCCCAAGGAACTAACAAGCTCTAAAGATCTCCATCCTAAAGAAAACAACTGGAAAATGTCCCCTGAAGCGTGTAGGCCATTAGATTTGTGATTGGTATGTGGCAATATCATCCCTATGCATCTAGGTAATGGGTTTTTATATATAGGTTAAATTTGGAGAATAAGAATCGTGAAATGTAAAAAAGAGGACTGAAAAGTATCCTACCACTTTTCTAACTGATTGTGTCCTTCCTCCACACCAAAAAACAAATAACAAAACATTTCGCTCTTTGTAATCTCTCTGCATCAAGGTAGTTTTTTGTCATTACTCTTAGTTTAAGTATGGGGACCCAGATTTCTTCTAGGTAGTTTTTGAACTGCTAGAATAAACATGACTATTTCCTGACAGAAGTTTGGTCCAATATGTATTCTGGTTAACTCTAAGTACTCAACCTTTAACTTTAGTTTTGTTTAGCGTTCCAGCTACTAAAAACATTGTTTCAAATTATAAGCATGAAGGGCATTATAATTATAGGTATTTCAAAAACAAATCCATTTTAACATTTATATCTCCTCCACTGCCAGACTTTGTTAGTAACGTGGAAATTCATCATTAGAATATTGTATGTTAAGAGTTGAAAAATAACTCATAAAGTTTTTCCATTTCATATTTTCATTTTTCAAGGAAGCAATATCACAAAGACATTTTCTGGAATTTGGAAAAAAAAGTTTCACATAAAAATATCTATCTCCGATTTTCAGGCTAGAGCGATGTTTTTATTTTTTAATTTTTTTTAAGATTTTATTTATTTATTCATGAGAGAGACACAGAGAGAGAGAGAGAGGCAGAGACACAGGCAGAGGGAGAAGCAGGCTCCATGCAGTGAGCCCCGATGTGGGAATTGATCCCGGGACTCTGGGATCATGCCCTGGGCCAAGGCAGGTGCTCAACCGCTGAGCCACCCAGGTGATGTTTTTAAAGGATGTTTGTGCCAAGGCAGGCATTTTAAAGAAGATACACATATATAATCTTTAAAGAAGATTTTAAATATATATGTTATATAATTTATATTATGTATATAGTAAGTGGGTTGCGCTCATTGCTAAATTAGTTTAATGACATCATGTTGGTATAATCATGTTTAACTTTTAGCATTAATTCTACTTTCTTTGAATGCATCTATCTAAAATGAAGACAAGTGTTTCCTTTGTACAAGAATTGTTTTGACAGACAGCCACAGAAGATAGAGAAATCTTTCAATACATCTGGCTGGTACTTTTTACTATCCCAAATCCCTATTACTAGGAAGGAATTGAAGAAAGGGAAGTGTACGTTTCATATAAGATGTAAAAATTAATAGTGGAATCATGAAAACAAATCGATCATAGTAATATATAGAATGGAGGGAAGATACAGAGACCCCTCACCATTGCAATCACTGTAGAAGACCAAATCCTATTCAGTCCAGGTAACTTTAAATGGAGCCTATCTTTATGGTATACCCAAGGCTCTGAAAAGAAAATGACAAGGCAAATAGTAAGAAATCAATGTCCTGGAACCAATACACTTGCAAACAAAAAATTTCTGCATGTCTCCACCGTGAATGACAAGTAGTATTTAGAAAGTATTACCATAGTTAAGAATATGTTCACCATATCACTCATCCCCCCACTCTTTCTAAGAAGATAGACTTCCTTCACTTCCACTTTAAAAAAAAAAAAATCACTTCCATCTTAATAATCCTAGCATTCTTAACACTTGAATTTTCTGTAATATTTGCATGCATCTCCCCATTCTTTCTCCCCATTCTTCAGGGTTTAATTATATCCACCCTCACACCGACGGAAGTTTCTTTAAATTATTTTAATACTGCAAGCATTTTCAGAGGATATTTGTTAGGAAATGAGAAGAAGATAATTATTTTTTAGAAGTATTATTTTGTCTAAAGATACTTTCATCTCTTCTTTAGGAAATACTAATTTGGATTTAGTCTTTTCCTAAATTTATCATTTGGGTCCCCCCCCCCACTTTTCTTTCCCTCACTTACTCTATTCAGTGCAACTCACATTCTTTCTCTTGTTTTAACACACTGAAATTGTTCTTTGCTTCCACTGTCTCCTTCCATTCTTACCAGTTTTAATTTAAGCTTGAGAAAAGAGAAAGAAGAAATCTTGAAGATTACAAAGACTTCTTCAAAACAAAACTTTTACGTTTGTGGAATACAAAGAAACGTGGATTGCAGTTCATTCTTCTTTGAGGGGAGGAAGATTAAAATTGTGACATACACATGATTGCCATTTTTAGATGGCTTCATAGACGTATATATTTAACTGGCTATAACAACATGAACTTTGATTATTTGAAAATATGTTTCCCCATCTTATCAGACTCAGGAACTTAAAAGAGATTAGTTTTAGGTTTCTCAATCCCCTTTATTTTCAGAAAATCTGACAATTTAAAATACACTTCCTTTTAAGTCTTAATCCTTATCAAGCAATACTTTGATATGATATGACATTGTTATATGACACATTGGTTGATCCTAAGTGAATATGATTTATCCTTCACGTTTTGCTGTTAAGAGTTACAAAGATGTTTCCTTTTTTAGATGTGATGAAATCTAATAAGAACTGACATGCACATTAGCTTAACTCTGTATCAAAATCAATATAAACCAAGAAAATAAACAACGTGGAATTAGAAGGACAAGTGAATATGTGTAGATTCAATACAAGCATATATGTTAAAGCACTCTCCGTTTTAAAAAAAAATGGAGTTTATGCTCATAAACTTACAAAACAAAGAGCAACACAGGTAGAAGGTAATACAACCATTTCTAGCTATTTCCTACAGTTTAAGAAGACACCCATTACCTAAGATATATTTGGAGAACCTGAAAGTGATTTCTCATTTTCTGGCATGAAGCTGGCTCCTGCACTACAAAACACACCTGTGTAATTCACACGCCTATTTTATTCTTCAAGGACAATTGACATAAGCCTGTGCAGAAAGCTACATCTCATTAACCTCTTTCTTGAGTTTATATTCCCATATCGTCTGTTTCAGCATTTCACTGAGGAAAGTTTGTCATAATGCAGCAGCACTTTCTTTTTTAACTTTAAACATGATTTCTCCCCCCCCCCACCCTTTTTTCCCCCCAACAGGACCCACCCTTTTTACTTTTGATAATGTGAGCTCCTCTCTAACAGTTAGGCAAGTTTTGTTAAATATATATAATAGTGACAAAGTGTTGGTCTACAACTATTTTTACTTGTACTATCTTATAATAGTACTTTTTATCCTGACATGGTGATATATGACACCATTTCAGTTCTAGGAAAAAGTAACAATCCTTTCCCATATGCCCTGTTTATATCTTAGGATGTTCCTCTTCCTCATGGAACTAAATTTGCACCAAATCGCAATCCTTTGAGATACTTAGTTTTCTATCTCAGGAGAAAATCGGAGGTCTATATGTTCTCTTCAGGTATTCATTCTAATCATTGCAGTAACAACTCTCTCCCTCGTAAACACATCCAAAGTCACTAAGGACCTAGCTCCAGATGAGGTCAAATTTGCAGAGACCGGGGACTCAGAAAAAGCCCAAGAGCAGGAGTCTGCAGTGCCATTATATCTGGCTAGCTTACAGGGCTGAAAAGCTTCATTCTGCTCATCTGCTCTGGTCCAACTTCAAAGATTCTTCCTAAGAAAGGTTGAGAGCTGATTGTTCCAGATCAAAGACATCATCATTTCAAGTTAGAGCTATGTGCTTCCATTTTATCAGTATAGTTTTCGACTATTCCACACCAACTTCAAGGCAAGTTAAGACAAGTTTAGAAGCTATATGGTTAGGTGGCAATGATATGTTTAAAAGATGATCACTCAGTAAACGTCAGATTTTCTAAAGGAACTAATATCAGCCTCACTACTGGTAAAGGAAATGTGTGAGCACATTATAAAGCCTGTAATCTGGTTGCCAACAGCAGGTTGGATAGAAACACTACAATTCATTCTCCTGTTCTTTCCTATAATGAAGCAATAATTTTTAGTCAATTCATAATTCGCTTCATATGAACGCAGTCACTAAATCTCCCAATGCAATATTTTGCCTATTTACTTGACACTGAGATCCAGGATCCTTGCTATGTTTGTTACTTCTCTTTTTTTTTCTTTTTCTAACTAAACATCATTGACAACAACAGCAAACCGAAATATTATCAGTCAGTGTGAACACACACACACACACACACACACACACACACCCCTAGATCTAAGATACTCCTGATTTTACTCTAGGGAGTTAACCATTCCAATGCCGGCAGCCCAAATATTCATTTGTCTTTTTTTCTTCCCCCCCCCCTTTTTTTTTTCACCCGTGCAACTCTTGTCAAAGATTGTCAAACTTGCACAGGGATCCCTGGGTTTCCAGATCAAAAGTTTACACGATCTAGGTGTATTAACATTCCCACCTCCTGTCTCCTCTGCTCCCCATACGCGTCCCCACTCCAACTTCTTCCACCCATCAAGTATTTGGGGGGAAAAAAGAAAAAAAGAAAAACCAGACAACCAAGCAACTGCAAGACGCCAGGGGTGGGTAAACATCTCTTGGTACCGTGAGCCGGGCCACAGACCTCGGGAATCAAAAAAAAAAAAAAAAAGTCAAGTTCCAGCAGGTGCCTGAGGCCAGCAGCTCCCTGGAAGCCTGGCCTCGGGCTGGGGCTGGGGCTGGGGCTGGGGCGCGCGCCCGGAGGGGTCCCCAGGGCCTGGGCGCCGCAGGTCGGGGGCTCCCCGCGAGCGGAGCGCAGGGCACACACCGCCCGGGCGGGGAGCCCGCAGCAGCGCCGAGCCGAGAAGTCTCGGAAAAGCCCATCCTCATCCCAGCGTCTGCAGCGCTTGGCTTGCGCGGGCAAGTCCAAGGGGTCCCAGTGGGGACCTCGCGGGGACCCGGTCCGGGGAGGCGGCCGGGGGCCGGGGGGCACCGGGCTGGGACGTGGCCCGCCGCCCCGCTCCCCCACCCCCCGCCAGCCAGAGCCCAGGGGCCCCCAGCGCCGAAGTTTCGCGCTCGCTCCGCCGCCGGCATCGCCCAGCCGGAGAGCCGAGGCGGCGACGGGGGAGCCAGGAGCCAGGTGCGCCCTTACCTCGGTCGGCTCCCACAGGCAGCACCTTGGCGACAGGCAGTAATCCCGAGACCGTGAGGACGGCGAGGACAAACTCGGACATCGTGGTCGCCCGGGGAGGAAGCCCGCGTTGCAGACTGCGCCGCGGCGCCCTCGGCCCGGCGGCGGCGGCGGCGGCGGCTCGCGGCCCCGACCCGCGCGGCGTCATTTACAAATGTCACTGGAGAGGCTTCGGCTCGCGGAGCCCGGCCGGTCCGCCTCCTCCTGCCTGGAGCGGGCTGTGGCAGGTGGAGGGATGCGCGCGTGAGACACGGGGAGGGAGAGCGCGAGCGCGAGCGGGAGCGGGAGCGAGAGGGGGAGCGAGAGGGGGTGAGCGCCGGCGAGCGCTCGTGTGTCTTGACTTTTCAATGCAGGGGACGTCTGCTGTTACATCACGCGCGGAGGGGCAGCGAGCGGTGCCCGCGCAGGGGGATGCGCCGGCTCATCCCAGGCCGCCACGCGCCCCTCGTGGTCCGCAGGGACCCCGGCTCGGACCCCGGCTCGGGCATTTCACACGACCGGGAAGCACCGGCGCGAGCCGGCAGCACCGCCCATCGCCTGCGGCCTCGGTCTCCGGGGAGAGGGAAAGTAACTCCGGAGCCGCCTCGGGGGCGAGCTGGGTCCCGAGCCCGCGGGGAGGCTCCTGCATCGGGCTGAGCCAGCCGGCGCCGGGGCAGCTCTGCACCCAAGAGCCGGCTCGGAACCGCGGCTGCGGCGCTGGGTGCTCCCCCGGGCAGAGCAGGCTTGCTCCCTTCCCGCCCTGGGAGCTCCCCTGCCCGGGGAAGGAGGGACGAGCCGAGCAGCCGAGCTTCTCGGAGGCTAATGGTGTCCTCGGCTGCGCGCAGGAGCGCGAAGCCTTCTCGATTGCTCCTTTAACTTTTGTGCTGAGTAGCACCTGGGGACAGAGGTGCAAAACGTAGTGACTCAGCAGAAACAAAACCCAAAACAATCCCCAAAGTCATCACCCCTGGCCTGAGAAGAGGTGGATGCAGAGAGGTCCCCGAGCAGGGAATGCAGAGAGGTCCCCAAGCAGGGAATCCTAGAGCAAAGGATTGGCACTTTGCTTGCAGTGCATTTCTCTCTTTTCTCTCTTTAAAAGGGGTCCTCTAACCATTTTAAACCTGTGTTGAGGGTTTTTCTTTTTTTACTGGTTTTTTTTTTTTCTCTTTCCACATAGTGCAGTTAGAGTTGAAAAACTTTCCCAGACCTTATGAGGCATGACCATGGATCAGTGCAATAATAATAAACAAATAAATAAATAATAAGTAAATAAATAAATAAATAAATAAATAAATAAATAAATAAATAAAAAGTTGTTCGTACGGCCACTTGAGTTTTCAAATACGATCACTCAAAAACGCAGAAATCTTAATAGTTGAAGGCGTATTTTTTTTCCCCTTCTAACATCAATAATTCTTGCCCGAGAAGTAAGGTTGAAAAATGTTTCCTATTTGCTTTTTTGAAACTTGAAAGGGGTGTAAAGGAAACTGAGAAACAGGATGACTGAAAGGCAAAGGAAAGATACCATAAAGCGCTCTCTGTGCCATTTACTGGTTGAAACAATGCAGATGAATGCCCCGCACTAGGAGCTATTAGCTGTTTATGAGACAAAATTATCCAGAAACGTATTTGGATGCTCCTTAGAAGCCACTAAAATTAGACTGGATCAAAGAACAGAAAGGTGACTCCTAAGGGAAATCGCCAAGAATATGTGAAATTTGCCATATTATACTTACACTGTGATTATAAAATATGCCATATTGTACATTTTAAATTTGACGTTCCCTCGTATACCAAACAGTTTAGTATCTTCAAAAAGAACCGCTTCCACCTTTAAAAGTGCATGTTTTATTTTCTTCTAACGTTGTTAGGTGTGTAATTTCACCTAGTTATTTTAACTGTTTCACAAAAAGATGTACCATATAGGAAATATAGAAAGGCATTTTTTCCTATTTTAATTCATACTAAGAATTCACGAACTTTGAACTAAGTGGCCGAGTTCAAAGAATGTGGGGCTACAGTAGGGTAGGAAGGGTAGATTTAGAATGATTCTCAAAGTAACAAATATTTCTTTCTCAAGCGTCCACAGACCTCTGCATTCTATGAAATATTTATTCTTTCATTGGGATGAAGTAAGCAGGTATCTTTCTGACATGATCCCATTCAGTCAACTAGAAGGTCAGCCATTAGGAAATCTATATCCACTTAAGTCTTGGCAATAAAACGAGGAGTGCTCACAAACCATGCTAGGGACATCCAGATTCGGCTTCTTCTATACTATTACCACCAATTACCTCCTATCTCAAAATTGCAAAGAAGAAGAAAGTGGCCAGGAACAGAACACCCAAAGACTCACCATGTACTCACGTTCTATGACTGAAAATCAGTGACTCATTCACTTCTGCAATATATGTAGCAGCCCTGGATTCCACGGTCAACTCTCAAAAGGGAAAAGTATGAAAGATAATCAGAGAAGTGAATACCCGGAAGATTTTGTATTCTACTGTATATTCTAAATATGCTACATTCTAAATATGTAGTGCCTCCTAATAATAAAACTACTAAGTAAACTAGGCGGAGTAACAACCGTATGATCTCTTTTACATCATCCGCTTTGCTTTATAACTGCCCTGAATAGAAGGGCATAGATGAATAGATCTGAATAGATCCTTTTTAGTGATCACCAATCAATTTGCTATATGTGAATGACACATGACTGAAAATTGTGGTGTAAAATAGTGGTACTAATTGTGGAAGGTTAATTGCTAAGTAATGGGTTAACATACCAAAAAAAAAAAAAAGTTTAGTGTAAGAATGAAAGGTGATGGCTTGTATTTAGCGTCAACCATGAGTTATTCTATCTATAAAATAAAATTTGGGACTTATTTTAGAAATGTGAATAGATGTTACTAGCAAAGACCTAATAGTATAAAAAGTCTTCACAGTAACTGGGTAGAAGAATGGTATGTTTCAGCGGTCAAATGCACATAACCTATGCATTTGATGCATATCAAGCAGGTTTTTTAAAACAAAATTTTTTAAAACAAAAATCATAATAATGTATAGTTTCATACCACAAAACCATAATAATATGTAATAGATTCAATATTAAAATTAATAGATACACAGTTATTTATAATAGACACATGGTCTAAACTGATATAAGGCCAGTGTCAAAATAAAATTGGATAAAATTATCTCACATCAAATCACTTGCATATTGTAGTTCTTCCTTGAAAATGACCAACTCATCAAAAGAGAGTTTTTATGAGAATCTAATGAGGTCGATAAAGGTATAGACCAAATTAGAGTTTTAAAGTTAAATATTTTTTCCAGGTTTCAAGTGACCATGGAATTGTAAATAACTATCTAAATAAAAGGGAAACATAAGTATAATTTTCTATGAAATACTTTTATTCCTCATTATATATACTTTAGTGTAAAAGAAAATCAATAAAGTATATTATTAGTGAAGAGGGAACAGCAAGAGTTACTGTTCAAATTCTGTTTGTTTCTACGGCCTATTATAATTTCTTCATTCTAATCAGAGTTATTAACACTGACAAGTTAAATAAATTAATTCATCAAACTATAGAATGTTATGAAATCTTTCATTGAGATAAATTAAACAAAGTAGAACCAATCATTCTTACTTTCTGGTCCAAAACAACCCACGAATGTTAATTATCAGTTGGTGGTAATCTTAATACTTCCCAATTAGAGCCATGCTTTGCACACATGTGATCAAACACAAGATCCCATTCCTACTAATTTGATTATTTCCTTTGCGCTCTTGGTTTTCTTACCATAGATAATAACAAGTCATGTACTACACACCTGAAAGTCGTGTTAGGGGGAGGGTGTGTGTCCCAACAAACCAAACCCGACAGTGTGTCTCCAGAAGTGATGTGTGTAAAGGAGAGTTGGCCTGAGAGCCAGGTTGCTAGGATTTTCTGCAGCTATCATTCCAAGGGCTGCTAGAGTGCTTACCCTGCCTTTCCACACAGAAAAGTTGCCAGGCAGCTGCAGACACGGGATGAGAAGGGAAAGGAAGGCAGGGGGTGGGGGTCAACTGAGAACTGTTAAAGAAACATTATTAGTGCTTAAAATTGAAACAGAGCTACTCTGGACAAAGCCACTAAGAAAAAAGAGCTTTAGATTCATTTTATTTCTCAAACTACAGCATTTCAATGCACATTTTTTTTAACCGCTCTCCTTCAAAAGCGTGCTATACCTGTTGGATAGCATGCTGTTTCAACTGAGACATAGGGATTCACTTGAGATAAATAAGATTTTGGTGCAACTTTAATTCCCACTATTTGAGAAGTATTAGTAAGTATGTACATCTGAGAAGAAGCACGATGCAAGTCCCCGATTAAACCTAGAAAGTAAATGTATTTCCGGGCAAATTAAGTTTTTCTCTTTGCATAAGGCTCAACTTACCTTTACCGTCATTATCTCTAAACACATTAAGGTTCCTATATTACAGTGAAGAACACAACTGATAGTCAATTAGAAGTTCCAAAGGGTAAATAATAAAAGTTCTTGATACTGATTTGATTGTTTTACATGTTCTCATTTGACAAACTTTTGACAATAGGAAGGAAAGGAAAAGAGTTTGTACTGACTTAGACAACCCTATCAGGCAACAACTGACCTTCATAATAATAATGTAGACTCAAGAGACAAATCCTATGTTGTTTTTTGGGTTTTTAGAAGTTACAATCAGCAATAATGCAATCCACGTTTGTGTGGAGGAGGGGCATACACAAATGCCAAAAGTTCATCAAACCCTTTTCACTGTAATCGTGCGGCAATAGCTTTCAGGTTCAGGTTAGTTGTGACTATAAGGCTCGTTGCCATCAGCGTTTTCTGACCTGACATACCTTTGGTCAGGTTGACCTCCACATCTCCATCTCCAGCTGCCAAAACAGAATCAGTGTGTCACTCTGGGGGCTGGTTGTCAGCGAGCCGTCGTCAGGATGCACTTTGTTTGGATGAGCCTTGAGATCTTTTTCTACCAAAATTATTGATCTACGTTGTCTCAGTCATCTCTCTGCTCCTTAATTTTAGTTAGAAATTCCTAGGTTGTTGGAGCTGGAAGGGACATTCAAATCATTTCTCCAAATTTACTACATTTTACAGATAAGAAAAGTTAAAGACAGGATAGGTGACTACTCTGAGGTCACATTATTTTATTAATATCAGAAACAGCCCTGGATAGTTTCCTGACTCTTTCCCGTATTATGCAGAGCTTTGTTGATACTCCTCAAGATTTTTCCTAGTTCAGAGGAGCGGCAGCCCAGGGGGTTTGAATTAGTTCATTCCCTTAATAGCTGCAGATTATGTAACAGTCATTCCACTCAGCGCTGTGCAAAGAACTATATGGAAATAGACATGGTCCTTGCACTAGCAGAACTTACACTCTAAATCAAATGTCATTTCTCTGCTGATGGGCTGACTTTCCAGGATCTTGGGGGAACTATGTTGCCGTGAGCCACAGGTATGACACATAAAGGCCCCCGCTGAGATCACCCAGTAAAATCAGGGCTGCCTCATTCTGAATAATCATCTTTACAAATAAACTTTTATGGAGAAACCTGAGACTTCTGCTAGAATTAGGCTCTGAGGAAGAAATCACAAAACATATTCAGATAATCCTGGGTGTTGTCACCAGCGTTTAGTCAACCAACACATCATATATCCTTTATCTAGAACTCAGTAGCAAGTTCAGAAATGTTCAGAATTCAAAACATTTAGAAATGTTATGGGTGATCACTTACAGATTAATCAAAGCTTGTGAATTCTGTTGTGTGTTGTCGATTCACGTAGGATCAGAGGACGAGAAGAAAACTGGAAAAAGGTTGGTTCAACTCTCATTTGTTTATTTTTATTATAGCTGTTAGATGGGACCCTTTTACACATTTAATCCACTCTATATTGAATAATTTCCTACGTTATATCCAAATGATATTTTTCTTGTTTACTTTATGTAGAGTCTTCACCGTTTCACAATTTTTAAACTCCTACCAATGTAATCATCTTGCATGGGCTTTCCCTTACAATTAGTACTCGGAGACCATTTGTCTTACTGCTAATGACTTTTTACTTCTTCCCTTGACGTTGTTCAATCTTTCCTATATCTGCTGTTCCTTGGTCCTTCTGCCATGAAGCACATTTCTACATCCGAAGTAAATAGGATAATGCAAGGACTAGGACAGAGATTAGGTATAAGCAAGTGACAGAGAACTGAGAAGATGGGATACAGAATTACATTAATTGCAACTTATGTGTACTTTAGCAAAACAGATTACTGTTAAAATGGAAAAAGTTCTTTGGACCTACTGTATCCTTGGCCAAGTTTACTGAGTGGGGTATTTGCTTACTTGCTTGCTTGCTTGTTTGGTTTTTACTTTAAGGGGAGATGGTTTTGCTTTGTTTTGCTGAGTATTACTAAAAGAGTATTTTTTTCTATTCCTTTATCAGAAATCCATTCCTTTTTTTATTCCTTATACAGTAAATTTAAAAATAAAAACAAACAATAAAGAGAAGTCAAACAATGAGAGAGGAAGAAAGAACAGAAAAATAAACCTTTCTTCATAGTGAACCTCACTTAATTCCCCCTGGGAATGGCTCTTCAGAGGCTGTCAATAGCTCCATTTGGGCATGGTGCCTGTGCTAGAGTTAAGTACTAAATAGGTGTGTGGTAAATAGAATACACTTAGTGTTGAGTTTTTTAATTTTTTTTAAGTTTGCTTAAATAAATACTTGTAAAACAAACTTTTCCCAAACATTACCTATTTGTTCTAAGTAGAAAAATTTATTTTTCTCACATAGAAAATGTCTCTTACCCTCTAAAAGTGTTTTTCTATTATAAAAATTATACATTTAATCACAATAAAAACTCAAATGCAAAAAGGAGCTCTCTAGTCCAGAACAGAATGCCCTAATTTTGTGTCAAGCCTCTCTTTGTGCGAAGAAAAATAGTGACATTTGGACCTAGATATATTTATCAAGATTTGTGAAAATGTGTGATTTTATGCATGAATACTAGCAAAGTTAAATTATAGTTGAAAGACCATTAAATGCTTTTATGATGTCCCATTGCTACATTCTGCATTGTAAATAGAATTTACCAAAGGGTATCATTCACATCATTCTGCAAACTATACTATATAACAGCAACGAGTTAAGACATTATTCACAAGCACACAATAGAAAATATAGGAGAGAATGAATAGACATAGGATGACCACCAATATTTTTGGTTATTCAGTCTTTCCTTGTGATTAAATGCGTGTCTTTCTAAAAGAAGCATCAATTTTAGACTTTTAGGTGGATATCAATCTTGATTTATTCCAATTTAACCTCTTGTTTTTTTCTTGCCAAAAGCAACTGAATGCAAATGACAAGAAATAGATTTTATGTTCTTTACTGGGCTTTGCATGAAAACTATATTACACTTATTTGGAAAAAAAACCTCCAGAAGTTGACCTAAATTCAGAGACTATACAAGATGAGTCAAGGGACTGTTAATATTAATCTTCACTATCCAAAACTAAGGAGATGAATCAATTTGGGTATTTCCATGAAGGTGTATTTCCAGAAGATAAAGCAATATTTCCATGGAAAAATAGCTCAGAAAAGGTAGCATACTGTTTTTCAGGTATAATAAAATATATTAAAGGACAAATAATTGGGGCATCTGGGTGGCTCCAGCTGGTTTGCATCTGCTTTTGGCTCAGGTCGTGATCCAGGAATCCTGGAATCGAGCTCCTGCTCAACAGGAAGCCTGCTTCTCCCTCTGCCCCTCGCTTCCCCCACTCCCTGCTTGTGCTCTCTTTTTCTCAAATAAATAAATAAAATCTTTTAAAAAATAAAAAATAATTTAAAGGACCAATAATTACCATGCCTGAATTTGGCTCCGGACTTTCTAGGACCAAACATGGTCCAAGGTGTAGGTTGCAAGTGAAAGCAAAATATAGCTTCAAGGATGTTATGGAGGCAACTGTCAGTCTGATTTTGTAGCTCTGAAGCTGGTTCCCTCTGCCCTCTCTTCCTCTACATGCTTTAGATTTATGGTAGTCACATTTTTTAAACCAAAATTAGAACACATGACTTAATATAATTTTTGAGCAGTAGGACAAAATATTTGTACTCAAGATTGTTCCAGAAAATCCTCTTTGGCCATGATAATTGTATTAAATCCAAGAGATCTTAATTGCAAACTGTTTGTCTTATTTAAATTTTCACACTTTCAAAGTACACGAAGAACTTGAGATTCTTCTAAATCATTGTAAGGATTACTGATGAC
Organism: Canis aureus; assembly: GCF_053574225.1. NCBI lineage: Eukaryota > Metazoa > Chordata > Mammalia > Carnivora > Canidae > Canis > Canis aureus. Next base: position 51,065,008 of record NC_135630.1, read on the forward strand.
ATGTAACCCAATTTTACGAAAATTTGTATTTAGGTAGCTTTAATCATGTAGGAAAGCGGGATTAATATCTTGCTTTATAATGAGAATAGGCTGTAGGATTCAATCATACTTACATACAGGTATTTCAAGTTATGGACTTAACAAACGGTACTAGATGTGATTTCATTACTTGCGACTGTGATAGTGGTGAACAAGCTAATTAAGGGAAGTGCTTAGCACTCGTACATGCCTGTTTTAAAATCAAAAGCGTGCATTAAGCTTGCTTGTGTGAAAGTAACAAGAGGAAAACGCACGTGCTCTGAGTGATGTGCACTGTGAAACACTTCAGTGGAAAATTCAACAGGGAGATTAGTATTTAACATGCTTAATGGAATTCATGTCACTATAAACTGAGAGCATCTAGAGGTTAATTTTGAACTTACCACGATATTGACCATATTAAAATAAAAAGCAACTTCTTTTTACCTACAGTTTCAAAATCTAAATGAAACAGTTTCCCCCACTACTTTGAAGAAAATGCATTTCATTTCATTTAGGTGGCATCACAGGTTTTCATTTAGATTTTGGTTATAATAAAGTCTTAGCTACCAAAACGCAGCTCAGTTGAAATAGCATCTGGTATACTGGGCTACAGAAGTGGATTTTACTTTTGCTCTCATTTTCCCCTATCCCCACCCCCCAAACATGACCATCATTTGTTATAACTTCTCTGTGCAAGTAGCAGACTGACTCCTCCTTGGGAATATTATTTCAGAAGTAATTTAAATAGTTTCTCATATTATTCTGCTTTAAAACCTAGAGAGAATGAGGCACATGACTCTGCTTCTACTGTTTTATACAACTAAATGTCTCCAGAAGAGAATGATAATTATCTCTGGCATTGAACTCTAATGTAGAAGAAACCTTGTTTAGAATTTGAAAGTGCAGACCAACTCGGCTGTCTACACTATCATACCTTTATGCTTTTAGAATAATAAGGTTCAGAATGCCATTTAATCACACCTTTTAATATCCCTTTGTCTTTCTTTGGGGAATAGTAGAAGCATGACAAAGAGTACTTTCGTTTATTTTACTCAGTTTTGTTCTTTATATAAAAGGTAATATGAAAATGTGCCCAAGGGTTTACCCCTTTCCATCTAAACAAAAATCTGACTAGAAAAGGCAGATTCTTCCGTTCATAGTACTTGAGTGCCCCCTATAGGATACTTTTTATATTTTTCTTCATTGTAAACCTTTAGAAGTGTTACTGCATATAATTTTATTTAAAATAAAAATAAAATAATAAAACATGCATCTTTGAAATAAACAGTCTATGGTATATTTTTCCTCCACTGTATTGTTTTCCTTTCCAAAAATCCAAAGCAAACTATCATTGTTACCACTTAGTTGTTTCTCTGCTTTTGCTAAACATTTTCCTTTCTTTAAAGTTCTAATTTACCTGCTTTTCAATTGTATGTCTGCATATGTAGTATCAGTTACTATAATTTAAAATAAACATATAAAAATTTGTGTTTATTGGATGCACTTTTTTGCTTCAAGTTTAAAAAGAATGATAAATTAGCTATACGTTTTAGCTAAATAGGATATCCTTGTGTGCAAGGAGGTCCAATTGTTAATCTGAATGAGAAGAGAATCTACGAACTCCTTAAATTAACATCTATGAATAATATTAAAATAGAAATAACGCATATACTAAACATATTTCTGCCAGTTTGATATCAGGGACATGGTACCTGGGATTTCCGGGTTTTATAAGCCTTTTTTTATTTGTGCTGCACCCTAAGTTTGAAAGGTAGGGAGAGGGGGAAAAAAAGGACATATATTCCAGCCACATCCAACTATGTCATATTCACTGTGCTTTTATCTAGTTAAAAAATATACATCAAGGCTGAGACTTTGTTGTATTCAATGTAGCCTACTTAAGTTGATAGGACTGTAATTAGGTCCTTTTAAAAATAGACTATGAAGTTTATATTCTATGTAATGTAGGTCCAAAAAATGTTATCAATGTCCTTGGCTTAGGAGACACACACACGCTCCTGACTAAAACCTTTTTTGATTTGGATTGCATCTGAATAAGTAGATGCAGCCAGTGGTAAGGAAGCAATGATGTAAGTAGGCAATAAAAAGAGGTCCTTAATTCCCGTTTTTGCCTCTCACCCTTCTGCTCTCATATATTTATTATGTGCTCGTTATTTGAAAAGCACAATGCTCGGTGCAGGGATTATTCCAGTGGAAAGTCATGGTCCCTGTTATCCAGAGCTATATGTCTAATGAGAAAAAGGGGGCTGAAGAGACTATTAAAAAGTATCCTGCTAAGTGTTATAAATGAAAGTATGTGTAATGCACAGTGGAGGCTTTGATAAACATACAGCTCACTCTCTGTGGAACAAAAAAGATTTCACCAAGGAGCAGATACTTCGGATGACTTGAATATTCTGCTAGGAGAAAATTGAGGTACAGCCATTCTAGCTGAGGCAACAGCGTGTGTTATGGCATGTATTATCTAGATAATAGAGATAATTATCCAGAATCCAGAAAGATCAGTTGTCAAATAATGTGGCATTTTGTAAGTCATTTTAAATAATTTGTACTTTAGTCTGAAGTCAATGAAAATATGTTATTTGAACATATCAGAAACTATCCAGGAAAATATGAACCCGTCCAATATGTAACTATATTACTTTGGAATCTATTACATTGGCATTTCTAAATAAAACTACTGGGATCATATCTCTCATTTCTCCATTCTCCACAGCAGAAGCAACCTAAAGTCTAGGTTCCCATCCCAGTTTAGTCCTTTATCTTAAATAATAATTTAAAGAATCCTGGACCAGTTAATGTGATGACCCAGGACCATGTCTCCCAGGACTGCTTACCCCAATTTATAGATTCTAACTTCTCCCGCCAGGGGCACCTACGTGGCTCAATGGTTGAGCGTCTGCCTTTTGCTCAGGTCATAATCCTGGGGTCCTGGGTCCTGGGATCGAGTCCCACATCAGGCTCCCCACAGGAAGCCAGCTTCTCTCTTCGCCTCTGTCTGTGTGTCTCTCATGAATAAATACGTATTTTAAAAAAAATTAAATTCTGCCACCAACAATCTAAATGATTTGGGCCAATTACCTAAATTTTTCAAGTTATAATGTCTAGCTCAAAAGACCAGAGATATAATGCCAGGACTTCCAAGTGTACCAATAACTGGATTATGCTGGCACCTGCTGTCATCCTGCCAGGCCCTTCGCTTGTATTTCCCAGGTAGCCTGTTGCAATGTGACTGATCTATTTAATGGCTAATCTATTTAATGATGCCACATGTTCTGGCCAGATCCACTGTCCATTAGCCACATTTTACAAGACTCACTGGTGCCCCCAAAGGAGCAGATCGATCTACTTGGGGACACAAGATACAGACACATTTAAGAAAGATAACCAGAGGGATCCCTGGGTGGCGCAGCGGTTTGGCGCCTGCCTTTGGCCCAGGGCGCGATCCGGGAGACCCTGGATCAAATCCCACATCGGGCTCCCGGTGCATGGAGCCTGTTTCTCCCTCTGCCTGTGTCTCTGCCTCTCTCTCTCTCTGTGTGTGTGACTATCATAAATAAATAAAAATTAAAAAAAAAAAAAGATAACCAGAGATGAAAAGTAGAATATAAGAATTACAGAATTAGAAGCACAAAGTAAAAAGATAAGTACAATGGATTGGTGTGGGTGGGGGTGGGGGGAAACGTTTAAAGAAAATGTAAGAGTTAGAATGTCAATGAAACCTCAAAAATGTTTCTGATATTTACATTAATAGAGAGATTGCAGCTTCTTTCTGCTTAGAAAATGTAATATAAATATAAAAATTCGTGCTTGATCTATTATTTCAGGATACTGACAATAGTCTGGTTACAGTATATCAGGAATCTTTAATAAAAAGATGATGCAGAATTTTAGAAAAAAAAAGAAAATTTTGTCCAGTTTCTTTTTTAAAAGAAATTTACTATTTTATTTATTTGAGAGAGAGAGAACCAAGCGAGCAAGAGAGAACAGGAGCAGGGGGAGGAGCAGAGGGAGAGAGAGAAGCAGACTCCCCGCTGAGCAGGAAGCCTGAGGCAGGGCCCATTCCAGAACCGGGGATCAGGACCTGAGACAAAGGCAGACAGACACTTGACCGACTGAGCCACTCAGGTGCCTCAGGTGCCTCCAATTTCTTACTCTATACAAAGGTAGGCAGCTAATAGATGCTGTCTTTTGTTTTGTTGTAATTTTGACCTATTTTCAAATTGCACTAGCAAATATAAATACATACATACATACATACAGATATATCTATATTGAAAGATAAAATTCCCAATTTCTAGGAAAACAGAAAAAAACTTGATTAGTAACAACAAGTAAAAGGAGTGAGGGCAAATAAATGTTTTTCAGGTCTAATAAAATATATTAAAGAACAAATAATTGGGGCATCTGATGGCTCAGCTGGTTAAGCATATGCCTTTGGCTCACGTCATGATCCCAGGAGTCCTAGAATTGAGCCCGTGCTCAGAGGGGAGGCTGCCTCTCCGTCTCCCTCTGCCCTTCCCCACTCCAATTAAAACCATTTGACTTTCAAGTTGGATTTTTAGATCCAACTATGTATTGTTTAAATATTGTTTTCAAAAATATTTATTGAACATCTTCTATGTAGCAAATAGTGAATAGTGTGCAAGGACCCAAGAATGCAATAGTTAAGACATTTATGGTTCTTTCCTTCAATTAAAACAAAACAAAACAAAAAACAACAACAACAAAAACTTCATTATTAAAAAAAAAAAAGAGGTAAATAAAAACCTAAATAAATCAAGAGAAATAATGCTGATAATATAAATGATTGAATTCTATGGAAAGAGCACAAATTAATTTTTTAAAAGGGTAAAATATATTTATAAAATTTAGATAAATCTAAACATTACCCCATATATATCTTTCATTATAGTTTAAAATGTGAGACCATGTAAAACAATAATCAAAAAAGAAAATATTAAAACATCTCAAACAAATATTTCATTTTATTTGAAAGACAACTGAAGTTGCAGTTATTTGCTCAAATTTCTGAAGGGTAGTACTACATCATTTGATTTTGACCAATGGAAATTCATACTATGTCTGTAAATAAAGAATGTCATTCTCCCCAAATTATCCTTAAGTGTTCTAGAATTCCAATTAAATTCCAAGGTGATTTCTTCATTTGGAATATGACCAAATAATTTTAATATCAATTTGGAAAAAATAAGTACATAATAGTAGCCAAGACAATGTTTACTAACAAGAGTAGAGGGGGGATGATATTAGAACTAAAAAAACAATACAGAGTAATATAAAGCTATACAAATTAAAAAGTATACTAATGATATAGAAATAAACAAAGACCAGTCAAACAGAAGAGAAATTCCTAACTTGCTTCACATAGAAGAGTATAGCATACAGGTAGCTTAAATCAATGTGCAACAAATACTCAATTTGATGACCATTGAGAGGATTTTCACATAAATATCAACATCTTCTCCAGTTTAAATGGATACATGCTTAAAAATGATTTGAAAATAATTTTTTCTGTGTCAAACCCCGCCCCCCCCCAAGTCAGCAAAGCCCATGGAGTCAAGTACAAAAAACAACCACAACTATATATAGCTTTACAACGAGATTCCAAAGTTGGTTTTAGGAGCTTTTTTAATGTATTAAAGTCACAAAGCAAATTGGACAGTCTTTGGGATCATATGTGGCCGCTCTCCAAAAATTGCATTAAGGGGTGTAAAGAAGTTGGTAGGGAGACTAAATCAATGTCTTTTGCCTAAGTCACTATTGAGATCTCAGGAATGTGTCAACTGTTGGCTAAATAGGCAACCTATAGTTTTAATTAGCTACTCAGTTCAAAGACTGCCTGACTACAGGCGTTTTATCAACTTGAATATCCCAGAACTTGGAAATGACAGAACTGGTAAATTTTATTTTTAGTTTTGGAATGTACTAAATAGAATCTGTAAATAACTGGAGGCAAAGCAAGTAGATTTCATTATTAGTAATAGCTACTAATATTGTACTTCAGTATTTGGAAGAATAAATGGACATGAAATAGAGAATTTAATGTAATTCCTCTTTAAGCTTTTTCTTCAAAGGCCTTTAAATTGTCATGGCAAAATGAATAAATGAATGAATAAACAAGTGAGTGGATGAATGAATGCATGCATGCATGCATGTGAGCCATGGTAAGGCTTTAAGAAGGTTTATCTCCCCCTAGAAACAGAACAGCAATGATAAAGTACCCCTTTGATAAACAGTATTATGCTTTGGACGACAAAGTCTTCCAGGATCAAATTTTCAAGATGATAGGAAGAGTTGTCAGGTAGTTGAATGTCCACAGTGAAAATAAAGTATAAAAGAGTATCTTTAGACTGTGTGGGTAGATAGGAAGTAATAAACCTATTTTACTATAGGAAGAACAAAGCCAGCTAGAGGAAAATACAAAGCAACATTTCTGGAATAATGAGCTTCAATCTTTTAGTCTTGACTCTAATATTTACCTGGGAAATACCACTGATGAAAGAGATCACTAGCCAAGAAATCTGGTTTTTAATGATAGAATTTTGTCTTAAGTGTTCTTATCTGAAACTGAGAATAATAATACCTATTTGAGTTATTGATATAATTACATGAGATAATGAAAACACACACACACTTAGTAAAACTCTTGGCACCTGGTTGAATTCTAGGCCAGAACTATCTCTTGAATCTGAGATCACTAGACACATCAAACCACTGTACCTCTTAAACTAAAAACACCAAAACAGGAGAGTCTATTAGTCATAAAAAGATCATTGGACCTCATATAAATCACAAAGAAATAGACTATAGTTCCAACACACATTAAAGATAAAAGATACCAATAACTTTTTAGATATGTCATGGTTTTCAAACAAGGAAACATTTGGATAACTGGGGAATTTTCAAAAATCAGAGCTGCTGGTTCCCCCAGGGTTTCTAGAACACTGCTCCAGGGTGGGGTGCTATCTGGATGATTCCAATATGAACCTTGGTAGAGAACTCTGGGTGAGGGTAGGGAGATATAAACTGAAATAAAAGGAATCAGGAATGGGCAGCAAAATATTTAGTTGAGAAAAACTTAGGACGCTGTCAGAATTATGAAATTTGGATTCCATGAAGAATTCAGAAATGCACCTGCAAGTGTCTCTCTTTAAATAAAAGTGCTTTACCCAGAAGTGGGGGGGTAAGTGGGAGAGGATAACATAAAGGACAGCAAATATTACTTTATAAAGAGAATTTTCTCATGAAAGTCATTGGCCCTAGTAGTAGTACCAAAAGGCATTCCATGTGAATTTACATCTGCCAGATTAATGTTAGACCATTCTGTGTTTTAGGAAATTTGGGCACCTACAAATCACTTTGTTCAGCACCTCTTGCATTAATGCTTTAGGATAAATGCGGACAGGTAGGAGAGCCTAGATGGCTATCACTATTTTAGTAAGAGTTTGAGGAAGATGCTTGACAATGATCTCTGATTCTTTAAACAACACTAGAAACTGATTATAAGCAGTCTTAACCTCACTACACTCTTGAAGAGATGCTCTTCTGGTGTAAGGTTGCTACTGTTTACAGGGCCTGAAGTTCTGGTGCCTCCACCTTTAAGAACCCCAGCACGCCAGAATTTTGTTTAAAAAGCTGGAGAGGTTTTTCTTTTCGGTGTACTGAGCTAGATTGTTTGCTGCTGCTTTTTGCCAGCGTGCTCACCGCTGTGCCACCTTATTTGAAGTTATCCTTCAGCATCCCCTTGACATGTTCAGTTTTGCAGTTTTTGCTCACAGTTGATACTCCTCAGTTTCACACACAAATCCTGTTAAGGAAGTTACTCAGCCAGCATTTATCTTCTGCACATGTCCAGTCCAAGGAAATGACATTAAGGTATCATGTCAGTGGTAACAGACTAAGTAGTACCCAAGGTATTTCTGGAAAACCTAATATTCCTGTCTCTGTCTTAGAGGAGGCATGTAGAGACACATGTCATTTTAGAACTGGAATGGTCCCTGGGGACTTTCACCTGGCGATCCTCATTTATCAAGACTTTGCAGGGATTTTCCAAGTTTACATAGCTAGTTAGTAACAGATATGACACTAGATTCCAGATGCTATGCCAGTAGCTCAATCCAACATCATATTACCGTTACACCCCATTACTTGCCCACTGGCAAATGCATATAAGAGACAATGAAAAGAAGTTGTTCAAGTAAAATGTCCTTTCTTATTAAGCACTAAAACCTGCTAGGGAGGGCAATGTCTAAACCCCAGTATTCAATAATAGCTTGAAGTTTTCAAGAAAACTTCCTACATGTAAGAATGTGTGGCAGATTGACTGACAGGGTTATTACAGCACTGAGACATCCCTAACAAGAACTAGATTTAAATAGAGTATATGGCAATTATGATGTGTCAGTGGCTAATGAGGCATTCTCTATTCTAAATCAATTCTAGGAGTCTTCAGTAACACTGATAAAGCTATAAGTTCACACCAAAATCTGATATAACATACTCTGTACTTGTCATGGCTATGCTGATAAAATACCTATTTTACCATGGCTGTAGATTTTTCAGTGAAATCCCAATTTGGTGAGGCCTCATGGGTTAATCTCTGGACCAACAGAGTAAACCAGTCTTATCTGATCTCCAGCCTGTCCTATATAATTTTCTAGGCAAAGAAATCCTTCAAAAATACTGGCAATAGTCAGTATGGCTTCAAAGAAAGGCAGTGGCCATGACACCAGTGTGATTTTAGCTGGCATAGAATTCTGATGTCATTATCAGGGCATTTGTCCCAGCAGCACCAGCCTAATAGGTCCATGAGGTTTCCAAAACTGTTTAAGATTTTAAAATCTTCTATTCAATTCTTAACTTTTGTCAATCTGATGTATGGCCCTACCAATCCACTGAAATTGCTCTTGTTGCGGACACCAATACCCTTCTAGTTTTCAAATCCCAACAGCACGTTATATTAAATCTCTGTAAAAATTTTGACCCTTTCTTCTTTGAAACTCTTTTCCTCTTTGACTTCTATAAAGCTTTCCTACTTCATTATTTTCTTGTTTCAATAATGGTTTCTTTCTTCCTCAATTCTCTTCCTTCTTCCACTATTTATGTACTGCTGCTTTTCCAAGGGGACAATCAGAAGTTTCTTTTTATTTTAATTATGCTTCTAATTTATTGTCATTTCCACATCCATGAGATTGCATATTTCTGAAGATTTCCATATAGTCTAACTATAATCTAATGATCTATTATTACCTGTCAATCTATCTTAAAATCCTATCAACATCTTTAAGAGAGATTTTTCCCTAAAGTAATCATTTGCCCCTCCCATCCTATATTTCCTACATTCCCTATCATGAAGAATGCCATTTATGCAGTCCCCAAGTCAGAGATCTTGAAACCATCTTGGATTTCTCTCTATTCCTCACCACACATTTAATGTATCAAATGGATGGTAAGGCTTGTTAATTCTCTGTCATAAATATAATTTGTATGTACGACCTTTATACTTATTCCCACTACTACTACCTTATTTCAAGTACTCATCTTTGATCACCTAAGTCAACCTTTTGCCTATTCCTTTTTCCAGATCAGTTCTTTTAAATTGACCTTCTACATTATTGCCAGCATGGTCGTTCATGGTATGAGATAAACTGAGCAAAATGCCCAAGCTCAAATCCCATGTTTATTATTTACTCACTGTATGACCTAAAGAAGTAACCCACATCCTCTTCATCTCACTTTCCTCATCTGCAAATAGGAATACTACTATATACCGGAACTCTTTATTAACATATTCCTTGACTTCTAGCCAGGAAGAAATTTATGGTTTATCTCATTTACTTCATCAGTCTATAGATAAGGAAAGAGTAAAATATCCTTTGTTTAGCCCAAGATGACAGGATGATTTGATTTGATGCAAAAACAGAAATGTATTGGTGATTTCCTGGCTTCCATTCAGTGTTCTTTCAATGTACCAATTTAAATGCTTTCATACATATTGTATCATGTTATTAAAAATGTATCAAAGAGGATATTCTCAATACCCCCAATGAAACATTATAAGTATTAATTACTGAACAATATATTTATAGAATAAGTTTTTGAATGAATCACACTAAGCTGACAGCTACATCTTAGTAAATCAACTTTTGTCTTATTATTATTATTATTTTTCAGTGAAATCCCAATTTGGTGAGGCCTCATGGGTTAAACTCTGGACCAACAGAGTAAACCAGTTTAACTTTGCCCAATGGGACACCAAAATGTTATCTATCTATATATCTATATCTATATCTATATCTATATATCTATCTATATCTATATCTATATCTATCTATATCTTTTTGGCCTAGTGTACTGATGAAAAACAAACACTGGACAAAGACTTCTGCCTAATGAGTGGCACATGCCTGAGGCATGCAGGAAGAGAGTCTATGAATACATCGTCCTGCCACTGGCTGGTTTGGAGTAAGATATACTTTTCTCTCTATGTTCCCAAGGCTAAAACAAACAAAGTCATTTGATACACACCATGTTCAGAGTTTATTGTATTTTATATACTAGAGATAATCAACATATTGAAATAAGCTTCATTCAATTGACGAATGAACCAAACTGACTACCAAGAGGGAAATAGGTTCAGGAAAAATGCAGATACAATAAGTAATTAATTCACTTGGAGTGCTCGCTGAATCTCCCTGCCTTCTTCAGTAGTTGTTTCTTCATGCTGAAACCCCTTCTTCTTCCAGTACACGTGCCCTTCTAGCTTAGTATTACTTTAAGCCAAAACTGCTAAAATATAGTTTGTCTTATAGAGTCAAAGTGAAAATCTAGCTCCCAATCATCAAAGTTAGAAAATATGTTAAAATCCTCCCTCTTCCCGCTTCTTACCCTTGTCATTATCATCATCATCATCATAGATCCTGCTTATTGAATACTCTGTATGTGCTAACTCTAAGTATTTTACATGCATTTACATAAATAACCTTTTTAAAAACGATTTTATTTGACAGAGCAAGAGAGAGCAGGATAGGGAGAAGCAGACTCCCTGCTGAGCTGGGAGCCCAATGTGGGGCTCAACCCCAGGATCCTGGGATCATGACTCAGAGCCAAAGGCAACCACTCAACCCAGGCATCCCCATAAATAATCTTCTAATATAAGTGGTATGCAAACATTCATTTTAAAACTAAAGTAAAAAATAAAAAGAAAACTAAGATAGGTCAGGTATATTGCATGTCACTTGCAGTTAGTAAGTGATACAGCAGGAGTTCAAGTCATTGCAAACTCTTTAACTACTTTGACTTAACTGCCTTTACTCTCCCTATCTCTATTCCCAAACATTAAAGTGTTTGATTATTCTCAGGAAAATAACAGATAACTTTTAGAGGGAACTTATCTTAAGAAAATAAATTTTAATTCTATTACAGGAAGATACACAACATAGCAGAACTCAAGATTTAAAACATTTTAAAAATGAAAATGCAGAAAACATATGTTAAAAATATGCTACATTATTTTATTAACTAATAAGCACCTTGATCATTGTGAACCTTTCCTAGCCTATGATACAGTAAATGAAAAGTGGAAAATACTTATGTCAGTGCTAAGAATATAGCCATTGGGATTGCGTTGCATATTAGATAATAAATGAAGAGAAACAAGGAATAATGATATGCAGGGAACATATTTTGGCTGGGATGGGTTTCCGTTTTGTTATTTCTGATACTATTATGTTTTTTGTAATATTTTTTAAAAATTAGGTGTTTACCTGATAGTTGGATCATAATAGGTGACAAACATATTTTAAAAGATTTACAAAGAAAAGTGAAATTTACAAAAAAACATTTTCGTACCAACTCTCTCATCTTTTTCACAGAGATGAAGAAAATAGCTCTAAGTCTTTAGTTTAAGGTTATCTGTTGTTTTATTCTACTGTCTCTTTGTTTTTAAACATTCTCTAATCAGATTTTAAAATTCTTCACTGTACTTCTAAAAGGCAGTCGAATTTAAAAGGAGTTCAAAGTTTACAGTGGTATTGGCATTTTTGAAATAAATTTTACTCTTCTAATTTTCATAAATAAATCAAGATTATTGTTTGCAAAGTGTTTGTTTTCATTGCCAATTGGCCCTTATTTTAAGAATGCATTTTCTTGGAAAGTAGAATAAAACAATTGGGTTGAAAAAGTAGTATAATTCATAAAATACAAATCCATAGGTATGATGGATGTCTGTAGATTTTGTCTATATCACTTGCTGAAAGTTTCTTTCATGAAAGTATCCTCAGATACTTACAAGAGATGAATCTTCCCCAAACTATTCCAATTATCCACATATGTCTTTGAGTTGTCCTCGTATAAACTGGGAATATATTCGTCATAAAGGACAGCATGATGGTGTTTGACTGTAGCCATAACCATGTGGACACATCTTTTTAGTAGCATGCTAATTAGCAAACCCAAAATATAAGTCGACTGTTTTAATTTCCTGATAATAGCTTTTTTAAAAGTATTAGGTAAATTTAGTCAGGACCAAAACCAATATTTGAACATCTCTATTTTCTTTGTGTTCTGAGTTTTACCCCATCCCATTTACCTGCATTTTGAAATACTTTTTAAAAATAGCAGTTTTATTGACCTATAATTCACATAACACCAAATTCATTTTTTTAAAGTGATGCAATCTAATGTTTCTGAACTGAAGAGTAGCACATTCATAGGTTTGTGCAACTATCACCACTATTTAATTTCAGATCCTTTCTTCACTTCAAATAGAGATCCCAAATCCATTAGCACTCACTCTTCATTTTCTCTGACACCAGGCCCTGGTAATCATTAATCTTTTTTTTTTTTTCTATTTTTGTGGATTTGACTATTCCAGACCTTTTGTATAAGTGAAATTATACAATATTAGGCCTTTCATGACTAGCTCATTAACTTAGCATAATGTTTTCAAGGTCCATCCATATTCCACCCTCCTTTCCTCTTTATTGCCAAGTAATATTTGATGGTATGGATATATTATATTTTGTTTACCCATTCATCAATTGATGGACATTTGGGTTGTTTCTACTTTTTGGCTATTGTGTATAACACTGCTATAAACATCCCCTAACAATGTTTGTTTTGCACACATATTTTAATTCTCTCAAGTACATACGTAGGAGTGAAATTACCAGGTCATGTGGTAATTCTAGGTTTAACTTTTGTAGAAACTGGCAAATTATTTTCCAAAGTTGTTGTGCATTTTGTGATCCCACTAGCAACCTATGAAGGTCCCAATTTTTTCACATATTTATCGATATTTTATGTTCTTTTTTAAGATTTATTTTAGAGAGAGAGAGAGAGAGTACAAGTGTGCGCACATGCTCAGGAAATAGGAACAGAGGGAGAGGGAGAGAGAAACTCAAGCAGACTCCATGCTGTGCACAGAGCCTGATGTGGGGCTCAATCCTACAATTCACGAGACCACGACCTGAGGTAAAACCAAGAGTTGGAAGCTTAACGACTCTACCACCCAGGTGCCCCATGTCCTGTGTTTTTAATTTTAGCTATCCTAATAGGTGTGAAGTGATATTTCATTACAGTTTTGGTCTTCATTTGCCTAATGTCTAATAATGTTGAGCTTATTTTCATATGCCTATTGGCCATTTATTTGGGTATCTTCTTTAGATAAATATTCTATTCAAATTAGTTTCACATTTTAACTTGTGTTATCTTTTCATTGTGGAATTGTAAGATTTTACATATGTGTGTGTATGGATAGACAGAGATATAGATAGATAGATAGATAGATAGATAGATAGATAGATACAAGACCCTTATCTGTTACAGGATTAACAAATATATGCTCCCATTTTTTTTTTGAAAGTCATCTGCTTGTTGCAGGATTTTTTTTTTTAATATTTTATTTCTTTATTCATGAGAGACACAGAGAGAGAGAGAGAGAGAGAGAGAGAGTCAGAGACATAGGCAGAAGGAGAAGCAGGCTCCATGCAAGGAGCCCAACGTGGGACTCGATCCCATGTCTCCAGGATCAGGCCCTGGGCTGAAGGCCGAACCACTGAGCTACCCAGGCTGCCCTGTTTTTTCACTTTCTTGATGGTGCCCTCAAAGAGCAGATAAATTTATAATTTGGAAAAAATCCATTTTAACCTTTTATTTTTTCTTCAGTTGTGGTTTTGCTGTCAAATACTAAAGTTTGTGGTAAGATGTAATCAATGTATTCCTCCAACTATTTTTGTTAAGACTATTTTGACTGTGTCCCTTAACATTTCTACATGAATTTTAGGATCAGGTTTTCCATTTATGCAAGGAAATGCATCTGGATTTTTTATATACATAAATCTTTATATTTTGGGATAATATTGCTATCTTAAAAATATTAGGTCTTCTGATCCATGAACATAGAATGTCTTTCTACTTATTTAGGTATTATTTAATTTCTTTCAAAAATTCTTTGTAGTTTTCAGTATACAAATCATGTATTTCTTTTGTTAAATGTATTCATATTTTATTTTACTCTTTTGGCTACTACTGCTCAGTGCTAGCACATAAAAATACAATTGATTTTTGCAGAATGTGTTAAAGCTTGCACATTTTGTGAGCCATCTTATAAGCTCTAAAATATTTGTGTGTGTGTGTGTGTGCTGATTAGTATTTTTTTCTAGACAAGAACATGTCATCTATAAAAAGGGATAGTTTTAATTCTTCCTTTCCATCAAGGATGCTTTTATCCTCCCACTTTCCCACCCTTGTCTCTGGCTAGCACCTACAACACAGTGTTACATAGAAAAAAAAAAAAAAAAAAGAAAAATCAGGGCAGCCCCGGTGACTCAGCCCTTTAGCGCGGCCTTCAGCCCAGGGTGTGATCCTGGAGACCCAGGATTTAGTCCCATGTCTGGCTCCCTGCATGGAGCCTGCTTCTCCCTCTGTCTGTGTCTCTGCCTCTTTCTCTCTCTGTGTCTGTCATGAGTAAATAAATAAAATTTTAAAAAAAATCAATGTTGTCAGTTTTATTGAGAAACCTTTTTTGTGTGATGAGTTGGATCTCTCTTGATGCTTTCAAATATTTCTCTGTGGTTTTGAGAGTTTGGTTATGATGTGGCTAGCTTTGTATTTCTCTAAGTTTATCTTAATTGAACCATACTGAACTTCTTGGATATATAGATTAATGTTATTTATCAAATTTGAGAATTTTGGGGCCATTATCTTTTCAAATATCCTTTCTACCTTTTGTCTTCTCTCTCTGGAACTTCTATTATGTGTGCATTGGAATGCTTGATGATGTCCACAGGTTTCTTACACTTTCTTTTTTCTTTTTCTTTCTTCTCTTCCTCAGGTTAGATAGTCTTCATTGATTTATCTTGCTGTCCAAGATTTCTTCTGATAGCTTAAACCTATCAGAGCCATTTAATTTCATTTAAATAATTTCACTGATTTTAAACTCTGGAATTTCTAAAGGTTTTTTTAAAAATAATTTTCCAGTATTATTGATATAGTCTATTAGATGAGGTGTCATCCCATACTATCTTCTAATTTTTTGACATGGTTTCTTTCCGCTATTTGGACATAATAGCTCTTTTAAAGTCTTGGTCTAGTTAATCTAATGTCTGGGTTTCATCAGGAATCATGTTTTATTGATTGTTCATTTTCTGCTATTCTTTTTCTGATAATTATTTTTTTTTTATTTCTTTGTATGCCTCATATTTCAGTTGTCTAAAACTGGACATTTTAAATAATACAATGCTGCAATTCTGCAAGTCTGACTAGATTCTCCACATTCTCTGGAGTTTGTTGTTGCTTACTGGTAGTAGTAGGGGTGGTAAAATTTGTGTTTTGTGACTTTCTAGGACTAATTCTACAAAGTCTGTATGCTTTCATATCTGGTCCCTGAAGTCTTTACTCAAGTATCTTAGCATTCAGCTAATTATTGGACAGAGATTTCCTTAAATGCCTGAACCAGTATGTCGCCCAGCCTTTGCCAAGATATTCTATGTATGTGTTGGTGTACACCTTCAATGCTCCAGCAGACAGTATCCAAGCCTGCCTTTAGCCTTTCCACTTATGCAGAACTTCAAGTGGGCCAGAGATGGAGGTTATAGCCTTCCCAAATTTTTCTTTCTAGATCCCCAGGAAAATGTCAAGCTTTTCAAAGCATTTTATGAATATCTAATTCCCTAGTTTTTCTTTGTAAATTTATTGGTTAGCTTCTTGTTTGCCCCAACTATTATCAGCATCTCAGGGAACTTTGCTGTTAAACAAGCATAGCTTTTTATTTTTGACAAATGTCTCAGGGAAAAGGCTGTTCACAGTGAATGAATATTTAGGGCAAAGACATCGAGTCCATAGTAAGAGTTTTCAGAGAACTGCCAGACAGGTCAAATAACAACTATTCTCTGGGAAGAGATCCTTCTGTGGAGCCCCACATGGGAAAGATAAAATGGAGTATTTCCTTCACAACAAATAAAATGTTATATCCAAATAAATTAAAGTCCTACATGTCAAAGGCTATTTAAAAACTCAGTAAAAAATTTAGATTTTTTTTTAAATTTTGAAGTTGTTTTTTCCCTTTAAAGCCCTAAATATAAATTATAAGAAAGGAATTTTCTCATACATAAAGTAAAAACTGTTTTCATCAAAATATACCCTATAAAGAATGAAAAGACAAATTACAAACTGTGAAAATAGATTCCAATTTTCATAATTGACAAGGGTTGGTATAAAGAATACCAGTCAAAATTGATTAACTAGAGCAGTGTGCAAAAATATGAATACATAAAAAGTGAATAATTCAATTCCATAAAAATTATATAGAACGAAAATACCTTTATAAAATGTTAAGAACAACTGAAGTCAATTTAGAAATGCATAAAGCATAGATGAAACTATAGAAAGGGAAGCAAAGAAATAATTTGAGATTTGTAATATGGTTTGTCTAAGGGGTAGCAAGGGAATGGAATTAAGGGGCACCTTATAAGTAGATATAAGTGATTTTCAAGGCCAAGGACTGGTGTGGGAAGGTGGATTTATAAGCTCGTATTACATTACAACAAATTAATAGACACACAGATAAGAATCATGTTCAGAGTGTGTCCTGAACCAAGGATTATGATCGGCTACTACTTTGCACCTGAGACCCATAAGATCATTGGGGAAAAGAAAATGAAAAAATACAGCATTATGTATGCCTGTTAAAATTTGAGGGTAATCATAACAATAATAGAAATGCTATGGCTGAGTTCCAAAGAAATAAAAAAGAAAAAGGAATGAAACGTCCATAGTAAGCATGAAAAGAAGGGAGAAAAGAAGAAAGCAAAACTTTGGTTAGTGTCAAAGACGAGTAAAATTATAGATATGGATTCAAATGATGAATAATAACCCAAAATGCTAATGTATTATACTAACTTAATAAAGGCCAGAGATTATATAACAATTTTAACATATAATTTAGAGAAACACTAAAAATAACATAAAGGAAAAAGTCTTACTGGAAAACACTAGTTAAAAAATATCTGGAGTAATAGTGTTAATATTGGACAAGATAGAAGGGAAGGCAAAAATCACTAACAGGAAAAGCAAAGGACATTATCTGAGGATAATGTAAGACAATGTTATAACTGTATAAAGCTTACAACATAGTCCCGTGATATTTAAAGTAAATATAGTAGAAATAGAAAAATTGACATATCCAAAATATACCCACATAGATATCAAATAGATTAAAAATGATCAAGAATATAGAAGTGAATAATACTAAAAATAGTATCACTTTGGCACATATGAAAGTTTCTGTCCATTTATATAAAGATTTCTTTTCTTTTTTTTTTAAAGATTTTTTATTTATCTATTAGAGACACACAGAGAGAGAGAGAGAGAGAGAGAGAAGCAGAGACACAGGCAGAGGGAGAAGTAGGCTCCATGCAGGGAGCCCGACGCGGATCTTGATCCCAGGTCTCCAGGATCACACCCTGGGCAAAAGGCAGTGCTAAACCGCTAAGCTACCGGGGCTGCCCTAAAGATTTCTTTTTTAAAAAAGCATAGACCATTTACAACATAAAGTATTTCTTAATAAAGTACATGATCTTTGACACCAATGAAAAAATTTAGTAGTTACCTCCACATACCAGCATATATTTAGAAACTTAAAGGAAAGGTATATTTGCAATATATATAAAATAAGTATTCTTATCCAGAATATATAAAAATTCTGTGAATCTTTTTTTCAATTTCATTAAGATATAATTGACAAATAAAATTTTAAGATAAAGTGTACAACATGATAATTTAATAAAAGGATACATTGTGAAAGAATTTCCTCTATGGAGTTAAAATTTCACATTTACTTCTCTTTTGGTGAGAACTAAGTACCATTCTCTTAGCAAATTTCAATTATACTCCACAGTGTTAACAACTTAGTCACTATGTTATATATTAGATCCTCAGACTTTATCTTTTAACTGAACATTTGTACCCTTTTACCAACTTAGCTATTTCCTTCCCTCTCACTCCTGCCCTTGCAACAACCACCAACCACTTTTCTACTTGGTATTTCTATGAGGTCAATTTTTGTTGTTGTTTTTTTTTTTGTTGTTGTTGTTGTTTTTTAGATTCCATGACACCATGTAATATTTGTCCTCTGTCTGGCTTATTTCATTTAGCATAATGCCCTCCAGTTTCATCCATAATGTGACAAGTGACAGGATTTCTTTCTTTTTTAAAGATAAATTACATTCCATTGTGTATATGCAATACATTTTACTGTTTGTGCATAATGCTGCAATGAATATGAGGGTAGAGATATCTCTTTATGATAATGGTTATATTTTTTGACTATATACTAAGAAGTAGAGTTGCTGGAATATGGTAGTTCTATTTTTAATTTATTGAGGATCGTACATACTGTTTTCTATAGTGGCCATACCAGTTAACATTTTCACCAACAGTGCATGGGTGTTCCCTTTTCTGTATCCTTGTTAGAATTTATCTTTTGTGTTTTTTATTATAGCCATCAAACAGGCATGGGGTAGAGAAAGTGGAAATACTACAAAGGATATAAAAATATCTACATTCACACGTATATAAAACATTGAAAAATAATGGGAAAATAAAAATGTATGCAATAATATTTTTAAATAGACCAGATGGGTATAGTTGACCCTCTATTAATTGTTCCTTCAGAGAAAGAAAAAAAGGTAACAGGTTGTAGAAAACAGGAAAACATTTAACTTTATATTTATTTATAAAAAAATAATGGAAAAAGGACAAATATGTATTGTGAAATCAATATTGGTTATATATTATAAAAATCTGCATTTTTAGTTTTATCCATTTTTAATTTGTTTTTATTCATTGTTTTCAAATTAAGAAAAAATAAACTGAAAACCTACTTAGACATATCTCATCATCTGTCTATAATTTCTACCCCCTTTTTTTTTGTTGCTGTATTTTTCCTGACAAGGGTGTCACATATCAAATCAGAGATCAACAGATCAGTTCACCTCTCTGCACCTTGAGGGATTGGCTTGGGTGATTTCTTAGGTTCCTCCTAGCTGTATGATTCTATGAAATCCTGCAGGAAGCAGTATATTTCTTTCACTACATGGAAAGCCTCTCTCAAACAATTAATAATAGGCTCTTTGCTCATGGTAAGCTGCTTTATTTTTATTATCTTCATATAAAACCTGACCTGTCTGTGTATGCCAAATACTGCTGTGAAAATGAAAAGAGCCTTCTAAGTGCTTAGCATCCTTACAGGATTCATCGATGTGGAGGTGTTTAAATATTACCAGAATTGCATTGGAATAAATAACATTCACTTTGACTGTCTTTACAAGGCACAATTGGTTTGTCAGCACTCTGGTAAGTATTTGAGTGAAAGAAAGTTTAAAGATAAGGAAAAACTTGGGAATAATTCAATTAAGAAAAGAAAGACAAACAACAGATAAACAAAAGCCAAATTAGTTCCTTATTCATGAATCTGGGAAACATGGGAAGAATTGTTCCCATTTTAGGACTTAAAATAATCGAATAAGTTACAATTTTAGGATGGAGAAGAATCACAAGGAAAAAGAATGAGCCAGTGTTATTATTCTTTCTCCATAAGAGACAATATCACATGGTAGCCGAGAGCGAGCAGGTTTCCATTACACAGGATCATGAAGGAGGCTGTGGGATGCTGGGAATGTTCTATATCTTGACTCAATTATTAATATATGGTGCTTGCCTTATAATAATTGGGTAAATTACACAGTTATCTCCCATAAACTATCCTACATAAAATCTCAGGTGGATATGCACGTGTGTGTGTGTATATATATATATATATATATATATCCATTAATCTAAGTTTTTATGTAGGATTGTTCATATGACATAACCGTATAATTTCCCAAATTATATTTTTATTATAAATAAAATTTTGTTAGATATGCATATGTGTATATATATATATACTTAAACTTATATTGATATATATACAAATCTGTCTGAGATTTTATATATAGTAGTCCATAGAACATAACTGTATAATTTATCAAATTAAATTTTAATTATAAGTAAATTTTTATTATAATAAAAATTTTATAACATGTTTCTTTCAAAGATTGTCAAATATTAAGAAAGTGAATAATATCAAATGTTAATGAAGTAGCAAAAAATGGTAAATTGCCACACACTGCTGGTGTGAATATAAATTGTTAAAATCAATTTGGGAAAACTGTTTGGCATCATTTAATAGAATGGAAGTGTATGTAGATTCCAATGCCACAATTTATTCCAGATTCTTTTTTTTTTTTTTTTTTATTCCAGATTCTTGAACTCTGGAATCCACCTATTATGCAGTCACCTCCCTGAATGTCAACATTAAGCTGCCCATCATATCATTAAAGTTAAGTAACATCATCCTAGTGAAGGTGCAGTAATAAGGGGAGGGTTAAAAATAATATCTCAGCCTTAGGTTTAGCAGTCTAAGCACTTTGTTCAGGATAATAGCAAACTTACTGGCATTCATCTTCCACTAGACTATTCAAGCTTGGCTGAGCCAAGAATCAGCTCTATTTAATCGTCATATCCTCGGTGCCCACAAGATGTAGAATATATAATAAATTATTAGTAAATTGCACAAAATAAAAAATCTATTTATTGAGGGATGCTTGGAAGAACATGAAGCTCAACGTGGCTTTGTTTCATTGCGTCCTCCAGGGGGCAGTGCGTCCAATGCATTAGGACTACCGCGGTGATGGAGATGGAGGAAGGGATGTTCTTGTCCCGGTTAAATGGGCCGGAGAGTGGGTGTCAGGGGATTGGTGGAGCGCCTTCCTATAGCTTCATGGTCAGGAAAGAACTTGAAATGGAAATCCCTGAGTGGCACTGGAGCAGATAGTAGAGATAAGCCATGACATCGGACTGTATGTGTCCATAAGCACAGGAGATAGCTTCTAGAGAGGCCACACCAAGGCATAACTGCGAGGGAACTCAGAGCTGAGTGTGGGACCTCGTTACACAGGCAGGTGAGACAAGTGCACGGAAGAGATGAGTTACTTAAGTATAAAAAGGCAATATATGATTTCATAATGGAACTATATGTCTGAACAGGCAATTTTCTTATGCAAACTAAGTCTGCTTTTCAAAAAAGCCCTCACTGAAATATTTTAGACACATATTGGTTATTTCTTAACATACTGCACTGAAAGTAACTTAAGCCATTTTAATGACCACAGAAGCTTAATCATAAAATTATTTATTTTAATATTTTCATTCTCATTGGAAACACTGAAAGAGTGCCATATTGTCTACATTAAATGGCCTCAGATGATGGAGATATGTGAGATTTTATAGCTCTTGAACATGTTTTTTCTCTATTATTTGACAGGTACTTATCAGTTATTCCTTCTTTGGAAATATGCCTCTACCACATTTTTCTTTTTCTTTTTTCCTCTTCCCCTCCTTTGAATATATACATCTAATAACACTGTTTGAACCTTCTAACCTCATTGCAAATGAGGCATAAAATAAAATATAGCCAATATTTATTATAATTACCTCTATGATAAAAGGTTCTCAATAAGAGAAATGGATTTGGGTTTTTGTTTTTCTTTTTTAGTAAAAATAGCAAAAATTACAACTAGAATTTATTGAGCGCTTATTAAATGCGAGGCAAGCTTCCAAATTCTTTACAGGTGTTACCTCATTTCATCTTCATACTAATCCTTTTAAGTACTATTTTCATTCTCATTTTACAAATGGTGAGACTAAAGCACTTCTAGGCCAAGATTAAACATATGATACATGGTAGTCCTGGATTTCAGGCTTGAAGAGTTAGGCTCCAGTCCTGGAATACCTTTCATCCCATCTATAAATAAAATATAGGAGCTTAGTAGAGCATCGCCTGTTTTTAACTATGAGGACACTTCTCTGGAATGAAAAGAAGTATACTTGATAAGAATTGCATTTATGATACTTTATAAAAAAGCTATATACTATAACATGAAGACCCAAAGGCCACAATCAACCTCTAGAAAGATGTTACCAAACTTTAACAGTTCAGATGCTCAGTACAAAACTGTCTGAAGTCTTACTGTACTCAGTGATTAACTCTACATTGCCAAGGGCATACACATCCTTAGCCTCATCCTATTTTGCTGAAGGACTGGCAAGCCCTCTTTCTAGTGAAATGAGGCAGCAAGTCTAAATACTTAGGCTCAACCATGGTCCTAAAATAGGTTTTCCATCATCAGAGATATTTTGGTTGTTTCATTCCATAATGGTGTTTCTTAAGATGAGGATCTGCTGTACATTTTAATAACAGGTGATGCTGGAACCTCCAGAAATGATAGGTACTATTTTATAATGTTATTTAAGCAAGACTAATTTTAGATTCCTTTTTGACCCCCTCAGAGACCTAATATTTCTCATTTCTATACTCAGCAACACATTATGACTTGTTACTAATGTCAGAAATGACAGCTCAAGAATCTTACATACCAGTGAGCATGAACCAATGATTCTAAGACTTTGTGTATGAAGTTGATTTAAAAAGGCTGCAAGATTATTGAATGGCTTATGTTTCTTAAGATACTAAAGATTCAATTATAAAATATTAACACCTGAAAACAATTCATTTCCTTCAGTGAGATACAAAATGCAAGATTAATCCTAATTATCTAAAAATATCTTTACTTATACTATAATTTCTCTCTTGTTGCTATCTAAATAAGAATTTTTAAATTACCTGAAGTCAAGAGACACTAACAAGACAATTTAATAGCATCTATTGTATTCAAAGAACTGTTAATAGAAAATAGAGTTACACTGATAATTAGCCTGACCAATTCACTTATGTTCTTTTATTCCGTAATTTTATTGTAGATTTATCCTCCCACATGCTTCCATAAAATGTGGGCTCTGAAAAAGATAAGCCTATATGAATACTTGCATTTTTAGATCTCAAAAATATTTGTTTTAGAAGTATCTTTAGCTACAAGGTCAATGTGTCCCATGTTTTCCAAAACTGTACAATTTGAAATGATTCTAAGAAGGCTTGAAAGCTCATTGAATTGTGTAAGGCTCTTAGGTAATTTTATTTTTATTTTTTTAAAAAGGTTTTTAGAAGGCTTTATTTGTTAAAATTGTGATAGTCACTCCCACAGAAGAGCCATTAGTGAAGGTGCCATGGAAGGTATGAAACAACTTCAATTACATCCAACAAAATATGTGATCTGGAGATGAAACATAAGTTTTGGAGAAGAAGAAGGAGGAGGAGAAAGAGGAGGGGGAGGAGGAGGAGGAAAACAAACACATCCCCAACTCACAGTATGAGTCAATATTATGGGATTCTCAAATGGAATAAATATGGGCCTGATTGTCTGTTTTCCCCTTAGCAAATGATGTTAGATAATATCTTGCAAATAAGCAGCTTATTTTTAACACAGATCCAGAAACAGAGTGCACAAAATTCATGTCTCACAGGAATAATCAGAGAGTTGCCTTGTGAAGGTCAAATCTGTCACACTGAGTAGATGATAATATCTCAGAAGTTTAGCTCATTTCTGAAATAAATATTTCAACTGATGATCAAGTTAAGTAGCCAAATATCCATTTCTGTATTTATAGTTGTCACAGCAATATTCTATTAAATGCATACTGATGTCTGTATCTTATACTACATAGGATCTGAAAATTTGAAAATACTTTTCTCTTATCTAACTTAGCCTCACAAATGCTTTGATTACAAGTATTATACAGTTAGAGAAATAAAATGCACACATATGGTATTTCCTTGTAATTACACAACAAAAAGTAGGAGATCCAAGGTTTGCATTACAGTTACCTCCTCTGAACACTTCCCAGATCACATTTACAAGTAATTCTGTAACATGCACATGTACAGAAAAGTGACACAGAAGATAGTTCCAAGCGTAAATTTTCCAAAGATGTTTAAATTAAAATATGGGTTCTTAATCCAGATGGCAATTTTGCTTTATTGTATAATAATACTGAGTTCACAGGTTACTATGATCAGCCTTTTTTTTTCTGCCTCTCAAAATGTGACCACATAATTATATATAAAGAAAAATATTAAATAGCTGCATCTATATAGTTTCTATTTTTCCTTTGCAGTTGGATGTATATGCTCGTATAAAAATATTAAAGAGTGAGATAATTTAAGGACTATGAATATTTAGCAAAATCATCCTATCAGAAATCATTAATAATTCATAACTCTTCCTAAGACTATGGTTTTTTTTCTAAAAAAAAAAAAAGATT
Organism: Canis aureus; assembly: GCF_053574225.1. Taxonomy (NCBI): domain Eukaryota; kingdom Metazoa; phylum Chordata; class Mammalia; order Carnivora; family Canidae; genus Canis; species Canis aureus. The sequence goes on from NC_135630.1 coordinate 51,089,830, forward strand.
TTATTTATTCATAAGAGACACAGAGAGAGACAGAGAGAGAGGCAGAGATAGGAGAAGTAGGCTTCATGCAAGGAGCGCGATTTGGGACTCCACCCTGGGACTCTGGGATCATGCCCTGACCTGAAGGCAGACGCTCAATCACTGAGCCACCCAGGCGCCCCTAAGACTATCTTTGAAATAATTATAATAGAAGTAAAATCTCTTAAAGACATAAGCTTTGGGACGCCTGGGTGGCTCAGTGGTTGAGCGTCTGCCTTTAGCTCAGGTCGTGATCCCAGGGTTCTGGGATCGAGTCCCACATCAGGCTCCATGCGGGGAGCCTGCTTCTCCCTCTGTCTATGCTTCTGCCTCTCTCTGTGTGTCTCTCATAAATAAACAAATAAAATCTTTTAAAAAAAGACATGTTATAAGTGCTTTCCAATTGACCCAATCTTTATTGTTACCTAACAATACAAAAAAATATGTAATAGTACAATAGCGTAAGACTGACAATTGACTCCACTTGACTTTGACAATTGAGCATGTTTCTAGAGAAGTCACAATATATCGGTAGCCCTTTGCCACCAATTTAATCTCTTTCTGGCCACTCAGCAGAATACAAGCATCCAAAGCATGAAAGTGATAGCAAGGACTATCAGAATCATGATGTCAGTGGGATGTATCACCAGGAACTGCACTTAGTTACCAATTTATCACAAGACTGTATCAGTGACACAGTGGGCATACTGCCTAACGTGGCTTGCTATTCCAGAATGAAACTAGCTCCTACTTGTGGAGGAAAGGTACGGTTTAGCTCTTTTCAGCAGTACCATTTACTTAGAATTTTTAAACATTTAGATTCTTGTTTCTCATCTTGGGCAAACATCCCCTCCAAGCTACATGTTTCCTCTTACACTTCTAAGGCTAACTTCTGAACTATGCTCAAATATTAATAAACTCTACTTTTCTTATTTGTTATTTAAAAATATCCCATTTCCTCTTAAAAATAAAGAGAAGGTTTTTGAATAACTAGCTAGGCAACCTTGAACTTGTTTCCCTGGGCCTTAGATTTTTTATTAATGAAATGACTGACCCTTAATTTTACCTTTAACCACTTGCTCAAATATTCTATAGTTCTGTTTTCTGACTCTGCCCTGCTCCTCTCACTCCCAAGACATATGCAAGAAAGTTTCCCTTTCCATTCTTTCCTATTCTAGGAATCTGTGACTAGACCACTAGTCCTCATTCTCTGAATGTCCAAGCAACAGATACCTTTGGATACATAGTTCCTCTACTCCATTCTTCCAATGATGCCTCATGATCCTTCAATCTCATTTACAAATCTGAATTTAACACACATTATATAGAATGCATTGTGCTAGAGTCTGAGATTAAAGACAACAAAGTATAAAATACTTGATCAAAACATATGTCCTCCTCTCAAAAAATTTACAACCAATTTGAGAAAATGAGGAAGAATAAGTACAGAATAAAATTAAGACAGCAATACAATGTAGACTATAGCATGGTTCAGAGGGAGTGGGCACTAAAGAGACAATAATGAAAGAGACTGAATATTATAGACACTAAAGAAATTCAAAGGAAGAAGATCATGGTGGGATTGAGGAGTCTTGAAGGATGCCAAATAGAAGCAATGTATTGTACATATTTACTCTCTCAGACACTGGCTATGGATGAGTGTTCTTGGTGCTCTATATTCTTGCTAGCATTTGATAGTATCCAATTTTTAAATTTTGGGGAATTCAATAGGCAAGAAATGACATTTATGATAGTTTTTATTCACATTTTTCTGATTACTAAGAGGTTGAATGCACTGTCATGTTTATGGGCATTTATATAACCCAACTCTGGGATTTTTGTCCATTTTTCTATTGAAGATCATACAACATTTTAGTATTTGTATATTATCACAAAGTTGGAGTAGTGCTCAGGATATGTGCGCTAAAGAGGTGTTGTAAATGCAGTGAATCATCTTCCCTTGCAATTAGCTGCATAGTCAACATTGTAATCATGTAAAAATAAAAAGAAAACCTCTTACAGATACAGCATGGATGGTTTGGCATGTAGGTTAAATGCATTAATTTTGTATTTCAGAGCTACTTGAAATTCTGGTCTACTACAAAATCAGGAACTTGTGCCAGCATGTAAATCAAGTCACTGTTTTCTTCATCAAGAATGTCTTGCTATTAAAAAGTCAGCTCAACTAAATATTGTGCTTTATTCTATTTCTGATTTACTCTTTGGCTAAATTACTTCATCTCATTTCAGACCAGCAACTAACAGTTTGAGAATTGAAAGGCAGTCCATGGGCCAAACTTTGCATAGTTTATTAGGTAGGTTCCTGTATTTTATATGCACATTTAAATGCTCTAGATATATATGTATATGTAAATTATATAATATATGCATATGTGTATACTGTGTATTTATGAATGTTTACATTGTTATTTTTATGTTTCAAAATAGAAATGACTGGAAAAAATTAAAAGCTGTTTCAATTTGCTTTGTATGACACCTAATATTCCCCCACATATTCTAAAACCACTCCATTATTGCTTTATACATAATGGGCTCTTAATAGTTATTTTTTAGACATGTGATTTATTCAGAATAATTATAATGATAGGTAGATTTGAGTTAATTCAGAGGATTTTTAAGATTCAATAAATAATCAACAGTATTTACTGCTTATGAGACTTTGTGTACTCTAAAATGTACTGTGGATCATCAAATATAATATGATGCCTGCTCTGGATGCAAGGAAATAGATATGTAAGAAAGAAGGGCAATAAAGTGTTACATGTACCCAGAAATACTGATTTGTACAATATATTAGTGGTTCAGAAAAGAAAAGGATTACTAATTGTCAGGGGAATCTGGAGAGAACAAAGAATATCTTCCTAGAGGCAAAGACTCTTAAATCTATTGACCTGATATTTGTCTTGATGAAACTTACCTTCTTTTTTTTCTTTTTCGTTTTCTTTTTTCTTTTTCTTTTGAGAGGGAGAAAAAGGGGGCAGGGTGAAGCAGGAGAGGGAGAGAATCTCAAGCAGGCTACACATGCAGCCAGGAGCCTGACTGGGGGTTCAATCCCAGGAGCCTGGGATCATAACCTAAGCCCAAATCAGAGTCAGATGCTTAATTGTCTGAGCTACCCAGGTACCCTGAAAGTTACCTTCTTTAACCACAGGAATATTGTAACTTCTACCGCTTTCTGGGGATATTTGTTTGTTTCCCAGATGTATTGTAGAATGTTATCCGCCTGATAATACATTAGCTAAAATAGGTACCATAGGCTCCAACTGGAACATTTGCACCCACATAAAGTTTTTCAAATTAAATAATACAAATTCAGAATCCAGTAGATATGAGAATAAATTGACCTCATACTGTTTTAATAATCTAAATGTTGTTTCATATCTGTTCATCTACTAACTCACTGGTGTTCAAAGAAAGCCATCTGTATTTGTTCCTTTTTTTGTCCTGTCTATATAACATGGAGTTCTTGAAGTTCTATCTTGCCATGTCATTGAATGTCATCTTCACATATGTAGAGAGCTCTATAAAGCTGTATAATTCTGTTATAATTTTTAATGCTTTCTTTGTTCCTTTCCCTATAATCACCTGTTTCTTTTCAGTTCCACTTCTGACTGCTAAGATATCTGTTTTTTTTCTTTTTTTTTTTTGAAGATATCTGTTTTTAATCTCTAATCAATTTTACTTTTTCCTGTCACTGTTGTGAAGACAAGTAAAATTCTTCAGTACATTTTACTTATTTCTTTTTTCCCTAAAAAATACTGATTATATATTAGCCATCTTACTCAAAATGGTTCTTTCTGAGGAAACCTAATAAAATTCTAAGCCTATTCCAAACTTTCACACTTATATATATATGTTTACTTCAGGTAAACAACTCTATCTAACAAAAAAAATCCAAAGCTTCATAACACAAGCACTACTTTTCCACAGGAAAGGTATTCCTAACATCTTAGCCTTTAAGGAAAACTTCTGGTACTTTGGAAGCTGAATTTCAACATAGATATAAAGTGGAGAATTTAGGTGTGTGAAATGCCATATTCTAACAGGTAATACCAAGACCCCAAGGGCATTGCAAAAGATTTGCTCTTTGATAATGAAAAAAAAATTATTGGGATCCCTGGGTGGCGCAGCGGTTTGGCGCCTGCCTTTGGCCCAGGGCGCGATCCTGGAGACCTGGGATCGAGTCCCACATCAGGCTCCCGGTGCATGGAGCCTGCTTCTCCCTCTGCCTGTGTCTCTGCCTCATTCTCTCTCTCTCTCTCTCTGTGACTATCACAAATAAATAAAAAACAATTAAAAAAAATTATTTATGCTCCAAAGCCCTTCTGTTCATAATTTATTTGTTTAGAGGTATGAATCTTTAATTGATACAGTCTGTAAAAAGATCTTTGAGGGAAACCCAAAGGATTGAATTTAGATGTACACCATATTTGGAAAAAAAGAAATTAAGGAAACAAACATTGGATCATTCTGGAGGAAGAGTGAAGTTTCTTTCTTTTTTAAAAATATTTTATTTATTTATTCATGAGACACACACACACACACACACACAGAGAGAGAGAGAGAGAGAGGCAGAGACACAGGCAGGGGGAGGAGCAGGCTCCACGCAGGGAGCAAGCCCGATGTGGGACTCAATCCCGGGTCTCCAGTATCACGCCCTAGACTGAAGGTGGTGCCAAACCGCTGAGCCACCGGGGCTGCCTAAGAGTGAAGTTTCTATAAAAATAACAGCAGTATGAACATTATTCTTCTTGGTATACAAGGTTAATCATGACTGTAATTCAGTTTCAGAAAGAAAGATTTTAGGTTTCACTACTTTTTCCAAATATAGACATATTACTGTATTGTTAAATATTTTATGCTTAATTTTTTATATTTAAATAAAAAAAAATATTTTAAAAAGAAGTTGAAAACTTGAATGGTTTACATTTTACATAAAAGCTATAAACTTAAAGGCTTAGCATTTTAGGACAGACAATGCAATCAAACTACTGTGGAATCAAGATAATGTCATTTTTTTAATTTAAATAACTTATATTTTAATAAATTTATTCTAGATATATATACCAAGTACCTGAGACAAATTTATGAGGATATGGATATAATATATAATTTTTTATCATAGAGATCCTTAGAGATATTTAGTTATTCATCAAAAGGGAACTGGCTAATATAAGATGAAAAAACAGGTTGTAGAACATATAATTTTGATTAAAAAATTATTATATATAAAATAATATAGCTATATATACCTGAGAGATTATACACCAAACTGTTATCAGCAAATATCTGAAAAAAATATCTGAAAAAATGTATCTTAGTGCAACCAGATGGGCAGAGGAAATGTAAGGGATTTTCATCACATCTGAAATGCTTTTTGTACATTTTCAACTTTACTATGCTCTTGTTTTACAATATTTTTAGAATAAAAATAAAATAATCTCAATAAATACCATTTAAAATATTCACATAGTGGGCAGTTATGGGGTTAGGGACCAGCCCTGTGTATGTAGGCCAAAGATGGTGGCCCATGGGATATCAGAGATCTGTATCCAGGTGATCAGTTTGGAGATGGAGAACAAATAAACACCAGAAATCAAAGTTAGGTGCTGGGTCAAGTCTTGAAAAAAGTCAAAACTGACAAGTAATGTCTGAGATGAGGTTAGAAGTCAAACCGTACAGACATCCAGGAGTCTGGAAGAGTAGTGTTCTTAAATGCCAATGTCATGTCACGGCCAAACTTAGTAAGTAGTCAGAGTACTCATTCCACAAATTAAGGTGAGGCAACTCATCTACAGATTATATACCATGGGACCTATAACGTCAAATAAAATAAGTGATTACAACATTTGGGGGGAAAAATAGGAGGACATGATAACAGAAACCACGATAAGCAGTTTGGGCAAAATAGGGTCAAGGAAAACAAATATATATTCCATTTAGCAAACAAGTAGACCAGGGATATCAATAAGGGGTGGTCTTCATCCTCCAGAAAGTCTTTTCTAAACTTCTAGTGAAGCAGAAATGAATCCAAGGGTGTGGTTAGCATAGAATAGCAAATAAAAATGGGTTGATAAAATTGGGTTAGTGATCAGTAATTAAATTGATAGGGATAGAAACTATCAAATTCTACTCAAAAGCAGGATCTTCATATTCTTATCCACAGTGCAATAATTTGAGAAGACTATAAGTATTATTAAATTACCCTGTTTTCGGGATAATTTTATTCCCTTTCATTGTGGACTACCCTAAACTTGTCCTACAACTTCCCATTTTCAATTTGCATAGAATTTTTAAATTGACCTTCTTCTATTTTTTCCTAGGACATAATTCTTTTTCCTGTGTTTTCACTTTCTCATTTTACGAAGGTCACTTAAATTTTCTATTTTAAGGACAGTTACCCCCCTCAACTTGATGTTATCCATGAAATTAAGAAGACCCCCACTTGATCAACCCAATCACTGATAAAGATCTAGTAATGGGGGACTCCTGGGTGGCTCAGTGGTGTAGCACCTGCCTTTCACCCAGCCGTGATCTTGGAGTCCTGGGATGGGAGTCCCACATTAGGCTCCCTGCACGGAGCCTGCTTCTCCTTCTGCCTGTGTCTCTGCCTCTCTCTCTCTCTGTACCTCTCATGAATAAATAAACAAAATCTTAAAAAAAAAAATCTAGTAATGGATCTCACACAGATTCTGAAGTATCACTCAGTATCCACTCCCATCTCTCAGAGCAGAAAGGAAGGATTAATAGCTACTATTTGAGTGTGACCTTCCAAACAGTAGCACACCGATGCTCTAATAGCAGGATCTCAACCCTGCCGTTCTGCTCCCTAATTAATCTCCTGTAACACTGAATTAAAAGCCTGACTGAAGTAAAGATCTTATGTCTATTGCTTTCCTCTAAACCACTGGGTCTGTTATTGTGTTACAGAGGAATTAGATTAGTCTGATCTGATTTGTTTCTCATACAGATACATTTTTTTAAAATTTTCCCCTCCCCCAGCGCTTATATATGTTTGCAAATTGAAAATCGGTCGATAAAAAGAACACATAGCAGGCTTTGTGCTGCAAAAATTCGCACTCTGGATATGGAGGTCCCTTAGCAACTAGAAGAATTAAATGCATTGTAACTTTTATTTTTAAGTGCCAAGATCAATGTACAGAAATACATTTGCTCATCATTTTCCGTGACTTTTCACACTAAAGATATGAATAAGCTTCAGTGTTCATTTATTTGCTATTTTATTCCCCTCATGCATCTTATACAGATGTGAACAGAGGGATAAGACACATCCCCAAATTTGAAAATTGGTCAAAAACTCTGAAAAATTCCTTACAGAAGACCAGAGATATGATTTTAAAATACCCCAAGGGAATAAGAAGTACAAACTTAAAACCAGTTAATTGCAGGAACTCTTTCTGATTAGACACGAAAAAATACTGTTCTGTATTTTATATTAATTTTTAAAAATCCTGTCATAAGGATTATATCAAAAATAAACCACATGCTGCAAAACACTTACTACTGCAAGCTCTGCAACAAGGAATCCAGACAACAAATATATCTTGTAGAGCCCTTAGTCTTTCATTATGGACAAAGATATATATGCACACACGAGTTACACCAAATTATAAAATAGTATGTTTCCTCTTCAACACTATTCAAGTAAATAAAAGAAAAAAATATGTGATAAGTGCTCAAGAGAAATAATCAGTAAATATCAAGTTATTTATAAAACATAAAGTAAGATACATTTTTTTTCTACTCTTTCTGTAAATATCCATTGAGCACCTACCATGTGACAGACATAGATCTAGGTCCTGGAGATACAAGAGGAAACAAATAAGATAATGTTTCATTTCGTGTAGTCTACATGGTAATGGAGATAGACCATAATCACATAAGTGAGAAAATTAATATGGTATGTAGGCATCAGTAACTGATGTGGAGAAAAATGAAGCAGGAGGAGTTCGGGAGAAAAATTTGTTATTTAAATAGGATTGATAGAAAAGACTTCACTGAGCAAAAATCCAAGAGATGAGGAAACAGACCGTGTGGTTATCTGAGGAAAAGTATTTTTAAGCAGAGGAATAAAAAGGAGTACATTAAGATTTTTTTTAATTTAATTAAAGTGACCTGGCCATTGTGGCCTCAATTGTGGAGCTAATGAGGAAAAAGAGACAGAGTCACTGTATATATAGATAAATATCAGCTAATTTTGAGATGAAAATATTGTTTTCAATAACCTAGAGTAGATCACAAGTATTTGCATTAAAACTTTCCCTGCAATAAATGTATAAGGACAATTCTTTAGAGGTAAAAACTATTTTATTGAAGGAATATTGTTTTTCAAAGATTCATAGTAGAATATATGCATTAGAAAAGCAATTCCATGAACAGTATTTTCTAATATCATTAGTTATATTTTGACAGGTATGGGCAGGAGAGATTTTTCCTACGTGTAAGCACACACACACACACACACACACACATTCAATACATACACTGCTATACCCCACAAAAGTGATGGAATATTAAAGTTAATAATTGAAATTCAAAAATGTTAACTCATTCACCTTTTATAATGTTAAAATATACATGAAATAGCCAAGAAAGTAATTTTAAATAATTATGCTTTATACATTGGAAGAAAGAGAACACATTTGTCTTATTTAGAACAGCTTAAATTCTGAGGCTTAATGAACTGAAAAATCACTCAACATGATTGCCAAATGCATGCTCTCCTTTTCCACCTACTCTACTTTCTCCCTCAGAATTAAGCAAAGTTACCACTGGCACCTATACAAAAGAAAATCTATAATGTAGGGCACTTTTCAAGGTGTGTCAATTTTAAAGGCTTAAAAACAGTGCAATTTTATGCAAAGTGAATGGTCTTATCCTTTTCACAATTTTAATGTCTGATTGAATCAACTCAAGCATTCAATCAATCATATTACAGGTAAGGGCAACTATAACATGACTAAATTGTTAGGTTAACCTTCTGTGGCTGTAACTGGCATAATGTATTATCCAAATTCTATGAAAGGACATTAACAGAAAGTATGCAGTTTGGAATCCAGAAAAAGATGGCTGAGATGATATTCTCTTGGGTCATAGGGAGAACAGGATCAGAACATTCTATGATAAGCCCTAATTGACAAAGGAAATAGAAATAATGACCTGCAGTTAACATGGTAGGCCAGGGCAGAGAAAACAGTAATGTGTTAGGGCAAGTCAGGTTATGCTCACGATAGAATGGCTTGTTATCACTATGAATTACAGACACAAAGAAAATTGTTTAATACTAATGAGGTAATATTTGATCACTCAAGTGATAACCCTGAGGAAAAAGTCACTGCTAAAGTAGTATCACTCTTTTTTCATGAGTAAGAAAAAAAAAAAATCTGTGCTGGTTATACACCTTTAAAAGTTTAGGCAAGTTTACAAAAGGAGAACTGCAACAGAAAGAAAAACTGGTTTAAGGAAAACTTTAGAATTTAAAGATTGACGTTTCCCTAGACTGGTATTTTTCCCAAGAAACTGTTCAGATGGACCTATCTATATATAATTATCAATATTGTTGAAAAAAAACTACATGTGAAGAAATTAATGGTAAAGAAAGGACTAAATTTTCAAGGGTCATAAGTGTTTACTAGAAGTCAAACTAGAACGAGCTAAATTAGTCAAAACCTGGCACTATTTTTCATATTATACTTATTTAAAAATCCCAATGGTGGTAATTATTAATATAATTATGATATCTACTCCTATTTTTTTGGGGGGGGGTCCTATTTTGAATTCTTAAACAACAAATTTCAGCTGAGTCCTCCTCTATGTGGTTAAATAGGCTGATAATAATTGCCTATAAAATTTTATTTCTGTAAGAGTTACCAAGGATTAGTGTGCATCTGACGGAAAAATTATGTGAATGAAAACATCCCTCCTTATGCCTCAAAATCAGACCACAGGGCAGCCCAGGTGGCTCAGCAGTTTAGCGCCACGTTCAGCCCATGGCCTGATCCTGGAGACCTGGGATTGAGTCTCACGTCAGGCTCCCTCCAAGGAGCCTGCCTCTCTCTCTCTCTCTCTTTCTCTCTGTCTCTCATGAATAAATAAACAAAATCTTAAAAAAAAAAGAAAATATTTAATAAAAAAAATCAAACCACAGAAGCAAAAATACAAATGGTGTCCCTGAGAAATGAAAACATTTCATATCATCACAGTAACCAGTTAAAATTGTTAGGTTGACACTACATATCAAGTATGTATGAAGGCAGAAAAAATACCTACTAAGGATAGGATAAGAGCCTTTTCACTGTTAGAGCAGTGGTATTTTTGGAAATCAAGGAAACATTATGCTTTTTTGGCCAATTAATCTTGGATAAACATGATACCATATCTTTCTTTTTTTTAATATATATATATATTTTTTAATTTTTATTTATTTATGATAGTCACAGAGAGAGAGAGAGAGAGAGAGAGAGAGGGGCAGAGACATAGGCAGAGGGAGAAGCAGGCTCCATGCACCGGGAGCCCAATGTGGGATTCGATCCCGGGTCTCCAGGATCGCGCCCTGGGCCAAAGGCAGGCGCCAAACCGCTGCGCCACCCAGGGATCCCCCATATCTTTCTTATAGTGTGTCATTTCTATGTTCTGGATAGAAAATTCTTGTCAGCTTGAAACACATGATATTATCTACCTTTACTACTCCAGACATTATGTATGTTTTGGTTAAAATTAGTTTTTCTTTTGGGAAACATTTTTTTAGGTGATGGGAGGTAAAGGGGAATAGGAGGCAAGTTATATTATTAATCTTTATATATCAAGCTGTAAGGAATATTTGTATTCAATTTATATTCACATTTATATTCAACTAGCTTAGGTAAATCTAAGAGTAAATCCAAGTATTCCAAATACTTCACTATTGAGTCTATTTAGGGTTCTGCTTGAAAATACAGAAAAAAAGAAAAGGACCTGTGCGATTTAATCAAATACTTTTAACTCACATGAGCCCTGGTGCCTATTACATAACCTGTATAGCTGGTAATCCTAATATTTAACTTGAATATATCATGAGTTTAGCCCATACGAAAATATTAGTGTATAAGATTTTTATTAATGGTATTTCAGTCACCTTCCCACATACTTACAATAGTCCTGTTCAGCAAAGGGACAATTCAATTGACAATAATCTATATTAGCAAAACATAGGATGACTTAAAAAAAGTGATGCCCTAGGAAGAAGGATTTCAAAAAAAGTAAAAAAAAAAAAAAAAAAAAATACTTAGCTGTGGATATTAATAGAGTAATTCCATGTAGTGATAGAATATCTCCAACCTTGCCATTCCACTGTTTATAAAGAAGTAGGATACTAACACCCTTCCACAAGAGTTCCAGGAATTCAACAAGTCCTCTTTGGTTTCTGAGAAGCTCCGATGAATAAAATACTAATCTATGTGTGGTTTGAAATGGACTTGGTCTGGGTTGAAATTCTGAAGTGATACTGGCACCTGGAAATGTAAAATTATTTACTTTTCAAGGAATTTAAAGTAAAAGTCCAGGCCATGGGAGCCATACCAGGATACTGAGACATAGCAGGTCTGATACACTTACCCATGCAATTTCATCAAAATATTCAAATTAAAAAAAAATTCAAATTTAGAGAAGAAAAACTAGTATTTTCATAGCTAAGTTTTTTATTTGTTGGGAAACCTGGTCAAAGTAAAATTTCAGTGTACTCTATGATAGGTATGCAAATTATACTTTACTCAAATACTGAGGTAGAACATTTTGGCCCATGCCAATGGGTGATTGATTCATAAATAATCATTCTCAGCATCATCTGATCCAAGTTTCTTTCTTATAAGGAAGATTTTGTTTTGCCCCTTTTACCAGGCAGAAATGAAATTCATGGGTAATCGTATACTTGGATATATAATTTTTTTAAAAATCAGTATGTTTCACCTACAATAAAAAAGTAATTTATAATAAAATCATGTATATTTCAAAAATGTAAACCTTTAGGTATATTTGCATAGGATTAGAAGTAATTATGTGTTGACACAGCTATATAATGATGAATACAATGGCTATACCTGTCAACCAACAAGATTCTTTGCTGACCACTCATATAAGCAGTCTTGCCATAACTGCCGAAGTTTTTTTAAAATGATGATAAATACTTCAACAATTTCTGAACAAAACAAGTATCTTCCCTTGATTGCATCATAGTTTTCTTCCTAGAAAATTCTGTGTATCTCAGAATTGTGGGGAGAAAAATGAATGTGTTCTAGATTAGAGATCATAAATACATTTTTTTCATCTACTGTCCAGTTCCCTAACAAAGAGGTGTGTACAAAATAGATGAGTTTTCATTGTGAGAGACTATAACTATAGTTATTGTATAACCTCAGTTGTCTCTGAGGTTGTGCCCCAGGTATTTGGAGGAGGAAGAGATCTCTCAGGGCTCTGGGTACCTTTTGAAGTTACCAGAGGGTTTTTGTACCCACCCCCTACCCCCTTCAATTGCTCTAGGACCTAAACACAATGCTTGATTTGATCATACTGAGTGTTCTAGGGCTAGGGGAGAAGGGATCATCATCTGGAAGTTGGTCTCTACACTTTGGACTGTCCCCAAAAGAGCTGGAGGATGCTGTTCTTAGACTGAAGTCTCCTGATTGAAGGGCAAGGCCTAGTCAAGGACTCTGGGTTCTTCAAATTTATTTCAAGTGCTGCAACCAACCAATCGCTAGGGTTTATGTAAGGTCACTTGGCCTTTAAGCATCTCAGTTTCCTTATCTGTAATGAGAGGGGAGTAGTTAATGATCTTTAATGCCCTTTCTAGCTCTAAAATTACAGACTTTCAGGAATCTGTGGGGAGTCTACCCTGCTATTATCACTTTAAAAGTAGCAGGAATGCCTGGGACCAGCAGGGGCTCCCAGCAGTCAGAGGTAATAGTAAATGATTAGTCCTTTCCTTTATTTATGATGCTGAAACTACTCAGTCACTCAGTTGCACTTGGGGCTACAGAACGGAAAGGAGTCAGAACACTCCAAGTGAAACATCTCAAGAGAGGCAGTAGAAAGAAATAGGGCTCTCCCATCCTCCCAAATGGGTAGTGTTTAAGATCACTGCATTTGTTCCTTTTCTAAGTATCTCTCTATATGTTTTAATAAGGTAGAATTAGTTGAGGGACCCATCCCAAGATTACTCAACCGTAAACTAAACAACCAACTAACCAATTTACCAAAATCAAATAAACTATCTGTGGAAGAAAATTATATGCTTTTAAAGTAACAAAGGTAAAGATCATAAAATCATTGACTATTAGATTTTGATAATCATCGTATAGTCAACTGGATATCAAAAAATGTGTTAACACTAAGAATTATCTTTGCTTTTTAATTAAAAGTTCCTGTTAGTGAAAGACTGTTTGGTTTACTGAAAAGGCTGTTAATTTTGAAATTTATTTTCTTACTTTTACATTATTATTCAAAGGCAGGTTCAACTGCTAAGCAAAGCTGGTTATGAATCCATACTCTGTACTCCTTACCACCGGGAGCACATTATCTGCTAAAGCCCTAAATATACTGTTTTAAAGGATGGTTTACTAGTCTGCTTATCCATACAACTGCATAAGCTACTTTATCAAAGGAGTTGTGTTCTACTTATCTCCACATCCTTAGGATCTAGAGAATTTGGGCAGCCCAGGTGGCTCAGCAGTTTAGCGCCTGCCTTACACCCAGGATGTGATCCTGGAGACCCGGGATCAAGTCCCACGTCGGGCTCCCTGCATGGAGCCTGCTTCTCCCTCTGCCTGTGTCTCTGTCTCTATCTCTCTCTGTGTGTGTCTCTCATGAATAAATAAATAAAACCTTTTAAAAAAAAAGGGTCTAGCAAATTTGGCCATATATGTGCTCAATAAAATGTAAGCTAAAAATGAACTGTAGTACACAAAATTACTATGACTCCAACTTAAAACAAATGTAATTACCGTTTTGGTAAATTTGTACATCTCTATTTTTGAATTTTATTTTATTTTTTCACGAGCCAGATTGGCCTTTAGTGTTCCTAAGTTGAACGGGTCCATGTGGGGTTTGACAGTAATTGCCTTTCAAGTTTCCATATCAAGGGCACAGTGGCAGGGACAATCCTCCAGGAGAAACTGTGCAGGTGGGTGTGAGCAACTTTATCCAACAGCCCCAGAGGGCCTGATGCCTGGGGGGAAGCTGGAGCTTAGGTTCCAGGCGCCACAAGCCACCCTGGCTCAGATTTAAGGCGGCCTAGGATGGATCCCCCTGGGGTCTGGGAGTTGTGGGGACGGACAGGGTCCCCCGGCGGGGGTCCTGGGGGACTCACAGTGATGCCAAGGTCCGCCCCGCTCCAAAAACACATACATGCCTTGATCCCCTAGAGCCAAATCACATAGAACGGATGAGGAACAGAAGCAGAAAAACGTCCCTGTAGCTCAGAAGGCTGCCCTAGAGCCGCGTAGTTCTGAGAGGGATCAAACGTGCACGGGTTGCTACGTTCCCGAGGGTCTCCTGACCTTAAGTGTCTTTAACCCTCCCCGACAGAGAACACTGAACAGAATAAGCAACAGAGAAGTCTTGCAAAAGCAGTTTTAGGAGCAGGAATTCGAAGGAGACATTGATGATCTATTACTCCACGCACATGCCCTCCCCGCCCCCCACGCCAAGCGTGTCGCCACGAGCTTCACGGGGAAAGGTGCAGCCCTTTCTGCCCGTGGGTCCTGTCCTCGTGCTCCCGAAACAAACCTACTCAGTTGTGTGTACCCTATGACGTTTCAAAGAATTCTTTGGATGGTTGGGCTCCATGACCCGGAAGCAGAAACTCCAGAGCTTCCCGGGTTGGCTCGGGGAGTCTCCTGCGGACTCCCACGGAGGCCTGGAGTCTGTCCCCAGGGGTCTAACCCAAACTCCGCCATCCCCGCAAAGGCCCCCCTAGTCCAGGAAGATGGTCTGAGGGGCCGCAGTGACCCCAACACATGAACCGGAAGTACTACCGCGGGCCTGAGAGCAGGAGGTACACAAAGTCACAGGCTTCCCGGAAGTCAAGTGGAAGCCAGGGCTCCCTGGGCTCCCCGGGCTTGGGACTGGGGGCGGGCGGGGGCAGGGGGAGGAGGGGGGCGGGGGTCCTACCTATATAAGCTCTGCCTACGGGTGGGGACTGGGAAGAACACAGGAAGTGAAATAGCTCTATCCTATTCCAACGGTGGCGGGTAGCTCATTTCCGGGAGGCCGGATCTTCCAGGATCACGCAGCCAGACCTCGCGGGATCACCGACCCAGATGTCGCGGGACTTGGAGACGTCATTCCCGAGCGGGAGCGGGGCCTTGCGGGGCCGGCGGCCGGGGGAGTCGTGCGTGCCGGACAGGCCCCCTGGGCCGGAAAGGACACGTGGTGCGCGAGGGTCTGAAGCTAAAATGTCGTCACCAGGGGGTCAGTGCGGAGCGAAGCTGCGGCAGGAAGGTGGCGTGGCAAGCACGGTCAGCCTCGGCCTGCAGTGCGAGGGAGTGGGCGCCGCGGGCAGGCTCCCGCCGCCGGCCTGACCTTCCCGACGTGGGGCCCGGGGCACCGGCAGGGCCGCAGGAGGGGATTGTGGGAGGCTCCTGGGGATGCCAGGGCCCGCCTCGCCCGGCCGTCGGGTCCCCGAAGCCGCGTCTCGGGCGGCCTCGGTGTTGTCATCCCGGGTCCAGCGGGAAGTTCTCTGAGGACAGACCTGGGGGACATAACGCCCACGGGTGCCCTCACTCTCCAGGCAGGGGCCACGAAGGGTCTCACTCGGACCTCCTCCACCCCCAGCTGCGGGAAGAGGGGCTGAGGGGTGCAGGTGAGCCCGGAGGTCCCGGCGACCCTGGAAGAGGGGCTGAGGGGTGCAGGTGAGCCCGGAGGTCCCGGCGACCCTGGAAGAGGGACTGAGGGGTGCAGGTGAGCCCGGAGGTCCCGGCGACCCTGGAAGAGGGGCTGAGGGGTGCAGGTGAGCCCGGAGGTCCCGGCGACCCTGGAAGAGGGGCTGAGGGGTGCAGGTGAGCCCGGAGGTCCCGGCGACCCTGGAAGAGGGGCTGAGGGGTGCAGGTGAGCCCGGAGGTCCCGGCAACCCTGGAAGAGGGGCTGAGGGGTGCAGGTGAGCCACACTCACGTCAGCCCGGAGGTCCCGGCGACCCTGGAAGAGGGGCTGAGGGGTGCAGGTGAGCCCGGAGGTCCCGGCGACCCTGGAAGAGGGGCTGAGGGGTGCAGGTGAGCCACACTCACGTCAGCCCGGAGGTCCTGGCGACGCGGGAAGAGGGGTTGAGGGGCTGCAGGTGAGCCCGGAGGTCCCGGCGATGCGGGAGGAGGGGCTGAGGGGCTGCAGGTGAGCCACGCTCACGTCAGCCCGGAGGTCCTGGCGACGGGAGAGCTGAAGGCTAGTGACGAGCAAGGGGCACGTGAGCCAGCCCCGCCGTCCCCGAACTGTCATGGGCTTTGGGCTGGTTAGGAAGACTCGGGTCAGTAGTCAGTAGAGAGACCAGTGCGGAAAACTAGAGGCTGCCGGTGTTTCGTACGTTTTTTTTTTTTTTTTTTTTTTTTTAGATTTTATTTATTTATTCATGAGGCAGAGAGAGAGACCGAGGGAGAGGGAGAAGCAGGCTCCATGCAGGGAGCCTGACGTGGGACTGGATCCCGGTACCCCGGGGTCATGACCTGGGCCACAGGCCTCGCTAAACCTCTGGGCCACCCGGGCTGCCCATCCTTGTTTTTATACTTGTGTCATTGCATTAAACTTAATAGCCCTTAAATTATGTTGTACTGATCACCCAGGAGCTTGAAAGAAATGCAGATTTCTGGTTCCCGCGAAGACATCAGGATTTTAGCTAAAGCCGTGGAGGCCGGGAACATTAACGCCATTCCACCCTAAGTTCAGCGTCAGCGCAAGTACAGCCATCTCAGGCCCCTGTGAATAAGAGCTGAACTTTACCTTCAGTTACAGGAAAAAACAGCTTAACGCCCTAGAAAGCCCCATATTACAATGAGAACAGAGCTTAACGCCCTAGAAAGCCCCATATCAGAATGTAAACAGAACTTGAGAAATTTCTCCACCCCTTCTGAAGGTCCCCTAGACCAGCCCATAAAAACTCAGCCAGAGGGCAGCCTGGGTGTGGCTCAGCGGCTCAGCGGCTTAGCGCCACCTTCAGCCCAGGGCGTGATCCTGGAGACCCGGGATCAAGTCCCACCTCAGGCTCCCTGCATGGAGCCTGTTTCTCCCTCTGCCTATGTCTCTGCCTCTCTCTGTGTCTCTCATTAATAAATAAATAAAAATCTTAAAAAAGAAAAACCCAGCTGGAACCCCCCTCGGGGTCCAGGTCCTTGCTCGCTGTGTCGGGGATACTTGGGCCCAAGCTGGAGCTTGTTAATAAACCCTCATATGTTTGCATCGGTGTCGGCTCCTTGGTGGTTTCTCAGATTCGCAATCTTGGGCACAACAAAGCCAGGAGATGGTTCCAATAGTTGAATTTTTAAAAGGCACTTTGTGTTATCTCTTGACCACTCTTTAAGAAAAAACACTCTAGACTTTGAATATGTTGAAATCAGTAATAGTCTCTCATTGCTCCTGAAGGGTACACACTCTGCCACCCAAAACTGTGCCTCTTTCCCATAAGGATTATGTTTGAATGACAAAGATGATCCTGTTTTTTGGGGTCTCCTGGAAATTACAGCAGTAATTTCAGAAATTTAGGCCTTAAAAACATTAGTTCCTGAGTATGTATATTTTATGACAAGTTGAGAGAAAGATGTTTGAGACTCAGACGTAAATGAAACACTCCATCCAAAAAGGCTATTGGCTGTATTACAGAAAACTATTTCTTATTTTTCCTTACAATTCATTATCTTATTTGTAATTAGTTTGCATATATGAGTCAGAATGTGGGAAACAAATATGATTATTATTGGTAACACATAAAGCCTTCTTAAGTAGTGCACTTAGTGCATGTTTCTTTCATATTACTTGTCCTCCATTTATGTGTTTACAGTTAGATGCATTTAGGGTTACCATAAACAGATATCTCACTGACAGTTGCAGCCTTGAAATTCTAAGACATTTCCAGTAATTTATCTTGAAGAAGTATCTTATTTCTCTTTTTGTTGAATATCTTCATGTTATACTATTAAGTCCAGGAACTTCCTTGTTTTTTTTTTTTTTTTCTTTTTTAATTGTTTCAACTAGAGAAAAGATACTTAGACATTTGGAAAAAGTTCTACAAGTACATTGCTGAATTATGGCAAGTATTACTATTCACCCAAGTAATGCAAATTATACTAACCGCAGGGACAGATTCTCATTTTTGAAATTTTATAAATAGCTGACTTCCTTTTCACTTACTAATGAATGGTCCCCTCAAGGGCCTGAAAACAGTTAACATCTTTAAAAAGTTGTTAGTATAGAACTCAGGAAATAATGAGCAAATGGTTGAGAGTTAACATTTGTTAGAATAGGAGAAAGTTATAACAATACAATTGTTAAAAAAGAAAAAAAATCCCCCTAGCAGAACCATTCTTCCAGGATATCTCAGAGAAATTAGGATCAATGGACTTTAAAATATTTTTTCTTGCATTCTGATATTTAACTCTAAAGCTATCTTGAACATTTAAATAGTAATTTTCTCCTAGAATAGAAGCATCAAGAAACTAAGATCTAATTCAAGGAACAAGACAGTTAATCAAAACCCAAAATAAGGTTGTTGTACTGACAAGCTACAAAAATCATTAAAATTCAATGTGATCCAGTATGAACCACTATTTCCATTTCATTTTTATATTGTTGGACACACAAGAGGGAGATTAAATCAGTTTTGTACCATGTATTTAGTTCAATGGCTCAGCGGTTTAGCACCTGCCTTTCACATCCAGGGTGTGACTCTGGAGACCCGGGATTGAGTCCCACATGGGGCTCCCTGCATGGGGTCTGCTTCTCCCTCTGCCTTGAGTCTCTGCCTCTCCCTCTCTCTCTCTCTCTCTTTCTCTCTCTCTCTGTGTGTGTCTCATGAATAGATAAAATCTTTAAAAAAGAAAGTCCTAAAAAAATATGAATTATCTTTTGCTCTGTCAATATAATGAAAATTGTGGATTATGGTTGTTTATAACTTGCTATTTATATTGTTTATAACACTATCATAAGGTAATTTAATAATTAAATTATGGCTATATTCCACTTAATTTTGTGAGAATAGTTTGCAACATTATTAGGCTTTTTCCTTCCTCCTGTCTTCTAAATGTGTTGAGGTACTGCTGAGCTTTTATTGTTTGCTATACTGGCATGAACACTTTTATACAAAATTTACTCTGCTTACACAATTTTACAGAGGGATTATAATTGGATTTAAGCACTGTATTTACCCATAATTGTAGGGACTCGTTTACTGTGATGGACAGTTCTGTAGGGGTTAACTTTGTATATTACGGTTCTTTTTTTGGTCTTGCTGTTTTGTGAATTGTGAGCATAGAAACATGTACAAATTGAGGGTAAAGACTAGTGGGGTATTTTAATGAGTGTCTGGACTGAGTATAACAAACTTAGGAAATAGGCATTTGAGCAAGGTTATTTTACAGGATGTATTGGTAGATAATTTTGTTTTCTTTAAGGATAATCTTAGGACACTATAAATGACATGTAGTAAATGATACGTTTGTTCCTTCAATTCCTGATATCTCCTAATCTCTTCCTTATTAGCAGCAAATATGACCATTTGGTGCACTACTTTAAAATTTTATCATTCATTTGGTTGATTGATTATTTTGTTAATTTTTGATTGTGATTGTTGGTTATTGTCTGGTTGATTACAACTAGAATATAAGCTCTATGAGGACTGAGAATGTTTATTTTGTTGATTACTATATTTCTAACACCTAGTAAAGAGATTGCCTCATAGAGGTGTTCAATATGTATTTGCCAAATTAACACTCTTAATATAAATAAATATGTGGGAAAGTACATATTTGAAATCTGTTTTCAAAATTAAGACATATTTACTATAAAATTCAATACAGGGTTGGCAAACTTCTTCTGTAAAGGATAATAAATATTTTAGTTTTTTTAAGGCATACAGTCTCTTTCACAACTCATTTAACTGTATCATTATATTGCAAAAGCAGCTATAGATGACGTATACATAAATCCCTGTGGTTGTGTTCTAATGAAACTTTATTTACAAAAAGAAGCAGC
The DNA here is from genome assembly GCF_053574225.1 of Canis aureus. Classification (NCBI taxonomy): domain Eukaryota; kingdom Metazoa; phylum Chordata; class Mammalia; order Carnivora; family Canidae; genus Canis; species Canis aureus. The sequence goes on from NC_135630.1 coordinate 51,110,090, forward strand.
AGACCCTGTTTGGCCTACCGGTTATAGTTTATTGACCCTTGCTGTAATCAGTCAATTAGCAAGCCATTCAACATTTTATTTTCCTTTTAGACACCAAGAAGAGAAATGTATATAATATTACAGTCTTCTTTGAATGCTTCCAAACACAGGTTTGAAGCTTTTGACTTCTTGTGATAATGGAAGCTACGTTTTAATATGCACAGGAAGCAAAAGCAATCAAACATAATCAAGCTATTGATATAGCATACTATGTGACAAAATTTTCCCTAAACAAAGTTCAAAGTCACTCAAAGACTGCAGTTATTTAGAAACTTTTATTTTTTGTATGGCATGAATAGAAGATTTCATATGATAAGCATTACATAGAAAAATGGTATTTGTGCTATTTTGAAATTTAGGACAGGCAAAATAAAGATGTTAGCATGACTCTTAAAATATTTTAGGTTTTTGTGAGATTATATTATCTCTTCTCTCCAAAATAATCCCCTCCTCCAAAAACCAAGAAACAAAACAAAACTTTTATTAAAAATGCCTTTAAAACTCCTTTTTCCCCCAAGTTTTTATTTAAATTCCAGTTAGTCAACATACAGTTTAATATTAGTTTCAGGTGTAGAGTTTAGTGATTCAACACTTACATACAACTTGTTTGTCACAAGTGCCCTCATTAATCCCCATCATTTAGCCCATTCCCCTGGCCACTTACCCTCTGGTAACCATCAGTTCTCATAGGTAAGAGTCTGTTTCTTGGTTTTCCTCCCCCAACCTAGTTCACTGGTGAACTTAATTCTTAAATTCCACATATGAGTGAAATCATATGGTATTTGTCTTTTTCTGACTGGCTTATTTCATGTAGCATAATACTCTCTACCTCTATCCATGTCATTGCAAATGACAAGATTTTATTTTTTATGGCTAATATTCCATTGTGTATATATATCACCTCTTTATCCATTCATCAATTGATGGACATTTGGGATTCTTTCATAATTTAGCTATTTTGATAATCCTGCTATAAACTTTGGGGTGCATGTATCCCTCCAAATGTGTATTTTTGTACAGTGTAATTGCTGGACTGTAGGGTAGTTCTATTTTTAACTTTTTGAGGAACTGTTTTGCAGAGTGGCGGCACCAGTTTACATTACCACCAACAGTATAAGAGGATTCCTCTTTCTCCACAGCCTGGCCAACACCTGTTGTTTCTTGTGTTGTTGATTTTAGTCATTCTGACTGGTGTGAGGTGGTGTCTCATTACACTTTTAATTTGGTTTAATCTAAAGATGAGTGATGTTGAGCATCTTTTCATGAATCTATTAGCCATCAATTTCTTCTGTCCATTTTTTAACTGAGTTATTTGATTTTGGGTGTTGAGTTTGAAAAGTTCTTTATAGGGGATCCCTGGGTGGCGCAGCGGTTTGGCGCCTGCCTTTGGCCCAGGGCGCGATCCTGGAGACCCGGGATCGAATCCCACATCGGGCTCCCGGTGCATGGAGCCTGCTTCTCCCTCTGCCTATGCCTCTGCCTCTCTCTCTCTGTGACTATCATAAATAAATAAAAAACTTAAAAAAAATAAATTGAAAAGTTCTTTATAGATTTTGGATACTAATGCTTTATCAGATACATCATTTGCAAATATCTTCTCCCATTCTGTAGGTTCCTTTTAGTTTTGTTGATTGTTTCTTCACTGTGCAGAAGCTTTCAATTTCGATGAAATCCCAATAGTTTCTTTCTGCTTTTGTTTCCCTTGCCTCAAGAGACATATCTAGTAAATATTGTTATAGCCGAAGTGAAAGAGGTCACTGCCTGTGTTCTCCTCTAGGATTTGAATGGTTTTCTCTCACACATTTAGGTCTTTAATCTATGCATGCTGTATGGAAGTGGTCCAGTTGCATTCTTTTGAATGCATCTGTCCAGTTTTCCCAACACCATTTATTGAAGAGACTGTCTTTTTTCCATTGGATATTCTTTCCTGCTTTGTTGAAGATAAACCTTTACATTGAAACTGTTAGTCTTTTTCTATGTTCATTTCTCCAAATTTCTTGAAAGCATAAACTACATCCAGAGTCTCTTCTTCTTTAACTTTCAGTCACCCTTAAACAGGTTATAATCTGAGCTCTGGAAATCACTCATTCTTGTTACAGTATCCATCTCGAAGCCAAATCCAACAATTTCTATCTTCCTTTGCCTTGCTGACCACCTTGCAACCTCTTCTCACAACTCATTCTTTTGATGTCATTCCCTTTGTTTTATAGTAATATGAAACATTCTGCCTTGTTATTCTTCATGAAGCAATGTGAATTGTATTAAAATTACTTATCTAGTAAGTAGAGTCACCTGAGAGCAAATGAAACTCCATCATTTACCTCAGATTTCTACTCGTTATCAATTCTTGTCTCTCTGCTTTCAGATATGGCTTGCTGAGGATTGCAGCTTCTCAGTGATAGATCTGAGGTTCGCATCTAAAACTTCAGATTCTGACTGCAGTCTTCTACTATGCCAAGCTTCCTCTACGTGGAAGTAACTTTTGTCACTCCACTCAACTATGTTGTAATCCAACAAGCATTTTTAAAATATTTATTTATTTATTTATTTATTTATTTACTTACTTACTTACTTACTTATTTAAAGAGAAGAAGAGAAAGAGCCTACTTGTGTGCATGTGCATGCGTGCTGGGAGGAAGGGCAGAAGGAAAGGATCTTAAGCAAACCGCTGGCTGAGGGCAGAGCCCCATGTGGGGCTCCTTCTCATGACCCTGAAATCATGATCTGACCTGAAAAGCCAAGAGTTGGCCACTCAAATGACTGAGCCACCCAGCCAGCCCCTAACAAGCATTTTGAATACTTTTTATATATTAGATGCTAAGTGAATATTAAACTCCATACATCACCCTTTTTTGTGGTACTTTCTATAGTAGAAAGCAATCTGAAAACAATCACAGTGATGTAATATGAGATTTATACCTAAACATTGAGGACATGTTGATGGTAGAAGAATATATACCTGTGGTGCACATAATTAGGGAAGTTGGAGAAGATGGTTTTAGAGTTAAATCTTTAAGCAATTAATGAAAAGAGATGAACAAATGCTTTCTAAGGAGTATTTATCATTTTGGGTAAAGCCTGGAGTACATAGGACACACAATGAGGAAATGAGTCTCATTGGATGATAATGACAGATATATTAAAAGGGTTTTGATACTAGATATGGTAGAGAGGGTGGTACTAATGGCTACAGTAAAAGTTCATGAGAAGTCTAAAATGAGGCTGTTTCTTTGCCATCAGGACATTCTTTGGTATTTCAATCTACTTTCAAGTTTTTGATAAACACTGATTTTAACATCTGTCCTTTTGTGTGTGGTAAAACTTCTTTGTTCATGGTTATTTGTCTTCCCTTCTCTGCTCTACTAAGTAATTACTGAGGCAGGAATTCTCATTCTCTTTGTTTCCCTTAGAGAATATATATAGATAGCACAGTCCTTCATGGTAGGAGTTATACAAATGTTTCTTGAATGAAGGAATCTCCTATTTAATTCAGCCAGTACAAACAGCTTAACCCCTTGCCCACTATTTATGTATAACTCACTAATATCCAACCAAGTTCATCGTGTTCCTCTCTTTCTTTGAACTTCCACAATCTAGAAGTAGATTCCATGGAAAATCTGCCATTTACCATTAAGACTATCAGGAGCTGCATCCTTTATGTATGAAACACCATGGAGGAGCATACTCCATAAGTGTAATACTCTATCACACAGTACACACAAAGACTTGGTTTTCTGGCTTAAAAAAGTCTGGAAAATATGACAAGCTACACTAGAATGAAGTGAATGGCATTGCTATATTGCACCACCGATTGAAAGCCATTATTCATCAATTTTGTTCAATCTGCCAAACTTCTGTGAAACTCCTTAACAGAAGCATCACTGTTATATGGGAAGAAGAGTAAGGCTATTATCTTAACAAAGCTTTTGTAGTTGCCATCAATGTACAAACCTTGAATTTTTTTCTTCATTAACTTAGGGGCATGAAATGTAGGCTTTCTTTGCCTTCAAAGAGTCTGACGTTTTTTGAGATTTAATACACACCCCATAATAATTAGAACATGATCATGACTCTTGAGTAATGCTTTTGAAGGGTTGCTGTTAAATGAGCTTTTTATTTCTGGTATACACAGCACAACACGAAATGATCTTGATCCTGGTGGTAATTATCTAGTGAACTTAGTCATTGTTAAAGTTAGGCTGGAAATTTATATTGAAATAACCCCTGTTATCTTGGTGACTGGTTATCTAAGAATATAAATGCTTATTTTTACCAAATTAATTATAAAAATACTTTTCATCAAAGTAAACTTTTAAAGGCATGCTAGAAATCAAAATAGTGCTTCTGGGAGGGACATTGACAAGGGGCATGAGAGAACCTTCTACAGTGGTAGTATAATTCTATAATTAGATGTGGGTTGTGGTTATACAACCCACATCTGGGTGGATATTGTGCTGGGCACTTAAAATTAGAGCTCTTTATACATCTCATTCTTTGTATCCTACAATTAAAAAAATTAGAATTAAAATATCATGAAATCAACTTTTTTAAACTCTACTACTTAAGGTACTATTTGGTGTTATAAAAATGAAAGAGTCCCTGATATTTAAGATCTCATAATCTAGAATATAAATATTAAAAGATTTGGATGCCCAATAAGATTATAAGTATATCAGAAATATGTTGTGGCATACATTTATAATATTTGAAAGAAAGTTTTATGTAAAAGTCTATGTTGATTAGATATGGATTATCAGTTTGTCATTACATTCTTGGTTAGATTCATATATGTGAGATAACTTCTACCTGCATGTACAAAAATTAAGGTTATCTATGGGGCATAGGTAAATGCTTTAGCAATGTAGTGTTTATGCTTTTAGCGCTATCCTTGTTAGAATCGTTAGTAGCAAACTTTTATTTAGACCTTTATAAGAGAGATGCTAATTAAGCACAGAGTCTATTTTTCTATCTTTCTATCTTAAAACAGTATCATTTACCTTCTATACATGGTTGTTTTCCATTGGGTGAAGCATATGTAGTTAAAATACAAAAACAAAACAAAAAACTTTATCAAAGACCACATGAGAGTTACTTCACATTATTCATGTACAAACATCCCTTTTTCCTTGGTTGAAATTTACCTCCATCACTGTGAAGAATTATGTATTTCTTCTGTCGTGTTTTGCTTTTTTCCTCATAAAGATTTTGTTTAACCTTGACTGTGTAATACTTAGGCTTTTCTGACCTTCCTTACTCATGCATATATTGCTCTTACCTATCAATTGTGAGCTCTGTGAAAGACATAATCACATCTTTATACTCTCAAAAGGATGTAGTACAATACCTTAAATTCAATAACCAATTGAAAACTATTTGTCTCAAAGTCAGGTTCTATGAGTTAATACTTATTTTAACACTTTTAAAGTAGGATTTTCTCAATAATTCTTCTAGGTATATGGAAAGAGAAATCACAGCTGTCATAACTGAGCTGGTAAGTTCCACTACTAACCCTTGGTTTACAGCTCCTTTGATCCCAGGGACAGACAGAGAAAGATGAGATTATTTGTTTACTTTTCCCTTTCTGCCAAACCCTCAAAGTGTTTTTTGAAAGAATGCCTTTCCCCCACAGGTGCCTTCTCCCCCTACACCGTAGTCTTAGCAAATGTCTTTGCTTCCTACTTCATAGAATTAAAAAAAAGAAAACACTAAACCTGAATGCTTTAAGTTTTCTTCTATGATAAATATATTTCCATCCAAATCCAGACTTAATATTTCCCACTCATTTCTGTGGAAAAAAAGTCCCTCCTTTGTTTGAAGCTATTCCTTCTACCTCTATCTTCTCTGAGACATTCTTCCTACAGTTATCTGTTCTTTCCAGTATTTCAGTGCCCCTTCTCTTCCTTGCATAAATGTGGTCATGCTCTCTCCTCAAATATAAAATTGCTCCCAGGTTAGACCATTCATGCTTCTACAAAGCATAATCTAAGCTAGGGATTGACAGACTTTCTCTTAAAGTGTAGGCAGTGAATATTTTAGCTTTTGCAGAGCAGAGTTGCTGCACCTACTCAACTCAGTAGTTGCTGAATGGTTATTTTTCCTTTTCTATTCTCCGCTGCCACCTAATTTTAACGATTTATTTTCTCTACCTGATTATTAGAGTAATCTCCCTGAATCCTTTATCTCTTTGAATAGATTTTTCATTGTCCAATATCTCCCTCTTTAGTTTTCACTTCTTAACATTACCAGTGATATCTTTGCAAATTGTTAACATTACGTAAATCCATACTTAGAATTATTTAATGGATGGATTGTCCTTGAGAATGAAATACTAAGTCCTCAATCCAGTTGGGGGCGGGGCATAGAGAAAGATCAGAACTTCCTGATCTTATCCCTTTTACCTCTTTAATCTATTTTCTAAACTGTAGACAGAATAAAGTTTCTAAAAATAAAAAGTACATTGGCCTATACTAGTTCCAGTATCAACATATGTCTTATTGGGACCATTCTAATTTGGCCCTGCTTATCTCTCAACCTCATGCCTTTATCTTTATTGCACTTCCTGCTGTATTTGCATTTCCTCAGAACCAGGGTTTTACCACCACTCATGGATTTATAGGTTCCATTTCCCTGACTGCCTTATGTCAGGGTCTTTGCATAAACCACTTTGCTTGGAAAATTCCTTCTTTTTCTCTAACCTACTTCTTCTCCCTCAATGACCATATCTTCATCTAATCATAAGCTTTCCCTGAACTGTCAAAACTATTATGGATGCCTCTTATATATTCTTTTTTTTTTTTTAAAGATTTTATTTATTTATTCATGAGAGAGGCAGAGACATAGGCAGAGGGAGAAGCAGGCTGCATATAGGGAGCCTGATGTGGGACTCCATCCTGGGACCCCAGGATCATACCCTGAGCCGAAGGCAGACGCTTGACTGCTTAACCCAGGCATCCCTACCTCTTCTTATATATTCTTATATCTCCCTTCACTTTCCTTTGTGATCTTTATTGTAAACATCAGCTTATTTGTCTGCATACCTCTCTGGACATTAAGCTCCAGGAGGTAAAAAGCTATGACTTACTCTTAATTACATAGCCAGGGCCAATTATGTAGTAACAGATTAACATATGTATAAGATAAATGAATAAATGAATGAATAATTACAGTGTTGATGATGAGATATAATTGCAGTGTTGATGAGAAATAATAGAACATCATAAATATTTTAGGAAAAAGCTGTCTTCAAACTGCCTTTTCTCCTACATGATAGAATAAAAGATTATGTAGATTGAGTTAACAAGCACATGAACTATTTAATGACTATTGAACTCTATAGAATTTATAAATATATTTCAAGCACTTTCTAGCTTAAAATGTATTGTTTTACAATGTAGCTATTTTCATGTAATTAATTTTATATTGTTTTTAGAACCATCTTAACTATCTTCCCAGTTCCTTTATGGATTTGTCAATAATTGTTTGAATTTTTCTATGTAGAGGTATTTGGACAGTTTAAAAATACAAAAGAGTGCTCGCTTCGGCAGCACGTATACTAAAATTGGAACAATACAGAGAAGATTAGTATGGCTTCTGCGCAAGGATGACACGCAAATTCGTGAAGTGTTCCATATTTAAAAATAAATAAATAAATAAAAATAAAAATACAAAAGAATCTTTCTAGAATGGAAAAAAGATATGAAAATGAAATGGAAAAGATTCACAAAGAAGTAGACAATTTAGAATTTATGTAGTGTCATGACTCAGTTGACAGATTTAACATCAAAACCAAAAAACTGGTGTTGATACAGTTTTTTTTGTTTTTGTTTTACAATTATTTGAATACCCTCAGAGTGTATTAAATAAAATTAGAAAATGCAACAGGGCATACTTTTTATTTGTTGGATAATTTTAAGGTGAGAACAACAAAACAGACGGTGTGTTGCTATAAACTTATTTAAACACCAGGAAAGTCAATTAAATGTTGCTTAATTTTTATAAGTCTTTTAATGAGGTTAATTCTAAAAACTCCCATGTCTATTTCTCTGAAATTTATTTTGGCCAACAAATGTGCAAAGATAAAAAGAAGGTATAGATTCCCTCTGCTACACATCAAGTATGCAGTTAAATACATGTAAACATGCACCTGCAAGTGCAGGCACACAACACAACATATACACAAGGTACTCACATAAAGAACCTTTACTGTTTAGATTCAAGGAATATGCTGCTCACTTTTTCTATTTAGAAAATATTTACAATATATCTAACTTGCTTTTTATAGACTTGAAGTGTTTGAAAATAGGCATTCTGCTTTGCTTTTCTACCCAGGTATTCTTTTTTTGTTTACAACTCATTTTCTCCTCATTTCTGAGGGCAACAGTGCTAAATGAGAGTGAATTATGTCAATAAAACATGCATACACAGATCAAAAAATACTTGTCATCTATATGCATGATTAGCTGACTAAAAAAGTTACCAGTCACTGGTTAAGTCTCTAAAATAAGAGGAAATAATTCACGGATCTAGAAAGACATTTAGGTGATCTGTATTTTCCCTACCGTCTCATTTAATGTTTTTAGGATGAAATGGCAATGAGAATAGTAGAAGGGAAAAAATGTAGTCTAGGATGACAGGATAATCAGTGTGCTGTATGTCAGGAAGTCTGCTTCAGAGATTGGCTTTCATAATGTTGAGGAAGGAGTATATAATTATTGCCATCTGAACATCCAAAAATACCAAACGCATGACAACAGGCACATATTATGTCTAACCAGGTATCCAAGGAATTAGTAAAAGACAATAGTGCTGATTTCCACGCTTAATCCTATATTAACTATCTGTTAGAGAATATTTTGTTTATTAGAATGGTTACATGCAAGATTTTTCCTTTCTGGAGTCTTAGATAAGTTCTAATGTTTCCTGTATGTGTAATATAGGAATGTACCACAGCATGAAAAGATAGAAGGAATGCCCGCTTAGGGAAGCTTCAGAGGAAGCCAAAAATAGCACTCTGGCAAGCAAAAAGGAAAACATTTAAATAGATAATAAAAATAAAAATAGGGAACAGAGGAAGCCAAAAATAGTACTCTGGCAAGCAAAAAGGAAAACATTTAAATAGATAATAAAAATAAAAATAGGGAAATGTAAAAAAAACAACACATCCAGTGAATTCACGTAAGAGAAAAAGTCTTTGCTTGAGGTTAGAAGATAGTGGTATTTTACAATAAAGTAACTGAAGTTTCAGAAAAACCTGAGGAACCACACACATGGCTGAGGACATGATGTAAATGATCCTCCATACACAAAACCAAATCCTAGAAGGGTAATTGAGATGGCCAAAATCTTTTATTATCCAACAGAAAGAAATGAATATTGTATATTTGGATGCAGGTGGCAATTTAAGCACCTAGTTCTTATTAGTTAACTTTAGATTTTGTTTTGTCAAAGGAGGGTTTGTCCATATTTATTTGTTTATTTATTTATTTATTTTAGGTAAGCTTTACGCCCAACATGGAGCTTGAACTCGTGGCCCTGAGATCGAGTTTCATGCTTACTGAACTGACTGAGCCAGCTGGGTGCCTCAGGTTTGTACACACTTTAGAAAAAGTCTCAAGTATACTGGGAGAAAGAGAACACAACACCATAGGAAACTTCTTCTCTGGGGAGATGTCTGCAACTACCTGTGTTAATCATAAAGGATACTTTATTTCTTGAAACAGCATGATCTGTGAGAAGCACCTCCAAGACAATTCCAGGAATTTCTAGTTTGCTTTAGAACATATGTCATGACTTTGAGTGAAACTTCACATGAATTCTCTGCCTATATCTTACTTCTAGTAGGAGCCAGATTCCCTGCTATGATGCCTTTAATCTACACAGGGCATATATTAATGTCTGCAGTGGTTAAATTGAATTCCTCACTTAATAGATGTGAGTTGAAGCAGGTTTTGCACATTCATACCCCTGGATATAGGAGTTGGGGATTACAACAGATTTCTCCAAAAATAGTCTCACAGCATCTCTTCTTTCACCTTACACTTGAACTGGCTGAGAGGTACATCAACTGTGGGCTGGTTTTTGCCATTTCCTTAGTAAATTCTGTAGTTTGGTCAAATATCATACTTTGATAAGAACATTTTTCTCATATTGGATGAAATTGCAGTAATAATTATAAAGCAGTTTGGGTATAGAATTACTAGATGAGAAATAATAATCCCTGAAGTTATTATCCTTCGATATATGTTTGAAAATTAGTAATTCTTGAGAAATTTGAAGCAGTTGCTTTCTTGCACTTTAATCTAACTTCTAATCTTACCATTAGACCCTTGCTATGTTACAGAGCCAGTGTGATTTTATTTTGTATTTATCTTTCCTTATAGTTCTTATTCTATAAACTTTTAAACTTACTTTCTTTGTAGTTTCTTAAACTTAATATTATGTTCCTTAGTATGGGTTAATGTTTTCCTTTATTACTTTCAGCTTGAAATTTAATTATGGAATTTTATTTGTTTATTTATATTTATTTATCATTTTATTTATCATTCTCTCCCTTATATTTTATTTTTCTTTTCAGGAAGACTATTAATTGAATGTAAAGACTTAAAGATCAAAGCTATAATTTTCTTTTCTCTCTTTGTCTTTTTGTTCTAATTTCTAGGTTCTTTCTCTTTTAATATTTAATTTTGGGGGATGTAAGGGGCAGAGGAAGAGAGAGGGTGATAGAAAAAGAAGCAGACTCTACCATGAGTACAAAGCTCGATGCCAAGTTGGATCTCAGGACTGTAAGATCATGCATGACTCTGAGATCATGACCTGAGCTGAAATCAAGGGTCATTTAACTGTCTGAGCCACCCAGGAGCCCCTCTAGATTATTTCTTCCAACTTACCTTCCCATTTTCTAAGCTTTAAGAGTTTGCTCCCAAACTCTTTATTTTTAAATTTCAGAATACTTTGTCAGTCTCTGAATATTTTTTTAATGTATTCGTTTTTCTTTATGGAAATTGTTTTTTTGCCTTTTTTAATCTCTGTGCTCTGTCTCCTAAGTTTTTGTCAAGAAATTTTTATTTATTCTATGTATTTTCACATTAAAGGCTTTTCTTAATTATTCGGTAACCATTGTCTATTGTCATTCATATTTGACAGTGAGAAACTTAAAATTTTGTTTGGAAATCTCATCTATGGGTGTTTTTACTTAGTTTTCTTCCCCCAGATTGTCAGAATGGAATATTCTTGACTTTAATTATTTGAGAGCCAAGATGAAAAAGAGTGCTGAGAATCTTACTCAAGAATATAGAGTTTTCACTCAATATCATTTTTTAGCACTATTCCTTTTGTTTATGCCTAATTCTTGGACATCTTTTGATCACTTTCTTCATAGAGTAATCCTCATAGCATCCCTCACTATAATAGGGTATAACAAAATTTTCAACCAAACCTTTTTTTAATCCATATTCCATATATCTGCTTTGTTCTACACATAATTTTTGAATGTCTCTGGATTCTTTAGCCCCCTAAAGTTTCTTGATTCTCATTAACTTCTTTCTGTTGCAACAGAGACTATTTCAGCTTTCCGTGTACTACTAAATTATTTATGATTCCTTCATTTGCTTTGGAACATTTGTCATTGCCTTTCATTAGAAATTATCTTTCCTATTTTTCTTGTCCTTGAATGTACATCATTTTCCCTTCTAATATGTTTAGGAGAGAGTTTAGTGGAAGAGGAAAGAGGTAGGACAGAGATCAGTGTGTGTTTTCAATCCATCATGTATATTTGGGCAACACCCATCTGTATTAGTTTTCTAGGGCCACCGTAACAAAATATCAGACTGGGTGACACAAGCAATGGAAGTTTATTTCCTTAACTGTTCTAGAGGCTGGAAGTCAGAGATAAAGGTGTCATTGAGTTGGTTTCTTCTGAAGTCTTTGTCCTTGGCTTCCAGGTGACCATCTTCTTCCTATGTCTTCATATGGTCTTTTCTCTGTATGTGTCTGTGTCCTAATCTCTTTTTCTTATAACCACTTATATTGGATTAGGGCCAAACTTAATGACCCCTTTTATTTTAATTACCTCTGTAAGAATCCTATCTTCAAATATAATCACATTCTGAGGGACTGGGGCTAGGACTTTGATATATGAACTTTGGGAGACAAAATTCTGCTTGTAACACCATATAGGGTAGAATTAAAAATGATCCAAAAAAAAAAAAAAAGACAAGGGACTGTTACCAAGATGTGTTAAGACTTGGCGGCAGATGCCAATACCATAGAAGGGGAATAGGAGGGTCAAGACAGACAGATTGTACAGAGCTACAAAACAATATGATCTATGGGTATAGACTATATATGAGTAATCATTTTTTATTTAAAGATTTTATTTATTTATTCATGAGAGACACAGAGAGAGAGGCAGAGACATAGGCAGAGGAGGAAGCAGGCTCCCTGTGGAGCCTGATGAGGACTTGATCCCAGAACCCAGGGATCACGACCTGAGCTGAAGGCAGACACTCACTCACTGAACAACTAGACATCCCTATATGAGTAATCTTAGGCATGTACAAAGCATAGCACTGAAAGTCCTTGAAAATGAAAAATTGGGGCTGGAGAGATCTGAGTGCAAATAATCAAGGTTAATACCATAAGCAAAAATACAGCATTACAGTAATAATACACATAAATAGAAAATGCCCAAAAGGACTCATTTGTGGATTTATACAACAGTAATCACTGGAGAATAAGAAGAGTAAGGTTAGAGCAGAAGTCTGACTTGATTTTGTCACGGAGGATTTGTTACATAGCTGCTTATATTTTCAACAACCAACAAAACTGAGTCTGTAAGAGGGTTTTTTTAGTGACTATAAAGTTAAGAAAGGCATGGAGGACTATTATATCAGTTATACTAAGTAGTTGATGTTATAAAACACTCTTTAATTATATTAAGCTTGCAATGGTGGTTCCCTAAATAGATGTAGGTTAAGGGGTGACATATTGAATCTTTTTAAGTATAATATGCCACCACGGTCCTAACTTTTGTTAGAATGTTTTTTTCCTTTTGGCTTGTCTCCAACTGATGAATCATATCATTGTTTATCACAGGAAAACAAATGTTCCATGTCTGTGGTAAGTCATAATCTATTTCTATAGCAGCACCAGCTGCATATGCCTTCCAGTCATTAAAATGATGCTTAGCCAATGCAGTATAAACTGTAATTCCATTATTCTGTTTCTCTAAAATAAGAGCTAACAACACAGAATACATACCTTTTGTTTGCTACCATCTGCAATATCTTACCTCATGTTAGGGGAAAAAAAAAAAGAACAGAATGCTTATTAAAATACTAAAGAACCTAACGGGCAGTGAGATGCTTATGTGAATATCAGAGTTGACGAGTCAATGTAGTGAAGGCTGCCAAAAATCAGAATTACAATTACTTAATGAAGATTTTGATTGTCTGCTCTGGATAAACCTGTAAAATTGCCCAAGGTGCCTTAAGAGACCAAGTACTGGCCCTTTCATTAATCAGAAGAATGCCCAAGTCTAAATATTGACTGGTGATTTGCTTTCCTCTCTTGAAGGATCTCAGGAGAATGGCACTATAAAGAAAGAAAGCCAAATTCACAAAATCTGAGGCTTGGAGTAAACATGAAATGAGAATGCAGTCCTTTTCGAGTATTAAAAATCAATCCTTGTACTAAAAATGAATTATCTGGCTCCTATAAAAGCAAAATGCCAACACTTAGACTTAGCTTTTTTATACATTTGCCATTAATTACACTTTTAAGTGATATATATGCTCTGTACTCCTAGTCATTCAATTAAAATTTGGAAAGTAATACTTACCAAGATTAAATCAATTCTGGTTATATTTTTTCATGTGCATGCTGTGCATGTTTCATAATTTTAAACTATACAAATATTTATATTATGCATCCTCAAATAGTATTCCAAATGAATATATATTTGAAGTGTTGAAGCTGTTTTGCCCACATGAAAATACATGTAAATATTCAATAAATTATAAGCACTTCCTCAAATTTATATTAAATGGAAAGTCATAATACAATGAGTTAAACAGTAGGTTTCAGTAGCTGAATATATTTTTTATTCAGAATTTAAGATGATACTAAGAAACTGTGCTGCTTAAACTTTTTAAGTATATTTTTGGTCCAGGGCATTATTACAGTTTCCCTTACTTACTGAATATTCATTGACATTTGTGAAATTGGAAATAGAACTTGCAACGCACCGTCAATCAAAATTTGTTTGTTGTATATTATTGTTATAAAACTTCTATTGATATTGGACAAATTACTACATGTAGATACTTTTATCAAAAAGTAAATAAAAACAAGACATTTAAAATGAAACTTGGAATTCAAAATTGCTTCAAAGTACTAGCGTGTAGAATAGCCCAAGAAAATTCACCTGAGAAGCACTCTTAGAATAGAAGCAAAGGTTCTACAGCTCAGAGGGCAGAAAGATACTTTACCTTGTCCGTTCTCAGATGCAAAGAAAAGTTATAAAATTTGTCTTCTGTGATCTTTATACTATGACTCTTCTTTCATGACAATATTTTGGCAGTTACAAAACAATAATTCAAAAACTTTAGCAAGCAGACGGCTCACTAAAAATCTTGAAGTCTGGGCTCTACCCCAAACATATGGAACTGAAATCAATAACATGTTGGGAAGGAGGAGGAGGAAAAGCAGCAAGCTTTAACATATTTAACTAGATAGCTCTGAAACATACCAGAGTTTGAGAATCATTGTTCAGACACTCTGATCTTCCCTTTTCCCTTATCAAGCCCAATATCTGGGGATCACCCTAAGATCCCTGATAGTTCACTACCTTCCAGAATGCTGTTACTTTGCCTTCTATGTGATTGTTATTTATTCCTTGCACCTCATGCCTTAAATTTAACATCATGGTTTCTTCAAATCAACAATTTACCTGATTCTCCAAACTTGTAACCTAGAGGAACCTTCCCCAGTTCTGACTCACTTCCCAATGTCTTAAAAATAATTTTCTGCCCATGGAATAATCCAATGTGGTGATTAATTGTTGGACAATTCAGACTAGAAGGAATAGGGAAGTCTTATTTTAAACCATCAGATAATATATTTTAGGTCTCTTGCACAGTATGATCTATTTCAAGTATTATAAACTAATACTTCCGCCTATCTTAGCTCCATTTTATTTCAGACAACCCAGAGGTTTTCTTAAATGTAAAGAACGACACTTAAAGAAAAATAAGAATTCTATAGTAGAAATTTATAGAATTTATAGGTTTTATAAGACCAATGGGTATATAAAATAAGGGTAATTATTCCCCTACTTCATGAAGTTTTTGGATTTCGTTTGTTTTACTTCCCAAAGTCTCAGCACCTAGATAACATCACATTTTATGTATTTAACAGGTTCTTTACTATAGATATTCTCAAGAAATTTTTAATACCCTAATGTTCAATGTAACTAAGTGGGGCATAGGGTATGCATCATTTTCCAAATATTTCTGAGCAGATTGCAGATTTTGGACCACTTATTTGGAAAAATGAATTCTAGAAGAGGCCTTTTATGAATCTTCTGTCCCACATAGTTGTCAACCTGCTCCAGATTGTCCGGAAAGCATCAATCACTCTGAAATGAAAACTAAGATAATCAACTTTGGGTTAGGGAGAAACACAGTTTGCTTATATCTCTTGTTTCTATTGCATTTAGAATCAGTAGATTTCAAAACTTAACTGTTCCACTGTAATTTGGAAAGTCAAATAGCATTTTAACAATGGAGAATATATTTTTTAAGTTTTTATTTTAATTCCAGCTAATATACAGTTAGTTATATTAGTTTCAGGTGTACAATATTGTAATTCAATAGTATCACTATACACCTATAAGAATGGCTAAATGATGAAAGATGCAGAGAAACTGGATCACATATATATTGCTAGTGGGAATCTAAAATTGTCTAGTCACTCTGGAAAACAGTGTAGCAGTTTCTCTAACTTTTTTTTAATCATGCAGTTATCATATGATCCAGCCATTTGTTTATTTACCACCTAAATTACCTCTTCAGTGAAATATTTTTTTCATGCCTTTTCCCCATTTTTTAATTGAATTATTATTATTATTATTATTTATTACTGTTGAGTTTGAGAGTTCTTTATATATTCTATTTACAATTCTCTGGTATATATGTAGTTTGAAATATTTTCTCCCAGTCAGTATCTTTCATGATGTTCGTATTAACAAAGTATTTTGCAGAAAAAAAGCTTTTCATTTTGGTGAGGTAGAATTTATCAGTTTTTCCTTCTATCAATTGTGCTTTTGGCTTTATTCCCCCCATCTCTAGGGTCCTGAGACTTTCTCAGGTTGTTTTGTAAAACTTTTACAATTTTGTTTTCCATTTAAATCTGAAATCCATTTGAGTTATTTGTTGTATAAGAAGTCAATATTTATAGGTTGATGTCCATATTTTCAGTCTATAAATGTCCAATTGCTCTAGGACTCTGCTAGATAGGCTATCCTTCCTCCATGGAATTACTTTTGCAGCTTTATAAAAAATCAGTTGTATATTTCTGTGGGTCTCTTTCTGGGTCCTCTACTCTGTTCAGTGATTTATGTGTTTGTCTCTCCACCAGGGCTACACAGTCTTGTAGCTCTCTATCAATGCCTCTCATTTTGTTATTTTTCCATTTTAGTTCATTTGAATTTCATGTAAATTTTCAAATAATATCATCTATATATACAAAAGAATCTTGCTGGGATTTTGCTAGGTACTGTGTTAAGCCTGTATATATATCATCTTGAGTCGAATTGGTTACTGTGTTGTCTTCCAGTCCATGGATACAATATGTCTCTCCATGTATTTAAATTTTCTGTGATTTCTTGCATTAGTATTTTATAATTTTCAGCATATGAATCCTATGCATGTTTTATTAGGTATACCTGATTATTTTGTTTTTTGAATGATTTATAATTGGTATTACATAGTTTGGTAACTATAGTTTGGTATTACAATGTTGGTAACTATGTGATCATTACTAGGATATAAAAATACAAGGGTCCAGGGCACCTGAGTGGCTCAGTCAGTGGCCCTTGATTTTGGCTCAGGTCATGATCTCATGAGTCCTGGGATTGAGCCCCACAATGGGCTCTCTGCACAGTGGGGAGTCTGCTTGAAGATTTTCTCCCTCTGCTCCTCACCCCACTTGTGCACATCTATCTCTAAAATAAATCAATAAATCTTTACAAAATTATTTTAAAAATTAAAAAATATATGACCAAATTTTGTATGTCTTTTGTATGTCTTATCACCTTGATGAACTCATTTATTAACTCATTAAATATTTTCTAGATTCTTTGGATTATTTTATATCAACAAATAAGTCAAAGGATTGTCTGTGTCTTCCTTTTTTACCTGTACACGTTTTATTTCTCTTTCTTGCCTTATTGTACTAGCTCAGCCTTGTAGTTTTATTTTGAATAAGAGTGATGAAAGTGGACATCCTTGTGTTATTCCTGATTACAGAAGGAAAACATTCAGGCTTTCAACATTAAAAACATTACCTATAGATTTCTTTTTGTAAATGCCCTTTATTGTTTATTATACTCAATTGTATGTTTTCTGAGAGGGTTTTTTGAATCATGAAGAAATTTGGGATGCCTGGGTGGCTCAGCAGTTGAGTATCTGCCTTAGGCTTAGGGCGTGATGGAGTCCCAGGATGGAGTCCCACATCAGGCTCCCTGCATGGAGCCTGCTTCTCCCGATGTCTCTGCCTCTCTCTCTGTGTGTCGCTCATGAATAAATAAATAAAATCCTTAAAAAAATTATGAAGAAATACTGACTTTTCTCAAATGCTTTTTTCTTTGTCAATTGATGACAGATATCAAATTGATGTGATCTTTTTTCTTAATGTTTTATCTACTGTATGATAGACTACATTGATTTTCTAACATTGAACTATCATTGCATCCTTGGAATAAATTCTCTTTGGTTTAGTATATAATTCTTTTTCACATACTGCTGAATTATATTTACAGATATTTGAGTTAAGAGTTTTTGTGTCCAAAGGCAAAAATAAACTATTCGGACTATATCAAAATAAAAGGCTTCTGCACAGTAAATAGACAACCAAAAAAACTAAAAGACAACCCACTGAATGGAAGAAGATATTTGTAAATGACATCTCTGATGAAGAGTTAGTACCCAAAATATATAAAGAACTTATACAACTCAACACCCAAAAATCAAATAATTGAATTAAAAATGGGCAGAAGACATGAACAAACATTTATCCAAAGAAGACCTACAGATGGCCAACAGACATATGAAAAGATACTCAGCATCACTCATCATCAGGGAAATGCAAATCAAAACCACAAGGAGATATCACCTCACAACTGCCAGAATTGCTAAAGTTAAAAATGCAAGAAACAACCAATGTTGACAAGGATGTGGAGACAAAGGAACCCTTGTTCAGTGTTGGTAAGAATTCAAACTTGCAAAGCCACTGTGAAAAATAGTCCGACCATTCATCATCAAAGCTAAAAATAGAAGTACCCTATGATCCGGTAGTCATGCTAACTGGGTATTTACCCAAAACACACAGAAACACCCTGGACTGAACACAGCGCCAAACCGCTGAGCCACCCGGGCTGCCCCCAAAAACAATAGTTCAGAGGGATATAGGCACCTCTCTGTTTATGTCACATTATTTAAAATAGCCAAACTGGAAGTAACTCAAGTGTCCATCAATACATAAGTGAATAAAAAAGAAGTGGTTTACAAATACAGATACACATAGATATGAATAGGTATGTATAGGTATATATGTGTGTGCATGTGTATACACACAGAGTATTATTCAGCCATGAAAAAGAATAAAATATTGCCATTTGCAACAACTCTCTAGGTTGCAAGGTTCTAGATGAACCTAGAGAGTATAATGCTAAGCAAAATAAGAGACAAATACCATATGATTTTAATCTTAGATGGAATTTAAGAAACAGAAAAAAAGAGATAAACCAAAAAAACAGGTTCTTAACTGGAGAGAACAGATGGTTACCAGAGGGGAGGTGGATAGAGAGATGGGCGAAATAGATAAAGAGGATTCAGTGTACACTGGTATAAATGAGCACTGAGTAATATATAGACTTGGTATATATAGTTTCAGGGGTATCTAAAACTATATATATATTGAATTGGTATATTGTACCCCTGAAACTAATATAACACTATATATTAACTACATAGGATTTTTTTTTTAAGATTTTCTTTATTCATGAGAGACATAGAGGCAGAGACATGGGCAGAAGGAGAAGCAGTCTCCTGATGCGAGCCTGATGCGAGACTTGATCCCAGGATCATGATCTGAGTCAAAAGCAGACATTCAACCACTGAGCCACCCAGGTGCCCCTACTTTGGAATTAAAATTTTTAAGAAATAATTTTTATGTCCATGTCATCAGGTTATATTGATCAGTAGTATTGCCTGTTTGTAGTGATTTTGTCTGATTTTGGTATCAGGATAATAGTGGTTTCATAAAATAAATTTAGAAATGTTTCTTACTCTTCTTTTTTCAGGAAGACAGTGTGTAAAATAAATGTTAGTTCTTCCTTAAGTATTTTGTAGAATTATCTAGGCAAACTATATGAGCCTGAAAATTTGTGTTTGGAAGTTTTTCATTATTAACTCAATTTCTTAATCATTAAAGGACTATTAAAATTATTTTCTATTGGGTGACTTGTGGTATTTTGAGATACTGGTCAAGTTCATCTTAACTGTCTATGGGTATAGAGGGTTTTTGTTTTGTTAATATTTTTATGATGTCTGCAAGGTTTGTAGTTTATACCCTTTGTTTTGCTGTGACATTGTTAATTTGCATCTTTTCTTCTTTATATTTTGGGTCAGGCTTGTAGAAGTTTGTCGATTTAAAAAAAAAAATTATTCATGAGAGACACATAGAGGCAGAGACATAGGCAGTGGGAGAAGCAGGCTCCCTAAGAGGAGCATGATGTGGTACTAGATCCCAGGACCCCAGGATCACGACCTGAGTCAAAGGCAGATGCTCAACCACTGAGCCACCCAGGCACCCCAAGTTTGTCAATTTTATTGAACTTTTTGAAAAACCAGTTATTTGTTTTATTGATTTTTATGTTGTCTATTTTCAATTTCACCGATTTCTGCTCTAATTATTCTATTTGCTATGGGTTTATATTGTTCCTTTGTGTGCGTGTATGTGTGCGTATCTTGAAATAGGAAACTAGATTACTGTTTTGAGACTTTTCATCTTTTGTCACTTGATAGATCAAGTTTCTCTCTCAGGACTTCTTAGCTCTGATACTACTCCCAAGCATGACAACTAGTAGTTTTTTAATGGTAGTCACAATATAGAATTTGGTACCATTTCAATGAACTTCTTATACAGTTAGATTAAAATCCATCAAAGTTTCTATCTGTCATGTACTCTGAATAGTTATTTTTTCCCATGCATGATTTTGTAGAATTTTGCACTGTCATTTATAAAATATTGTTTTGCTGTGTTATGCAGATCTTTACATATTAACACATTTCCCTACACACTATCAGTATTACATTCATTAACATTACAGTTACATTAGGGTAACTTTAATAATTGGGAAGCTCATCAAATTAACAGTGATGCATTTAAAATTTTAAAATTCTAATTTTCACTTGAAAGTTCAAATATCACTGGCAACAAATGCTATCATTTGTTTTCTTTGAAATGAGAGAACCACCTTATTCGTTTTTTAGAAAATGTTTTCCAAATATCCAAATCTGAATAAACCATAATCCATCTGATGGTTATTCTTTCAGTAAAAAATGCCATTTCATGAGAAAAGTGGCTAGGGCGTCCAGAAACTCAATCATGGTATTTTTCATTAAGAAAAACACTGTATTGCAGAATACAGAAGTACTTTATATATACTTCACTTTTTGACCACAGAATATTAAATAGGTGAAATTTAACAAAATTAATAATTGTACTGCTATATCAAGGACATTTTTAAGCGAATCTGGCAATTTTCCCCTCTATGTGTGAAGTGGTAAAGAATACAGTGATTAATAATGGAATTTGTCTTCATTCGTAGTAAGAAACCAGCAGCTTTACACACCATTGGTTTACCCAATTAATGCAAGTGTCAACACAATGAAAAAACAAGAAAAATCTAAATTATTTTTTTATTTAAATTCTGTGCCCAACTTGGGGCTCGAACTCATGACCCAGAGATCAAGAGTCATATAGTCTACTGACTAAGCCAGCTAGGTGCCCTTTTCTTAATTATTTCATGATAATACTGACATTTCCTATCTCATGGAAAGATCTTTGTACCCCTGAGGTCTAAAGATCATAACTTGAAAATCATTGATGAAATATGGTTCCCATCCTATGAAGCTTTTAGATCATAACTTGAAAATCATTGATGAAATATGGTTCCCATCCTATGAAGCTTTTAGTCTTGAAAGAAGAGAAATAATACATAGCCACAAAGAAATATATAAAATAATTGTGATAATGAATACAGAGGAAAAATGCAGTGTAATATTAGGAGTAGAGAGGACTTGTATAACAAATACAGTTAACAGAAAGGATGTACTGGGTGTCAGAGGGGGTCAGAGATAATCTCTATGAATTAGAGATACCTAAGTAAACAATTGAAAATATAATTGGAATTAGCAAAACAAGTAGCGAAACAATAATCACACGACCACTGAGTTGGGAAAACATTTAACAATCCTCCTGAAATAAAAACTCTGTGTGAACAGAGGATAAGTACCTATCTTGTTTTGAGATGTGGCTGGAATATAGGCATGATGTAGCAGATCATTTAAACTCTTGGAAGCAGAGGTTTGCTAATTCAACACACATTCAGTGAGGAGTTTTAACTAAAGAGACAAGATCCACTATTTAGATGCCAGAGTTTCATTCATTATTAACCAGAAAATAGTTTTAACTAACATCATACTCTACCAATTGCTGGTTCAAGAAATAATTGCAAAGTTGTCAATCTTCTGTGATTCAGGACTATGTGTTTTTCTTGTGGATTTGCTTCTGAAGCTTCAATGAGGTATGAATTACATATATAAGGTTGAAGTGTAAATTTATAGAATAATGTGAACAAAGTTCGCATTCTAAAATATTCAGTCATTCACATTGCAGTCAGTCCTCTCTCGCAGTCCTGGCTCCACACAACGACTAATCTGTTTTTTTAGTCTTTTTTTTATATAAATTTTTATTTATTTATGATAGTCACACAGAGAGAGAGAGAGAGAGGCAGAGACACAGGCAGAGGGAGAAGCAGGCTCCATGCACCGGGAGCCCGACGTGGGATTCGATCCCGGGTCTCCAGGATCGCGCCCTGGGCCAAAGGCAGGTGCCAAACCGCTGTGCCACCCAGGGATTAGGGATCCCCTAATCTGTTTTTTGACTCCTATAGATTTATCACTGCTGGACATTTCATGTAGTGGAATCTGCCATCACTTAATTATTGTCAATTTCATTAAAATGTTGAAGCATGTATCAGTGATTCTTTCACGCTGAATTATATTGTTTTGTATGGATTGGATAGTATTGTGTTTATTCAGTCACAAAAAATGGTAGACACTTAGGTTGTTTCTAGTTTGGGGATTTATTTTTTTAAGATTTTATTTATTTATTCATGAGAGACAGAGAGGCAGAGACACAGGCAGAGGGAGAAGCAGGCTCCATGCAGGGAGCCTGATGTGGGACTCTATCCCATTACTCTGGGATCATGCCCTGGGCTGAAGGCAGGCACCAAACCACCGAGCCAGCCAGGTATCTAGTTTGGGGATATTACGAAGTATGTTGTTTTCCTGCAGGTTTCATTTTTCTTCTACTTCTTTTTTTCCCCACTCTCTTATTCTCTTCTTCAAGTTGGATAATCTACCATTAAATTGACCGATTTTCTTTTCTACCTTTCAGATGTGCTGTTCATATACTATCGTATGTTACATACTACAGTAAGCTTTGTTTTCCGTTTCATTTGTTGAACTTTTCAACTCTAGGTTTTACATCGGCCCATTTTTCGTTTTTTCTGTTTATTTAGATTCTTTTTTAAAAATTATTGCAAGTATAATTTCTTTTCATACTTTAAACATAGTTATCTCCAGGTCTTTGAACATATTGATGATAGCTTTATTTATTTATTTATTTTATTCATTTTATTTATTTTATTTATTTATTTTGCTTTATTATGTTTTTATGCTAAACCCAACCTCTGGGCTCTCTCAAAGACTGTTTCTATTGAAGATTTAAAAACAAATTTCTGTCTTTGGGTCTGTCTGTCTTTGGGTCATAGTTTCCATTTTCTTTGCTCATCTCATAATTTTTAGAAAGTTTTGAGTAATCTCTGCACCCCAAGTGGGGCTCAACTCACAACTTTAGGGTCAAGAGTCACATGCACTTCTGACTGACCCAACCAGGCACCCCCTCATAAATTTTGCTAAAAACATGACATTTTAAATATTGTAGTGCAGTAACACTGGATTCTGATTTTTTTTTTCCTCCTTTAAGGGTCCCCCCCCCGGCTTTGGTTCTTTTGTTTTTTTTTTCAAAACTTACTTTTTCCCCTCACTCCTCCTTCCTTTCTTTCCTTCTTTCTGTTTTTTCTTTTTTTGTAATTCGTTCTTCTTTTTCTTCCTCTTTTCTCTCATTTTCTTTTTTCTTTCTCTCTCTCTCTCTCTCTCTTTTTCTTTTTCTTCTCTCATCACTTTCCTGTCTGGACTAAATCTATAGCATTAGTGTCCCCTGTGGTTACTGTATGTCTCTGCTTAGCTTTTTATATCTTAGGTTTTTTTAATTTTTAGTTTTTCATCATTTCTTTTTAAAGCCTGGATTCCTAGGTTGCTTCTATGTTGTAAAGCTAGTGAACTGCCAATGATTGATCTGAAGCTGTGATAAACACCTTGAGACAGTAAAGCATCTACTCCTTGTTCATGGATCTGTGTATGGGTTCTTAAGTGCATTCAATGCTCAATCAGTTTAAGTCTTCCCTACTTTCACTTTATTGTACCTATGCATGTGCACATTTGCAGCCTGTGGTCAGGCAGGTGTACACTGATTACAAAGATTTTTTTGTTCTCCATTATACATATGCATCACTTATAGCCAGAAATATGTGGCTATCTTGTCAAATCCCTTTCTTACTTCCAAGGTCCCTTGTTAAATCTCTGACTAACTCACTTCTCAATTATTTCAACTGTAAGAACTGCCGTAGGCAAATGGAGCCACTGGACTTTCCCATTTACTTGCCAAGACTACAGTATTTGCTCACAAAGAGACTCATCTTGGACGTTTTGCCTTTTACTCCAAAGCAAGTGAGTCTCTGTAGCAGTAAAGTTGGTGGTTTTCATGGCCTGCCACATATTGGTAGAACTACCTTGCCGAATAAACAGTGGAGTGAGAGCAGCTGCAAGCAAAAGTGCCACATATTTCCACTGTATTTATCCAAGGTTCAGCAGCTTTTCCTCAGTAAATCCATCGCAATTCATTTTCTGCCTTCATTTGATTTTCTGAGCTCTGATATAGTTGTTTTTGAAAATCTTGGCCAGCGTTATTGTATTTTCTGACACTGACATTACTAGAAATTTGTTCTTTATTACCAATTTTTTATTGTAGTAAATACACATAATATAAAAGTTACCGTCGTAACCATTTTAACTTTATAATTCAGTGCCAGTGAACAGTGAACAACATAACGCTGTCTCACTGCTGTGTATCTCCAGTACCCTTTCATCTTTGTAAAGCTGAAAATGCATAAAACAATGACTCTTCATTCCTTTCCTTCCCCTAGACGTGGCAACCACTATTCTATTTTCTGTCTCTCTGATTTTGACTACTCCAAATATCTCACATAAGTGAAATCATACATTAGTTGCTTTTTGTGACTGGTTTATTTCATTTAACATATTTATTTATTTATTTATTTATTTATTTATTTATTTATTTATGATAGAGAGAGAGAGAGAGAGAGAGAGAGAGAGAGGGAGGCAGAGACACAGGCAGAGGGAGAAGCAGGCTCCATGCAGGGAGCCCGATGTGGGATTCGATCCCGGGTCTCCAGGATCGAGCCCTGGGCCAAAGGCAGACGCTAAACCGCTGCGCCACCCAGGGATCCCTAACATAATGATTTCAATTCTGTAGCATATGTCAGAATTTCCCTTCCTTTTTAAATGAGTAATATTACAATGTATGTTTATACTACATGCTGCTTATCCACTTATCCATCAAGGGATACCTGAGTTGGTTTCTACATTTTAGATGTTTTGAATAGTGCTGCTATGAACACGAATCTACAAATAGATCTTTGAGACCCTGCTTCCAGCACTTTTGGGGGTATATACCCAAAAGTGGAATTTCTAGAATAAAATGTAATTCTAGTTTTAATTTTTTGAGGAACTGCCATACTGTTCTCACAGTGACTGTTTAACATCTTACAGATCTACCAAAATGTACACAGGTTCAAATTTCACTAAATCCCTGCAAACACTTATTTTTACTTTCTTATCCTTCCTTTTTTTTTTTTTTGATAGTAGCCAAACTACTGGTTGTGAGGTAGTATTTCATTGTTGTTTGACTTGCATTTCCCTAATTGCCAGCAATATTGAACATTTTTTCAACTGCTTACTAACCTATTGTATATATTACTTGGAGAAATGCTTATTCAAGTTTTTTGCCCATTTTTGACAATTGGAACTAGGTTATTATGGTTATTGAGTTTTAGGAGTTTTCTATATATTCTGAATATTAATCTTTTATCAGACATATAATTTCTGAATTTTTTTCATTTTATGGGTCTCCTTTATTTTTTGTTAATCATGTCCTTTGATACACAAAATTTTAAATTTTTATGAAGTCCAGTTTGTCTACTTTTTCCTTTGTTGCCTGTACTTTTGATGTCATATCCAAGTAATCATTGTCAACTAGTTTGTTGAGTATTTTTATCATGAAAGAATCTCAAATTCTGTTGATTTTTTTTTTCTGCATCAATTGTGATACTATTTTTTTTTCCTGTGTTCTGTTGGTAGGCATGTTACAATGATCACTTTTCATATGTTGAACCATCCTTCCATTCCAGGAATAAATTCTACTTGCTCATGATGTATAATCCTTTAAAATGCTACTGAACTTAATTTGCTAATACTTTTTGAGGGTTTTTTTGCCTAAGTGTTCATGAAAGATATTCTGTAGTTTATTTTCTTGTAGGGTCTTTGTCTGGCTTTAGTATCAGGGTGTTACTGGCCTCAAAGAATGACTTGGGTAGACTTTGCTCCTCTTCAATTTTTTAGAAAAGCTTGAGACAGATTGGTATTAGTTCTACTTTAAATGTTTAGTAGAATCACCAGTGAAACCATCAGGTCCAGGGCTTTTCTTTGTTGGGAGATATTTTTGTTACTGACTCAATCTCCTTACTAGTTGTAAATATAATTTTGTTAGGCTTTGTGTTTTTAGAAATTTGTCTGGGTAACCACCCAATTTGTTAGAATATAATTATTTATATTACCCCATTACAATACTTTTTATTTCTGTAGAATTGGGAGTCTCCACTTTCATTTCTGATTTTAGTAATTTGAATTTTTCCTCCTTTTTATTCCATCTAGTTTGTCAGTTTTTGAAAATCAACAAATGGTTTTATATGCTTTTCTCTTCACTTCTCTAGTCTCTATTTTGTTTATATCTGCTCTGTATTTACTATTACCTTCCTCCTTCTAGCTTTGGGTTTGGCTTGTTCTGCTTTTTTTAGTTCCTTAAGCTATAAAGTTAGGTGGTTGTTTTGAGATCTTTTTATTGTAAGCATTTACAGCTAGTTTCCTCACCCCTTAGTAGTATTTTTACTCTGACGCATAAGTTGTGATAATGTTGTATTTTAATATTTATTCATTTCTTTTTTCTTTCAGTTAATTCCTTAGACTGAATAATTTTTATTGTAATAACTACAAGTTTATTGATTCTTTCTTCCACCATCTCAGACCTGCCTTTGAATTCCTCTAGTATATTTTTCATTGTAGTTATTGTATTTTTCAACTTAAGATTTTCCATTCGGTTTCTTTGTAGATTTTTCTGTCCCTTTATTGATATATCCATTTTGTTCATATACTTTCTTGAATTTTTAAAAAATTTGCATCATATTTATTTCTTCAAGCATTTAAAGCAGTTGTTTAAAATCTTTGTCTTGTAAATATGCCATCAGGACTTTTTCTGGCACTGTTTCTTTCATTTTTCTTTCCTTTGGGCCATTTTTTCCTGTTTTTTTGGCTTCATGATTTTTGTCAGTGTAAAATGGACATTTGAATCAAATAGTTAAGTCTGAAAATCATATTCTCTTCATCCAACAGGTTGTGTTTTTTGTTTATTTGTTTTTGTTTTTTTCAACTGTTTTAGTTGTCTGTACTGAGGATCAGGCTGAGCTTAAAATCTTCCCAGGATATTTTCTGATTTCCTATGTGTGTACAGTTGCATTTGAATGTCTTAGTCTTTAATGTCTGTTTTCCACAAGCACAGTAAGAAAAATGAAAATCAGGGGAACCATGCTTACCCTTAAGTCTCCTAGATGTGTTTAGGAGGCAATAGTAAGGTGTAAAAACAGTATCTGCTGCATCTTGTCTACATCTCATTTATGAGAACCAGCATTCAGTAATCAGAGAACAGATCCTTGATATTTGAAGGATAGAATCCTTTTTACCCACCTGCTGTATTCAAACTACTCCTGGAATACTTGTATAGCTATTTGCCATAGGACTTGCAGTAGAGATTGGGTAGTTGCTACTCTTCTAAGACCTGAAATTAATGGAAATTAACCACAATTTACCATCTAAGACTTCTGCTGGAAGTTACAAGCCTTCAATAGATTCTACAGTTAGAAAATAGTTGTATCAGATATATTGTGCCAGTGCAATTGTCCAAATGAGGAGACAGATTCCTGGTGCTTCCTGCTGTGCCATCTTTTCAGAATCTTCTTTCTTATTATACTTATTTTTAAGTTCATTTCTATTTTGATTAGTACAAGCACTGTCATAACATTAGCAAATAATCTTTTATACTATATCATATAAAAATTGGTTATAATTTATTTATTTATACATTGTCTCCCAGAATTGTTACCTTCTTCATGGTTGTGATTTTGGCTAATTTGTCTTCATAATACCAGCATCTGTCATGAGGTAGGTGCCAGACAAAAGACAGCTGATGTGAATTTAATGGAAATGAAGAAAGGATGCTTATTTACTGCCTGACCAGTTCCTCACATTCTAAAATCATGATCTTAAAAAAAATTCTGAAGTGGTGAGAAAAGGATTTTATGTTGAAAGAGAATGTATTCTTTAGAAAAATCAATTTGGCCAGTTTGATTGATTGGCTTTATCTGAATAGTTTATGTACTCTTTCAATTTCCTGAATAATTCTTTGAGCTTAGTTTTCATGCCCCATCATTTAGATTATCTTTTGAATGCACATATGTGGATTATTACATAAAGACCCATGGGAAAAATAAAGATAAAGGTAAATTATACAAAAATAAATAAATAGCTGAACAAAGGTTTCAAAAATATAAGGCAAATGTGGATAATAGTGTAAAAATTTATCGGTCTATTAAAAAATGTAGACTAACAAAACAGATGTTACCACTCCGGACAAAAGGAGAATCAATGCCTGGAGTCAAACCAGAATGTGCCACATTTAAGGCCTTTGTGGAAGTGCATCCAATTAAGTATGTAGGCATGTATGGTTTTATACACAAGTGATACTGCCATTTTGTTTTTTTGTTTTTGTTTTTTCAATTGATACTGCCATTGGATCCAAAGTGAAGCTTGTTTGGCCTTGTTGGTAGTTGACCTCAATACTAGCAATCTTCAGGTTCAGCTTTTGGAAGCCAAACCCAGATGAGTCTCTGTCATAATATGTGGAAAATAGGCTGAGAAATCTTCTAAATTACATTTGATTTGCTCTAATTTGAGAAATAAATGCAATGTCAGTTAACTTACGAAATATAATTATCATATATATTAAAAATTTGTGTAGAGATTGCGTTGTAAAGGAAAAGTGGCTCATTATTTGTTGAGCAATTATATTAGAACTTTAAATAATGCGATGGTTTTAGAACTTTAAAACAGGTTGCAAAACTTGTTTGGGCTCTGAGGATGCCACTTCTCTGGGTTTATTACTCAAACTGAAGAACTCATGCTTGAGGTAAGATACTTACTCATTTGCTGCACCTTAATTTGCTTTTCTTTTAATTGAACTCGGCATGAGGTAAGTCTTTAAAAGTAATATACATACTGCCCTTTTTTAACCTAGATTTTTATAATATGTATTCCCCTGGAATCATTTTTCATTAACCCTGGTGGTTGAACAGGTTAGGGTAAGAAGTAGTAGCAGGAGAAAAAGAATAAAATAAGCCAGCACTCTAGGAAAAATTAAGCCAAAGATAACTTCTTCTTCTTTTTTTTTTTTTTTTTTAAGATTTTATTTATTCATGAGAGACACACAGAGAGAGGCAAAGATGTAGGCAGAGGGAGAAACAGGCTCCCTGCAGGTTGCCTGATGTAGGATTCAATCCCAGGACCCCAGGATCATGACCTGAGCAGACCTGAGCTGAAGGTAGACTCTCAACCACTAAGCCACCCAGGTGCCCTCCCAAAGAGAATTTCTTAAGTGAACCTCTTTCCAATAAAACCTCTTTGTTAACTTGGCAAGTTGCAGTATACTGAAAAGATGGCAAACTTCAGTGAATAGGCTTGCAATTCCATTAAAAGGGGAGCAAGGCCACTTCTACTGGGGAGTATTTGCACTTTCAATTTCTAAAAAAGCAAAATGCCTGGTATTCATATTGTACGACATAAGATAGTCCTAATAGTAACATATTTCTGGGTTTGATTGCACTTTAGACTTAACCACAATCTCTAAACAGAATGTGAAATGAGTGCCAATGCTTATCATGTTACTATTATAGTTGTAAGTGATTTACTGTTGAGCTATAACTGTGGTATATGAAAAAAGAAAGCCTTTCTCTTATATCCCATAAAATTATAAATAAAAATTTTAGGGATTTTTTTTTTTTTGTAATCTAAGACCCTTCTTTGCATTTAATTTTTCCCATATTTAGAAAGTATAGAATACTATAGGGATGCCTGGGTGGCTCAGTGGTTGAGCGTCTGCTTTTGGCTTAGGACATGATCCTGGGGTCAGGATCAAGTCCCATATTGGGCTCCTTACTGGGAGCCTGCTTCTTTCTCTGTGTCTCTGCCACTCTCTCTCTCTCTGTGTCTATCATGAATAAATAAATAAAATCTTAAAAAAAAAAAGTATAAAGTCAAATTTTCCAGCTACTGACTTTTTGATTTTGAAAAGCCAGTCCAGGCCTAGCAGTGGTTTAAAGATAATCACTATACTTTTAGTATGAAGACAATTGATGGACATTTTTGAATAATAGATTTTTAATTATTAACTATAATATATGATTTCTTTTCTTTTTGAAAGAGCTACCCAGGTGTCCCTAATATGTGATTTCTTATCAACACTGAGAAAACATATGAATCACACTTATTTTAGACAATTGGAATAGAAATGAACATAATGAGAAATCTCTTGCTTTTTCCTATTCAGTTTAGAAATACATCAGTAAATTGTAAAAGCAATTCTGAGAGTGAGATTTTAATAAAAAGTAAATATGGTGAATGTGAAATATGTGGATATGAAATATAAGTGATTATGAAAATATAAGAAAAACACCCTCAGATTTATGGTAGTTTTCTTCTCATGGATAATTGAAAGTGATATGTACAACACATTATCACTATTATTATAGTTTTTAAGGAAAAAGTACTTAAATAAATTCTAAAAATAGATGAGGCATAAACTTTAACCTGTCCCTTCAACTGATAGATTCAGATACACATGAATGGTGACTTTTTTAACATAAAATTACATGACTAATTCTTTCTTACCACTTCATTAGTTGGTAACGCTAGCCTTTGCTTCAGAACTAAAATCAACCCATTTAATGAAATGCTTACTTAAACACCAACGTCATTATTACATATGTAACAGTTTGGAAATACTGCGCTATACTTGGAAAATGCCCAGCACCAGTGAATCAATTTTCTATCTGCTTTGTAGAAACAACTTCTGCTTTATTGCTTTTTGGAAACAGAATTGAAGTAATACTTCACAAAAGCCATTAAACAGAACTCGTGATATAAAATATAAGACTTCTGACTAAACTACCTCATCTCTCAATTCCTTTTGAACACCTAATGGCATAATGAAAACTGATTAAGTTATTCATGTGTTCACATTCTCAGCTATCATATCTGATAGCCTCAAATTAAAAAGTTGATTTGTAAAATGAGATGATGGTACAGTTGAACAATCAACCCCATAAGCAGTCCATTGCTGAGTAATGCAAATTTTTAATTGGTCAAATGAAGTAGCCTTTAGTGCTGGAAAATCTGGAAGATAGTCTGTAATTAGAATAATTAACACGAAGATGATTCTTATATAGCAGCAACACATTAAATATTTACCCATGAGGAAAGTTAAGAATTTCAAACTGGTGAATGAAGGGAAAATGAGAATTCTTCATGGTTTATTTATTTATTTTTTTTAGTAGTTCATTTGGGACATAGTTGGTAATGTCATACTGCTAATATTGCAAAAGCTACGGTAGGGAGGAAAATGAGCAGTATCCTCTGATTTTATACTGTGTTCTAAAAGAGTAAAATAGATACTAGGAGGGCATGAGTTTGTTAAAAACACATTATTCCTATTGTTTCTTTCTAATATTCACTGTGGTTGAAAATACTTTAATTAGGAAGATATGTGTTATGTTTATATTGCATTTTATCAAGTATTATGGTTTCCTAAACCTTGAAAAAGTAATAAAGGTTGTGATGAGTTCTTTCATTGCCGCTGAAGCAGAGGTAGAAGGATTCCAAATAATTATGTGGGTCTATGGATCATCTTAAGCATTAAGCATACTGCAAGAATTAAAATTAGTGATAGTCTTATTTAAAAGATTCCTTGTTCATTTTTACAACTCTGTTGTAGGCCAAAATTAAATCATGAATCTCCTCAACACTAGAGAAAGTGGTAAAGAAGTTAGAGGACTTTGATTGGATTGATGTATTAATATGTACTTAAATGAAGACAAGAACAAATATCATTCAAGTAAAAAATTTTGCTGTAATAACAGTGTAATGATCAATTCTAGACTAAAAGGTTTGATCCAAAGTAAACACAAATAAATATTTGAAATCCATCACCACTTGGATCAAAACTAGAATTTTTTTCTAATGGGAAGTAAAGACTCCTGATTAAATGCCACATAAGATTAAAAAAAATTATTTTGTTAAAAAATTGTCAGTTGGATTCTAATAAGAAAAGTGACTTCAAGAATTTACAATAAGTAAATGTAATACAGAGAATTGATGACACTGAATTCAGATGCCAAACAGATGAGAGTGACATAATGTATTAATCAACAACAATAGAAGACATGGTGACTGTAATGCTAGAAGGAAAGCAGAATGAAACAGTATTATCAGTGCTCAGAAGTAAAAGTCACCAAAAAAAGCTGAGAGTAGTCCAGAGTAGTCCAATTCTGAGAACTGAAGCCACAGAGAACAAAGCACCTTTATCCCCCAATGCATAGGAAGAGGGGGAAATATATTGGTTTCTTCCTGTTTCCCAAATTGTCAAAGCCTCTTATAGCCATACTCAGGCAGAAGCCAGCTATTACAGGAGCAGTCTTTAGGATTTAGCCTACTTTTAATGCAGAACAGTGCATAGGAAAACATAGACCAAACAAACATATATTTCCATGATACACCATCAAGGTTAACTATGTTAACTATGTCAGGGATGAACATCTTAAAACTGTTAAAACAAGGAAGAAAATGCCATAAACTCTACCTTCTTCCTCATTTGATTAATGTATGAAAGATTCAGTGTTTAAGAGTGCATGAGATCTGAAGTCCTCTATTATCTCTGATATATATATATATATGTGTATATATGTATATATATGTATATGTGTGTGTATATGTATATACACACACATATATTTACACACACATATATGCTTATATATGTTTTGCTTATTTATAGGCTATAAGTTGCTCAACAGTTTTGCATGCATTTCCACATTTTGTTTAAGATAATTTAACTTTTATATGCACGGGTGTGATATCTCCTATTCACTGTAATTTTTAAACAAAAAATACAAAGGATCTCCTGAGAATGTTAAGGGAGATTGAATTTTTTAAAACCTGCTCTTATTCGAAGAATCTATGCCATTATACCACATTAAAAACAGAGTTGGTATCATATAAAATATTTTAATTAGAATTTTCTGAGTCAAAGGGAATCAAATTATGTCCTATTTGCCTTCTCTCAAACATCATCTCATGAAAATATAAAACAATATGAAATAGTTATTTCCTTTTGGGCACCAAACCAATGGTAAACAGATTTCACGGAGCCTCTGGAAAAGAACATAGAGATTGGGGCAAAACAACTACAACAAAAAGTGTTGAAGGAATGTTTAAAACCTCAAAATTGATAAAAACGTAATACAGATTCAAGAATCTCAACAATCCTAAGTAGGATATATACAGATAGATCCACACCTAGACAAAAAGCCAGACATTTGAAAGCTGAAAGTAAACAACAAATCTTGAACACAGGAAAAGAGAAACAACACATGAAGGTATGGTGAAGCATAAAAATGAGTAACATCTGACTTTTTATTAAAGACAAGAGAAGTTAGCACAATAATATATTTATAGGGCAGAAAGAAAAATATAATGTCACCCAAGAATCTTGTATCCAGCAAAAAGCATTCTTCTATAAAGTTGCCAAAATAGAGATATTTCCTATAAGCAAATAATGAGTCTGTGGTGCGCAGACTTGCCTTATAGGAAATACTAAATAAAGTTCTTCAAGAAAAAAGAAAATGAAAACAGACATTAATTCAAATTTTTAGCAAGAAATGAATAATATTGGAAAATTTTATATATGGATTAACAGCTTCATAATTGCATATTTTTACATTTATTCTTTTAACTTTTACAAAAAGATATAGGGTTATATAAAGCAACAATTATAATACTGTACTATATTGGTTTTTATAAGCATACTCAATGTGTAATATATAACACAATAGCACAAAAGAGGGGGAAGGAATGGAGTTATATTGGAGGAAAGTTCTGTGTATGTATATAATGTATATACATTTATACATTATACATACACATGTGTACATGTATGTATATCCAGAATTAATAGTTTTTATGAATGTGCAATGGGTTATAATATGTGCAAATGCATATTTTAACTTCTAAATCAACAACAGAATAAAGGATAGTAAAAAAAAATCAGGGTAACTAAATGTACACTGTAACACAAAAGAAGACAGAAACAGAAAAGACAGAATAGACATAATAAAAACAGGAAAATGGTAGGTGTAAAAACAACAGTATTTTCCACAATATTAATTAGTGACAATATTACTTAGTGACAATACTAATATTGTTAGTGACAAAGACTCAATATATCAGGAAGGTAACACAGTTATAAAGATCTGTGTACCTAAAAACAGAAACCCAAAATACTGGGGGGAAAAATAACAATTGGAAAGAGAAATAGGTAATTCAACAATAATGGTTGTAGAGTCAATATCCGTTCTTAATTATTTCTAAAACAAGTAGAGAGAAAATCAGGAATTTAGAAGACTTAACACTATCAAGAAACTTATGACAACTGACTCCACCCAACAACCCCAACATCCTCCTTGTCAAGAACTCATAGAAAATTCTCCATGACTAACTTATGCTGGGTCACAAGAGTAGTCTCAACAAATTTAGCATAAAGCATGTTCTTTGAAGCCCACAGAATTAACTCAGAAAGCAACAACAGATAAGTCTGGGCAATTACTAAAGATTTGGGAGTTAAACAAGACACATCTAAATAAAACATTGATCAAAGAAAATATCCTAAGATAATCAGAATATTTTGAACTGAATTAAAATGAAAACAAAAATTTATGAGAAGCAGTTAAGTACCTAGAAGTAAATGTGTATCTTTAAACATCCACATCAAAAAGGATGAAAGTCTCAAAGTCAACCACCTAAACTTCTACCTTAAGAAACTAGAAAATGGGAGCAAACTAAACCTGTAACAAGTAGAAGAAAATAAATAGAAAATAGAGAAGAAATCATTGAAATCAAAATATAGTAAAGCAATATGAAATTCTTGAAAGCAAAAATTGATTCTTTGAGATAAACAAAATTAACCTTTAGACTAACAAAAAAATAAATAAAAATTAGAAAAATCAGTCATAAAGGAGATATCATCAAACATACTGCCGTATGCATCATGGAAGTCCTAGGAGAAGTGGGAGAGAAAAGAACAGAGAGAATATATGAAGAAATAATGACTGAAA
This sequence comes from Canis aureus, assembly GCF_053574225.1. Taxonomy (NCBI): domain Eukaryota; kingdom Metazoa; phylum Chordata; class Mammalia; order Carnivora; family Canidae; genus Canis; species Canis aureus. The sequence goes on from NC_135630.1 coordinate 51,145,605, forward strand.
ACTCCCCAAATTCCATGGAAGTCATGTATATAAACAGCCAGGAATATCAATGAACTTTAAGTATGATGGACTTTGAAGTTCAAACTGAGACAGTTTATAATCAGACTTTCAAAAGCTGAAAATAAAGAGTGAATCTTGAAAGCAGCAAGAGAAAAGCAAATTGTCGCAAGAGATTCTAAGATTATTAGATTTCTCATCAGGAAAAAATGTACTCATAAGAAAAAATGTAGCTATATAAGGTAACGGGTGTTAACTAAATGTATCATGTTAATCATTTATCCATCTAGCTAACAACCATCTATCTATCAAATCATTATGTTGTATGCCTTAAACTTATACAATGTTATATGTCAAGTATATCTTAATAAAACTGGAAAAAATGATACATGAGTAAGAAGATCAACTTTTTTTTTAAGATTTTTATTTATTCATGAGAGACACACACACACACAGAGAGAGAGAGAGAGAGAGAGAGAGAGAGAGAGAAGCAGAGACATAGGCAGAGGGAGCCTGATGTGGGACTTGATCCCGGGTCCCCAGGATCACACCCTGGGCTAAGAGGTGCTAAACCGCTGAGCCACCTAGGCTACCCAAGAAGATAAACTTTGGACAGCAGAAGACAGTGGGCTTTTATATTCAAAGTGATAACAACAACAACAAAGCTGTGAACCAAGAATCCATTATCTCCACTATCTGGCAAAATTGTCCTTCTAAGGTAAGGGAGAAATTTAGGTAATCTGTGATAACCAAAAGCTGAGGGAGTTGATGACCAGTAGACCTTCCCTGCAAGAAATGTTCAAGGAAATCTTATATGGTGAAATGAAAGAACATGAGACAGTAACTCAAGACTATATAGAGAAATAGAAATCTCAGTAAGGGTAAAACATGAATAATTATAAAATCTAATGTTATAGTAATACTGGTTTGTGACTGCACTTTTTGTTTCCTACATGATTTAAGAGACAAATACATTTAAAGAAAACAGTTATTAGTGTAAAAGTAGTAATACTGTAACTTTGATTTGTAGCTCTAAATCCTGTCTTCTATATAATTTAAAAAGAAATACATTTAAAAGATTAACAGTTTACGGTTGGGGCATACAATTTATAAAGATCTAATTTTGTGACAACAACTAAAAGGGGTGGGAATGAAGCTGTAAAAGAACAGAGAATGTGTTATTGAAGTCAAATTGGTATTAATTTAAATTGTAGAGTTAGAAACTTAGGATGTTAATGTAATTCTCATGGTAACCACAAAGAAAATAACTATAGAAGAAATACAAAAGAGAATGAAAAAAGAATTTAAGCATTTCACTACAAAAATAAAACTAGACACAAAAGAAGACTGTAATTCAGGAAATGAGGAACAGAGAAACTGTAGGACCTATGGAAAACAGCACAATGACAAAGGTAGGTACTTTATCAATAATTATTTTAAGTGTAAATGGATTAAACTCTCCAATAAATGATAGAAATTTTCAGAATGACTAAAATACATAACCCAACTGTGTGTTGTTTATAAGAGGTTCACTGAAAATCCAAAAACAAAGAAGTTGAAAATGAAGAATAGAAAAAGACATTTCATCCAAATAGTAACTAAAAAGAGCAGAGGTGTCTGTACTAATATCAGAGAAATCAACTATTAATCAAATTTTATAAGAGACAAAGGAGGACATTATATATTAATAAAAGACTCAAAGCAAGAAGATATAATTATAAACATTTTACACAGCTAAATACAGGTCATTAAAATATATGAGCCAAACATGACAAAACTGAAGGGAGAAAGTTCTCTAAAAATAGTTGGAAACTATTCCACTCACAATAATGGATAGAACCACCAGAAGTACAGAAATAGAGGACTCAACCACACAAATAATCAACTAATTCTAGCAGAAATGTGTAGATGGACGCCTGGGTGGCTCAGTGGTTGTACCTCTGCCTTTGGCTCAAGTTGTGATCCCGGGGTCCTGGGATCGAGTCCTGCGATCAAGTCCTGCATTAGGCTCTCTGCAGGGAGCCTGCTTCTCCCTCTGCCTATGTTTCTGCCTCTCTTTCTCATGAATGAATAAATTAAATCTTTTTAAAAAAAAATGTGTAGAACATTCTACTCTACAACAAAATATACATTTTTCTCAAATATACATTGGAAATTTTCCAAGATCATATGTTAGGCCCCAAATTAAATCTCAAGATTGAAAATGAGATATCATTAAAAGTATCCATTCTGACAAATGGCAGGATACTGTTTAAAATTAATAACAAAAAGTAAACTGGAAAAATCATAAAACTGTATAATTTATTGCTTTTAAACAACCAATGAATCAAATCACTAGGAACATTAGAAAACAAAGATATTAGAAAATGCAAACACAACATACCAAAACTTAGGGGACTCAGGAAAAGTATTGCTAAAGAGGAAGTTTGTAACTATATATTAACATTAAACAACAATAAATATATGAAATGAAGAGCCTAACTTTAAAATCTAAAGAACTAGAATAAGAACAAACTAAACTCAAAGTTGTGGACAGAAAACAAAATAATAAAGATTAGAGCAGAGAAATAAAATAGAGAATAGAAATACAATGGAGAAAAATCAATGCAACCAAAATTGGTTCTTTGAGAAAATAAACAAATTTTACATACCTTTAGCTTAAATGGAGTATGTAAAAAAAAAATAAAAATAAAAAAAAACTCAAATTACTAAAATCATAAGCAAAAGTGGGGAATGTTACTATCAATTGTACAAAAATATAAAGGATTGTAAGACATTGAATAGTTGCATACCAACAATTTGTATAAACTAGATGAAATGGTCATATTCCTAGAACACTAAACCTACCAATACTAAATCATGAAGAAATAGAGATCTGAATAGACTCATAATTAGTAAGGAGATTGAATCAGCAATCAAAAATCTCCCGAAAAGAAAAAGCACTGGACCTGATGGCTTCATTGGTGAATTTAACGAAAACATTTGGAAGAACTAATATTGATCCTTCTCGATCTTTTTCAAATTAGTTAAAGAAGAGGGAATACTTCCTAACTCATTCTGTGGGCCAACATTACCCCCCAAACCAAAGCCAGACAAAGAGACTAAACAAAATTAAAACTACAGACCAATATCCCTTATGAGCATTGATGCAGACATCCTCTGGATAACACCAACAAAAAGAATCCAGTATTAAAAATATTATATATCATGACCAAATGGGATTAATTACTAGAATGCAAAGATAGTTCAACATAGGAAAATGATCAACATAATAAGCCACATCATTTCAACTGGTGCAAATAAAGCATTTGACAAAAATCACTATCTTTTCATAATGAAAACTCTCATTAAAGTAGGAATTGAAAGACATTATCTAAACATAATAGATAGCTATGTGAAAAATCCATAGCAAACATCATATTAATTGTGAAAGCCTGAAAGCTTTTCATCCTAGATCAGGAACAAGGTAAGGGGATACCTACTTTCACCTCTTGTATTCAACACAGTACGTGAAGTTCTAACTGGAGCATTCAGGCAAGACAAAAAAACATCTCAATGGCAAAGAAGAAAAATAATTTGTTTTCAGATGTTATGATTTTATATGTAGAAAACCCTAGAGATTCCGCACACACAAAATTTAACTGATAAATACATTTAGTAAAGTTGCAGGATACAAAATCAATACACAGAAATAAATTGCATTTCTGTATACTAACAGTGAATAATACAAAAAAGAGATTGAGAAAGCAGTTGCATTTACAATTTCATTGAAAAGAATAAAATATTTAGGAATTTACTATTTGTACAGTGAAAACTGCCAAACATTATTGAAAGAAGTTTGTAAAAATATTTAGGAATTAACTTTACCCAGCAGGTAACTCATTTGTACAGTGAAAACTACCAAACATTGTTGAAAGAAATTAAGAAGAACATAAATAAATGGAACTAAACATCATGTTCATGAAGAGGAAGAGCTAATAGCATTAAAATGTCAGTAGTACCCAAAATGATTTATAGGTTGAATACAAGGTCTTTCAAAATCCTAATCTTTTTTTTTTCCAAAAATATAAAAAAACTACCCTAAAATTTATATTGAATCTCAAGATAACCCAAATGGCCATAACAATCTTAGATGAATAAAACTGTGGTACTAATACTTACTGATTTCACAACTTAGTATAAAAGGAAGGTAATCAAAATAGTGTGTTACTGGTATAAAGCAGACATGGAGCAACAGAGTAGAATAGAGAGCCCAGAATAAACCTTCATATATATAGTGAAATAATATTTTACAAGTGTTCCAGGATCATTCGATGGAGAAAAAAATAGTCTTTTCTATGAGTAGTGCTGGGAAAACTGAATATCCTTATGCAAAATAATTAAATCAAACTGTTACATAACACAATATACAATAGTTAACTCAAAATTGATCAAAGACCCAAATATAAGAACCAAACAAACTCTTAGAAGACAACTTATAAGAAAAGTGGTTACAATTTGGGAATTTATAATAATATATTGGATTAGGATGACAAAAGTACAGGTAATAAATTGAGCTTACACATTTTAAAAAAATGTACATCAAAAGACATTATTGACAGAATAAAAAGGCAATCCACAGGATGGAAGAAAATATTTGCAAATCCTACCTGATAAGGGATTAATATCTAGAATGTATAAAGAACTAAACCTCAACAACAAAATACAAATAATTCAAAACTGGCAAAGGACTTGAATAGATACTTCTCCAAAGAAGATATACAAAAGGACTTACCAAGCATATGAAAAGTTGCTTGATATCACCTATCATCATCATCAGGGAAATGCAAGTCAAATACCTATGACCTAACACTTTGCACTTATTAGGATGAGTATTACTTTAAAAATAAGAACAAAACAATATGTGTTAGTAAGGATTTGGAGAAAATAGAAACCTGTGCAGTTGGTGAGAATGTAAAATGGTACAGACACTTTAGAAAACACGATGCAAAAAGAAAAAAGAAAACACTATGCAATCCCTTTAAAAGTTAAAAGTTGAATTATCATATTATCCAGCCATCTCTCTTCTGGTTATATATCCAGAATAATTGAAAGCAGTCTCAAGGAGATATTTGTATCCCATATTTATAGCAGCATTATTGAGTGTCTTAAACATGGAAGCAACCCAAGCAACCTAATGAATGAATGGATAAAGAAAATGTGAATATAAATATAAATTTAATGGAATATCATTTAGCCTTCAAAAAGGAAGGAAATTCTGTAACTCGATATGATATGAATGAAGCTGGAGAATATTATACTAAGTGAAGTAAAAAATATAAAAAATAGAAATACTCTATGATTCCACTTATATGAGGTATTTAAGAGTAGTCAAATTCATAAAAACAGAAAGTATCATTGTGGTTGCCTGGAGCTGGGGGCGAGGAGGAGAGAATGGAGAGTTATTTTTTAATGGGTATACAGTTTCAGTTTCACAAGATGAAAAGGGTTACGGGGATGGATGATGATGATGATTGAACAATAATGTGAATACTCATTACCACAAAACTATAAAAACGGTTGAGATGGCAAATGTTATGTGTATTTTACTACAATTTAAAATTGCAAGATTCTACTACACATTCACTAGAATGACTTTAATAGAAGAAAACAGAAAATAGCAAATGTTATTTGCTATTAACACTCTAATCCTGGGATCCCTGGGTGGCACAGCTGTTTTGTGCCTGCCTTTGGCCCAGGGTGCAATCCTGGAGACCCGGGATCGAATCCCACGTTGGGCTCCTGGTACATGGAGCCTGCTTCTCCCTCTGCCTATGTCTCTGCCCCTCTCTCTCTCTCTCTGTGTGACTATCATAAATAAATAATAAAAAAATAAAAAAAAAAACACTCTAATCCTTATGCATTAGAGATGGAAATATAGCATCAACCCTATGGAAAATAGTTGGACAGTTGCTTAAAAGTTAAATATAGTTTTACCCTATGATGCAAATATTACTCTTGGTATCAAGCCAAGAGAAACAAAACATGTCCCCATAACAACACGTTCAGCAATATTTGCAGAAACATTATTAATAACAGGTTATAACTGAGGATAATCCAGATATCAAATAGCTGATAAATAAAATATGGTCTTTATAAGCAATAGACTAATATTTGGCTATTAAATAAAAATATTTCTCCAAAGAAAACATACAAAAGGCCAATAAGCATATGAGGAGATCCTCAACATCACTAATCAGGGAAATGAAAATCAAAACCCCATTAAGATATCAGTGCACCTATTAGGATGACTATTATTGAAAAAAGAACAAATATTAACAAGGATGTGAAGAAATTGGAATCCTTGTCCATTGGTAGCAGTAATGCAAAAATGATGCAACTGCTCTGAAAAATAGTGTGATGGTTCCTTAAAAAATTAAAAAAAAAACTGATATGATTCAGCAATCCCATTTATCAATATTCATCCAAACTTTTTGCAATAAGGATCTCAGTATCATATTAATGCTGTCCTGTTCATTGCAGCCCTATTCGCAATAGTGAAAATGTGGAAACTACCTAAAATGTCTTTGGATAAAGAAAATGTAGTGTCTACATACAATGGAATATTTTTTCAGGCTTTTTTTTTAATTTTTATGATAGTCACAGAGAGAGAGAGAGAGAGAGGCAGAGAGAGAAGCAGGCTCCATGCACTGGGAGCCCGATGTGGGTGGGATTCGATCCCGGGTCTCCAGGATCGCGCCCTGGGCCAAAGGCAGGCGCCAAACCGCTGCGCCACCCAGGGATCCATATTTTTCAGTCTTAAAGAAGAAGGAAATCCTGCAATATGTGACAATATAGATGAACCTTGAGGATCAGTAGGCGTAATCCGTTGCAGAAAGAAAACTATTGCATAATTCTCTTATATAAGGTATCCAAAGTAATCACTCACAGAAGCAGAGAGTTTAATGGTGATTATCAGGGGCTGGGGCAAATGGGAAGCTGATGAGCAACAGCTATAGAGTTTCAGTTCTGCATAAAGAATAACTTCAGAAACCTATGGCACAACATTGTTTCTACAGTTAACAATTCTGTACTGAGCACATAAAAATCTATTAAGATCAATCTCATGTTAAGTGTTCTTACCACAAGAAAACTTTTTTAAGGAACAAAAACTGAAACATGCTTATATTATTTTCCTCTTGATGCTGTAACACATAACTATAAATTTTGTGGTTTAAAACAAGAGAAATTTGTTATCTTACAGTTTGTGGAGGTCTTCTGTATTGTACCTGAATTGGGCCACACTGGGCTAAAATTCATGGGGCTTTTGAAATTCCTTTATGAAGACTAGGGTAGGATCTATTTTCTTGTGTTTTCAAGCTTCTAGAAATTGCCCATATCTCTTGCCTTGTGATCTTTTATCTTCAAAGGCAGTAATGACCCATGAAATCTTTTTCACATCTCATCATGGTGACTCTTCTATCTCCTACTTCCTCATCTAAGGAGCCTTATGATTACATGGAACCACTGGATAATGCAGAAAAATCTGTATTCTATGGGCAGCTGACTGATAAACTCATTTTCATGTGCTACCTTAATTCTCCTTTTCCATGTAACATAAAATAATCACAATTGGCAATTAGGATATGGATATCTTTGGGAGACAATTATTCTCTGCCTACCACAATGCTACAAGATGGATGAACCTTAAAAGTATTATTCTAAGTTGAAAGAACCCATATGTAGAGTCTAATACATTATTCCATTTATATGAAATATCTGACAAAGGTAAATTTGTAGAGTAAAATAGTTCTTCAGTAGCTTCCTAAAAATAGAAATATGAGTGGAAATTAACCATAAATAGGTATGGGGAAACTTTCCTGAATTATAAAAATATTCTAAAACTGGATTATGGTGATGGAAACATAATTCTATTAACTTGAAATTATACTTGGCAGTTGGTATGTTATTTGGTTTAGAAGTTATACCTCAATCAAACTTATAATATAGAGGTACATATTAAAGAGGGCAGTTTATCTTAAAGAATTAAACAATAGGCCATTCCTGTAAGAAAGTTATTTGTGACTGATTTGAAAGAAATAGAGTAGATTAGAAGTCAAATATATCTTAAATTATAGTTTCCATATCAAACATAAAATAAGGCCAGTTTTTATAAATTTGTATATTTGATTGTTTATAAATGTTGAGAGGAAGCTTTTTGTTTTTAATTTTTTTAGACCATAATTAAGGAATCATCTCTTGCCCTAGATCTGAAAAGTGAATTATTTAACAAAGCAAGGAAGGTTGCTTGAGAATACATTATGCCAAAGATTTCCACTTCCAGAAAACAATGATGATGACATTTAATCTTTGAATATTTATGTTGAAATTTCTTTCAAGCATTTTAAGAAATCTTCTAAAAATCTGCAATATGGAATAGCAATGAGTAGGCAAATGGGAAACTAAAGATGTAGTGATAGGACTAAACAAATGAATGTAATGTAAGGAAATGTTTTTATTCACACATAAGTTACTGTATTTAACACCATTTATCACAAACCCCAATTTACCTTTTTTGTAACCTAAATTAATTCTTTAAAAACAACTTTTATACTACATTTTCTCTTTTCCTTCAGGTAGGAAGAAGTTGTGATCATCCTTTCAACAAAACACAAATCCCCAAAGGGGTTTTTTAGCCCTCTGTAATTTACAAACATCCAAGTAACTCCAAAGCTTCAATTCACCCTCCTAAGAGGTTACTCTCTAGTCACAGCCACTGCAGTTCTCCAAGCCATACAGGATAGCACAGAGCAGAAGGCTACATCTCCAAGGACCTGAAACTGAGTGTGTTGGCTACACAATCATTATCTGGAAAGTTCAGGCAGTGCCCATGCCATCCCTGAGATTTCACTCCAGCCATCACTTAGAGGACTCCAAACACATCCCACAGGCAAGGCTGACAATGCTCCAGGATCCAAAAACAAACAAAGGGAATCTGGCCTGATTTGTGGAGAGTCACTATTTTAAATCTTCCTTCCCCCTGCCCAGGGTATTTGGGAATCTCTGTGATAAATTGTAAATTATTACCACATGTGGAATTTAAACATGTATTTGCATTGTCTCAGTATTGCAAGAGAGTAACATGTATTTTGAAATTTGAACCACATCATCAATGCCTTTTACCAAGTCATGCCTTTGTTCTTTTACAAGAGAACATTTACCTTTGAAAGTGACCTGAGGCAGTGAAAATTAATCATTTGGGGGACAATATAAAGTGCAATAATTAATTTCATAGTAGTTATTTTAAGTTGGCTCAGTTTCAAATTAATCTAGGAAAAAAAAAAACATTAGAAAGGTTTCTTTTGGTTTCTTTCTCTGCTTTAAAAAAAACCAGGGAAATGGATTTTATATTTTAATAAATACTGCTAGCATTTTATACTTTTTTTTCATTTTATGCTTTTTATAGAAATACATAAGGTTAAGGCACTCATTTGTTCTTACACTATTGAAATACAAAAATAAATAAAATTATTCAAACTCATAGCTAATTTCAAAATGATTGCAAACTGAATGCCAAAATAAGGAGGTAACTCTTCACATAAAAAGGCTAATCATGGTTAATTGTTTTCCTATTCCTTTTGATGATAATAGCCATTATAAACTCATTTTAAGTATGTAGATGCAATATGCAATTACCATAAGACTCAGCATTCCAAAACTCAAACAGAAGACTAAGATAACATTGAGCACTGTTTATTGGTAAGACTGTCAACGGGTTTCAGTTTCAAAGGAAAATGTAGCTGAAATTCAATCCTGTTTACATGTACATATTTTCTCTTTATGTGTGCTGATACAATGAGTATATCTAAATCAACCTCTTTACTGTTGTACAAAACAGGTGGCTGTCATTGTCTGGAAATTTTTGAAGTCCTAGGACTCAAATCACAAAGCATTTAATTCCAGATCATTTTTTTTGTAGATGAGAAATGTGATCCACTAGACACTATTAAGATGCGTATAGTCTTCTTAAGATCAAGCTTGAGGAACTGGTATATTTGACTTTGACTATACAAGAAATCGAGGATCCCTCTGTGTAAGATATAAAATGAAAGTATGGAGTTAACTTTTTTTTTTTTCACACATAAGTTGATCTTTTAATCCATCTACAAATTTTTTTTATTATTTTTTTTATTGGTGTTCAATTTACCAACATACAGAATAACCCCCAGTGCCCGTCACCCAATCACTCCCACCCCCCGCCCTCCTCCCCTTCTACCACCCCTAGTTCGTTTCCCAGAGTTAGCAGTCTTTACATTCTGTCTCCCTTTCTGATATTTCCCACACATTTCTTCTCCCTTCCCTTATATTCCCTTTCACTATTATTTATATTCCCCAAATGAATGAGAACATATAATGTTTGTCCTTCTCCGACTGACTTACTTCACTCAGCATAATACCCTCCAGTTCCATCCACGTTGAAGCAAATGGTGGGTATTTGTCATTTCTAATAGCTGAGTAATATTCCATTGTATACATAAACCACATCTTCTTTATCCACTCATCTTTCGATGGACACCGAGGCTCCTTCCACAGTTTGGCTATTGTTGGAGTTAACTTTTGACCTTCATGCAGGTTGGTGTCAATAAAAAAGCTTGTCTGACATTCAATCTGAAGATCTAAGATTCTGTAGCCTTTAAAATAATACTGGGAGGATAAGTAAATATAGAATTCTATGAAAGACGAGTGTCATCTTTCCCACAGAGTAGCCACCTTTTCATTAAGGCTTTTCTTAGAAATATCAAGATAGGTCTATGCCACTGTTGCTTTACATTTGAGGAATATGCTCTCTTTGTTATTGTTATGATTGGTATATCTTCTTAGGCAGTCTTAACTCCTTAGCCTTCATTTCAGTGATCTCCTTCTTAGCATGCATAATTTTCCCTACAGAAAACCTTATCTAGTTTCTTATATCCCAATAGAGTTTCCATTGGCCTACTTCCCTCTCAAACCTCACTTAGTCACTACCAACTTCTTGAAATGTTAATCTTTAGTTACCACCTCAATGAAAATTAATCTTAATTTTGTCTGATTTTAGCATGTATTTTCAGTTGTCTTCTGGAACACACTATTTTTTTTTTTGTCTCTTTGGAACTATAGTCTAAGCAATACCAAAATTTGGCTTATCTTCACCTTCAAATTCCTTCACCCATAAAGCTCTGTATATACTCTATGTGATAGAGCCTTAGAAATACAAGAGAGGCCTTTTTCCAAATTCTTGAGTTGCAGAACCCACATAAAAAACCTTCTACATTAATGTATATAGAAGAAATGTTGGTCTAAACTATTGCAGTTAAATGCCAAATACAAGCAGCTGAACAAATTTCCTAACTGCTATACTACCAATTCCCAAACTAAAAATAATTTCGAGAAAAACAACTGTTTTAACACAAAGCAAAAATAAAATATAAGTAAAGTGAAAGTATATACACTGTTTTACAAAACAGTCACTTGGCATATATTGAGCTTTGTAATGGCAAATTGGAAACAAATAGAGAACGCTTGCTTTCTAAGAGAATGCATGTTTCATGTCATCCAAAGAGAGCCCAATAGTTTGTACAATTAGGACGGTTCAAGTATTCTTCTCTACTGAGAAAAATACCTTGGTGCAATGTGACATTTTCATTAAAAATTACTAATTTTTTGAAAGATTTTATTTATTCATGATGGAGGCAGAGGGAGAAGCAGGCTCCGTGCCAGGAGCCCGACACGGGACTTGATCCTGGGACTCCAGGATCAGGCCCTCGGCCAAAGGCAGGCACTGAACCGCTGAGCCACTCAGGGATGCCCCAAAATTACTAATTTTAAATCCATTAAATTTAACCTATTAGGAACCTAAATATGAAATAACCCTTATCTAAATATTTGTCTAATCAGAAGATTAAATTATTTCAGTTTTTAAAATTATCTCTATTCTGGAAGAGAGGCATGGTATAAATGAGATAACACATTCTATATGTGATAAGTTCTTAGAGTTATTAGGAAAATTTTAATCTCTCCAGTTACATAAATTTTGTGTGTGTATGTGTGTTGTTGTTTGTTGTTTTTGTTTTTCTTTATCTGCCACTGTCTGAAGGCTTACCCATATCCTCAACTGCAGTAGCTTCCTTTAGCTTTAGTTCTTTAGTACTGTCCCCTCACTGTGACCTGCAATTATTATCCTTGTACTTTTACTTTTGGATATATGTTTTAATGGAAATTGTGTCTTTCATCTCAAGTTGTGCAAACCTAGGTTTCTTGGATATATATTCTCATCCATAGATTTATATGCTACTTTGAGATCCTGAGATTGTTTTTACTTTGCCTATATAGTCCTTGTAATAATAGGCATCTTCCCTCCAGAAAGATGATACTGCAACTTTAGATAGTTGTGACTTTTCTGGCATCATTAATAAATGTAAAGAGAGATTTCATATTTACTAGATCAGCATCTATTCTAATTGCTCAAGCATGATCAAGGAAATAAGACTCTGAAAGACTGTACGGCTCGTTAAATTTCACTTAGGTGAAATAGGACATTATGTTGTCTACAGCCTCTCCTTGCTGACTAACCAACCTGTTCCTGGTTGTATACCTTTAAGAATGGCTCCCAATTCTCCTGTAATATGTGCTCATTTAGATTATGCCTTTATACAAACTCAATAGTTCCACAATATTCTGGGTCTGATAGGGATTTACCTAAGACAGAGATCAGAAACATTTTCTGTACAGGGTTAGGTAGCAAATATTTTAGACTTTGTGGGGCATATGGTCTCAGTAGTAACTGAACTCAGCAAGAGAGTAGCCGTAAGCAATATGTAAATGAATGGATGTGGCTCTATTTAAATAAAATTTTATTTACAAAAACAGGTAGTGGGTCAGACCTCTGGCCAGGATATGCTATTGATATGATACTTGTCTTTAATTCAGAAATTTCCTCCCTGGATATTACAGTTAATTAAATTTGCTAAAATGATTACTAATTTATTTCTTTGACATTTTTTCCCTAATAAGTCAGGATGGCTTATTTATGTATTTGCTAGAAATAGGTATTGTTCATTCAGACATTCTTATTTGAATTTTTTAAGTTTACATAACAAATTGTTAACATCATAAATCATCATTTACAAGAACTCCTCTGATCCCAAATCTTTATACATAATATCAAATATTATTAGGTTCTTCTACTCCTTCTCTGACCCAAATGTGAGGGTGCTTGAATAGAAGTCTTAAAAAGTTTTAAAAAGAAAAAAAAATGCATTTTATCTTTAACAGTTTATAATATGTATGTTTCTAGGTTTCAAAATGAAAGTATCTAGCATCCCAGATGGAAGATAGGGTAAAATGTGAGCAGAACAGCATAGTTAAAGGAACAGGTAAATGATTCGGATGCTAAAGTTTAAGAAAGGAAAGGGATAGGCATATGGCCCAAGCACTGAAAATAAGTTTTGACTTTGTTATTATTTTCTCTACAATTATAATCAACAATATATAAGGTGAATTCACACACCCCCAAAAAGTAGCATATGAAAGCCATGGGGTAGAGAAGGTTCAAAATTATTATTCATCTGAGAAATTTCCCTACTTCATGGATCAAAACTCTAGAGTAGATTTACTGAAGTTCATAGGAAAACTTCCATGCCTGTAGGCATAATTTCCAAAATTTGCTTCACCTAAACCCCAAGGAGATCACTGAAGATTCACAAATAAGAAATGCAAAACCCATGGGAGATCATTAACAGCTTAACACAGTTTATGTGTTCAAATTCATTACATTTATAAAAATAATAGAGGGCAAATGCTGTTTTTTGATAATGACTCCATAATAACAAAAATGTAAAAGTGTGAATTGCGTAAGACAAGAATGAAATGTAGATATTAAGTAGATGGTGTGACTATTTGGATCAGGCTCTCTTTTAGATAAAAGATGGATGATTCTCACATGACTTATTAATAGCTTCTCTAACCTCATAAAAATAAAAAAAAATAAAATTAGAGTTGGCACAATTATCACATTTATATGCGATGAAAAATTAATATGTTTTACAGTAGAAATAGAAATATTTCATGTTCATGAGATAGTCTGACAAAATGGTCAGCAAATTTAAACATATATCTCGACTTCTCTGGGTATAATTAAATTAGTAGAAGGCATGAAGTCTGACTTACCATAAAGGATGGGAACAAAATTTACAGCTATGAAAATAAAAATAACATGCAAATATCACTTCAATAAACTTACAATAGGGTAAGGTATATTTGTTTTGTTACAAGTGATAGAAATGCTGTTATAACACGTATAGGCAAAAGAAACATGTTCATGGAATCCAATAAAGTATAAAAAAACAACTTTTAAAACATTATGGAATGACAATACATGCAACTGGGCTTCAGGATGAGTTGGAACTCATCAAAACTGCTAAGTCATTCTCTGTGGTGGTTACATTCTGTTTCAACACATGTAAGCTTTCTTTACATCGGAGGATTAGGATAGAGTTTTAATAATCTATCCAACATTTATTTTCCTTTTTCCTTGTTAACAGATCCTGATTGTGATGATGTATATGTTCTCTTTTGTGTAGCACTGAATATCAGGAAAAGATGCTGTATTCTCAACCCTAGTGTATTAATTCTGATTGCCTTAATCCAGCTATGTTGCTATTAAATCCTTTCACAGTGGTTAGTTTAGGCATGGCATCAGGATATAATTTTGGCCAATGTAATGAAAAACTAGTTGGATGGTTCTAAAAATGTTTTCTTTTGTTTTAAGATTAAACACACTTGGAGAGATGACTTTTTCTGAATAGCAGTTCTGGATAAGATGTCCTTATCCAGTATACTGCAAGCTCAAAGATGAAGTCAACCCAAGAGTGGACAGAATGAAATAATGGAAAGAATTAGGATAATATCATTGAGTTGCTAAATTAATATACATTACAGCATAGTTTTGAATTCCTGCTATATATTATAATGGATTTCTTTGTTATTGAATTTTTTGAGTTGAGTTTTCTGTTGTTATTGCTGAAAATGTCCTAAATGATACTCAAAAAAAACATTGCCACTGACAGAAGTTAGGATGGAACTTTTTTTTTTTTTTTTTTCTTACTGGAGAAAGACTAAAAGACCATTGAGTCTCAAGTTCAAAAGTCCTGGGGTAGGGCTTCAACTAATCCAGATGAAAAATCCTGTACCAATTGTTTGTTTTCTTTTTTGAGGGGAATCAAGTGAAAATGTGGCATCCTTTGAGGGAATCAGATATGAAGAACTAGAAGAAAGCTATTCTAAAAAACAACAAAAAAGAGATGATTTTTCTAGATGAAAAGGAGGAAAACCTTCTACCATTACAAGGTGAAAGCAGTAAGGTGTGTCTAGTAGGAAGAAACAATTCAGAAAGCAAGACAATTGTGTTTAAAAAAAAAAGGCAAAAGTGATTAATTCAATTCATGAATTTTGTATAGAACTCTGAAGGTATGCTAGACCTCATGGAGAAAAGAGTTAATTAGAAAACAGTCACACAAATAGGGGAAAGAAAACCCATATTCTTTATAAATGAGATTTGAAAGTCTTTTTCAAGCTGGACTACTCATAACCCAGGTAATTAGACTTCCACATTATGCTAATGGCATTATATTTTAAGTAGAAGTTAAATAATCAGTAATAAGTGTTTAAGAGAGCTTGCTTGCTTTCTTTTTCAGATTTTATTTATTCATGAGAGACACAGAGAGAGAGAGGCAGAGATATAGGCTGCGGGAAAAACAGGCTCCTTACAGGGAACATGAAGTAAAACTCAATCCCAAGATCTGGGGATCACAACCTGAGCTGAAGGCAGATGCTCAACCACTGAACCACCCAGTTATCCCAGAAGAGAGCTTTCTGAGTCCCCTAAGCTTCTGCTTCTCCATAGCCTCTGTGTAGACAATTGCTATGGATTGAATTGTGATCCCCCTCCCAAATATGTTGAGGTTATAACCCAAGTAACCCAGAATGTGACTTTATTTGGAAAGGAGGTCTTTACTCAAGTGCATGAGGTCATTAGGGTGGGATCTAAAAGGGAGAAAATTTGGACACAGAGACAGACATGCACACAAGAAAATGTGATGTGAACATGAAGGCAGAGATTGGCATAATGCATCTAAAACCAAGGAACACCAAAAATTGTCATTGTCAGGGAGCAAGAATTTCTGTCCCCTTTAAGAATTCTTTTATCTGGACTAAGAATCAAATTGACATGAGATGGATTAACAAAAGAAAATAAAATTAATAGAATACACACAGGGAATCCACACAGATATGGAAATCCCAGAGACAGGCAAAATGAGGTATACATGTCATCCTGAACTAAGGAGAGTGGGGATAGGGTCCTGGGACTTCAGAGAGAAGAAATGTAATACACAGGGCAGTAAAAAAAGCATATGTCTGATAATTAGATGTTTGCCCTGACATATAAATGGGTCACTCAGATAAAATTATTTCTGGGAATAGCTCTTATTCTGAGAAAGACTCCAACTTAGATTCTTCTGTGTAGGTAAGGGAGGGGAAAATTTTCTCTTGAACCTGTAAGGTCTTGTTTGCTTTCAGCTCAAAATAATCTTAATAAGATAGTGGCACATCATGGAGTGGGCTGCCCTCAGTCCCTATATCACCATAAGCTACAAAAAAGAGTCTGGGAACAGATTTTCCCTCATAGTCCTCAAAGGAATCAACTGTGCTGACACCTAGATCTTGGATTTCTAGCCTTTAGAACTGTGAGTCAATAAATTTCTCTTATTTCAGACACCCAATTTATGGTACTTTGTTACAGCAGTCCTAGCAAACCAATAGATGTAGTTGCATGTGAGTGTTATGCGGCCTCTTCTATCCATTAACCTCACCGCCTGGAAGGATCCATGGATTAGGAAAAGATTGATGTTCACTCTGCTGGTACCCTTGATTAGAGATTGCTCTTACCTGTCCTCTACCTCATGGGTAAAAGAGGAGTCAACCTATGTTAGATTTTAGTTTTACATTTCACTAGCTCTTTAACATTGAGTAAATCCTTTAAGATTCTGGATATTCTTTTTTCCTATTTATAAATTATACATTAGAAGGATAAAAAGATATTTTAAAAAATATACATGCCTGGGCCTCAGCTCTCAAGAATATGTCTGTAGTTGGAACCTAGGCATCTGTATTTTTAAAAGAATCTAGACTTAAATCTAATGCCAAATCTTCAATAACTACAATAACCACAATATCAAAAATTGCCCTGAACTCTGATTTCATTCATTCTTTAATTATGTTATTTTGTGTCATGGATAATAGAGGCAATGATGTAGCCATAAAAAAAGAATCCACTGTACTTATTTACAATAAATATTTAAGTAAATAGGAATTGTAAGCAGCCCTATGTAGAAGAGCATAGATCTAGTACAACGACCTTTATGATCTAGTACAATGAGCTATAGTTTCAGTTTGTAGCAGTAGCCTAAATCAATAATTCTTATATTTCATAATATTTTTCTTAAATAATCTAGCAAGAGGTACTTGTTATTCTGTGACAGTGATCATTTAATGTGGCAACATTGACATTGTTTTCTAATGCCCTAGTTTCTTTTGTACATTTGTATATTAAAAGCAAGTTTATAAAAATCTTAGCTTGACAAATATCTTATGAATTCTTTCTTTAAATGCTGAGGGCTACAAAATGGAAGTTAGTACATATGAACTCCTAGGAGCTATTTACCACTTTAACATTTAACAAGCCATAAATTAACATTTAAAAAGTCATAAAAAATTTACATCTATAAGCGATTTTACTTAATAGGTTAGCAATATGCATTCTATGCAATAGAAGAGGAACAGCACTAATAAAATGTATACTGAACTCAGTAAAAGTAATTTATACAGCTGGAGCTCAGTTGATGATTAGAGGGCAAGGTATAGGTTACATGTGATGGTTTTATCTGTCCCTTACAAATGATTCTTGCCGCCATTGCTCCCAATAATTAGGAATGACACTCTGCTTGGGGGCAAAGGCATGGGCAGAGTGACCTTTCAAGTCCCTTTGAGTGAGAGGACCATGATAAATTTCAAAGCAACATTCAGTAAATGGTAGAGTAAGCCACAGATCTGAGAGTTCAAATCATTGCAAGTTGAAATAATTGGGACATAGTCCTTTTATTTATATATGTGTGTGTGTGTATATATATCTTTTCTTGAAATATAAGGTAAACAAATCAATAATTATTCAGTGACAGTGGTACATAGAGGAAAACAAAATCCTTGAATAAATAAGATAGTGGGAATAAAGTCAGCTCTGCACAATTTACGTCCTTCTTTCCTCTTTGAAATTGAAATGTACTCTGGTAAGTCATGGGAAAGTAGAACAATATTTAACTGCAAATTTAAGCACATAGCATCCTAGTACACAAATTCTATTTTCAGTATGCGAGAATTTTGAGTCATTTCCTTGGGGACTAATCAACAAATAAAAAAACAGAATTTGAAATAGAAAATAGAGATAAAGAGAATGGCAATAAAACTGAAAATCCTTATAATAAAGTCTAAGAAAGAAAAAAAAAGAGAAAAATATTCTTGAGTTGTAGATGTGCTCTCTGGTGCTGAAAGAAAGACTACTAGGTAAAATCAACAACTGAAGAGTCAGTCCTACAATCAGAAAGGCATTCAACCCCGAGTGAAGAACCAGACTCAATAAAAAGCTTTATATAATGTTTATTATCTACAATAAGATACATTTCTAAGTGTCGCCTTGATATAGTACTGGATTGAGTATCAGAAATAAACTGGGATTGGTGTATAGAAATCACTAATACAATAATTATTAAAGATGTAAAAATTGTCCTGATGTTGTCTTTGTTGATTTATTATCTTATTTTGAGATATTAAGACAACACATGTTGCTAATGGTTTTAACATTTACTCTCAACTTGAGTCCCCAAAACTCCCCCTCAATTTTATCACCTAAATAGAAAAAGTTTTATTGTATTATCTGATGATGATTAATATAATTAATGCCCTTTGTAAAACATTCAGAAATAAGCTGTTAGTCTCATACATTCTGATGGGAATGCAAAATGGTACAACTACTTTGAAAAGAATTTTGCAATTTTTTAAAATAAAATCAAATATATACTTGCCATATGATCTAGACCTTCTACTCCTACTTACTCAAGAGAAATGAAACTTTTATCTAAAACAAAAATCTGTACGTGACTGTTTAGAATAGCTTTATTTATAATACCTTCAAGCTGAAAACAGCACAAATGTCTATCCATTATTGAAAAAAAATTGTGATACAGCCATATAACGGAATACAATTCAACAAAAGAGAATAAGCTACTTATACATGCAAAAACATAAATAAATTTCAAAGCATGGTAAGTGAAAAAAAGCAAACAAAAACAAAAGGCTCTGTACTCTGTGATTCCATTTATGTAACATTCAGGAAAAGACAGTGTAAGTAGAATCATACCCTCCACCTACTTTATCATTTTTTAAATGAAGGTATAGTGCACATCCATGGTGAAATCAAAAACACTTTGACAGAATAGTATTTTATTGAATGTACCATAATTTATTGATTTAAATCATCTATTGATATATTTCACTTGCTTCCAAATTCTGTAACCATGAATGACTATTCTCATATGTACATTTTTATGTCTATATGTACCATATATACTTTTTCATTTTCTTAGAATAAAGCTTTACACATTGACTTTGGAATTTCGGTCTAGACACATTAAAAGTTTTGATACAATGTGCCAAATTGATTTTCACAAAGATTATATGAAATTACACTTCCACAAAAAATATCTGAAGTTGCTAATTTCTATACCTCCCTCAGAGAACATTATTATCAGTCAAAACATCTTTTCAAAGATAGTGAGATACCCAGCCATAAATTCTGCATTTATGAACAAAAATCTATTTGTGGAAAATATCATAAATGTTTAAAGCCACAGATGTGAGAGCTGAAATTGCAAGTTGAAATAGTTGGGACATAGTTCTTTATTTATGTGTGTGTGTGTGTGTGTGTGTATACTTTGCATATCTTTTCTTGAAATATAAGGTAAATCACTATTTTAAGAAAAGTATCATTTTACATCTAGAATTAGGTGATTAGGTATTTAATATTTTTTAAAAGGTTTTTCTATACTGTTTATGGATAGGTTTAAATATTTAAATTTCAAAAATCTTTATTTGATCTTCTTGAGCCAGTTATTTCTCAGATTCATTTTCTACCCTCTTTGCATTGACCTCCATGAATTTTATCACTTGGGCTCCTTTGCCCTGGGGCTTCCAGATGGGACTGGATAACAGGAGACACACTTGTCCTTAAAGTAGGAAGGGGAGATCAGGGCAAAAGTTCTCTCAGTTCTCTTGCTGCTGAGCCACAGTTTGAACAATAGTTTGCTTTTGTTCTGAGTGTTCTTCCCACTATGGGCAGATCACCGAACTATTAGCACTGCTCCTTTTGTGGGGCTTCTCTTCCAGGGCTAAATTTTTCACTGGATTCTGGCTACACCATCCTTTTCAGGCATGGGGGTGTTACAAATGTTAGTTATTGCTAACAAATGTTTGTTATTGCTAGTCTCTGCATATTTAGTCATTCTTCTTGATTTTCTTAACCCTCTCTGCATCTCTTTTTATTAAAATTGCCTTCATGTAATGATTTGATTATCCTGTTTTCCGTTGGGACTATAAGTAATACTGGGATGAAATACAGGCAATAAGACATCTAGGGCTTAAGTAATTAATTCTGTCCTAGGCCATAAGCAAATAGGAAAGTGGTTACTCTAATTAATTAATTTGTATCACATCAATAATTGGTTTGGCTTTTTTTGTTTTTGTTTTGTAAAGCCATAGCCTATAGAGTTATTTAAGCAGTAGTAAGCATATAAATGGGGGAAAAAATCATAGGAACTAAATCTAATAGTAGTGCACAGTATTGGATATAACAAAATTTAAGGAAGAATGAAGGAAAATTTTTGTGATTATATTGAGATAAAAATTCTTAATAAAGAGTACTCTCTGTGTAAGGCTGCCAGGTTAAGCAAATAAAAGTATAGGATGCCCTGTCATATTTGAATTCCAGATAAGCAATAAGTTATTCTTAGTGTATTTATCTGAGAAGCCAATTAAGCCAAGTATTCTGTATTTCACCTGGCAGCCCAATCCTTGTGCACAGTTCATTAACATATCTATCAATTGACAAAATCTCTTGTGATTAGTCTACTGCACAGTCAACAATGTGTAAGTGACAAAGTGACAGGTGAAGTCAAGTAGATGAAGAACTAGTATCTAGGAAATCAGTATCTAGATAGAGCAATGGGAGAGGATAAGTCACCTAAACAAAATATTATAATCTGAGCTGTACATTAATTGAAGAGAGAGAAAAAAGGAGAGAAATTGTACATCAAGAGTCACTAATATGAATTCTAAGGATTAGTGTAATGAAAGTGGCTTTAGAACAAACTTTAGTGAACAAGAAAGAAAGAGTATGATACTTAAGCACATGACCTGAGATCTAGATCTACATCAGTAAAGCAAGGCCACAAAACCAGGTCTGAGAATATATTTAAGTGTGAAAAAAAAAAAAAAAAAAAAAAAAAGTGGGTCAGTCAAGAGGGTGGACACAGAAAAGTCAGTGTAAATATTTAAGAAGAAATAACAAATCTGTAATGAAAATATATATGTCCAGGAGTATGTTATTTTTTTCTAGCCTAAACTTGAAGGCTAGAAAGAAGAAACCTCAGTCTTTCTAGGATCTATTATTTAAGTTAAACAAGAAATACTTAGTTAAATATTTTTTAGTGCATTATTAAATTACAGGCCTAAAAAGTTATCCTGTATAATCCAGGATTACAGTTATAGCTCAACAGTGGGAGAAATTTATGCAGACAATAAAACCAAACTATTTTATCAAAGTCGAGTATAAGAAAGCAGACTAACATACCATGTCAGATAAACATCAAATGTTAATACTGGAATAGTGCTCTTTGCTTTTGTTTTAAGTGTTCTTCCTACTGTGGGAAGACCAACAAAGAAAGGTTTTGCTTCTCTGTGGAACAAGATAGACTTCTAAAACTGCCCCAAGTTGTAATTGTGTCACAAGTAGAGAGATAAGCTAGATGAAGGAATTCTATTAATGTGACTGCTTTGAAGAGAAAAGTTAAAAATACTAACATATAATTTAGATGTGAAAATATCAAAAACTCTTGTGATGAAAAACCCTGAAGACTAGAAGCATCGTCTGATTAGAAGAAAAAGAAAAGGAAAATGTCTCTTTCCTCTCTCTGCCTTTCTTTCTCATATGCCATCATGTTTTGACTGAGACTTCAAAGAAGGTAAGAAGGAGACTTAAATTGTACCCCAAACCAGCTGGGAAATGTTTTGAATGAAATGTGAACAAATATCCCAGTGTTTTGCAAGATATATCCAATATGAGGAAAGTGATATAAACCCATAAAAAGTACACTCCATTTTCTTTGCACAAATAGGGAATTAATTGACTTCTCCCCTCCTCCATCTGCAACATACACACACACACACACACACACACACACACACACACAAAGGTAAGGCACACTATGCCAATGACAAAAAGAAAGATGGTACTGTAGCAGTATGTGGAATCTAAGTTTCTATGGAGAGACCAAGAAAAAAAATATACTGTATTACAAAGTGACATGTCATACTGTGATGCAAATTTTGAATAAATTATCCCCAACTGCTAAAGCATCCATCAAAACCAATAATGCAAAAGGATAAAAAGTCACAAATTGGGTTGGGGAAGAATCTTTAAAATTAGTTTTTGGAGCTATTCTCTAAATGTCATGTTCCTCAAGAGCAAAGAGTGGGAAATTGCTAATTTTTACTATTAGCTCAGGAAAGATAAATCTCAAAACAAAACACCTTCTGAGACCTTAATGTGTATCCTGTGGAGTTTGGCTAGAGTTTGGGGTTCCCAGAGGACAGTATTTGATTTGGATCAAAATCTATAGGACAAGAGATTGAATTAAGAAATACATAGCTGCAGAAAAGACTTATAATTTTGAAAGTATTAAACTCCAAAAAATAGTAAGTTGAAAGACTGCATGAGTGATTTCCATGGTCCAGATCTCCATCAAGGAAAGGCCACTTAAATAAGGTAATTAATAGACAACATCACCCTCACTAAGGCAACATAGGTAAGAGATCCTCTGAAATAACCAGTAGGAATCTTAGAAGAAAACTTGAAACAACCCACAAAAGTAGTATTAAATTTTAAATATCTGAAATGTCTAGGGAAAGGATAAACTAGCTCATGATAATACTAGAAGATTATATATTCATAGGACTGTTTCTTCCTTTACCTCTTTGTCTCCCAAGTATGGAAAGGCCATATATTAATGTAGAAAGATCAAGAGAAGATAGCTAACCAAACCCTACCTCTAGACTCTAGACTTCTCATGTACAGCAGGAATAAATGTGGGGGGGAAGTAACATGTATTCAATGTTAAATTAAATTTGAATATTTGAAGTAACAGAACTTCCTATTTTAATTGCTGAATTGAGACTATTTTGCAATTTTACGTAGGGTTGTATTTTTTAAATCTTAGATTAGCCATAAAAGTCATGGAGCCCACCCAAGTTTTCATTCTCTACAAAAGAAGAACTGGCTATTCAGATTATATTTCCCAAGAACAATAGAAAACAAAAATAGAATTGCTTCATAATTATATCTCATAAGTTATCTTAAATACCAGTTGTTTTTTTTTAAATACCAGTTGTATTAGCTTTAAGTAAAATTACTTGTGAATAAGAAATGAAATTAGCATTTTTATATTATATTTGTTTCAGTTAGAGTCCTGATACCTCCTGAAAGAGCACACTCAAAGAATTAATTGAAAATAGAGGAGAGATCATTTAGACTTCTGGTTTCCAGTTCTGCATGTAAGGAGTTTAGAAGTCTCCATTCTGTCCTAACAACATGCAAAAAGCTGAATAGACTGAAAAATCAACTACTGTTGTTACATCTACAAGGGAAGGGAGGACACAGGGAAAACTGTGGCTCCCAAGATGGGAGAGACAGGAGAATACAGGGTATTGTAGCTTCTCTGAGCAGAGACTTAGGAGCAGAAACTTGCCGTGGGAAGAAGTGATGTGGCTGGAGAACCTGAATTGATGAGTTGCTGGAGGCTCCGTGTGGACAAATCTGAGGTTAAAAGTTCCAGACGTACCCAGTCATTAGGGAGATCTCCTAATATTGTGAGATTTGCTTCCAGGAGCTTACCATACTAAATATTCTTCACAGTTCCTATAGTAGGTTTTGGGAAAAAAGCTCCTTAAGCTTTTGGCAGAGAAAGGAAAAAAGGAACCATTTTGGAATATGCCAGAGCACTCTGTTCCTCCTAACAAGGCAGGCCTGCCCTCAAGGGAAACTAGTTAATCAGAGCCTAATATTATGGGGGTTATTATTAGAGCCTAATCAATCCGGGAAGATAAATACTGAACTCCAGCTGGCTTTAGTCTCCTGTGTGGGAGAAAGGAAATACCAATTCCAGCCCACTCTAGCCATCTTGTCCCACCTAAATGGAGAGAAAAAACTAAATAACACTTGTGAAGTTCACAGTCCTGAGGCATAGACTCACTAAATGATGTGACCTAAATCATAGGAGTATAGAATGCTTCCCCCTCTTCTATACTTTACTACCACATGACTATGGGTGTTAACATGTATATACAATAAAGGCCTTTTTACAGTAATTCTTTTTATCCAGTGTATCATGTGCAGCCATCAAGAAAAATTATAAAGCATCTCAAAAGATGAACTAATAAAAAATTGAGACAGAGCAAGTATCAGAACCAGACATAGCAGGGATGTCGGAATTATTAGACCAGAAATTTAAAATAGCTGTGATTAATGTGCTCTAATGGATAAAGTAGTCAGCATGCAGGAACAGATGGGTAATGTAAGTAGAGATATGGAAAGAAGAATCAAAAAGAAATGCTAGTGACATAAAACATGTAACAGAAATGAAGAATGCCTTTAATGGACTTATGTATAGGCTGGACATGGCTGAAGAGAGAATCTCTGAACTAGAGGCTATATCAGTTGAATCCTCAGTACCAAAAAACAAGGAAAACAAAAGCTGAAAATGATATCCAAAGACTGTAGATAACTATAAAGACTGTGTAACATGGGTATTAATGTCCCTTCATCTCTTTCTTCTACTGGCATTCCTATTGTTATATCAGTCCAACCATCAAGAAAAAAATTACCGTTTCAAAAAATTCCTATTGTTACAAGAATACCAGAAGAAAGACAAAAACAAAAGAAGTACTTGAAATAATGACTGAGAATTTCCCCAAATTAATCTTTATGTAAATTAATTTTGATTATAAATGTAAACTAATATTAATACACCAAATTAATAATGGATCCAGAAAGCTCAGAGATCATTAAGCAGGATAAATGTCAACACTAGCAACAAAAAATCACATAGGCATATCATCTTCTAACTACAGAAAATCAGGTAAGAGGAAAAATCCTGAAAGAAGCTGGGAGGCGGGTATTGGGGAGTTACGGTGTGTGTGTTGGGGGAACATATAGAGGAACAAAGATAAGAATTATATCTTTGTAAGATTTTATTTATTTATTCAGGAGAGGCACAGAAAGAGAGAGGCAGAGACATGGGCAGAAGGAGAAGCAGGCTCCATGTAGGGAATCCGATGCAGGACTTGATTCCGGTACTCCAGGATCATGCCCTGAGCCAAAGGCAGATGCATTTAACCACTGAACCACCCAGCTGTCCCAAGAATTATATCTGACTTCTCAGAAACCAGTTAAGCAAGAAGAGAGTGGAGGGAAATCTTTTAAGTTTTGGAAGAAAAAAATCCACCAACCTAGAAATTTGTACCAAGTGAAATTAACCTTCAAAAGAGGAAGAAAAAATAAAAGCTCTCAATAAATAGGGAATTTATTGCCAGTAGATGTGACTTCTAAGAAATGTGAAAAGTTCTTCAGAGAGAAGGAAAATGAAATGAGAGAAACACAACTACATAAAGTCAGAGCTTTCAAGAAGGAATAAGTAATTTTTGTTTGTTTTTCTTATTCTTAATTGATTAAGAATTAACAATTTATTCAAAATAATAGCAGCAATGTATCAGGAGTAGTTTATGAGTAAGTGGGATAAATGACAATATTATTAGGAATAGGAAGGAGGAATTGGGAATACTCGTTAGAAGGTGTGGACACTATACATGAAGAATAGTGTTATTTCAAAGGTAATTTCGATTAGTTGTAAATACATGTTGCAAACTCTAGGACTATCACTAATTTTTTAAAAATATTACCAGCTGTGTGGACACAGCTGCGGTGGGTGGCGTCTTTGATGTCCCCAACACAGACCGCCTGGGCTTCTCAGAGGTGGAGCTGGTACAGATGGTGGTGGATGGCATGAAGCTGCTCATCGAGATGGAGCAGCGGCTGGAGCAGGGCCAGGCTATCGAGGACCTCGTGCCTGCCCAGAAGTGAGGCTCCAGCCCGCACCTGCCACCACCACCAGCCCTGCTGCTTCCTAACTTATTGCCCGGGCAGTGCCCGCCATGCACCCCTCTGATGTTCGCCACTTGGCAGCTGAGCCCTTAGCCTCGCTGTAGAGACTTCTGTCACCCTTGGTAGAGTTTATTTTTGTGATGGCTAAGATGTTGCTGATGCTGAAATAAACTAGGGTTTCGGCCTGCAAACCGAAACCCTTTTTTTTTTTTTTTTTTTTCCAGAAATGGTCATTTCAATGCAGGAAACTATGATAATTTACAAATGAATCACTTTTTGGGCCAGAGCCAGGAGGCTGTGAGGGCAGAAAGAAGGTGGAGGCTGTTGAGTCTGGGGCCATGAGCTCAGCACCTTCACAACCAATCCTACCCAGGCTCTCATAGGCCGGGCGAGCCCCAGAGGACCCTAGCCCCTGCCCCTGGACTCCCACTACGCATTTCCTAGTGGGAAGTTCTTGGGTCAGCGTCAGGACAGAAGGTGGAGAGGGAGAGACAAATCCTTGGAATGAGGGCCTGGAGGGCACAGGAGGGAACAAGGCAGGAAGCTGCTGGTAGCTGTTGGCCACCTCACTCTTGGCTATATCGCCCTCTGGCCAAGCATGAAGCAGAGCTGAGCTCCGGAGGCCCAGGACATCACCATAAATATTTTAAGGTAAAAGAAAATGGAATTATACAAAATGTTAAAACCAGAGAAGGCAGAAAAAGAACAAGGGCAACACATAGAAACAGTTATACAACTTATGCTCACTCAAAGACTTGAACATAAATGCTCATAGCGGTTTTATTCAGAATTGTCAAAAACTGGAAACAACCCAAATGTTCATCAATAGGAGAATGGAAAACAAATGCCATATTCATAACAAATGGAATACTACTCAGCAGTAAAAAAAGAACAACTACTAATGCAGGCAACAACACAAATGAATCTCATAAACACTCTTTCCAGCAGAAAGACGAAATAATTCATACTGCCTGTTTTCATTTATATGAAATTGTGTAAGTAGCAAAACTAATCTATACTCTGAAAAACCTTGAAAGTACTTGGCTTATTGGGCACTTTCTGGAAAGCAGCATGATTTTACTTTTGTAAGAACAATATATCTCAATGGAGATGTATTAAATGGGAATATGTAGGCATTTAAACTTATGGAATAGTACACTTAATATTTATGCAGTATACTTATATAAATGTATCTCAAGTGAGAAAATAGAAATGGCAACAAATATTGAACTAGAGTTAGTAGGTTTCTGAAAAGGGATTTTATTGATTCATTTGATTAAACATATCTTTAGTAGAATTCATTTTATTTTATTTTATTTTTATAGTAGAATTTATTTTAGAGGTTTGGTACTACAGTGAATATAATGTTAACCTGTTTCTATGTCTTTCCACAGCATTTTCTGAGGTTAGTTTCTCTGACTTTCCACTGCATTTTCTGATGTTCTGGTTTTCATGGGATGGTCCACTTCATAATAGCAAGTCCCCCTCTCCTTTTGGTATCAAAATGAATATATTAGCTTGAGACCTTATATTTTTGGGCACTCTAACTGGAAGGAAAGGGAAACATAAAAGAGAAGTTTTGTTGCATGCAAGTCCTAGGAACTACTCCTTTGCATTTCATTGGGTCTGATCTGTTATGCCTATCTTTGGAAGTAAGAATAGGGTCAAAACATTAAATAACAAAAAATAAATAAGGATAGGAAAGTTCTTCTAAATCTAGGATCTAGTATCAGAAGGGTGGAAAGTGAGTGCTGACAGAGAAAATGTTACTCTTGAAAATAATTTTTTACTTTTCATGCTAAATTCAGAACATGAATTTTAAAATTTAACATGTCTAGTATTTTAATCTGCATTTGAATATAACTAAGGTGTAACTTAAAATTCAAATAACATTTTGACCCAGTCAGGTAGTAAGTATTAGACTCTTGTTAAAACCTTACAAAGTAGGTGAGTAGCAAACAAGAAGCTATTAAATTATTTTAATTGCTCTATATGTTGGCAATAGATTAATAATATGATGATTACCAGGTCAGGTCAGATTCATTTCCCATTTTTCAAAGTAGGTACAATATAATCCTTAAAATAATTGGAAGAGATTAAATCAGATCAAAGTTAAAATGAATGCCTGAATGTAAAAATTTGTAATATTTATGAGTTGATTTCACTATGAAGGTTATGAGGCCAGTGCAGAATCCTGCCATTTTTATATCATAATTTTGCCTTCTGTAGATTTGATCGCATCTATATAAATGAAATTATACTATTAGGATCAAATAACTGCAAGTCTAACAAATCTGATTTATTTTCTTTTATCTGCTATAACTTCTGTCATCATAAGCAATATATCCTTACTAATTTTCCTAAGAAATTTAAAGGAGAATATTGAAATAATAATCTATTCTTATTGTGATGTAAGAGAAGACCTTTAAAATAACATATCAGTCAGGATATTCTGTGATAAAATTTGTATGCTATTATATTTCAAACCATAGGGAAGGGTCATATAAAATCTAATCTAAATAACAAGGCAAAATATTGGTTTTGGAAAGTGAAAGTAGAAGCAAAATACTAGGAAGAGTTTATTGGATAGAAGAATAAGGGTATATTTTCATGAATCAGAAACTAAGTTGTTTAATTAAAAAAAAAGACATCAAAATTCTTTTCATAAAGAGAAGAGGAACCACAAAGCCATAATCAACTATTTTACAATATGACACTAATTTCCTGGTTAATTTCCCAGGCAAAGCAGTTAGGTTTTGTTTGTTTGTTTTGTTTTGTTTTAAACACACTAAATAACCTCAAAATGACTATAAGTTGTTTGTAATTCCCTGTCATTTGCTATTCTAATTAAACCTGAACACAACTCAATATTCTGTAGAAAACACTGATGTCACCTAACTGTAAAACTTCATTTGGCCTTTGTGCTGTTTCACAGCAAAATATACAAATGGCAGCATAAATTGCCTTTGTACCTTCTTCCACATTCTCCAGACCTTACATTTATATTCCTTGCTATATGATCCTGCCTATTCTAACTTCTGCAAAATTGAATTTGGAAAAAACTAAAAAGCCTATAGATGCGGTAGTGGGGCATATATTTATTGTCTCCCTGGCATCTTCCTTTCCTTTTCCAAAAAGTCACCCACATTGCCAAACCTCCTAACACCATGGTCCATTCATAAGTGGAAACATTAGCTAAGTCCTGCCAATCAGAATCAGTGGAACTTAATTCTGTATAGGTGTATTTGTGATTGTGTGTGTACATTTGAGGTATAAGGGTTGTGAATTTCTTCCCTGAGGGATGGGATAGTGTCTCAGTCCATTCAGGCTCGTATCACAAAATACCATAGCCTGAATAGCTTATAAATAGCAGAGTTTTATTTCTACAGTTCTAGAGGCAGGAGCTCCAAGTACATGGTTGTCTGATAGCCCTCTTCTGTGTTGTAGGCCATTTTATCTTCATATAATAGAAGTAGCTAGGGAGCTCTGGGGAATTTCTTTTACAAGAACACTAATCCTATTTGTGAGGGCTCCTCTCTCACGACCCAATTCCCCCCAAATTCCCTGTGTACTATAAGCACCTCTGGAGGTTAGGATTTAAACATATAAATTTGGCGTGTGTGTGTGAGTGTGGGGGTGGCGGCAAACAAACATTCAGACCAAAGCAGAAAGCTTTACAAGTTTCTGATGAACAACATGAAACTCAAAGAGGAATTTTTTGGGATGTTATCAAAGTTAAGACATGAAAAAAAGTGATGCTAAGTTTTGGGTATATCAGGTGTTGGATAAAGATTAGCATGAGACTTTATCTACTCTTGGGCAGTGGGAGTACAGGAGCCAATGAAATTTCCAACTCCCTTACCTCCTTTTCTTTTTGGCCAACTCAACTTGGGTTAGATTTTCAAGAACTTGCAACTAAATGGATTCAGATACTGGCAAATTGAATTTAAATACAAAAATAAAAGTTTTAAAATTAAAAACATGGATTTAGATATGTGTATTTTCACAAATAAGTGTTTTATCATTTTATAGCTCATTTTTGTCCATTCTACTAGGGAACTTTTTTTATTTTTATTTTATTTATTTATGTTTATTTATTTATGATAGTCACAGAGAGAGAGAGGCAGAGACATAGGCAGAGGGAAAAGCAGGCTCCATGCACCGGGAGCCCAATGTGGGATTCGATCCTGGATCTCCAGGATCACGCCCTGGGCCAAAGGCAGGCGCTAAACCGCTGCACCACCCAGGGATCCCGGGAACTTTTTTTAACCACAAAATTCCCAGTGTTCTGGAATTTGAACTCAACTGTTCACAAGGTTGAGAACAAATGGTTTAATGCATGATATTTAACTGTCTTGTTACAATATCCCAGTTGAAAAGACAGACTGTTGGATGTAGTAGGAGTCTTATGAATAATTCCATTCAAACCCCTTGTTATACTGGTTAGGCAGGTGGTCTCAGAAAAATTAAGTGAATTGTGCAGGATCAAACAGCTGTGGTGCTAGGAACCTATAACCTGTTAACCTTGAGTTGGTGTTCAGCCCCTCCCCAAAGCTTCAAATACTGTTTAACTAATTGTAATGAGTCATTTTGCACATAAATTAAGAAGCTGATCTTTTTTCACTTGATACAAGATTCAAAATCAGTCTGAGTTATAATAAGATCAGGAAACTTAAGAACCTAATCAATTTCCTATCCCATTTGGTTGCATGTAAGGAAAGAGGTTTTGAATGAGCAAATTTTTGTCCTTTACCTTTATAGCTAAGAGAGTAAGAATCTCTTTATTAATCAAAAAGCCTCTTCACCTTGGATTCATTGCTTATAACAGTCCTAAATTTAGGCCTTTTGAGATTTGACCACTAAAATATCCAAGAGGAATGAATGTGGAAGATCATAATAAAACAAATGATCAGGAGAAGATAAGAATTAGATCTTCAAGGGAATAAAAACAAAGATGACTGTCATCTTTTTGTCTTCTGAAAATATTTTCATAATCCCATGCCCTATCTATATCCAACCTCTCCAAGTATTAGAATTTTGGTATTCAGGAGCACCTGAGTGGCTCAATCGGTTAAGCATCCCGCTTGATTTCAGCTCAGGTCATGATCTCAGGATTGTGGAATCAAGCCCCACTACACTGGATATGGAGCCTGCTTAAGATTCTCTCTCTCCCTCTCCTGCTGCTCCTTCCCACCATGTGTGCACACACACACACTCTCTCTACAGAAAAATTTTAAAAAATAAGGAAAGAAAAGAAGGAGTTTTGGTGTTTAGTCAGGATGATGGAAACGAATTTGAAAGGTTATTTTAGTTTTGAAATTTATAAAATCATGTTTCAAGCATTTTTCTTTGAGCATGGTTAACATGGAAAAATATCTAGGCTTGTGTTAAATTAACCACATGTCTGAAAACGAAAACTGGAGAGGAAGCAGGGAAATTTTGCCATTCATCTTCCTTTAGAGAAAAATTTTGTGGACATGTACAGTATGAATGGAATGATGTATTAAATTTTCCATGGAGATTTATAGAAATATTATCTTTATCAGAACAATTAGCTTTTTCCTCTCTCAACTATATGTATATAAAAGATTGCATGTGATTTTAGATGATTTTAATTCAGGCATTATTTACACATTTACCTACTGTCCACTCTGATTACAATGTACTGCTTATTCTTTTGTTTCTGTGCATACCATCTTTTTATGTCTACCATCCACAAGTATTTAACAAGGCCTTGGCCATTTCGTTGTTCTCATCCCCTTCCACTTTGCACCTCATTGACTTTCTCCAGTAAGACTGTCTTCTTGTTTGTCTCAGGCCAATGAGCTTCATTCTTTTTCATTCTTAGATCCCAGAAACTAACAGGATGACTGCCATATGTTAGTTTCTTAATTAGTATGTCTTAAATGAATGAATGAAAAAATAAATGAACAAATATTATTAGGTACTGTACCAGTTTGTCAGGTAGGCCATAACAACATATTGCACAATGGGTGGCTTGTACAATGGAAGTTTATTTATTTATTTTTATTTTTTATTTATTTATTCATGAGAGACACAGAGAGAGAGAGAGTAAGAGCGAGAGAAAGGCAGAGACACAGGCAGAGAGAGAAGCAGGCTCCATGCAGGGAGCCTGACATGGGACTCGATCCTGGGTCTCCAGGATCAGGCCCTGGGCTGAAGGCAGCGCTAAACTGCTGAGCCACCCGGCCTGCCCAGAAGTTTATTTTTAGACAGTCTGGGAGACTGTATGACTGAGATCAAGCTATTGGCAAGCTTTATTTGTTCTGAAGCATTTCCCCCTGACTTGTAGATGATTTTCTACTCCTGATGTCTTCATATGCCGTTTCCTCTGTGACTGTCTATAGTCTAATTTTCTTTCCTTATAAAGACACCAACTAAATCGAACTAGGGCTTGTTCTTATAATCTCATTTTAATTTCATTACTTTTATAAAGACCCTATCTCCAAATACAGTCATATTCGGAGGACTAGGGATTACAACTTCTACATATGAATTTTGAGGGGGACACAATTCTGCCTCAAACTTTGTGTGTTAAGATTGTGCTAGCTACCTATGCCATCCCAATAACTCTTGGCTAAGTTTTCTTTTCGTCTATTAAATTAACCATCCTGAATCACTTTATCATAACTCTGTGAAGAATCAGCAGTGGCTAAAGAAAGCCACTTTTTTGATTACTATCCAAACCATATGCTTCAATACAGCCATAGTAGATGGTCCAGAGATGGTGACAGATAACATGTGACACTGTTACAGCATTAGCAGCATCCATAAACAGCGTGTAGAGGTAATATATAAGAGCAATATATTCCATTTCCATTTCTGATTTGAACTTTTCTGATTTCAGAGAAAGAATCTGACTAGGCTCTGGAATAAAAGAAAATATACCTCAACTTCCTGGCCTTTTAAAAAGAATTCATCTTTGGTATTAATTTAAACTTGAAAGAACCAGATATGTGGTCTATAAAAGTTATTTAAGTTTCTCTGTTTCAAGCAATCTCCAACGTATAAAAATGTTGTATTCCAAAGATTCCTTTGTAAATCATGTTTTGGGACTCAGATTGCATTTCACCATGGAAACAATGTGTTCACTGTAGTACCTGCCCTCCCCCAGTCTACAAAACCAAAATGTTTAATCCACAATGAAGCAAAAGGAGGTATGATACTAGTAAAACTATTGCCACTATTAATCTTAATTTTTAAAAGTCAAAATATAAAGAGAGAGCCATTTGAAAAATATTTCCCTTCTTGTGCTTTTCTGCTTTTGGGATACTCAGTGCAAAGATCTTTCTAGCTCCATAACTCAGGTGAAGGATCTTATGGCTGGGGAAGATTCTCTGAGAGGGAGAAGGAACAAAACTATAAAGACCTAGGACACTTTCTTCTACGAGGGTTCAAAGTCATGTCTTGGTTGCAAACTATATAAAACTCTTATCAGATATATTCCTAGAATCAATGGCATGCCAAAGAAGGGGGTTAGTATTTGGATGAGAGTGGTTCACCAACCACATTTATTGGGTGCCATGTATAATCTACAATGCGTTATTTATTGTTTTAAATTCTTTACAGACAGTGCACACCCTTAAAGCCTGCACCAGTACACTGCTCTCATCTCCTAGCTGAAATTCAGTGTAATGGAAAATAGAGCTGGTTTGCTAAATACTTTCTCAGTTCCTAAACATGTCCTGGCTTCTATTCATTTTCCTGAATAGAAATGTTCCTCTGCCCTTCACTTTCTTTCTCCCCATTAATTGGAAAAATATATGTAAGTATACATGATCTATTTTGAGATACATGAACAACCAAATTAAATTTCAGATTGATTTATCATAGACAGACCAGATTAATCCTGAATTGCATTCTCTCTTCACAGAGGGAGACAATTCAAGACATTTGAGTTCAAGAAATAGGATTTAGATTTTGAGATAGCTAATTCTAAAAAGCCTTTAGAAGAGAGGAAAAGAGGTGACTAAGGTGGGAATGCTGTCAATGATTCCTGACTGGGGATTCAGGAGATGAAGGAAGGAAGGAAGGAAAATCACAATTGAAAAAACGGAAAAGGAAAAACATTTTATAAATCTTGTGTAATTACTTATAAGAAATGTACATGCTAGACATATAAGTCAAAACTATCATATCTCTCTAAAATGAGTTTTATTAATAAATGTTGATATTCACTGAATATCTTAATGGAATGTCATTATTGCTACTTTAAAAAATAATCTGCTGTCTTCTTTTTTTAAAAAAAATATTTTATTTATTTATTCATGAGAGACATGATGTGGGACTCAATCCCGGACGTTGGGATCACACCCTGAGGCGAAGGCATACAC
Source organism: Canis aureus (assembly GCF_053574225.1). Classification (NCBI taxonomy): domain Eukaryota; kingdom Metazoa; phylum Chordata; class Mammalia; order Carnivora; family Canidae; genus Canis; species Canis aureus. The sequence goes on from NC_135630.1 coordinate 51,180,513, forward strand.
TCAACCGCTGAGCCACTCAGATGTCCCTAGTCTGCTGTCTTCCTGTAGACTATAAAATTTAAGGTTATTCACTTTTTTTTTTTTTTAATTTACTTATGATAGTCACACAGAGAGAGAGAGAGGCAGAGACACAGGCAGAGGGAGAAGCAGGCTCCATGCACTGGGAGCCTGATGTGGGACTCGATCCCGGGTCTCCAGGATCGCGCCCTGGGCCAAAGGCAGGCGCCAAACCGCTGTGCCACCCAGGGATCCCCAAGGTTATTCACTTTTTATAAGTAAGCTCAAATTTTTCAAACCTATACTGGAAATAAAACATTTGAGTCTAATTCATATTGTCAACCTTAAAAATAAAATAGCAAGTTATTTTGCTAGCAAAATGATTTGGGAATAGCAGAGGAATTGCAATTTGGGACAAGCAAATTATGGCAAACCATAGGCAAGTCTGAAGAGAAAGGGAAGATCAACTTTTATTAAGTTTTAGGAAGAAATTGAGGAATGTTACTTTGAACAAAAATTCATTAGAGAAGAATAAGAATTTGAGGTTGTGGATGGTTCTCATTGGCTGCAAGCAGTTAGTGAATTGTTGTGGCAAGGAGAGATCTTCCTTGTTTTTCTTAAAAGCTTTCTTAATATGTGAAAAGTGTTCTCTCTTGTGAAGATAAGAACTATCTTTCTCCTACTGGTCATGCAGGCTAGAGAGATACACATGTGAGTGTACCCAACTCCACTTTAAATGACTTTTCCTTAATTAATTTTTACAATATCTTTATCTAATACAAAGAGAATCTTAAACAAAAATAGTCTGAGAACAGCATTGACCTCTCAAGCCTCAAATATTTTTCTGTTATTTTATCACAATGCAGTACAAATTCCACACTGTTCTCAACAGGACCAATTTGCTAGAACACAATTACGAGTAATATAAATAACTCTATGAGTGTCCTTTCCTGGCACAATTTTATAAATTCGATCTTTGGAAATTTTCTGTTTTCTTTCACTTGTTTGCAGTTTTATAATATAATCTATGAAAACTAAGATTCAAAGTGAATAAGGCCTTTTGGAGTATATTGATAGACCATCAATATCAGAAAGCAAAAGAACTAATATCTTTAAGGCCTTTGATGTGCAAACATGGGGATTCTTTTAAGAAATAATTATTCAATGCCGTGTAGGTTTTGAAGGAGTTCAGTGAAGAAAAACAACATGTGAAAATTCCACTCCTGGAATTTCTCAAGCTTCTATTATAGGAGAGAGATCTATTTTATATGTATAACCCAGAGATCCCAAGTCTTCCAGGCTTCTAGAATCACACATTGTAACCAGAAGCACTGGGGTGCAAAAGCACATGGCCACAGGGGTCCCAAACAGAGCAGGTTTGACCACTCACCACTGACAAAACCCAAAATCGGAGAGACAAGTGGTGGTGAAACATAAATTTATTTCAGTGAGGCCAACACCAGTCTTGTTTAAGGCACAACTGGGTCCTCTTTCAACTCTTGTTTAATATCTTTAACACGTTACCAAGTGACCTTTCCTACAGGAAGGGAAGCAACTTTACAGCTATTTCTATGGAATCCAAAATGGAAGACTGGGAGAGTAGGTGAACACATGAATCTCATATTCTCCTGATTTTCCTAAGTACCTCTTTTGAAATTCCTGCCTCTGCTGAATTATTGATCCAATTGACCATTTTGTTTACTGATGGTCTCTTCCTACTCAGTTGTCTTTATCTTTTAGTCCTTGCAGTATGCCTTATAATGCATTCAAGTAGACAAAAAGTTTTACTAAAAGACTGGAAGTAACAAGGCAAGATTATAACAAAGGGCAGGAAATCGCTTAATATTCAACCTTACATCCATTCAGCTTAACGTCCTTCAGTTATCTGCTATTGGAGTTTATTAGTGGAAATGATTCACTTTTGCCTACACTATTGTTGGAATTTAATCTTTAACTTATCCTTCTGTCGTTTTTTTAAATCCAGACCCTTCTCTCATTGTCTTATTTTTGTTACTTCCAGAATCCTTCGCTCTAGTTGCTCTGTTTTTCAAATTCCAAATACTACATCACACCAAGCTAAAATATTACCTGCATCATCACCTAGATCATCATCATAAATAACTATTATGGGGACTGCCTGGGTGGTGCAGTGAATTAAGTGTCCGACTCTTGGATTCGCTTCGAGTCATGATCTCAGTATCATGAGATTGAGCAACCCTAACCCCCCGCTCCATCAGGCTCCACACTCTGTGAGGACTGTTTGAGATTCTTTCTTCTTCTCCCCCTGCCCCTCCTGCTCATGCTCTCTCTCTCTCAAATAAATAAATAAATAAATACTCATTATGGTGCATTCCCTCTTAAAAACAAACAAAACATTCCCAATGGTGTTCTTATACTTCCATAGAACATACAATCAGCATTCTTTCTATAAAAAATTTTTTTTCTGTTACAAGTGCCCTAATTCTTTAAATCCTCATAACACATTATTGTAGACATATCATTATTCCATTTTATAAGTAAGGATATTACACATCAGAGAGTATAAACAAATGACCCAAGGCCCCGCGTTTATTATTAAATTGCAGAATATGGAATTTATATCATGTTTGATTGCAGAGCCTCTGCCCTTGACTGCATAGTACTCACTTCTACTTACTTTTTTTTTTGATTAAGCAATAATTTTACTAGTTTACTAGATGAAACAGACTTGCAACATAATCTGCATGAATGCAAAATAAGCCATCTACAGCAAGTGATAAGGAAACTGGGCAAAAAGGAAAAAAGCATACATTGCAAAAAAGATTCTCTCAAAATAAAAAAAATCAAACCATTATTATGAAGGACTTTACCAAAAACTGCTATATTTCCCCCATCCCATTTGCTGGAAGTCAGTAAGAGCATCTAGCACTTTGTGGTCATGTCAAATGTCAGATCGGAGCATCCTAATGTCATCACGTGTCCAGGTCCATGCACTTAAGATGGGCTGGAAAGGTCATGGCTTGGGTCTCCCCTGCACAGAACAGGACTCACAGGGGAGCGGGAGTCCAGCATAAGCTGCCCGAGCCCCGTCTACAGCCTCCTTCCCTGGCCTGGGGTAGCAGGGAGGCAGCCCTGACCTTTTGGAGCTGTGGAAGGGCTGCAGGAGCTGCCTCATGGGCATCACATGGGAGTCTGTGTGTTCTCACCCAAAACCAAGAGGCCAACGCCTCCACCTGGACTCACAGGCTGCACAGTGACCCAAGGGGAGCAGGGAGCAGCTCCTACTCACCCGAGACCTGTTTCTGTGTGAGCACCTACACTTTAAAAAAAAAAAAGTATTTACTTTTACTGTGTGGAATTTACACATGATACCTATATAGTTATAGTTACAGCACATTTAAAATTAGTACCTCAAGTATTTTCTGGGAAGATAAATAGCTTTGGTAAGAAAAATGTACAAGTTGGTATTATTTTTTAATATTAATTTTATTTTTAAAAATGAAGCCTGCTTTGATTTTATGTAAAACATTAGTAGCAAATATCTCCTAAAACTTTGATCTGACAATATAATCCTAATTATGGCCAAGAAAACCTAAGATGTTTAAAGGGTGTGAAAATTGGAATCTTAAGTGGCAGCTTAAAAAAAATTTCAAAACTAATCAACACAAAAAAGAAAAAAAAAAAGGCAAAAGGTCTCTCTGCCTAAACCTTGACTCAGCTTCCCCTTATTATTGGCTTGGACACCCTGCAGATTAAACTGCTATTTGTGCAATTTACTGAGCCTGGGGTGAACTCAAACTCCTCTACTTCACACAATTTTCCTTTCAAGTTATCTTGTCAAGGAAGCTGACAGTCTCAATGATGTTACTTTATAGACTCCTTGGCAAAAATAGGATGTTGAATATCTACCCATCAAAAACTAAACCCACAAAGTTTGCTGTCCTTGGGTCAAAGAATATAAATGTACTGATCTCATATTGAGATTGTCCATATAAACTCTTCAGAGACAGTGAATTAGAGGCAGTAGGAAATGGGGGGGGGGCGGAGAGCCAGTTATTCCAGCTCAAACCAGGGCTTTTTTTTTTTTTTAAGATTTTATTTATTTATTCATGAGAAACACAGAGAGAGAGGCAGAGACATAAGCAGAGAGAAGCAGGCTTCATGAAGGGATCCTGATGTGGGACTCAATCCCGGGACAGCGGGATCTCACCCAGAGCCAAAATCAGGTGCTCAACCACTGAGCCACCCAGGCGTGCCATCAAACCAGGACTTTATGCAAAAAAAAAAAAAAAAATAGATAGGCTAACACACAAAATATTCCTCCCAAACCTATCAGTTACACCTTTAATAAAACTTATTTAACAGCCTCACTTGACTTAGATATTATTAAGAAAATGAAGAAAAATAAATACTACTCCCTACATTATATGCACATTGTGGCCAAACTTCCGATTATTGGATTCATTTTCAGAAACGATAATTGCAAATTTGTGTGTGTGTGTGTGTGTGTGTGTTTATGTGGGTGGGTGTGTAGGAATATGACAGTCATCCCAGTTGAAAGGACAATTATTCTTAACCACTCTATGTTGGTTGTTCTTACCTTTTTTTCGTCTAGTGTTCATGCTATCCAACTTCTATTTGGTGGAATCTTATTCTTTACATATTTTAAATTATTAATTACAATTCACATCTAGTTCTGGGTTATTCATGCACATTGTTGAAAGCTGATTACGGCATTGTAATAGGAGATACAATTAGTACTGTAACATCAATACCACCAGCTTTCATTCTGTTTTTCACAAGTGAATTAAAATAGTGTTTAATTATGATATTTCTCAGTATTCATTTTCAGTTTTAATAAAGATTCCTGATAGATAACTGCACTGATTATGTGTGCATGATAAATGTTTAATAGCAGAAAATGAACTTAGTTATAAGCACATTTTTTTACAATAGGAAACAAATGCATATTTTTTGTTACTTCCCCCTTTGTATTATTTATGTATAGACCTAAAAATATGTGAAATGCCTTGGAAATATACTCTTTTATATAAAAAGAAAGAACAGATGTCAATACATCCATTTAGATATTATGATATACATGGTTATTCATAGTGTGCAAATTGTTACTATTATTTTCAAATGGAAAGAAATTCCTCCAGCTCCTATTCAAAACTTTAAGTAAAACAATTGGTGTTCTGGAGAGGGTCATAGTTATTCAGAGTTAGAGGGGCTGAACTCTAGCCCAGGTTATCTGTAAATACATGAATGAGCCCTGGTGATTATCAAGTTAGCAGCAAGTCTTTTCCCAGTAGAATCTTTTGACAAAAGTAGTTGAAAGGTGCGTGAACAGCAATTAATCACCCCACTACTTACTTGCCCTGAACAGAGTTTAATTAAATACAGTTCACACCTCTATACCTACTTTTATCACATCTTCAGAAGCTCCAAATGACTTGAGTCGGCAATGTGCCAAAGAGGAAAATTATACTGGGGGGAAAAAAACAAATGGGCCTTTGTTACTAAAAATGAGACAAAAAATCAGTAGAAGGAACAGTAGGCCAAGTACATACATTATATTTTAACAGTGGGCAAGTTTAAAATCCTATAAATGGCATCTTTTTATAGAAATACAATGGTGGAATTTCCCCCAAAAGATTAATATTGTCTTTATAATGAATTTCTAAGGACATTATATAGCTCTTAATATTGTGAAAAACAGCATCTAAGGTCACTTTATGAAGGTGAAGAAAGGTACTTACTGGCTCTGATGAGTTGGATTTAGTGTACACCGTTTGAGAGGAAGATAGGAAGATACCATAGTTCTTAACCAATATCTTTCCTGTAAGTGTATTATTAAAATTGCTAATCCTGTTTCTAGTTAAGTGTATATTGAGGTAATGACAATGGTCTTGAATTAATAAAGTTTTTCCCAGTGAAATAACTGAGTATTTGTTAATATGCAAATTTAAAGAAAGATTCTTAAAAATTGACAAGTGTCCCATATTTTCCCATGCATACACAAGTCTATTATTTTCAGATTCAATGGCTATGAAAGAGGATTTAGAAATAATACACATTTGTGTTATCATGTTACCCATTCTCACCATAAATCACCTGTATTGCCAACTTTTCTTTTATGGAAAAAAGTCTAAGCTTTGTTGTAGGTATTCTAAATACATTTGGTCTAAATGCACTTAGTATGTCTTCAGAATTAATATTTAATTCAGTAGGTATTAATTGAGCAAAAATACAATCTTCAATGCTGTGTTGACTTCTGGAGGGGATTCAAAGAATGCATATAGTTTTGCTCTTAACAAGGTAACACTTTATGTTAGGAAAGCCCATAAAACAAATGCATAGTACATAAAACATGTAGATGAGAAGAGGGATTCAGAAAAGGAGAAGCTTAATATGGTATATTTTTCAAAGAAGAGGAGATAGGGACCATCAAAATTCATTGATGGGAGCAATCATAGGCAATATGGTTAACCATTTGTGAATAGAATCAGGTTAATCATTTAGAGCACATGTGTTTTTGGGAAATGCTTAGAGTTCTGCATCATATGACTATGATGGAATGTAAAACAAATAAGCATCCACTTCTACTGAGTCTGTATTTCATCATCCCACCTATACAGACCTTTCTGTGTTTGACAGGAAGACAATTTGAACTTAGACTTTTTTATTTCTCCATTTCATCTCATCTCAACCATGTATCCCTGCTCACTTTCCTACAATAGCTGATCATAACCATCTGTATCCTACCTATGCCTTCTCTGTGGAACATGTGAAGTGGACCACCCTTTCTCTTTATAGGTCTATATATTGGTATTTTTTCCATACTATTTCCAAAGGTTTTACATGTATATTTGAGTTTCTTGAATTTCACATTCATTTCCTATGATAAAATTCCATATAATTTCTCCAAATTTTCAGTAAATTTTTGTGATAAATATGACTCTCTGTGTCCATTGAAACTTAACTAAGACATTCAGCTATCTGGTCCCCTGGCTACCATGTTGTTGGATTCCTTATTCTCTTTCTCAGGCTCCCGCATGAGATTTGCCACCCATCTTTGAACAACTGAGAGAAGTTATCCACATGATAGACTTGAATTTTAGTCTGGAATAATTCCCCAATATGTATTTTTAAATGTGAGATAGGGAAGGCAGAATGATGTGATAGGGAAAGAACTATGGGGGAAAAACGAGGTAAGAGCTTTATTCAATAATGTCTGTTGACCACTTAGTCACCAAGATAGGGTCTATTCCAATCTCTCTATCATTTTGAATTGTGGGAATATCAAGTGACATTTGCTTTTTTTTTTTTTTTTTCAATTCTTTATTGTAGAACTTTTCAACCAAATGTGTGTTTGCATACATACACACAAATGTACTCTCCTAAAGAAAAACACTAATTCTCAAAAATACTGCAGTCTCCATTCAGAAGAAGGAACACACATTTTTCGTCTGTTAGTTTGCTAGGCATTTATCCTTCATAGAGAAGTTATTATTTTTATGGTAAACATTCACACATTAGTTCTCTTTGATCTTCTCTTTTCTAATTAGGCTATTTATATTTGAGCAAGGGATGGGTGAGATCTTTGTTTCCATTTACAAGAATATTCAGCTTTATATTTCAGTACTTTTTCTGATTAAGGTCCTAAGTTGAGGACTTTTTTCTGAAAATTTATCCTATGAGCTTTTGAGTGAAGTTTTTTCTGATTATTCTGGAAAAGACATTCATAGTTTAGTTGCCTATCAGGTATCCATTTGTTCCTCACTTTCCCTCTTGCTAATATAAACCCTGTTTCCTTTATAGTTACCATGTGGAAATCTGCAGGTGAGACATCTTAATTGATTATCCATTCATCCACCTTTTATTTTAGTTAGAGTCAGTTCTGACCAGTTAAAACAAAAATCTATTGTAATTATTTCTGGGAACACTTGATTTCCTAATAAATGGAACATATATGGTTGATTCCCTTCAAGCTCTGGTGTGTCCAGTCAACAAAACAATTTTCAGAAGAACTTGTGGATTTTCCTACAGTGACAGAGAATACTTCTTTGAGAGATTCTTAGCAATGTTTGAGAAAGGGGAGGTTAGAGAGGGATACTTTTAGGGCTTCAGGGTCTGAAATGACAGACTTTATGACATGGTAGTTCTGGATTGATGAACACAAAGAAGTCAGAGTCTTGAAGCAAGCCTGATAACCAAGAGACCACCTCCACAAGTTCTCTTATCAAGGAACAAGTATTTCCTGAAACAATTTATTTTTGCTTAGTCTCAGTAATATTTAGCACAGAAATGGGAATATTTGCTTTATCTTAGATTTGAACTACCACAAATAAAGCAAAATGTATTTATTCTCAGAATTGTTTAGTATAATAAGGATGGGAATGCATGTTGACTGAGTTCCCACTACCTTTATGATGTAATATCTGCAGCTGCATCAGAATGAAGCAATATACAAGGGAAGGGCCTCTAGAATCTTAGAGACGATTGGCCAAAAATGTTCTACAACTGAACCAATGACACAATCTTTTCCATCTCTGAAGTTTTTATTATGTGAGAAAGAGAAACCCTAACTTATTTGAGGCACTAATTAGGGTTTTCTATTACTCATAGTTGAATATATTACTAGTATTACATGCAATACCAGGCATATGACTTTTTCCAATATTGAGAATGTCGTTTATTGTTATTTTAAATGACCTTTTAAAAACAGCTGATTTTTCAACCACATCTTGAATATTTCCACAACAAAATATGCAGAAAGACTTAAAAAAATCTCAAATATAATCTCTCTTTCATTAGACTCTTTGCAAAGTAATCACATCAATATGAGTTTAATGCTTCTGTATAGAAAAAAAAAGTGGATGCTTTGAATCAGGAGGTTTCAGAAGTGCTGAAATAAATTCAGAAAGAGTTTGTGTTAAGGTTAAGGTTCATTTACATGGTACCTATAGTTTTACTTTCACATCCCCACATTTGGTTAATCAAATTGAATGTTTATTTTATGTTAAATATACATTGGGTTGTTTAACTAAATTTGCCAAGAACTATAAGGTATATAATATTTTATATTAGAGAACAAGATTCTCCAAGGAAGAAACCACATATTTTTTCAAGTTGTGTCCCCATAAACCAGCAGGAAGATAGTGCATTGTAGTATTTTAATAAATACATATTTTTGAGAAAAAGGAAGATCAAGTCTCATATTCATCCCCTACTTGTACCTGTCTCCAGACTGAAATTGTTGTTATAATGGGTCATTAGTGGCACTTCATTCCTGCAGAGCTAATCCACCATGGTGGTACAAGTTTGGGTTAGGTGTTCTCCCCTGTAAGTAAATATTTCCCCTTCTTCTTGGGAGACCCTGTCCTGTGGGAGGCATGTGTCATCACAGTCTCAAGACCAGGGGGAGCTGCATGGGCCTGTGAACAGTGTAGTCCTTACCAGGTTCTGTGCTCAGAAGAGGAACTTGTACTTGGCTTTAATGCTTTGTGGCCATTGTCATGATATTCTTTAAAAAATCATCTTTGAATTTTTAAAAAAAGATTTTATTGATTTATTCATGAGAAACACACACAGAGAGGTAGGGACATAGGCAGAGGGAGAAGCAGGCTCCCTGTGGGGAGCTGGATATGGGACTTGATCCTGGAATTCTGTGATCACACCTGAAGCAGACGCTCAACCACTGAGCCACCCAGGCATCCCTGAATTTGAGTTTTGTAAAGGAAATCTGATTGGACAATGTAACACATGTCAGGGAGCTTGAAGCCTCAGTTCATATGTAGTTTTGCACACTACTGTCTCCATACTTTTATGGTACAAGTACTTGGCCATAAGTACTTGTTCCCCAGCTCCTTAGAGAAGAGAATCAAGCCTTCACTGAAGAAGAAATTCTGTCTGTGGACAGAAATCTCATCCTGTGCTCCAGAATTCCCAGCCTGTCCTTTGTAATGGCCTGCCCTGCAGATTTCAGACTTGCCTTGCCAGCTCCCACAATCTTGTAATATATCTCTCTTAATATATAGCTTCTACTAAATCTCCTTCTCTGCTTGAACTCTAACTGACACAGCACATTAAACTCTACATTGTAAGTGCTATGGTCAGAATCAGGTCAGTGGAAAGGAAAATTCAGCTAAAGAATACGTTTTAGAGCAATACTAACAATGAGCATTTATCATTTGTTTTAAACTTTTTAAATGCCTCTTAACTTTTAAAGAAATAAAACCCTAAATATTTATTGGCCTTTGTTTTTTCTCCTAAGTAAATCTGTGCTTTAATTTCTTAAGTTAAATTGCTTGCATCAAGGTGAGAAAATTGTGAAAATTCTCACTTGCCAGAGTCCTCCTAATCTACCAGTCACAATATTTTGTATTGTCTCTACCTCCAGAAAAAGTGTACTTTAAAAATATTATTTTTTAGAATAGATCACTATGCATGTAATTTCTAATTTCATAAGTCAGAAATATTGTATTTTAGTTAGAAGTCAAGATGTAAAATGTCATCTGTCTAAATCACCTCAGATTAAGAAAAACTGGATTAGTAAAAATTACAAGTGTATGTTGGAAAAAATAATTTCTGGTAATAAGTAAGGATTAACCAGATGTACAGAGAAGACAGGTGGCTTGACATATCACAGGAGAGAAATCCTACTTTAAGTAGATGCTGAAATTTAGAACTGAGTGTCGTAGTTTCTGGTATTTATATCACAGTCACACAGATTTGAGTAAATAAAACCTTCAAATAAGTCCTTCCAACATCACACAATCAAGAACAATCATGATTTTCTGTAATCACCTATAGCCATCTAAACAAAGATGCTGAAGTCTAGACACTCTTTAACCTACAAGAGCAGCCATTCATTTCCAAGTATCCAGAAGCAGCCTGGCTTCTCTGTCTCCACCCATTTCCATCTCCCTTCTCAAAGTCAAAAAGGTTAGAGGCAACAGATGGAGATAATGAGAAAGAAATGTCAACATTTGTTTTCAGTTCTTTTAGCAAGTACTTCATGATAAGGATTTCTTTTAATGAGAAAAGTTAATAAACTTGAATTATGACTATAGATGTGTAACTTAGTCCACAAATTCCAATGCTTTCAGGAAACTCACTGGTAAGCTAAATTAATAAAGCAGGTAAGACAGAGGACTAATGCAAGTGGAACTTGCAGTTTATGTCTGGGTATGTACTTGATCCCATTTATTCTGCTTAGGATTCATTGTACTTCTTGACCCTGAAGAGTCATGGTATTCAATATTTCTGAAAAATTCTAATTTAGTATCATTTCAAATGTGGTCTATCTCTAATCTTACTCTCTACTTCTGGAATGCTGATTAGACATATGTGAGACATTTTATCTTATGTTTTTTAATCTTTTTACTTTAGTTTTTATGTTTTCATCTCTTTGCTTCCCAGTGGTGCTTTTTATTTCTTCAGTGCTTCCTTTCATTTCCTTAATTCTCTCTTTAGCTTTATCTTACTGCAATTTAATTATGCATTTGAGTTTCACGTTTAAGAGTTAAGTTTTCAAAAAAAAAAAAGAGTTAAGTTTTCTTGTCAGACATAATTTTTTTTTATACTTTTCTGGTACTTTGCAATACTATAGTTCTTAATTGTTTGGCCTGCCATTACTCTTGAACCTCATCGTCTATTACCACCACTATTACCACCACTCCAATCTTCTTTATTGTTTTTACAGTTACCATTTCAGGGCCTCTGCATTTTTTATTCCCTTTGCCTGGAACATTCTTCCTCCACATATCCATCTGACTTGCTCCCTTACTCCTGTAATGTTCTAGTATCCCTTTCTTAGTGAAGCCTTCCCCAATCTTCAGTATATATGCTGCCAAAGGAAGCACCTTCCCCAATCTTCAATGTAAAATTCAAATCACACCCTTACTTGGATTCTTGATCTCTTCCTTACCTTATTTTAATTCATAGCACATTTCATCATGAAACATCTTATTTTACTTTATCTCTCACAAAGTAGGACATAAATTTCATAATACAGTAACAAAGCTAGTGATGGTGATGTTGGTTAATTTTTATATTTCCAGTAATTAGAAAAACACCTGACATAATTGATCTTCAATAAGTGTTAAGTGAAATAAATGTGTGTTGTTGAGTGAATATCCCTCCCTTTTATTTGTTTAATCCTTTAAACATAGTTTATAATCTTGTCGGATTACTAGATGAAATTTTTGAAAGTCTTATATTTGGTGGCTTGTAACTATGTATTGTAGGATTTTTGGCAGTCTTGTGATTAATTTTTCAATTACAATTACATTTGAACAGCTGTATTTACTGTGGCTGAGATGTCTTCTTTACCTGAATCTTTTAAGGCCTAGGTTGAAGACCTCTTCAAGAGGAATTTTGCAGGCAGCCTGAGTGGCTCAGTGGTTTAGCACTGCCTTCAGCCCAATCGAGTCCCATGTCGGGCTCCCTGCATGGAGTCTGCATCTCCCTCTACCTGTGTCTCTGCCTCTCTCTCTCTCTCTCTCTCTCTGTGTCTCTCATGAATAATAAATAAAATCTAAAAAAAGGAGGAATTTTGCTATCAATTCCAAAATGTCATCCACCTGTGATCACTAAGAAATCACTAATTTCTTAGCTTGCTAGGAAATTACTGGAATTTAAATTCCAAGCCCAGATTCAGGGAAGTTATAAGCATGTGGTTTGGAATTCTCAGGTCAGTTTTGTTTCGTTCTGTTTTTCCTGAAAATGTTGGCAGAAACTATCTCCGTCTCTGTAATCTTTGCCAGTGGAAAGACTGATCCTACTGCACTCTGACTGATGGTCAAGGGTCACCTTTTGATAGGGGTCATTTTTTATGTGTCTTGCATGTTCAAGGGTTTATCTTTTATCTACATGTGAATAAGATTTTGTAGGTACTTTATTCAACATATAATTGATTTTTCTGGATAAATTTTAATCTTGTATTCAACCATATTGTCAGAAATATCTGAAAATTCCACCTATATTAGTTTCCTGGGGCTGCCACAATAAAGTACCACAGACTGAGTGGTTTAAGGCATCAGAAATTGTATCTTTTCATAGCTCTAAAGGATGACAGTCCAAAATTAATGTGTTGGTAGGGCCGTGCTCTCTCCAAAACCTCTAGGGGGATGGATGATCCTTCCTTACCGTTTTCAGCGTCTGGTAGCTCCATGAGTTCGTTGGCTTCTGGCAGTTGAACTCCAATCTCTGTCTCTATCTTTACATGGTTTTCTTCTCCCTGTGTTTCTCAAGGCCTTCACATGACATTCTTTTATAAGGACAGCAATTATATCAGGCCAGGGGTCCATTTTACTCCATTATAACATCATCTTAACTAATTACATCTGCAACAACCCTATTTCCAAATAAGGTCACATTGTGAGGTAATGAGGGTTAGGATTTCAGCACATCATTTTGAGGGACAAACTGAAACCCCATAACACTATCTAAAGAAAGCTGCTGATATTTAGTTCTCACCTATCATTTTCACATTAATATATATATATATATGCCCAGTGTTGTCATACTTTCTGTTTTACATGTGAAATATACTGATTTTAAATGTTGACTCCGAAAACCTAAAAAGAAATATTTATATATATATATATAGCCACAGCCAATAGTTTCTTGGCCAGTCGAAACACAACTGCTGGCTAGATTTTGTTTGTTGACTACTTATTTTCAACTGCCGCAATAATGTGAAGCCTAATTGATCACTTATCCAGTGGTTACTATGAGTTAAACTAGAATTTTGTTTAACATATGAAAGGACTTCAAGTAATCCAGAAGGTGTGCAGAGTGACAACATATGTGTCACAAGTTCTGAAATTAAAATATATGTTCCTTTACTCATAAAATAGTTCCTCGAGCCATGATTTGGAATTTATTCATAATTATTTTATACATATATCTAAGAAATTGGCCAGGTTTTCCTGCTCAGAGTAGAATTAAATTAGATTCAGTTTCTGAGAAATTTGAGGGTTGTTGTTAAAGGAAAGTGTGAAGATAAAAATGAGAAGTGACAGCCCTGATAGGAAGAGACAGAAAAAAAAAATTTCCAGAGCAGATATAAGAATTCTAAAACTCATAGTAGTCTGGCATCATTTGGTGCAGTTTGGAAACCAGAAAGGCATCACTAGTATAACTTGCTGCAGTAATTCATGTTCTAAACATGAATTAAACACCACCTTAAACATTAAAGAGATTTTAGTTGTAATTTATTTAAATGAGCAGGCAAAAAAAAGAGAATATGTTAAGATGCTTAAAAAGATTTTCAACATTCAGGGAAAATATTCAGTCAGCATGCATCATGACAGTTGAACCAGTTGCTAAAAATACTGAAATTCTTTTATATTGGTTTTGATGTAGCGGGGCTACGCGATCCTCCCTCCCACAGGTGACGCCAGACTGCACCACAGTTCAGCAACTGCTCATAGGAATGATGACTGGCCGAATTGGTGGCTGAAGTACTTACTGGTCCAAGACTTGGGGTATTATCTCTTCTGGTTCCCATTCTATTGCTAAATATGTAATATATTATTTCTGCTGATGCAAAAATTAACTAAAGATAATTTCTTCACCTTAATGTATATGATATTTGGAAAGATAAAAATGTCAGAGATTAAATCAATATATGAATAAGTAATATATTCTCTGAGCAGAGGGTATGATCACTAAGGAAATGGCTGGCTGCCTCACTTAGCAGCATTAAGTATTCACAATAAGTAATTAGTTGCTCTTGATTGTTTTCACACCCATGGAATCAAACTTGTGATTATATATTGGTAACTCTGGTGTTTTATCTACAAAAAGAATGAACTATCCAAAAGATAGAGTATTTTAGTAGCCTTCGAAATTATGTTTCAGTTGCAAATTAAATAACTTTCCTATTTTATATATCTTCTGAGCTTAGTTAATTTGCTCAAGTCTTGAGTATTTCTTAGTAACACGAGAATTATAAAGATTTGACAAATCAGTTTTCCGAAGTTGAGATAAATTCTCCCAAGTTAGTAAGATCCCATGGGAACCTTGGAAGTTAGCCATTGTGTCATCCTAGGAAACTATCTGTGATATTGCACAGGTTTAATCCTTTGTTCCTTTTGGAACTTCCTACTGGAAACTTAACATGATGAGTTTGTATATTGCAAAGAACTTCCTAAAGTAATCTGTCTTTAAGCAATATCTAAACTAAATTCAGTGATTAAAAATTTGTTGTCAAATAATAATGAACAAATGTTGACTTCTTTGCATTGCATTGATAGATTTTTAATATTTATGAACATATATTTATGAACATAAATCATATATTAATATAAAAGTATGTACTTATTATATGTTAATATTTATATGTGCACATATATTCATCTCTTGTCCAAATCATCAATAACGTACAAAGATGATTTCTGGTATATTTGGAGCTTTTGTCTGAATTTCTAAGAAACTTGGCATTAAAAAACTGTCTTTATTTTTCTCTTTTCCACTAATTCAACTGAACATCAGGCAAAACACTTTATCCCTTTGGAGCTCTGTCCTTTCATCTGTAAAATAAGTCTTTCTATTTGTAACTATAATTTATTTCATCTCTAACATTTTGAATCCTGTGAGATCATCTAGTCTGTATTTCTCATTTAACCAATGAAAAAACAAAAACCAAGAGATGAAATGATTTGCTTAGGGTCACACAGCTGGTTAGTGTCCACACTGGAAATAAAATTAGGTTTCTCGATTTTGTTAAGTAACAAAATTCAGCCAAGTAAATTTGAAGATCTAATTGGCTTTATTAAATGATGCACGAATTGGGCAGTATCCCATCCAACTAGTAGAGAAGCAGTCCAGAGTTGTATAAAATGAAAGGTTAAGAAGGAAGGTGTGGGCAAGAAAGTTATTAGTAAAAGAAAAGGATTGTTTCAGGCGAGACCCCTTTCTAGGGGGAAAAAGCCAGTGGTCTTATTATATAGATGACTTCATCTTTCTTTGGGGAATGGAGAGGGCCAAGGTGACAGATTCATTAACACTGATTAAAACATTCCTGACTGAAATAGAGAGATCCCCCCCTAAAATCAATAAAAACCGTTCAACACCTCGACATTTAATTGTGAAGCTTGCAAATTCCAAAGATAAGGAGAAGATCCTTAAAGCAGCAAGAGACAAGAAATCCCTGACTTTTATGGGGAGGAGTATTAGGGTAACAGCAGACCTCTCCACAGAGACCTGGCAGGCCAGAAAGGGCTGGCAGGATATATTCAGGGTCCTAAATGAGAAGAACATGCAACCAAGAATACTTTATCCAGCAAGGCTCTCATTCAAAATGGAAGGAGAGATAAAGAGCTTCCAAGACAGGCAGCAACTAAAAGAATATGTGACCTCCAAACCAGCTCTGCAAGAAATTTTAAGGGGGCCTCTTAAAATTCCCCTTTAAGAAGAAGTTCAGTGGAACAGTCCACAAAAACAAAGACTGAATAGATATCATGATGACACTAAACTCATATCTCTCAATAGTAACTCTGAATGTGAACGGGCTTAATGACCCCATCAAAAGGCGCAGGGTTTCAGACTGGATAAAAAAGCAGGACCCATCTATTTGCTGTCTACAAGAGACTCATTTTAGACAGAAGGACACCTACAGCCTGAAAATAAAAGGTTGGAGAACCATTTACCATTCGAATGGTCCTCAAAAGAAAGCAGGGGTACCATCCTTATATCAGATAAACTAAAATTTACCCCAAAGACTGTAGTGAGAGATGAAGAGGGACACTATATCATACTTAAAGGATCTATTCAACAAGAGGACTTAACAATCCTCAATATATATGCTCCGAATGTGGGAGCTGCCAAATATATAAATCAATTATTAACCAAAGTGAAGAAATACTTAGATAATAATACACTTATACTTGGTGACTTCAATCTAGCTCTTTCTATACTCGATAGGTCTTCTAAGCAAAACATCTCCAAAGAAACGAGAGCTTTAAATGATACACTGGACCAGATGGATTTCACAGATATCTACAGAACTTTACATCCAAACTCAACTGAATACACATTCTTCTCAAGCGCACATGGAACTTTCTCCAGAATAGACCACATATTGGGTCACAAATCGGGTCTGAACCGATACCAAAAGATTGGGATTGTCCCCTGCATATTCTCGGACCATAATGCCTTGAAATTAGAACTAAATCACAACAAGAAGTTTGGAAGGACCTCAAACACATGGAGGTTAAGGACCATCCTGCTAAAAGATAAAAGGGTCAACCAGGAAATTAAGGAAGAATTAAAAAGATTCATGGAAACTAATGAGAAGGAAGATACAACCGTTCAAAATCTCTGGGATGCAGCAAAAGCAGTCCTAAGGGGGAAATACATCGCAATACAAGCATCCATTCAAAAACTGGAAAGAACTCAAATACAAAAGCTAACCTTACACATAAAGGAGCTAGAGAAAAAACAGCAAATAGATCCTACACCCAAGAGAAGAAGGGAGATAATAAAGATTCGAGCAGAACTCAACGAAATCGAGACCAGAAGAACTGTGGAACAGATCAACAGAACCAGGAGTTGGTTCTTTGAAAGAATTAATAAGATAGGTAAACCATTAGCCAGCCTTATTAAAAAGAAGAGAGAGAAGACTCAAATTAATAAAATCATGAATGAGAAAGGAGAGATCACTACCAACACCAAGGAAATACAAACGATTTTAAAAACATATTATGAACAGCTATACGCCAATAAATTAGGCAATCTAGAAGAAATGGACGCATTCCTGGAAAGCCACAAACTACCAAAACTGGAACAGGAAGAAATAGAAAACCTGAACAGGCCAATAGCCAGGGAGGAAATTGAAGCAGTCATCAAAAACCTCCCAAGACACAAGAGTCCAGGGCCAGATGGCTTCCCAGGAGAATTTTATCAAACGTTTAAAGAAGAAATCATACCTATTCTCCTAAAGCTGTTTGGAAAGATAGAAAGAGATGGAGTACTTCCAAATTCGTTCTATGAAGCCAGCATCACCTTAATTCCAAAGCCAGACAAAGACCCCGCCAAAAAGGAGAATTACAGACCAATATCCCTGATGAACATGGATGCAAAAATTCTCAACAAGATACTGGCCAATAGGATCCAACAGTACATTAAGAAAATTATTCACCATGACCAAGTAGGATTTATCCCTGGGACACAAGGCTGGTTCAACACCCGTAAAACAATCAATGTGATTCATCATATCAGCAAGAGAAAAACCAAGAACCATATGATCCTCTCATTGGATGCAGAGAAAGCATTTGACAAAATACAGCATCCATTCCTGATTAAAACTCTTCAGAGTGTAGGGATAGAGGGAACATTCCTCGACATCTTAAAAGCCATCTATGAAAAGCCCACAGCAAATATCATTCTCAATGGGGAAGCACTGGGAGCCTTTCCCCTAAGATCAGGAACAAGACAGGGATGTCCACTCTCACCACTGCTATTCAACATAGTACTGGAAGTCCTAGCCTCAGCAATCAGACAACAAAAAGACATTAAAGGCATTCAAATTGGCAAAGAAGAAGTCAAACTCTCTCTCTTCGCCGATGACATGATACTCTACATAGAAAACCCAAAAGTCTCCACCCCAAGATTGCTAGAACTCATACAGCAATTCGGTAGCGTGGCAGGATACAAAATCAATGCCCAGAAGTCAGTGGCATTTCTATACACTAACAATGAGACTGAAGAAAGAGAAATTAAGGAGTCAATCCCATTTACAATTGCACCCAAAAGCATAAGATACCTAGGAATAAACCTCACCAAAGATGTAAAGGATCTATACCCTCAAAACTATAGAACACTTCTGAAAGAAATTGAGGAAGACACAAAGAGATGGAAAAATATTCCATGCTCATGGATTGGCAGAATTAATATTGTGAAAATGTCAATGTTACCCAGGGCAATATACACGTTTAATGCAATCCCTATCAAAATACCATGGACTTTCTTCAGAGAGTTAGAACAAATTATTTTAAGATTTGTGTGGAATCAGAAAAGACCCCGAATAGCCAGGGGAATTTTAAAAAAGAAAACCATATCTGGGGGCATCACAATGCCAGATTTCAGGTTGTACTACAAAGCTGTGGTCATCAAGACAGTGTGGTACTGGCACAAAAACAGACACATAGATCAGTGGAACAGAATAGAGAATCCAGAAGTGGACCCTGAACTTTATGGGCAACTAATATTCGATAAAGGAGGAAAGACTATCCATTGGAAGAAAGACAGTCTCTTCAATAAATGGTGCTGGGAAAATTGGACATCCACATGCAGAAGAATGAAACTAGACCACTCTCTTTCACCATACACAAAGATAAACTCAAAATGGATGAAAGATCTAAATGTGAGACAAGATTCCATCAAAATCCTAGAGAAGAACACAGGCAACACCCTTTTTGAACTCGGCCATAGTAACTTCTTGCAAGATACATCCACAAAGGCAAAAGAAACAAAAGCAAAAATGAACTATTGGGACTTCATCAAGATAAGAAGCTTTTGCACAGCAAAGGATACAGTCAACAAAACTCAAAGACAACCTACAGAATGGGAGAAGATATTTGCAAATGACATATCAGATAAAGGGCTAGTTTCCAAGATCTATAAAGAACTTCTTAAACTCAACACCAAAGAAACAAACAATCCAATCATGAAATGGGCAAAAGACATGAACAGAAATCTCACAGAGGAAGACATAGACATGGCCAACATGCATATGAGAAAATGCTCTGCATCACTTGCCATCAGGGAAATACAAATCAAAACTACAATGAGATACCACCTCACACCAGTGAGAATGGGGAAAATTAACAAGGCAGGAAACAACAAATGTTGGAGAGGATGCGGAGAAAAGGGAACCCTCCTACACTGTTGGTGGGAATGTGAACTGGTGCAGCCACTCTGGAAAACTGTGTGGAGGTTCCTCAAACAGTTAAAAATATACCTGCCCTACGACCCAGCAATTGCACTGTTGGGGATTTACCCCAAAGATACAAATGCAATGAAACGCCGGGACACCTGCACCCCGATGTTTCTAGCAGCAATGGCCACTATAGCCAAACTGTGGAAGGAGCCTCGGTGTCCAACGAAAGATGAATGGATAAAGAAGATGTGGTTTATGTATACAATGGAATATTACTCAGCTATTAGAAATGACAAATACCCACCATTTGCTTCAACGTGGATGGAACTGGAGGGTATTATGCTGAGTGAAGTAAGTCAGTCGGAGAAGGACAAACATTATATGTTCTCATTCATTTGGGGAATATAAATAATAGTGAAAGGGAAAATAAGGGAAGGGAGAAGAAATGTGTGGGAAATATCAGAAAGGGAGACAGAACGTAAAGACTGCTAACTCTGGGAAACGAACTAGGGGTGGTAGAAGCGGAGGAGGGCGGGGGGTGGGAGTGAATGGGTGACGGGCACTGGGGGTTATTCTGTATGTTAGTAAATTGAACACCAATAAAAAAAAAAAAAAAAAAACATTCCTGACTGACCCGTTAATAAAACTGCATGAAACTGCAATTAGATTGTAGATTAAGCACCAGTTTGGAAATTCTTTGTAAGTGATATGATTTGGGGCCTGTTTGTTTTGTTTTGTTTTGCTTTTGAACAATTCTTAGTGCAGTCCACTGTTCTACTATAGCTGATATTACTACAAACTGTATGTATACTTGTAATCCTTGGAAGAATACTTTTCAGCTATCAACAAAGAAACCAAAAAATAAATCTGGTGATTTGAGGAAGAATGTAATTTTCTTATTTGAATGTGTCCTTACCTTAAGGAATATATTTCCAGAGTTAAGTCAAAGAACTAATTATGCATTATTGCACATATAAGAGCATTATACAAGTCAATTAGAACTGACAATAAAACAACTTCCGAGCGAGATCGTCTGAATTGCTTTTATTTCTCTTTTAAAAGCACTGAAACAAAATCACATTCCAATTCAAATGTTCTGTAAGTCTCCACAGCCTATCACATTTCCCCCATCATATTATTAGTCTCTTCCTAGGTTATAGCTAAGGAACAGTTCTGTTTGTTTCTTTAATTCCTGAGAGGTCATTGAAATTTCAAATGCCATTATTTTTCAGGTAAGGGAATAAGAAAATGCACTTTAAAAATGTCTTTAACACAGAACCAGGACTTCAGTTTTTAATTAGAAAGGCATGGCTTATCTAAAATAATTAATGATGCTAATAACAAAATAGTTTACATAAAGTATTAAACTATTCCCAAAAGAAAAATTAAAAATGCAAGAAAAGAAAACCCCGTAGCCTCTCTGCTCATCTTTTTGAGGTCTAATTTTTTAATTCTATAGTTAGCTGACCTGTCACTAATTCTTTCAATAAAGATTTCTATCAGATTACCTTGCCTTTATCTCTGATTTACACAGTAAATCTTTGTCTCCATCTCTGGGAAGCTTTCTCACTTCTCCAGCATAATGAAGGCAAAGAAGGGGATTCAATGTTGATGATTCCTTTATTCCAAACCTACAAAATAAACACTGTAAACTTGTTCCTTCTTTAATATAACTGTGACATAAAATAGACTAAATGGTGGGTATGTTTTACCATTAAAACCTGAAGCACATTTTATTTATTTCAGGAATGGTTCTCACCAAAATTTGGAGTCAATCAGTATTGGCTCTATTACATGTTATTTTTCCATTAGTTTCCTTTAAGAAAATTTCTGTAACAAGCTTATTTATTTATTCTTATTTCTCTCATGTAACAATATATGAACTATATCTTGTTGTTTAAGATAATATAGTCTCTTAATTTCTGATTAATCAATTTGGAATTAAGCTCAGTAATTGTGCTGCAGAATGTTCTAAGTGTTTGAGTTATTTTGGAGAGTTTGGTGGAGGGAAGGGATAATAGAAAAAAAAATTCAAGGGTATATCACATATTCTGAGTACCATTGTTTTAGCATAGTGTCCTGTTTCTTTGGATATTCGTTCTGTGAAGTTTTTTTCTTTTTTACGCAGATGTGTAACTACGGATACAAGAAACCATGGCAACACCTTCTTTCTGAAAGAAAATAAGTTGAAAGTAGTAATCTCTTGTTCTCTAAAATCAGTTTGTGGTGGGGCATAAGTTGGACCTTTTGCTCTATCATATATCAGTATCCCCATGATAGTGGTTTCTGTTGAATATCTACCTCAGAAACATTACAAAATTGAGAAAGTTTCAGAAGTTGTTTACAGAGGCCCATCAAATCTCAAATCACTGAGATAAATTAAAATTCATATGATTTATGTAATGGAGAAGGTACTTAAACCATCAGAGATTATTATTATTTGTAAAATCTCACATAGAATAAATACAATATCAACTTGTAAAAACAATTTTGCAAGAAAAATGTTACCAATTTCACAAAAGGGCAAAAATATCACCATTATTTTCATGGGCTGTCACAGTGTCCTCCTTTATGAAAATTGCTTTTTTATTAGAGGGCAGTTACTTTGTGTTGGAATAAGAAAAAAATAGATGGTAAAAGAAATTAGAGGCAAAACATACCCACTTTCATATTTGTCCTTTTCTGATTCTTAATCGTGAGCTATATGGAAAGGGTTAGTCCTAGGCAACATTTCAAACCAAAGCTTGTCTTCATCTCCTCTCTTACTTTCTCCTTCTCTGCCTTTTTTGTTTTTACACTCTGCTGCATCTCTGGCCGAATAGCAATAATTCTACATTTCAAGTCAGCAGGGCAGGTTTCAACAATTGATTATAAAATTTATTAGCTATATTAGCTTCTATGGTGATCCGGTGAAATATTAGAATATATGCCTGTCATGCTGAAGAAATGCGAAGACTAATGTACTAGCACTTGCGGCATTTTCTCCCTCCTGCCTTTGTCATAACACTCACTATTTGTACTATGTTGCTGACCTGATCCTACACACCCTGAAAGTACTCCCAGTTTTTAAACTTTTTCTCTACTAACATCCTTATGAGAGTAGGAGAATGGCCTTAAATTCTGACCCAATAAGTTGTTAATCATTGCAAAATCGGATCATTGTTTTTTTATCTCCTGTAGATAAATTATTACAGATGTCCCAGTCTTCTGATCTGTTTTCCTGTTGTGTTGCCCTGAAATCATTTGTTTCAGGTGATAATTTTAATGATCACCCCTCTCCTACCTATAGGCAATGTTTCTCGAAAATTTCCAAATTATCATGTCAATATTACTTGCAAAGTTTTGTGGGGTTTTTTAGGTTTTTTTTTGGGGGGGGGGTGGTATTTTATTTTATTTTTTAGTTACTAATGTGCAGATCCTCTCTAGTGCTACTGAATAAACAACAGTATGAGACTACAGTTTGTATTCTTAACAGGATCTCTAACAAATAAATGTGTGAAGGATCTATAACATTCTATATTTTAGGGACTGAAACTACTTTGAGGTCTTACATCATGAGATGTATGACCTTGGACATATGAATGAACTCTTCTGAGATTCAATTATTTTGTTACTTTATGTCCTAAAAGGGAAGTAATAATAACACTTACCTAATAGCATTGAGAAAATTAAGGAACACGTACAAAATAAGTAAAGTGCTTCACAAAGTGCTTTATTCACAGTACATAATAAAATGAATAATCCACATTGAGTACTTTTTGTATGTATTATGGTTCAATCTTCATGAAATCCCTGTGAGGTTAAGGAAATATACTTGGTCTCCTATGATGATGGGCCTCTCTTTCCTTGCTACTTCCAGTGACTTGACAGGGAGCTGGGTCAGTTGGACCAAACCATGTCGTTGAGGGAGAACAAGATTCTCAAACTGAGACAGTTTCAGCTGAGGTAGGTGAGCTCTGAGGCATCTTAAGAATCTTAGGCCAGGAAGGCCTTTTGTTGCAAACACTAGCTGTACTTTACTCACTTTTAGTATAACCAACCTACAAATATTCAATGTGCATAATGAGATTCCTTTCACTTAGAGGGCTCTCAGGTTCCTCAGCATTATAGTCCTGTAGACGAAGAATACCGTGGATGGTTAGAGGGCTTCCTGTTTTTCCCGTCTGCTCCTAAGATGCTCTCAAAAAATTTTATAATGCAGTAGGATGGGCCACTGTGCACCTGTGCAACAGAAGCACGTGCTGGAGTTATGATGATTTTACAGGAGGGAAACTGAGACATGGGTCAAATAACTTCCCATATATCAGACAGCTAGTAAATGAAGCCACAAGCAGATGGCTCTAACTATGTGGCTCCTGTTAACATGATTACAATGATTCTTCTTGCCATTATTCAGGCATAATGGGAGGCTTAAAGTAAAAGTTTTTGGACATTTAGGGCCTTAAAGCTCTCTTCAAATCATAGTACAATCTTCAAAAAAGACTTTCAGATGAGTGTTTACATAAATTAGTATGTTTTTGGAGTGTGTTAATTTTGTAAATTTAATACTAATCTACATTTTAAAGGTATTTAGAGATCTAGTGTTTTTGTTTTGTTTTGTTTTGTTTTAGGATTGGTTGCTCCAGTGAGAGGAAGAAAATACTTTCCTCATCTATAAAATAACAGAGGTGATTTAAAACTATTTTCCCCCAGAGATAGTGTTGATCTACTAATTGACAGAGTGGAAGATGGGATGGAAGGGGAAGGAAATGAAGTAAGGCAAGGCTATCAGTGTTGTTTGTATTTCTAGGTCTGAATCTTGTCAGTGCAACCCAAGCACAGTCACTCACACCTACCCACAATGGAGATGTAACACTGCAGGCCAGGGCACCATTTTGATCTTTTTCTAGGCCAGGAGTTTAGAGATTCCAATAAATTGGCCTTTTAGGAAGTGTCTGATTAAAGCTGGATGCATCACTGAAGCAGGAGAGCTCGGTTCTTGTCTCACGGAGTCAAAGGATGAATCTCGCAAAGGAAGAGAGTAAAGCAATAGAAGTTTATTAAGCAAGGATATGGAAAAAGCTCTCAGGAGTGAGAAGGGTCCATCCCAACAGGGTTACCACTGGGGACTTGCAGGGTTCATCTTTTATTGAAAGCCAACCAGGGAACCTAAACTTTTAACATAACTATTGACATCACCATTGAGTGAGGACCAGTGAGTGATAATACTTTCAATGCCTTTCCTTCTTTTTTAGGGTCTGTTAATTGTTTGTTGGTTACAAGTAGCTATTATAACAGACCCCACCTCTGACACCTGGGGCAGGATGGTCTGGTTTGTTTATCTCTGGTTTCCTGTCATTTCCACATTTTGGGGATTTTGGGGAGCCTGATTCCATGCCCCTGTACTGAGCCCTGCCTGACCTTTACTCATAACTAGAGCAGGAAGAGATAGCAAAACATTCATGGAGAAACAAAATCATACCTTTACCCTCTTTTCTGACTCAATTTCCTGAGACAGTCCAAGTCAGTGTTTAAAGAATGTTCCAAAGTGAACTATGGTCTTGGCTCAAGCATTGCTTGCTGTTCATACTTGAGCAGGTCATTTCAACTACTATGAATCTTTTTCCACATTAATTGGAATGTGAATTTTATAATTTTATAATTTGAACCTCATAAAGTTAGTGAGATCTGAAAGATATTTTATATAGGCCACAGAGTGCATTGTGTCTGCTCACCATGACTGTCACAGCACATAGAGTAACTTGAGGGTAGGTTATATTTACTCATTTGTTAAATTATTCTAAAAAAAATTTTTCTCAGAAGAACTTGACTAACTCACTGAAGGCATGATTGAATATTATGAAAAAAATGTAAAAAATTGTAATTATTTCTGTTAAGTTTCTCCTGAAAGAATATGGCAGTGTGAGAGAGAAGAAACCCAGTTTCCCTTTACATTGCAGACATTAGCAAATTCAGAAGATCGACTTCTGGAAATGACTTCTGGATATCTTAAAACTCAGTTGAACAAAATAGCTTGTACCATAACAGTAGGAATGAATATTAATATCCAGCAATGCCAAAGAAAATCATTAGATCTGTTCTGTCCATTCTAAGTGCATACACACATGCTTTGGGACTCTCAAAGGAAGCAAATATCACAACTAAAAAAAAAAAAAAAATAGAATTGATGATGTCAACTCTCTATCTTAAGCAAAGTAATATTGAGCTGATTGTTCCTTTATTAAGAATGAATCATAAGTGTTCTTAAATTCTTACTGAATAATTTATTTTTGCATATGTATTTTTAAAACTATTTGATTTGGTATCACTTATTACTTTTCAAAATTAACATTTAAAATTTATTTTTATAGCTACTTTCAATTTATTTATTTTTTTATTTATTTATTTTTTTTTAATTTTTATTTATTTATGATAGCCACACAGAGAGAGAGAGAGAGAGAGAGGCAGAGACACAGGCAGAGGGAGAAGCAGGCTCCATGCACCAGGAGCCCGATGTGGGATTCGATCCCGGGTCTCCAGGATCGCGCCCCGGGCCAAAGGCAGGCGCCAAACCACTGCGCCACCCAGGGATCCCGCTACTTTCAATTTAAAACATTGTTTCTTTTCCATCTATAAAAGTGACATAAATTTTTCTTTGTAAATACAGTAAAGATATAAAGGACATAATAATGAAGGTAGTGCATGGACGTGGTTAAACTCATTAGTACAGTATGATCATGCATAGGAAAGAGGATGAGCCAATCTGAAAAGTCATTTGCATTTTAATAGCCCAAGGATTTTTAAATGGGAACATTATATAGGTGGGAACAGTGAAGCATTGACACCACACCTAGATCCCTGATAGTAATAGATAAGGCCTTGTTTGGCTATTTTCTCTTGTGATGAGAGTAATGATGAATTAGGTCAATGGTTCTTAAAGTGTGACTTTAGAACCAATAGCATTAGCATCACTTGGGTAGATGCTTATCAAAAGTGCAAATTCTCAGGCCTTACCCTGACCCTTTTGGTGATTATCTTGCCTGCCAGAGTTTGAGAACCATTGAATTAGGGAGGCCTATATGTAACACAAATAATAATGAGTTCTACTGGAAAATTAGTCCTGTACTATTAATTCTAGTGAAAATAATCTTGAATATGATCTTAACCTAATAAATGACAGTGAATGCTTAGAAAAAAGAGAAATAAAATTGTGCTTAGAAAGGAGTTCATATAGCTGGAAAAGAAGTTTTGTCTGCAAAGACTTAATTGTACCGATCACATTCAAATGCTTTGTTACCTTTTTTGTTGGAAGGAGATAGCTACAGGCAAAACTTACATGAAGAACATAGAAGTTACTTATTTTACTGCAAAGAAAACCTGAAGTCTATCTCTAACAGTTACAGATGAAGCAGTAGTACCTGTAGTGACACTTGGGCATTTGGTCCTCTTCTCTAGGAGTCTTCTTACATATCCTTGTTGATCATGGGCCACTGGCAGACTCATGGCCATTGCTAATTGGACCAGGAGTAAACGCCTAAACCAAGATAGCTCAATTAGAGTCTTTCTGCAGAAACTTTGGAATTGGCACCAAGACACTCAGTATGTGTTTGTAGAAGAATTAAGAGGCTCTGTAAATTGAGGTTGAGGTGGCCATTGGAAATCAAAAGTAGAAAAGGACTTTTAGAGAGAGAGAGAAGTAAATACACAGATACCTGAGTATCTGACTGCCAAGTGGTGTGGGATATGGAGAAAGGAAAGGAAGAGAGACTGGGAGATTGCTATGTCTGTCACTAATAACTTCTAATACCTGTTTCATTTCTTCTCCTTAGGTTTTCTAAGACAACTCACTATCCATTGAATAAATTGTTTTATTTTGTTTGGATAGGTAGTCAAAAATATTTTCTCTTACTTGAAACATGATTCTTAAGATGCCTATTTATCAATGAATATATCAACATTTATTAAAATATGAATATGTTTGAGACGCCTGTGTGGCTCAGTGGTTAAGTGTCTGCCTTCGGCTCAGGATGTGATCTGGGAGTCTGCTTCTCCCTCTACCTATGTCTCTGCCTCTCTTTCTCTGTGTCTCTCATGAATAAATAAAGAAAATCTTTAAAAAAAGAATATGATTTTTTTTATTAGCTACTGGCTGAAAACAAAGGCTAGGACTTGGCATTCATAGACCCTATCTCTTCCCACAGAAATACGCTCCAGATATTACTAGGATGGCCACTAGTAGAAATAATCTTGGTTCCCTAGAAGAAGATAATTTTTACAGCATGAAGAATAGGAAATGTTGTACTGTGTGACAGTTAAATTGATTTTCCTTTATTAACTGAAGGGAAAGGAACATAAGAATTTAAATTTATAGACCAACCAACAGAAACTGAGATGTAGATTAATCAAAGTAAAAAAAAAAAAAAAAAGCTAATGCAGTCATTTGAAGGATGCATGCAATATGGCAAGGCTGATAAAAGATGGGCAGAGAGTGGAGCAAGTAGAAATGAAACAGGGAACTACAGTCCTGCTGAGGCTTTCCACACACAAGTACCAAAGAGAAGAGAGAAGACTAAGGATTGATGCATCTGGAAGATAAAGCAAGCAGTGGCCAAACACCATTAAAACACAAACATGTTCTAGCATGCCTGACTCCAGGAAAATGGCAGCAGAACATGACATCTGTCTCCAGCTGGGGCCCTTTTTACCTTAAGCAAGTGATTATACATCTGGTGCTGAAGTTCCCATGATGATTATAGGAGTGAAAAATTGAGAAAGACATTTGGGAGTAGAAGGAGAAGCTGATTTTTTTAAGCTCCTATTAGGTGATTATACACATCTTCCGTTCTTATGTTCTCTAGAAGAACATGGAGAAATAATAGTTCGAACACTAAGGACCCATCTAAGTATTCATAGAAGGAAGTATTCATAGAAGGAAGAATCCATCCATTCAGTAGGTGGATTCTTCCCAATGAAGTGTAATAATCACAATAAATTTATTTAGATTGCTTTGAAGATTTTTCTAGTCGGTTAAAATTAGTAGTTAAACTCTGTAGAAGCTTATTAACCTTACTCACCATCTGACCTCCTCTTCATTATATGCATTTGGGAGAATGAATAAAAGTGACAATCTCATGTTTAGATGGAAATACTGATTAACGAGCTTAATGTATTCATAAAATGCACCTTTATTTTATCTCAACCATAGAACCCTTAGGATTACCATTATGAATTAGTAAAATTAGAAGTAATTAATATCTCTGGTTTCAGGTAACTATAGAAAAGAGAAAAACATGAGTTCAAGCCTGAAATATCCCCTACTGTATTACTTCTCCTGTGAAACTAAGAGATTACTTAGATCTAGAATGACAGAAAGGAAACTGAAATTCGTTTATCATTTTCAGATCAAATGATGGGTGCTCCTGGAAGGCTGAAAATAAACTGAATGAGTATGAGGGCTTCACAGAAAGCCCAGATACACCTAAAAAGTTCCTCAAGTGTTCCACCTCTCAAACAATATTTAAACATTCCTCCCAACAGTATTTCACGGTTCTCATGACTCAGGGATTGTACTCTAGGTTCTGAGATATAGTTGAACCCTAATTCCTAGATTTTAGTCAGTGAAATGTAGGAACAGATAGTAGCAGCAGCAGAGACTGAAATATGTGCATGTGATTTGTTCAGAAGCTCTCTTGGATTCCAAGTGCCCTGCAAGATAGGCTCATCCCCAGAGCAGGGGTAATTCTCTATCAGTTTTGAGGCAGAACTGTCAGCTCGTCTTCAGTTACTCTCTTCTTCCTCACAGTTCTTGGTTCTTGATGATCATTTTTAAATTCCATTATTTGGAGGAGGGGGAAGGGAAGTGGGCATGAGCATTGTAGCTGTCCAGCTACTGAAACTTCCTACTGAAAATCAGCTTCCTCATTGGTGGAAGAGAAGAAACCTGCAGAAGACAGCATGAAGTACAGTGTAGGCTCAAAGAAAATTATA
Source organism: Canis aureus (assembly GCF_053574225.1). Taxonomy (NCBI): domain Eukaryota; kingdom Metazoa; phylum Chordata; class Mammalia; order Carnivora; family Canidae; genus Canis; species Canis aureus. Next base: position 51,210,349 of record NC_135630.1, read on the forward strand.
ATCTTATTGATAAACCAACCGGAAATTTTGGTTTTGCTGACAATGTGGCAATTTCTATTCAGAGATTTTAACATCATAACAATTACCACTTTACTATTTCTCTTTCCAAATAGGCAATTTCATGCATAGTATGATAACGTGTACTCTGATATCTTCTATTTTTTATAGTTTTTGCTTGAACTAAAAGCTATAACATTTTATTACCTTGATATATTAACTTTTAACTGGGGAAATTACAACCAAGCAGAGTCATATATAATATCCTATGGATTTTTCATTCTCATCTTGTTGGAATCAGTAGAATGAGGAGTTTAGGGAGATCTATTTTAACAATTACTCTAAGATGAACATTGTGCATTTACAAGGCAAATAAATGGAAGTCAGACTGGTAAAAAGAGAAAACAGTTGTTTTGTACCAGTCTGAAGTAAAATAGAAACACTCCTGTTGGGGATCTCTGGGTGGTGCAGCGGTTTGGCGCCTGCCTTTGGCCCAGGGCGCGATCCTGGAGTCCCGGGATCGAATCCCACGTCGGGCTCCCGGTGCATGGAGCCTGCTTCTCCCTCTGCCTGTGTCTCTGCCTCTCTCTCTCTCTCTCTCTCTGTGACTATCATAAATTAAAAAAAAAAATTAAAAAAATTAAAAAATAAAAAAAAAAGAAACACTCCTGTTACGCAATTACAATAGTGATGATAAAAGGTTCAATGTAAGTGACAAACTCACTTTTAGGAGTAGTCATGTTAGGCATGTCTATATACTGCTGTACCAGAGTTTTCATTTAGTTATCTGTTTACTTAATATATTTTTAATTTTATTGTATTTTAACATAATTTTTTTAGAAAACTTTTAGACTTACAAGGGAATTGCAAAAGTAGTACAGAGAGAATTCTTATATATCTTTCACCCAGTTTCTCCCGTTTAATATAAAAAAACAAAAAAAAAAAAACAAAGAGTATGTGTTGGAACTAAGAAATTAATCTTGGCTCAATTTTATAAACTAAAACCCAAAACTTATTCAAATTTCACCAGTTTTTGTTTTTCCAATAATGTCCCTCCGTATTCCCCCTCACAATTCAGAATTCAGATTCAGTTCAGAATTTCACATTCCATTTAGTTCTTTTGTCTCTTCAATCTGTAGCAATTATTAGTCTCTTCTCATATTTTATGATCTTGATGCTTTTCAAGAGTATTGGTTATTTTGTAGAATGTCCTTCAATTTCGGTTTTCCTGGTGTCTCATGCTTAAATTTAGGTTCTGCATGAACTTTAGGTTATTTGTAAGGATACTAAGGAGGTGGTGTGCCCTACGGAGGACATTGTATTAAGTGTTAGTGGTATTCCTATGTAATACCGATGATGTTAACCATGATCATTCGTCTGACTTCTGAAAAGTCATCGTAATTACTAAAATTTGGGGGAGAGATATATTAAGACTATTCAAATATCCTATCCTGCTTAAACTTTCACTCATTAATTTTAGTATCCATTGGAGGAACTTACCTGCTGCAGTTCTCATTAGGGTGTTCTAATGGTGATTTTGTATTTTGCTCGTTTCTTCTACATGTAATAATTGAAATGCTTCAGGAAAGAACAGCTGTTGCTTTTCCTTTGTATCTTCCTTTTTTCATTCCTTTGTTCTTTTCTCTCTCTCTTCGTTCATTAATTTTATTAATTGCTTTGAATATTAACTTATTATTTGAGTTATAATCAATGCTATCATTATTTGCTTTGTTGATCTAGTTGTTCTAACTTTGGCCATTGAGAGTTCTCAGGTTTGTCCCTATGCTGTTCCTATCTTCATCATTTGTTAGTTCATTTTTTTCTCTTTTCTTACTTTGTGGCACAACAAGATCCTCTGGGCTTTTCTTGTAGTTTTTCCTGCCTCAGACCTGGAATCATCCAGTTCATCAAAGAACGCTGGTTCCTTTTAAAAGGTTCCTATAAAAATGATATTTAGAAAACAATAGCCAGGTAATAGGTATGTTTATTACTACTGAGTCAATCACTCCATGGAAGAGTTTTAATGAAAATTATGCTGGTTTAAAATCATTCCTAAAAATCTAGAATTTTCAGCAAAAATTCTGAGGTGTCAAGAACACTTTCTAATCTGTTGTTGATGGATGCTATGCTTTTGGTAAAGGTTCACAATTTCTAATTACATACTCTGCCTCAGAGATTGATTATTGAATTTTGCCAAGATTTCGGTATGTTTAAAAAGCTTGTTTGCTTTTGATATCTTTTGTTGACTTCCAAAGTTATCTGACTTTGAAATACTTTTTTTGTTTTTGTTTGTTTGTTTGTTTTTTACTTTTTTGTTTTTGTTTTTGATTGTTTGTTTGTTTTTCCACAATACATCCACCAACATATAATAGAAGAGTCAGGATCAGTTGAACACCAGATTAGGAAATACCATTTTAACTAAAAATTCCCTCTTCTAAATGTTGCCACTAGATAACAAGTAACAGCATTTCAGTTACTTTGCTTTGACTCTCCATGTTAATAACCTAGGAAATGATCAAGGCTACTTTCCTTTCCCTTAAGCCACTGAAAACTGACAGTGAAATTGTCCATATTGTCTTCTTGTTTACTTATGCATTCCCCCAAAAGCCACAACATAACACACATGCATACACCTCCCTCCCTCCCTCCCTGCTCCCTGCGTGCCTGCTTACCTGCCTTCCTTCCTTCCCAGTCCATCCATCCATCCATCCATCCATCCATCCATCCATCCATCCTATCTTCTGGCTTAGATAGAACATATTGGCATTTTTTTTCCTGATGCTTATAACAATGGCTGAAAAACTGCAGTTTTCCAATATTAGCAAAACACTATTTCTGAAACCAATCATTAAAAAAATAAAAGCAAGAATGACCTCTCTCATAGTCTAGTGTATTCTCATCACGACTGTTGTATTCAGCAGTACTCGTTCCTTATTCTTCTCTTGTCACTGTTGCGTGTAGAATAGTTTTGCCCAGTTCTGGTCCTTTGTGGTTTAGTCATACATTCCTAAGTACTGGCTCTTCATGCTCTTCTTTTCTATCAAATTAGATTCTTGACTTTGTATCTTAGATGTTTTAGTTATCTATTCAGATATCAGTGCTTTTCATACCACCTACTTTATGTATTGGACAAAAGATTATTGAAGAATAATGACTGAGATATGACTTTTATAGCAACAAATCCTACTCACCATGAAATGTGGATCATGTTAAAGCACTGTCAGCAGAATTATGTAAATAAGCCAGCAAAAACCAAATAAACAAATTATCCTTTTAAAATGGACCTAGAGCTAACATTATCAAACAGAAACAAAACCCAAAAGAAAACAAAACACCAGACCAAAACTCTTTCATGATAATAGACCTAGAATGTATATACCATATTACTTATGTAACTAGCACCTACTGCACTAAATAATACACTTTATAATGAGGATAAAAACTTGAATATAATATAACTCCAGTTCTCAAATATTACATTTAAATGATAAAAAAATATAATCTAAGCCCAATATTAGTATAGTGTAAATATAATAATAATATTACAAGAAATTTGGAACCACAGAGACAGGTCATTTTATACATAACTAATTAGTGTATTAATCACTTTGAGCTGTTGTAGCAAAACACTGCAGGCTAGTTGGCTTAAATAGCATAAATTTATGTCTCTCAAATCTGGAGGCTTGGAAGTCCCAGATAAAGGTCCAGCAGGGTTTGGTTTCTGGTAAGAGCTCTCTTCCTAAATTAGAGATAGCTGCCTTGTCACTGTGCTCACGTGACTTCTTTGAGTACATGTGGAGATAGAGAAAGCTCTCTTATGGCTATTGTTATAAAAATACTAATTCTGGGATGCCTGGATGGATCAGTTGGTTAAGCATCCAACTATTTTGGCTCAGGTCATGATCTCAGGGTTCTGAGATACAGCTCTGTGTCCCATTGAACTTCATGCTCAGCAGGGAGTAGGCCTGAAATTCTTTCCATCCCTCTTCCTTTGCCCCTCCCCCTGCTCCTGCTCTCTCTCTCTTCCTCTCTCTCTCAAAAATAAATAAATAAATAAATAAATAAATAAATAAATAAATAAATAAATAAATATCTTAAAAAATAAAACAGTACTTTTATTGATTAGTCCCACAATCTTATAAGCTTAGCCATAATTACTTCTTTATGATCCCTAACTCTAAATAAAGTTACATTGGGATTAAGGCTTCAACATGTGAATTTTAGGGGGGACACTTTCAGTCCATAATATTCAGTATTCTTTAAAATTTCGCTTTAAGAAAATAAACAGTGATTATGTCTTTGTACATAAAAGTGATAATGAAGAAAAATGTTCCAAAAATATGAGTCATACCAATAAATGTAATAATTAACACACTCACTTTTTGTTTTTTTGTTTTTTGTTACACCAATATGCTGGAGGTACCCATGACAATATTATTGTATTTAATTTTTAGATGAAAAAAATTGGAGATACTGTAATTTATTCAAAATTATACAGAGCATTGATAGTAAAACTTATTTAAAATTTGTCACAAGTCTACTGGCTCCATCCTGTGATATTTCTGCATAATGAATTTAAGTGAAAGTATAACAAATCTTTAAAATAAAAAATAATACAAAATATATTTAAATTTTCCATGGTGATTTAATGCATTCTCCCAAAAAGTAATTGCCATCTGCAGGGATTATCCATCATGTTGGTAACATCATAAGGTAGATGACCATAATGCATTCTGGGAAATATACCAATGGAAAGTAAGGCTGAAGAAAACATAATCCTATAGCCTAGTTTGAATAGTAATAGGAGCCAAGATATTTTCCTGTGCCTCCTGTATCTATGCAAAAATTCCTTATGGCATTTTTCTGGAAATTTAAATACTTCTTCAAATCCTAAATCCTACCCTTCCCCCCACAAAAAAAGTCAGGAAATTAGGAAAACTGTTACAATATTATAATTATCCTGTAAGAAGTAAAACCTAACAAGTAACATAGAGTAGTTCAAGATAATCCACTGATGTCACATGGAAAACAAGAATTGGATGCACTGTGACTCAGAGTTGAATGTTAAAGCTGGACATTTCTGGGAGGGGCTCTTGTCACAGTATAATCACTGTCTTGCTTATAGCTCTCACTGTTAAATAGAGAACTTTTATTTCTCCTCTTTATATTAACTCATTTTCATGTGTACACCAGTCCACAAAATAAAAGCTGTCGTCTCTGAACCCCCTTTCCTCCCATTCCAAAGTTGGCCTTAATTTACAGAGCATTCATAAAGTTTGGATCATAATGTGTCTGCAGCAAATATCTTTTTTTAAGAATTTATTTATTTATTTATTTATTTATTTATTTATTTGAGAGAGCAGGAGTAGGTGTGGAGGGCAGAGGAGGAGGGAGAGAGAGAGAATCTTAAGCAGACTCCATACCATGCTGAGTCCTTGTGGCCCCACACAGGGTTTAATCTCATGGCTCTGAGATGATGGCCTGAGCTGAAACCAAGAGTCAGATGCCTAATGGCTTAACTGATGGTATCACCCAGTACCCTACAGAAAATATCTTCTATAGCTCCTTTAGGTTTGATGGTCTCCACAGCTACTGTTTACACCCTTAAAAATCTGTGTTGCCTTCACCCAAAATGGTAGCTCTGTGTGTTCTCTTTCAGAGCACAATATTAAATGAGGCTGGCAAAAATCACTCTTTATGGACATGGTGATTATTAGAGCAGCATAGCATATTGGGTGATACTTCTGCTGAAATTTTTATTGGAAGTATAGGCCAAACTGACAAGAGAACTATAATATAAACAGGACAAAGATTAAAGTTCAAGCTAATTTATATTTTCCCTTTTACTACACAAAAGAAGACACTTTAAGGCTTGAGTCTTATCAGAGTTGCTCTTGGATTTCTGTCCATAACTGTCCTGCCTTCTTCTTACTGTCATTCATTTACTCTTGTCTAGTTTACATGTAAAACTCTAGTTGAAATTATTGCAGAGGGAAACGATGTGCAAGTAGAAGGCTAAGTAGAAAAAGGAAATGTCTTTTTTGGTCGATGGACTGCAGGGGAGAGACAAAAGTGAATTGTTATGGATATTTCATGAAAGAGGTGATACATATACTTATGGGGGTTTGTTATAAATTTCCGTGCTCTGATCCTAAGGTGATGGTGGCAGGAAGGCAGCTGACACCTGGGGAAAGAATGAGCTAGTAAATATGATCAAGAGAAAGTAGACTCTGCTGAGACCAGTACAGATGCAAGGCCCCCAAGGAGCATCTGTTCAGTCCAGAGGAAATATCTTTGCTTAAGATATTAAGTCCTGGTAGGATAAGCATATAACTAATTGCATAGAGGTTAAGATTAGCCTAGCTGACTTGGGATACATAAAGCAAATAAGAAACACTCTAGGTGCTGAATGTTCCTATGCGAAATCTACTCTCCTAGGATTATTCCTGGCATAGTTCACTCTTTTATCTATGTTTTCAGGCTTCTTTTATTTTTTTCTCTCTTATTTATGACTGTGAATGGTGCCTCTGTGGTGCATTGACTTTGACCAACATATTGTTCAAATCCCATGCAATCTACCTTCTCACTATTCTAGTTAAGTACACAAAAATAAAAATTATCAGTATAAAAATAAAATCGGCGTAAAAATAAAAATTTATTCATATGCCTGGAGATATATACACACATCTAACTCTATTTCTGTATCTTTATCTTTCTTATTTTAAAACAAGATTTATTTATTTATTTGAGAGAGAGAGGGAGTGTGTGCTGGGTGGGTGCAGAGGGAGAGGGAAAAGGAATCTTAAGCAGACTCCATGCTGAACACTGAGCCTGAACACTCAGATCACAACCTAAGCAGAAACCAAGAATCAGATGCTTAACTGACTACACCACCCCGACGTGTGTATATTTACCTCTCTAAGATGGATATATATCTACATAATCCACAATAGTGTATATGGTGTGATAACTGTTCTCCACAATGACATGTTTTTTCTAGTAAGCTGTTGTTGTGCATACTTGGTTTTATTTTTATTTTTTTTTTCAGTGAAAATATCTTCAGCCTATTCCTGTGTGATGTTATTCAATGAATTTCTTGTCACCTTTGTACAAGGTCACTTATTTGGGATCAGCTTTTTGTAAAATATTTTTCTAGTCCAAGATCTGTGTACTTTGATAGACTGAGACTTAGCATAAAACTACGTTTCATGGAGTTTTTCTTACTATGAAAAGAGCTAAACAGTGTTTGATCTTACATTATTTTACAGTCTTTGCTATACCATGGAGGTTTTGCTCTGGCATGATAATTCACTAAATATTTCAACTTTATTTAAAGTGATTTGGGGACTTTAAGCCACAGGAAACAGTTGCTTTGTCTCTAGGCATAATGTTATTGAAATGTGGATGCTTATGATTATTCTTAGTTACTGATTATATCATTTTAATAGTTAATATAGTTTTTAATTTTATTCTGTGCTATCTACATTATGATGGTTGCCATTAAATGGTAATTATTAAGGGTTTCCATTTGGAAGTTTATAAGTATTTAGGCAAAACTATTTGAATGCCACTCTTATTCTCAAGAGGTTTATAGTATTAAAAACAGATGGTATTAATTTCTACAATTAACAGCAAACAAGATAATCACATAACATGATAACAGTATTACAAATGGAATGGTGAATACTAGGGTTCTTATGCAGGGGTTATATAAAATGGAAATAGGATATAAACTAGGTAATAAGTGACAGAAGCAAAATTTCTCTAATTGCAACAAGATGTATGACAAACTTAATCTTTTCTAATTGACATCAGTTGCTCTGATCTAAATGGTCATGCTGTGATCCACATGGGTCAGATAAGTGAGAAAGCCAAAGTGATCCCATCAACACAGACTCCTCCTGTGGATAGAGAAATATAATCAGATAAGGTTTATCATAAAGACATTTTGAGAGAACTTTGAAAACAAGATATTTTGGGCATGGAGGTCATAACTTGCATAAATAACAAAAGAAGGTACCCTGGGTTGTTTTTGTTTTGTTTTAGTACTCTATTCAGGGTGGTTCTCAGTTGACCTCAGATTTTCCAACAGAGGAACACAAACCTATGTTTGCATTTTATAAGGACCTAATGACATTAATTGGGCCAAGAGTAGAGATTTGAATAAAATGGGGAATTTAATATTCCTTTTCCAGAAAACTGAACTTAATACTAAGAATATATCTGTCCCTTCATGTTGTTGCTTAGTAACATAAACTTGGAACCATTGAAGTACCATCTTCTGCCTGACAGGCACACCAAATACTAGAGAAATTTTGGAGTGAGCTGGGAGTATAGAGAGCTGTGGAGATGAGAGATTAGTATTACTGCAAGTGCCTGACCTCTTTACATTTCCAGATTTCATTCTTCTGCCATCTTACCACATTCCTTCCTTTTTGTTTCTGAAGAAAAGTAACTTAGTTGATGTCTTACAACAAAGAGTCCCAATTACAGATGAAGTAAGTGCATATGATGGTTAAAGGGAGTGGGCAAGGAATGTGTAGAGAAAGGGGCATATGGTCATAATATAGTCCAAGCTCCAGGCACCATATTTATTTCTCATTTACTTTCTAAGTAACACTTACTTAAAATGCCACTGCATTGTGGTTCTGTCTTTATAACTATATTATCTACAAATATTAGATTGAGGAAATCAAAGCTCTCTCTATATATAGATAGATATGGCAAAGAAACATTTTACTTAGCATTTCACAGGCTGTCGTGTGATACAATTAGACTTTGCAAACAACAGCAAAAGATTTGGCAAGGGATGCACATGCTCATGCACTTAAGTGTTAACATCAGAATCAACTCAAGCTCCCAACCTCTTCCTCATCTACTACTCTATTAGTACTTCAACTGCATGGAGTTTTGTGACTAAAATATTTTGATCGCTTTTCTATGGATAAGATTACCCCTTGCTGCACTTTTAGTGCTCTCTCCTGCTTGAAGTGACAAATGATGTGCAAAAACTCAAATATATGGTTTACAGGCACTCAGCAATGAATAAACCTTCTAGTAGACTGAGGAGTAAAAATTTCACAGAAGTCATAGGAAAAGGCTTGGCTATGGAATTTAACAGACTTAGATTCCATACTTACCAGCAATGTGACCCTGTGGGAGTTACTCAACCTTCTGATCCTCACCTTTCTCATCTGTAACTGGGGGCAATATTGTTCATATGGGAGTGCTATTAGGATTATAATGAAGTAACAGATGTAAAGTGTAGGACAAGGACTCCGTCACATCAGAGACACAAACACAATGAATACTATTATTGCTTGTTAGAGGGAAATCCCTTAACACCCTGATTCTGAACTTAGTCACGTTACTGATGACCCAAATCCATTTGTACTCCTTACGTACGCAGAAGCTTTCACACTTTATTTCCAGCAGCAGAGCTGCACTCAGGTAATAACTCAGCTAAAGAGATTTTTTTTTTCCCTTGAATGAATTATGCTTCTGGTGTGCTAAATTTTCTCAAGGCAGTCAACCATAAAAATTATATTATGTATTTCTCTTGTGTAACTTGTGTGAAAGTAGAGTTTGTCAAAACTGGCTGCTCAGCATTTAATGAGACCCTCCACTGCATTTGATCCAGAGTCAAGCTGTATATAAAGAGGGTAAACAGGAAGGTTGGAGAGGGAAGCTAAAACTAACAAAATACGGCAATAAATAATAAGAGGTGTATTTTTTTAATCTAAAATAAGAAATTGGTGGAGAAAGTCAACTAATTGTTACCTTTTTTTTTTTTAAATACATGAAAGGTGAATTTGTTTTGCATGTGCCAAGACCTAAAATTAGGGAACTTCATTTCCATTGAAGTCCTCATTGGTGAAATATGAAGCAGATGTCTCCCTGACCTCTACCTAATTGAACAGGAATGCCAGGGGGAGGAAAATCATCAATCTCTTGATTGTCTAGGAGAAGGTCCTGAGGATTTTCAACAAATGATTCTGTTATATAGAGACTATGTAACAAGATTATATAAAATTGAAAAAAATAGTAGTATCTTTGCCTTTTGTAAATCTAGGTTTAGGTCATATGGGTTTTACATTGAAGATAAAATGGTACTATTTAATACTGTCAAAGAAATTTTGCTTTCTTTGACTTTTATCTATTGCAATGTTAAATGGTATATCCTTACATTTATTCAAAGGTAATTCAAGATTCTGAGCTCATCTTATATTCCAGCTGCCTTGATTTGAGGGTGAAATTCTTATCCAGGGTTCCTCCAATTCTTGGCTTTGAGACAGAATTGCAGTGCATACCAGAGTATTTCTGAGTGAGCCCCTGCCTTTTGCAATCATTTTAACTTATAAACACCATTAGCACAGAACATGTTGCACTGCATCAGGATGACCATCTGCTTTGTCTACTCAATGAGAAATGATACTTCTTACTGCTTGTTTTATCCTGAGTGCCCATGACCACCTTCGGTATTACTCTTTAGTACATTAACTAACCACTCCTTCCCTGGATTGTTGAATCACTCTCAGAAAGGTTGCCTCACCTTTTATCTTGCTCTCCTTCACACAAAAATGATCTTTATAATCAGCAAAAATATGGTGTCTTTTTTTTTTTTTTTTTTTTTGCACACATTTCTATAATGGCTACCTATTGTGCAGGAAAAACAGAATCAAATCTGCATGAACTCTTATATAAACTTTGTTAATAAGAGCGACCATATTCTAATTTTTGCATTTAACTGTGTTTTAGTAATGTGAGGCCTGTATCCCTCGTATCTCTCAAGGTTTGTGGCACATATTAGTTGGATTAATAACTAAATAGGGAAGTAAATTAAATGACAATACAGAAGTTGTGGAAGCTCAGGACAAAGTCCTGAAAGGCAGTGTTCTTCAGCATGGCCAGAGAATTATCCTTGTTCACATTATGTGTTAAAATCAAGTTTCAAGGTCTGAGGCCAGAATCCAGGTCTCTGTGCAGTAACATAAATTGCCAAGTTAACACTTTCTCTAATGATGCTTATGGTTGCTATAGCTTGAGAACCACAGCCTTAGGCTGTAGGATGAGTAATGAGTGTGAGGTGCATATTGCAAGAATGGAATTCTATGATGTTGAACTTAGTAGCTCCTGAAGGCCCTACATCATAGGGCCATGCATGAACTATTCTGAAGGCTAGTAACAAACGCAAAAATGCTCTATGAAACATTCGTAACAGTTATTTATGGTCTGTGTACTGAGTTGCATTGTAAATTTTATTTCTTACTATGGGTTATAGTAAAAAATATTCAAAAGTCCTTGTTGTAGTGAAATATGTAATATAAAACAATATAATTTTGAAATCTATATGTGGATATTTGTGCATGCTTTTAAAGAGGGTGAGCACAAATCTTTAAAACTGGGTCTGGGCTGGAGGGAGCAGGGGTGGGTGGTTCAGTTGGTTAAGACTTAGACTCATGATTTCAGGCTGAGGTCATGATCTCTGGGCGTCAAGATAGAGCCCAGCCTTGGTCTTGGGCCCCTTTGGGCTCCCAGCTCAGCGGAGAGTCTGCTTCTCTCCCTTTCCCTCTCCCTTTGCCCCTCCTCTTGCTCGTGTGCATGCTCTCTCTCTCTCTCTCTCTCTCAAATAAATAAATAAATAATCTTTAAAAAATAAAATAAAAAGTGAGCACAGCAAAATTTGGGGCAGTACATAGTTGCATCTCTTTTGCACTAAGTCAAGACCTGGAGAAGGTGTACATACTGTTGCAGTGCTGAATCATATGAAGCTGTGGATCAAGGTCATGTTCCACATAAATTAGAAACCTCAGTGCATTTCCCATCTGCTAAATCTTCAGGCTTCAACAAATAAATATATTGATGGAAGACAGAGTGGTAGGATGACCAATTAATTCATCCTCATTTTTCTGGGACTTTCCCCATTTTAGCACCAAAACTCTCATGTCCTGACAACCCCCTCAATTCTAGGCAAACTCAAATGATGGTCACTGAATGTGTAGTAAATTTTCTAAGCTATTTCTCTTACACAAGTTTTTACTTGAAATTCCACCATGAATCAGTTGCAGTCCAATTGCTTTACTCTAAGTGAGGAGAGCTGGTAAGGTTTTGCCCAACCACTCCGACCCCATCATCTCTAGCTGTTATCCAAGGACTCCATGAAACACTGCAATTACAACATAGCCTCCCTGCCTTCGTTACCTTAATGGTTAGGTTTCATTGAGTATGAGTATTTTTCTGATCCTCAATTTCCTTACCTGTAATATGGAAATAATATTCTTCTTACAAGTTGGTCTTGATATTTAAATTTCTCCTATTTGAGGCTAAATTGATTTTCAGATTTCTTCTACAGTAGTACACATCGTAATGAAATTAGTGCTTTTCAATGGAAAGAGATCATTATGAAGGACAATCACACCTGCTAAGTCACCTGCCTTGCATGGATAGATTTATACAATAGTATTTAGAGAGTGAAATTTAAGTAACAAATGTAATGGAAATACAAATGCCAAAGACTTGTAGTAGATGCTTGCATTTTAATGAGTGGATGGATGTTGAGCAGACACCAATAAAAAGACCAGAACTCTTTTTAAATATTACACAGCTAAGGAAATAAAAGTGACTAGATGAGCAAACTTGGACCAAATCCTAATAAAAAGTTTCATTTCACCCATAAGTTTGAAGATGTGTGGTTTTGGTGTTGAGATGTATATTTGTTACTCATCAGAGTTGTGCTACCATGGGGAAAATTGTCATTACCTTTCTACTACTATTTTCAAAAATGCAAATAATCTGAATTGGTATCACAAATTTGCACATTGATATATATTGTTAGAACGAAGAATTTACCAATATGTTTAACTGCACAAGAAAAATTCCAAAGTGATTCTTAGTGATTACAAGTTTAATTTCTTAAAAATTTAACTGAAATAGTTGTAATTCCAGAGTATACACTTGTTATCTTTCCATAGATAAGTATTATTTTATTAGCTTAAATATTATATATATGTTCATGTCAAACTCTCAGAATTCTTTTTATACACATTAATATTTATTTTAAACTAATTTAAATTAAAATAAACTCTCAGGAATCTGTAATCCAGAACTGTGGTTCATCTTGACTCTTCAAGGTGGAATGTGAGCATGGTGAGGAGAATATTCGCCATGGAACTAGCAACCATTTTAATCACCCTCCTCTCAGAAACATCTGGCTGAAGCCCAGATACTTTAGGCCTATGTTTAAAATGGGAATTGATTCCTGGAAAGAAACCAACTCCATCCACGATAAAATCCAGTGCTTTGTGGATGAATTCAATTAGTGTCCCCAATTGAATACAAGGAGAAAAGATAAACCTGTGGTTATGGATATGGCTCCACAATCAAATAGAATTTTGCCCATTGCAATCAAATGGTTTAATAGCCTTTCCAATTAAATAAATTGTCAGCTGCAGGAACATTTTGAGACTTGTTTAAAACTGTTTCTAGGGATATACTTTTGGGCCAAATTAATTTTACTTATGGTTCTTGCAGTTGTGTGGTACTCCTTGTAATTCATGGATGCCTACATATCATTCTTCAGCTTATTCTCAATGTTGTATCTGAGAATGACTTTCTGCAGCTCTCTAGTATTCCACCAGGATTCTAGACAAAGGACAGTTAATCTGTGTCAATTTGCAGACAGTCAGTGGGTTACTTTTCTCCCTGCGTTCTCTCTGCTAATAGTTGCTTGGACAGTGAGTCCTGCCCTAATGAGATTTTCCTAGACAACCTGACTTGCTGGCAAGTCTCAAGGGCAGGGGCGAGGAGATTATAATATTTTGGGGCTTCAATGTAGGTCACAGTGATGGATTTTAAAAAGTGATCTCACAAAAGGAAAACATAATTTAAAATTATCTGCCCTTCACTTTGAATATGCCAATGTCTTCTTCTTTAAAAAAATTACATCTGGGCTTAGAAATGAGAGCAGCATGTCATTTCCTTGAAAAAGAATAAGGATCTGTACAGAGTGAATAAATTATTATGGTGGTAGGGGTGTACTAAAAGGAATATAATAGTGTTAGTGGAGAAAGCAAACATGTAGGCAGGGTGATGAATGAGTGCTTTATACATTGAATCACATTTGGCTTTTGACACTGACCAAAATTAATTCTTCAAAAAGTTCAAGCTTTCTTCATCAGTTTACCTCTTCCTTTTCTTCTTAACAGACCTTCCCCATCCCTCCTATGCAACCTCCCCCACCACATACACACTCATACACAAGGCAGCTATAGGATGACTTGAGATCAAATAAAACCAACTAGAGCAAAGGACTCAAAAATAACCAAACAGATTTCTTGATTTTATTAGAAAAAAAATTTTACACGTAATTTAACAGCCTCTCTTTTAACTATTTCACACAGTATTTAAGAGAACATGAAGGGGTGCCTGGGTGGCTCAGTTGATTAAGAGTCTGCCTTCAGCTTAGATCATGATCCCTGGGTCCTAGGATTGAGCCCTGCCTCTGGCTTTCCTGCTCAGTGGGGAGTCTGCTTTTCCCTCTCCCTCTGCTCCTCCCCCTGCTTTTGCTCTCTCTCTCTCAAATAAATAAAATCTTTAAAAAAAGAAAAAGAGAACACTATATTCTCTTGAAAGGAACAAAAAAGATAATGCAATCTATCATTTATTCTAGGGTATCTTGCTCAATCCACACATTGTTCTTTCCGTATTTATTTCACTCTATATAGTACTGGCTTCTCATTCATAGGACCTTCAAAGTTTCACCTTCAGAACCACTAGCCCAAGACAAATTGGCACAGCAAGAAGTGATAGTTGCTCTGTGGGACTCAAGAGGAAAAATATACATTATTTCTTTCTAATCTGCTAAAGCACATTTGACTTGATTCCCATGTCGATTTTCATTTTGACAAGATAGATGGCAAAGGAAGCACAATTGTATAGATTTGCACATTTATTCCCATTTTCAAGGCACGAGTGGAGAAATCTTTCCTGGTTGATGACTTAACGTGTCCTGTCACTCTGTTCTTAAGTCTGAACATATTTGGAAATCAGGATGCTATAATTTGCCATTGCAGTATCCCATTAACTCACTGGGCTGAGCAGTACTTTGAAGTGTCAAGGGCAAAGAATTCTAATTCAACTGCCACCGATTTGTTACATCCACCTATGAGGCAAGGCACACTAATGCTGGGGGGTTAATTTTAAAAACTACCTTCAAGTTCAGGGAGAGATGAGCACATGTAGTAGGAGGGATGGATTTGTGAGCATCCCTTGCCACTTTCTTTACCCATTGCAGCTGAGGCATGTGCTGACAAGCTTTCTGCTATTAGAACTGGGAAAGTCTGGCACTGGGGAAGATTTTTGCCTTTATGGAGTCATATAACATATGTCTTAATGTCTTACATGATCTGATTATTTGGTTATCAGGGAAACTTTGATAACCAAAAGAAGGGAATGGAGTTTTAAAAACTATTTTTCACAAATCTGCCCCTTATGCAGGCCAAAAAAAAATGAAATTGCTCACTCTTAAAAAGCCTGTAGACTATGATCCAGTACATTTTGAAAAAACAAAAACAAAAGCCTCAGCCTGTGGTTTTGTATTTGGGAAAAAACATTCCATTTTCTCAATTCAAAAATCTAAATTTCTTAGGTAATGCATATTGCATAATAGTGGATTCCATTTTTTAAAGGTGAGAACTACTTCCACCTTTGTTTTATTGGACCCATGGGTTCTGCTTATGAGATATCACACCATACAATGAATCACTTATGTAGAGCATATGCTAGCTACATCCTAGAGGATGGCACACTGTCCTCACTGGTTATCACATTCAAGCTGGCCTCTCAAAGGCATCTTCAATAGGTTTTTACATCGTTCCACCAGCAAGCTTTCAGCCACTAGATTCTGACCACTAAATTCTTGTGGCTTCATGCCTACTCCTGTGCCACTAATCATCATTGGTTACTGCACCTCCTTTCCTGTAGAGTAGGTCTGTTGGTCCAATGTCATAGCATGTAAGATTGCTTGTCAGTAGATTAAATACCCAAATATTATGTTGACTGAAGCTCTGCAAGCAAGAAAGGCAAACTTATGTCTAATATATGTATTAGGTCCAATTAAGATAAGTCGCTGATCTTTCCAGAGTAGAAGGGATCCAGTTAGACTACTTGACATCAAGAGGCTGATTGATCTCAAGAGGCAGCACTGTCTGCTTTTGTCAGCAGCTATGCTGTTGTGCTTGTACAGTTTCCATCTCTGCCACAAAGACTATTCCTCAATGACTACTCCATTCAAGTGCCTATTGTTTTTTTTTTAAGATTTTATTTATTTATTCATGAGAATACACAGAGAGGAGAGAAAGAGGCAGAGACACAGGCAGAGGGAGAAGCAGGCTTCATGCAGGGAGCCCGACATGGTATTCGATCCCGGGTCTCCAGGATCGCGCCCTGGGCCAAAGGCAGGCACTAAACTGCTGCGCCACCCAGGGATCCCTCAAGTGCCTATTGTACCAGCACTTTGGCAGCCAATGACAGAAACAGATGGATGTCAACTGACCAAGTCATCCTGTCTTCCTTGTTGTTTGGTGTCTTTTCTCTGATAGGCACTCTCAGATAGGTCAGTGATGTTTGTTCCTGATGTGTCTTTTTCCAGGGCACTAAAAAACCCAGACCAACTGGTTTGTCATCACTGTCTGAGTCCACATATATTCTAATAGTAGATTTCATTCACCACAATGTCTAACTTCATCATCCAGGGATGGATGATGCCATGGTTTTGGGATCATATAATTCACTTAGCTATTTTATTTAATAGCCACAGACTATAGGTATAAACCATGCTGGCAATCTTGCTACCCACCGTTGGTGAAAAAGAAAGTGAAAGGAAAGAGGATGGTGGACTATGTGAAAATCTTTCACAACTCCAGAAATTACCTTCAAATTATCAATATCAAACTTAAATTAATATAACCCATTTTATTTACACTGTCACTATGTATAAGAGAGTCTAGCAAAATTTAGGAAGGAATCAAACAATTTATGAGGCATGATGCCTACCATCATAAAGTTGACAAAGTTGAAGGAAACAAAAATAAGTAGTCACATACACACAAATATAAGCAAGACAAATTCAAAGAGATAATTATGAGGGTGTGGAAGAGCATAAAGTTATATAGCTGAGGAAATATAACTAGAATAACAATTATGAGCAGATATAAAACTTGCCACAACATACAGAGACTTCTTGTATGGTCAGCTTGTGCTAATGTCAACATCTTTAGTAACAATGGTACATTTGTCAAAACTAAGAAATTGGGGATCCCTGGGTAGCTCAGAGGTTTAGCACCTGCCTTTGGCTGGGGCGTGATCCTGGAGTCCCGGGATCAAGTCCCACCTACGTCGGGCTCCCTGCATGGAGCCTGCTTTTCCCTCTGCCTGTGTCTCTGCCTCTCTCTCTCTCTCTCTCTCTCTCTCTCGCTCATAAATAAATAAATAAATAAATAAATAAATAAATAAATAAATAAAATCTTTAATAAAAAAAACTAAGAAATTAACCTTGGTGCATTACTTTTAACTAAACTAGAAACTTTATTTGGATTTCATTGGTTTTTTTTTACCAATATTCTTTTTCTGTTTTAGAAATTGATCCAGAATACAACACTCTATTTAGAATATAAATATTTTTAAGTCATAACTTCCATCCTCAATTATAATCTTTGATAGAGGTTGTGTGGTAAGGTAGAATTGAGTTCTAGAGTCAAAAATACCTGGTTTCAGCTCTTCTTTTGCTAATTATCTTACAACTAACTGTTAACACTAGCCATGAAACTTAACCTTTTTAGTCACAATGTGCTCGTTAATGAAATGGGAATAATAACAGTACCGACTTCTGGGTTGTCATTTTAAGTAAGGAAGTGTATTTAAAGTGCTTAACTGGTGTTTGGACCTAGCATGTAATGACTGTTGGCAAATATAATGTTTGATTATATTAATTCACTTAAAAAATAGATGTGTTAAAGTGAAATAAACCCAGAGATTTAAAAATATTTAATATGATGCAAGAATGGCAGTGTATTTTAAATGTCAAATTAACATTATATGTTCTAAAAGCTGGAGTTCAAAATAGAGACAAAGTTTTGGATTGGGATACACAAGAAAAAGGGTTGAATGTTTTAGATGTCCATTTCAAAGAGCACAAAATAAATCTGAAGAAGGAGGAGGAGATGGGTTTAACAATAACAATGGATTTAATGAATGTGAATAGTTATGGGGAGGCTAAAGAAGGAAACTGGGATAGTTGTGATGGACGTTCATTATCAGAGTAAGAAAATTAGACAATTCTTTAGGCCATTGAAGATTTGGTTCCACAAAAGTATGGTTTCATGAAGTAGACAGAATTTATTGGTCATAGGGTGGGTCCTTTTGGAAGCACATTAACTCTCGTTAATGGCCCATTAGGAAGATATGTGAAATACCACAAAAATTTTAGGCTGTATTACAGGATTCCTAGATATGTGGACAGGTACTTAATTTACACTTAAACACATTTGGAATGTTATTCTTTGGAGCTTTTAAAAGTAATTTTAGCTCCTGTGCAATAATCACATGAAACATTTCTGGATCAATTTTCATTTGGAAACCACCCACTTGGTTAATTGCAGATAGGAGGGTGAAAATTCTCAACAACTTATTGAAAATATAAGCTATTTTGGTCTATATCCTTGTGGGTTAATATGAGAAGCATTTATCAAGATTTTATTGGCATTGTCTCAGTCATGACTTTCATATTTATTGTTTTAGGTGCAACAGGAATTATTGCACATACTCCAAGATTTATTTGTGAATATTTTCCATAGATCCACAGTGTAAAATAGTGATATGAAATACTAAGGAGAATTCCTCTGGACTTGGTGTCAAAAGGTTCATGTCCAGGCTGTAGGACTTTTAAATTATCATCCACATGACTTGGACAACTCTTAGAATTTCTGGGCTATATTTTCTTTAACTACAAATTGTGATATATAACAACAACTTCTCAAACTTAATATAAGGATCAAATCAAATACTGAATGCAGGAATATTTTGTAAATTGCAAAAACTTATAAAATATCAATCGTTGGTTTATTATACTCTCCAACTATTTCAATATGCTAGAATTCCCATGGTCAGGGTTAAGAAAGATGAACAATTCATGTCTGTGAATTTCGTTGTATCAAATACCTTTTTACTTTATTTCCCACCATTTGTCATTTATGTTGTGAAAGAGGCAATGAAATACCATGAATTTTACCCTGAATACTTTTTTCCTCTGGATCCATTTCCAAATAACAAAAGTGTAAAGTAACAAAAGGGGTAAAATACTGGGAAAAAATGTGAAATTAAATGACTTACCTGTCAGGATAATGAACCATTTAGTCTTCTTCCCATTGAACTGACTACGGTATCTTTCTTTTTACCCTTAGGTTCAAAACATACCCTTTTTTCATTTCTCATAAACATTCTCTAATGATGTCCTCAAATGAGAGAAAGGATTATAAATGAGGTAGAGAGTCTGACTCATGAAGAGAAATGAAGAGCTCTTTAAAATATATATATACTTCTAAAGAAATGGATTCTATAGTCAGACAGTTGTCCCCAGTTCCCAGAAGTTCAAACCCAGTGATTAGCAAGGAGAGCCAGATGTGATAAATAGGTTTGTAGAACCTCTTGGTTTTGGTGAAATTTTTTCAAATGAGTAAATGATTAAAATGGCTCAATGAAAATCACATGCAAAAGGGTGAAATATAATGACTATCTGATCTGTTAAAAGGAAAAAGCTTTTAAAGTAATCGATCTTTTCCACAACAATTTATGTCATAGCCTCTTGAGATGATCCCATCTTAAATGGGGAAGTGACAAAGAAATATATATCTAATATACTTGTTCAATGGATAGATTTTCAGTAGCCTAAGAAAATGCTTTTGAGAGCTTTCATTTTTAAAGGAGACTACACATTAGATCCTTGTGGATGATCTTATGTTTAGTTTTAGCCTTGTTATTGGAAAGGATTAGGAGGTAGGGAATTGAAACCAACACTTTTTTCTTCAGACTTGATGGGCAATCATGTAGCAATCATTTAACCTCCATGTGCTTCATTGCTAGCATCTCTCAAAGGAGTACACTAATGTATGTCACACTAATGCTTGCCATCCATCTATTTCATGGACACATTACAAGGGTTAACTAATAAGGCTGATAAGCACTTTGCAAATTCAAAGCAAAAAGTAGAAGTGCTAAGTAAGCTAAATAGAAAGAAAAAAACCCACCTGATGGTCAACTGATTTGAATTTTCACTGATTAATGGATTTCATGAATACTTTCTTCTATTCTCTGCAATAAAGTCAGGTCATTTTATTTTTTTAAACTTATTTTGAAGGTGTAAGGAATGAACATTGCATGCATGATTTCTAATGTGAAAAAATGTTTCATATTGCTCAGGTGTTTTAGTTTTCAAGATATACTACAGTTCTGCATCACTTTTTATATAGACATTACAAGTTGTTTTTTTTAGTAACTCTGCTGTAATATTATCTTGTGGTGGAATATGTCATAATGGCAGAAGTGTAAAATACTCTAATTGGTCAGAAAACTAGGAGAGCAAAGATTAAGATTCCCTTGGCTTCTGAAGAAATATATCTCAACCATGAGAAAGATCAACTCAGAGGGAAGGGGCATTTTTTTTTTCCATCTTGGATTAATATTCAGCCCTAGCCATACCTACTTCAGCTGTCAGGAAGGAGACTAATTAGTGCCGGTGATGATGGGAGTTTTTGTGATGCCAACTTTTGTCTTTTAAGAACTGGATTAAACTCAAAATCATTTCCCACACTCTGCAAAATGAAATGCTTTAACTATGTCTCAGGAAAGTCACAGATGAAATCATTTCCATCAGACGTTGACATTATAGCTATAACTAGAGGTGGACAGTGAAGTACAAAGTAGGGTAATCATATAGGATAATACGTACCGATCAAACTTTGCTCTGCATATCAGTCAGCTTGGGCTACCATAACAAAATACCGCGGACTAGGTGGCTTAAACAACAGACCTTTATCCTCTCACAGTTCGAGGCTAGATAGAAATCCGTGATCAAGGTGCCAATAAATTCAGTTTCTGATGAGAGCTCTCTTCCCTAATTCTAGACAGTTACTTTCTTGCTGTATCCTCACATGGCCTTTTCTCTATGATCATGTAGAGACAGAGCTCTGGGGTCTTTTTCTCTTCTTATAAGGACTTTGGTTCTATCTAAATAAGGCCTCCACATTTATGATTTCTTTGAACCCTAAATACCCCTATACAGTCCCTATTTTGAAACACAATCACATTGGGGGTTGGACTTCAAAATATGAATTTTGGAGAGATACAGTTTAATCCATAACACAATGACATGTCAGATAATTGAGACCTAAGTTTTCTCTACTTGACTATTCTAGATACTGCAGAACTATAACTATATACTTTATAAGTGTGTAGACTAAGCATAAAACACAATTCTCTCATATTAATTTATATATACAATGATGTTTATTTTATTTGAATGATAGTGATGTAGTTAGGAACAATATGTTAAAAGCAGACCATCTCCAATTTGTAAACAGTTGTTGAGAGACAGTAAAACTGTCCCTTATCCCTCTAAGGATCAAAGAGCTAGTTGGAAAAACTGAGTAATATGACTGTTAACTATACAGGTGTCAAGTATGTGGGAGCTCTGACTTGCATTAAGTGGCTTCCATGAGGAATCCCAAGGGGACATGAGCTTATTCCTTATTTTGAACTTTGCTCTTTTGCTCTCTATCACCAGTGTAGGGATATTTCAGTAGGTGTATAAGCTCAAAATGTCCTGTCTGTAATGATCACATAATAAGCCAGCTTCACTGAGCTACTTTAGTACTTGTTAGAACAAAATAAAGCATAGCTTAAGAGATAAAAATTAAAAGAATATGCATAAGAAGGCACTATGTGATATGAATAGCTACTAAAAAACTCAACTTAGCAGAGAAAGTATTATATAAACCTGAAAAGTATTGATCCTTTGAGTTATTATAACAAGACAGATGGACTGGAACTTGGCTATATGAACTCAGGAATGGCAAAGAGAAGAAATATCTTTAGATGGATAGGAACATCATTTCAAGGTCAGTGGCAGGGGTATACTTTGCTTATCCAGACTATCAACTTACTTTTCCTGTATTCTGTGGTTCTGCTTTAAGACAATAGTGGTAGGAGTAATGATCTCAAGGGTAATCTGTTAAGAGATCTGGTTACTTAGAGAACTTTTGGACAAAATACTTGCTAAATTTATATTTATTAACTCAAAAGAATATTTTTGTGTGTGTGCCAGGCCATTCTTGAGGTCCTGAAGACATTAAAGAATGACACATATAGTAGGTCGCCTCATAAAGCAATCACTACAACTATACTTCTAAAAAGTGAACTTTTGTCTAAAATACAAAAAGTATATTATTTGTGACCTATGAAGTTTACACTTTGTTTTGTCTTGCTGTTTTGTACCTACCATTTACTTTATGTCTCTTGTACATCTTCAAGAAGCACTGGTTTTTCTCCAGCAGTTATGTTACAACCTATGAAAGGATCATTTTGCAGCTCAGCTGTACTCCTAGCACTGTCTTGAGAATGCAAGGAAAAGAGGCTCTTTTGTCCCCAAATTCATTTGACCCAACTCTTAATACCTTTCATCTGTCTATAATATTTTAAACTTTTTTAAGGAGTTATCATGCTTGTCTCATTTCATCCTCACAAGGGGTGAAGTTCCAAGGCCAAATTGTTCTCCACACTGCCAGCTGGCTCCTTGAATTTCTGGCTTTGACTTCCCAGTGTGCCACTAAATATTGAACAGGGAAGTTAAACAGGAACTTCCTGACACCATATTTCTGTCCCAGGCAATGGCAATTCATATCCTCCGACAATTTATTCTTCTTACATGTGAGCAGAGAAACAACTTTTTCTTATCAACAGTCCAGACTTAGATTTAATATGTCAGATAATCAATCTGATTAAGAAACACACATAAATGAATAATACGGCTTTAGAAATGATTCTATATTGAGGGATACAGCTTGTCAATTTTCTTATTACTCTTGCCTTTCTAAGGAAAGTGGTTTCCTGGACCTTCATTTGCCATTAGGATGAATAAAGGCAGGCATCATGTATCACATTTCCAGGAAGCAGGTTGCCGTAACATATGGCAACATGCTTGGATGTCCTGGATGTCAGGAGACCAACCAGAAGGTCAGAAACTGAAAATTGTTTTGCAGAATAGTTTGAGTGACTGCCTTAAGGTTATAAAGGTAAAATGCTATCTATCTATCTATCTATCTATCTATCTATCTATCTATCTATATAGTATATTTCAACCTTTAGAAGTGAAACTATAATGGAAATGAAAGTAGAGATAGCAGAGTATGACTTGCTCTTTGCACGTAGTATTTTAAGGGCTCCTCTGAAATTTTCAAAACTGACAAACATTTTATAGCATTTCAAGTGAAATAAAACATTTTCAAAGTTCTCTTTTTTTCTTAAAATTAGTGATATACGTGAATATATAAAACTTAGATTCTGCAATAAGTTAATTATTTTGTCAAGACAACTGAAGTATTATTAGTTTGTGTTGGGTGGCAGAAAATTACAAGATTCAGAGTAGATACATATTCAACGCCAGGGTACAAAATAGATGAAATATTTAATATTTTCAAAACATAAATGGCATAGAAATAGCCTTAAAAACAGAATATGCAAGACAGTATTTTTTCAGAGTCTCTCAATAAAAATGCCATGAAATCAGAAATTGGGAGCAAATGTATATGCTATCTCTACATTGGATGCCTACTATGTAAACTCTCCATGATATCAAATTAAGAAATGGGGCAGGGAAACATCTTTCTTCCAATTCTTGGTGAAAGTGTAAATAATGATACTGGATTGGAATTTAACAATAAATATTGAGAGTTAAAAACATGACTATAGTCTGACACCAGGAATCATGCTTTCAAGAAACTAATAATAAAATAATCCAAAATATAATTAAGAAGTGAAAGCCTTCTACGTATCTGACAACAGGGAATCAATCAATCAGCACTTTATATTACATATATACTATATACACATATAGCACATAACATAATTATAGATATAATTATACCTAATTAAATACTATATGAAAATATCTTTTTGAAACTTCTAATAATATGACCAAATGCTTTTAACATAAGTATTTACAAACCTATTGAAAATAAGATTGCATGAATAATATGACTTCAAATACAATATTTTAATAATTTATATTTGTGGCAATGGAATAACAAATGACTTTTGAAAGCCATTATGTTAAACTTTACTCTTAAAGCTTTTCCAATAACTTAATTTGTAAAATACTTTAAAGTTGTCTGGAGAAATGGGTTTTCATGTAAAGAAATCCTTGGAGAGTTACACTTAGGAACAGTGAAGCAGTGAGAGTAAAGATGAGTCATTCTAACATATATTAAGTAAGTAGACTTCTGAAATATTGCTTTAAATCCTATAAGATGCTTCGGGAATTGTACTTATTAGCAGGGGATTCTCTCACAAAAGGGAGCAATAGTTCTTAGTGGCCCTTTTTTTCATATCATGTCTTTTTCAGAAATCACAAATGTATCAAAATTTGTGACTATGCCCTTACTTACTAAACGGTGATTATCTCTGAAGAATATTCTTGGTGGGGATATTCAGGGACTAAGCGCTCTTCACAATGCAGGAAAGAATTAGGTTGACTGGTTTTCTTTGCAATATTTTCTCAAAAAACTATTGTTTAGGCTTTTGAACATGAATCTCTTACCATATAGAAAAAATCTCTGATACTTCAACTGAATCATTTCACATTGTTAAATGACTCACAAACAACCAAAAGACTCACTAAACTGAGCTAGTTAATATTTGCCTTAATCAGCGAAGTCAGAAAGGTTTAGGATAGAAAAAGAGGATGTATGTGAATGGGAAAAAATGAGAAGCCAGGATTTACAGAGGGGCCAGACTGAGCTCCTTATCTGTGGTGGCAGAGGGACATCACCAATTAATTTAGACTGTTTTATATTTTTCTTTCTAAAGTGCTGCCACATTTGAATCTCTATGATGGAGAACAGATTGCATTAGCATTCTTACTGATAATAGACTCCACAGCCAAGCAAGGAAATTGAGAAGAGGTCACAAGGAAACCAATAAGAGTTGGTAAAGAATCCTAACATTAGGGGCACCTGGTTGGCTCAGTCGGTTAAGCGTCTGCCATCAGCTCAGGCCATGATCCCTGGGTCCTGGGACAGAGCTCTGCTCAGCGGGGAGTCTGAAGAATTCTCTCCCTTGCTCTCCCTCTCCTCCTGCTTATATGCACTGTCTCTCTCAAATAAATAAATAAATTTAAAAGAAAAGAACCCTAACATTAACAACAGTGGGAAACTATTATGACTTCTAATCTTGAAGCCAAGGAGGACCAATTTCTCGGGAATCAGAGAAAACTGACAGAGGAAAAGAGCCACCTGCTAGGAGACAGAAGCTGTGCCCCGGGTAGGAGGAACATTGTCAACTGCTGTGAGGTGTCCAGAAAGCAGCCAGCATGATGGATAATCTGATATTGCTGTCCTCCTTGCCTCTCATTGACTAAATCCAAGTTCAAGAGAGACTCTATTGATAAAATCATAAAGGTTAGTCTCAAGGTCACAGAACAAGATGCAGAGAAGATCTGAAAAACACAAATTATTCAGGCTAAAGATATATTTAGTGATGACATCTTTTAAATTCAATCCTCACTCTCTTTCCTGGGTCTAGGTTACAACTATAGATATTAATAAAAATTGAGTATTTTAACTGTGAGCAAGGAATAATAGAAGTCTGTGGGAGAGCAGGACCTCAGTGGGTAAAAGAAAGAATAAGAACAGGGAAACACATGAATGACAACACCTTTATGCATGTGGCAGAAGCCAATTATTCCTGCCACCAGTCCATACTGAAAACAGTACAAAAGATGGTGGGACATAGCCAGGCCTGCTGAGGTCGGCTGTCCCATCCCCGCAGCCCCCACATTAATGCACCTCTGATACCCTTGCAGATAGTCACATATGCAGTTCTCTGTTGCCCTTCTCATGATTGGTTTTTTGAGCTGTTTTTCCTTCTTTGTTTACACGTTTACACATACTTTACATTGTACGATAATAAAACCAAGAGCCAACCCGGAGTGGGGGCTTCACCTCGGCACCTGAACATCTTGACGGTGCCTGACGGTGTAACCCCTTCAGGCCGTTCTTTGCTCCAAGATACTGGACTCTGAGTCACCATTTCATCTCTCATCAGAATGCACCACATGGCAAAAGTCTTACAAGAGGGTAAAAAGTAGCTGATATTTCATCTATTTCAAGAATCCTGAAGGGAGATTAGATCTTTCTGGTTAGAGGTGAGTCAGAAACCGATGGGAACTTCTTCATAGAGACTTGGTGAGATTCTAAACACAAGCAGAGTAACTTTAAGGCCCATGTGACAAAATGTGGCTAAAAGTTGGGGACTGTGACATTCTCAACCTCCTTTCTTGGAGTCCAGATTAGAGACTATCATAGTCAACATGGATGGGGAGCTTTTCATGGCAAAGAGAGTAAGCAGTGAGGCTTCACCAGCAACTTACCCAAGGGTGTTTTAGAGCATGGTATAAGGAAAAAGGCAAATAATACTTGGTGACTGACTTCTTTTTCTTTTTTTTTTTTTTAATTAAAGATTATTTATTTATTTATTCATGAGAGACACAGTGAGAAAGGCAGAAACATAGGCAGAGGGTGAAGCAGGCTCCTGACAGGGACTTGATCCCAGGATCTTGAGGTTAACAAGATGAGCCAAAGGCGGATGCTCAACCACTGAGCCACCCAGGTGCCCCTGGTGACTGACTTCTACAAGCGACACTACCATACAGGGGCAGCAGCAAAGCTGCGACTCCAAATTAACTTCATTAAAAGTATGGAGAGATGGGTAGTTGAGAGGAAATGGGAGAAAATAAAGGGCAAGGTCCTTTCAGCCTCTTTGGGATTTCTGCCCTTGATCTTGAGTTTCCTGCTGACTGTAGCAGCAGCCAAAGGGCTGGTCCAGGCCTGGGGTACCACTTCAGCCAGAGAGGAGCTATGAGAAGAGATATTTGCAGTAGAAGAAAGCGATTTTCAACTTTGAACAATCTGTTGAAAATTGCTGTTTTAAAATGTTTTTCACTTCTAAATTTTCCTTTCAGCAGAGCTTTGGTTGTTTTTCCCATCTGCCTCTGACTAGATGCTAAGCCTTTGAGAGCTCATATATGGCAGTCCCAGTAACAGCATGGGGATATTTTGATGGGTTGTGATTTCCTAAAATCAGGCTGATATCACTCATGTTCCCATAATTCACTTATTTGCAATCAAATTGACCTTGTTTTCTGGTCCAGATTGGTGAATCTTAATATGGATAAACCTGCAGGACATTATGCTAGGTAAAATAAGACAGAAAGAGAAAGACAAAGGCTGTTTGATGTCACTTACATGTAGACTCTAAAAACAAAAACCAAACAAAAAATTTGCATAGAAACAATAGAATGATGGTTGCCATGGACTAGAGGGAGGAGGCAATGGATTAATAGAGATTAAAGGGCACAAACTTTAAGTTATTGATTTCAGAATAATAAAATATGAGGATTAAATGTATGGTGACTATAGTTAATAGTACAATATTGCATACTTGAAAGTTGTTGAAAGTAGATCTTACACACTTGCCTCCCTCGAAAAAGATGTTACCTCTGTTAACTATGTGAGGTGATCTTGATAATCATTCTACAATATGTATGCCTATCAAGTCATTGTGTTGTATATTTTAAATTTATACCTTTATAGTTGTCACTTATTCCTCAGTAAAGATAAAAAAAAAAGATTGCTTAATCTTGGGATATACGGATATGATTTCTGTTATCATCCATTGTAAACTTAAAGTTTGGATAACATAAAAATTCTATAAAAAAAGCCCAGCCAGCAGGGCTATCCCTAAACACCCATTTCTATAAGTGACTTTGTAAACTAATGTGTTATTACCTTATTTGGGATGTGGTAATTCACAATACTTCTGTACTTACTATTTTTGGGGGTGTGGGGAGAAGGGAGGGACAATAGGGCTCTACAGTTTTCATATTTTCTGTGCTCTATAGAGGAATATAATAGAAATAGAAATTGAGATGGCACCCCTTGAAGAGAAATCAGCTATATTAACTTTATCATAACTTTGAAGCTAATCCTCATTGAAAAATTCTTGGTCATGTTTTTCATTGTATTGAGAAGCCAGGGATGAAAGAAGAAAATGAATGATAAGGCAATGCTTGGTGACTTTCTGAAATTCACTTAATTCATTGGTGAATATATTCCTTTTATCTTAGGCAAGCATATCAGAATCTATGTTTAGGTACTTAAACTGTAGGAGGCAGATCTACTCGACATATTACTAAAAGGCATCCACTGAACAGCCCAGATGATGGGTGTACTGTTTTCCCAATATAATTAATGAAGAACACGCTTGGCAGTACCGTATAAATCCATCAGCTCTGTTGTATCTTGGTCTCTGTCTTTGAAAAGGAAACATTTGAGTTCTTAGTATCATATACTTATTAAATGTTATTTTGAAATAAATATATTAATCCCTATAGTTTCACCACAGTAAAACTGTTTATTCTTTTATTTTTTTCTCCATAGATTTAATCGTGTTTGCCAAGTCCTTGTGTTCACTCTAACACAATATATGCTGTAAAACTGCTTTATTTCAAATTGGATATGACACAATAACAGGAGTAGAAGTGATTCAAAGTGGCCTTTGTGACATGGTTGGTTACTGGAAAAGGTAATTTATTTTAAATACTATTTTAAAAGCATTGATATGTAATGGAATATTTACACAAAATTAATAATTTTAAAAAGCAATTTTTTAAAAACACAATGGAAAAACAGTGACAAAGATGAAGGAACTTTATTAACGGTGTGTTGATTAGTGAAAATGGATCTCAAACTACAAGAAAGTTCAAGTTTTGAACACCAAATATATATTGATAGCCAAACCATTGTATCTCTCATTTAAATAAGGAAAAATTAAATTATATAAGGGAAATGAAGTTTGAATTCTATTTTGTAGTTTTATGTGTAGGAGCAGTTTGGGAGCATAATTTAGTTTACTGTTTCTTACAGGTGTGTTTTCAATGTAACATATTCTATGTTGGGGCGTTAGGAAATGTTGATTTCCTAGATGTAAAGAATCCAAAAGACAAAATTAGCTAATATGTTATTGTAAAAGTCTATTTATATTAATGATGATGGAAGGTATCCTGAAGATATACAAAATATGAAGAATATATTGTTGTATATGGATCTTCTAGCTAATTGTGTCCCAAATCAAAGAATTATGTTAATACCATTGAGGCAGTTTTTATACACAGTATATATAGAGATAGTGCCAAAATAGTACTGATCAGTTTTTGCTGTCATTGATCTTGTTTTTCTCTTCCAAGTCTCCAAAAAAATGTTAAGCATCATTTGCAGACTGCCAAAGTTTTGTTTGGTGTATGTGTGTGTTGTAGGTGGTAGGCTTGCTGTCTTTCAGGTCTGTTGCATTCCCTCTGACTTCTATAGAGTATATGCAGCAGCAATACAAAATCACCTTAAAGAACTGATTGCCTGGACGCCTGAGTGTCTCAGTGGTTGCGTGTCTGCCTTTGGCTCAGGTTGTGATTCCCAGGGTCCTGGGATCGAGTCACACATCAGGATCCTGGCAAGGAGTCTGCATCTCCCTCTACGTCTCTGCCTCTCTGTGTGTGTCTCTCATGAATGAATACTAAATAAAATCTTTTTTTAAAAAACTAATTATCTGTCTCCTATAACATTTAGAAAAAGAGATGAAGAATATCCTGTAATTTTAGTAAATTACTAAACCAGGAACCAATAATAAAACTCAGGCAGTGCAGAAAAAAATTTATCTAGGCATCTCGAGACCTCTGTGAACCTAACAGCTTTTCTCAATTCTTCTATCTTTCTCTCTTTCTGTTTAAATAGTTTGTAGAAACAAAAGGATGTGGAAAGTCAATACCAAAAAGTGAGAAAATGTATCTGTTAAAATCTAACTTTTGTTTTTCCTCAATGAGGCTTAGTCTCTAAAAGTCTGAGAACAAAATAATTCATGGAATATTCTAATATGAGGTGTTAGACAATTTACAGAGGACTTGAGGGAAAAAAAAAGGTTTTCAAATATTGGCCTAATATTTTCAAGGGTGTGAAAAAGGTGACAATTAAAAAGGCAAGACCAAAAAGAATATTCCTTTTGATAAATTTGTTGTAGTCTTGTGGAATTTTCCCCTTCTCCTCAAATGAATTGGGAGAAACTACCTGGGGATGATGCAGAAAGATTGGTGCATGTCTCTTGGTGCTTCAGGACGCACACTCCTGGTTTCTACAGTGCCCCGAGGAGCTTACATGCACATGTATAGATTGTGGCTAACCACTGAGATAACATTAAAGAATGGGAGAGAGAAGGGGGCTGGGTGGGAGAGGGGAGAAGATTGACCTATACTCTCTTGGTATTATGGTGTGAATTATTTCCTCTCTTAAAATTCATATGTTGAAGTTCTTTTTTTTTTTTTTTTTGGATAATATAGTTGTTCTTTTTAAATTTATTTTTTATTGGTGTTCAATTTGCCAACATATAGCATAACACCCAGTGCTCATCCCATCAAGTGCCCCCCTCAGTGCCCATCACCCAGTCACACCCACCTCCCTTTCTACCACCCCTTGTTTGTTTCCCGGAGTTAGGAGTCTCTCATGTTCTGTCTCCCTTTCTGATATGTCACACTCATTTGTTGAAGTTCTAACCCCTGATTCCTCAGAAAATATATTTAGAGATAGGCTCTTTAAAGAGGTCATTAAAGCTAACAGGTTATTAGGATGGCCTTTAATTCAAAATGACTAATGTGCTTATCAGCAGAGATGATTAGGGGAAAGGAGATTAAGACACAGATATAGAGAGAGTTAAGAGGATATTGAAAGAAGATGACCATTTATAAGCCATATAGTAGAGTCTCAGAGGAAACCAACACTGGCAGCACTTTGATCTTGGACTTCCAATCTCTAAAACTATGAAGTACTAAATTTCTGTGTTTTAAGCCACCCAAGATGTGGTATGTTGTCATGGCAATCCCACCTAACTAATACAATTGGGAATTGACTAAATTTCTACTTCAGGTACGAGAGAATGATAGTATTTTTCAAAGACCAATAGGGGCCTCACAGAAGAGAGTAGACTTGCTCAACATGATCAATGAAACATACCTGAAAGGTCACTGTAACCCAACAAACAACATAGACTGAGACATGTCTGGGGCCTAAAGGATGAAATTAATCCTACTTTGAATCTATTTCCCTGAGAGAAAGAGCTTTAAAAATCCACCAAATTTAGAGAAACCAATGCAAAATGGCAGTAGTCATCAAGTAGAACAGTTCTTACCCTTTACTTTGCCTCCTTTTTCCAATGCATCTTCAAACATGGAAGAAGTCAGAGCCATGGTTGTTAGCACATTAGTGGAGAAGAGGATAGAAAAAGCTCACTTCTCCTACCAATCTGTTTGACCCAAAAACAGTACTGAGTGGGAAAGAGCTTCAACTTTAAAGTTAGAAGAATAGGTTATTTAGATTGGATATTTTACCACTGAACCACTTGTTGATGACCAAAAGTCTGTTGTTAGGGCAGCCCGGGTGGCTCAGCAGTTCAGCACCGCCTTCAGCCCAGGGTGTGATCCTGGAGTCCCGGGATCGAGTCCCACTTCAGGCTCCCTGCATGGAGTCTGCTTCTCCCTCTGCCTGTGTCTCTGCCTCTGTGTGTGTGTGTGTCTCATGAATAAATAAATAAACAAATCTTAAAAAAAAAAAAAGTCTGTTATTATATAGAAGTAACTTGAAAAGTAGTAGAACCAGAGTGAGATGTTATCCAGGTACAAAGAAATGTATGGAAAATTAAGATGCGTTCTGTTTATCCTCTATGGAGTTCTGTTTATGCAATGTTAGGATTATGTTAACTATGTACTTCAATGAAAGTCAATTCCAAGCATAACACATTGCTCTTAGAAAGTACTTGGGGACTTCTTGAGAATCAAACTAGCAGGAGCTAGTAGGCCCTATAAAATGCATTATGCCATTTAATCCTCTTAGAAACCCTGCAAATCTCCATTTTTGTTGGATACAGTCCAAATGACTTCTCAATTCCCTACATCTGGAAGAGCCTGGAATTTGAACCACTATATGTCTGTTATTAAAGTCCAGACATGTTCAGCTAGGCCTGATTTTATTCCCCTCTACCACTTGGTAATTTCTCATTAAGTAGTTTTAAAAAGAAAATTGATGTAAAGTTCCTCCTGAATTAAAGATATTTGTCAAACAAAACTTTAAAATAAACAATGCTTTGGCTCTCTTTTTTTTTTTAATTTTTTTAAATTTTATTATTTTTTTAATTTATTTTTTATTTATTTTTTATTGGTGTTCAATTTACTAACATACAGAATAACCCCCAGTGCCCATCACCCATTCACTCCCACCCCCCCGCCCTCCTCCCCTTCTACCACCCCTAGTTCGTTTCCCAGAGTTAGCAGTCTTTACGTTCTGTCTCCCTTTCTGATATTTCCCACACATTTCTTCTCCCTTCCCTTATATTCCCTTTCACTATTATTTATATTCCCCAAATGAATGAGAACATATAATGTTTGTCCTTCTCCGACTGACTTACTTCACTCAGCATAATACCCTCCAGTTCCATCCACGTTGAAGCAAATGGTGGGTATTTGTCATTTCTAATAGCTGAGGAATATTCCATTGTATACATAAACCACATCTTCTTTATCCATTCATCTTTCGATGGACACCGAGGCTCCTTCCACAGTTTGGCTATCGTGCCGTTGCTGCTATAAACATCGGGGTGCAGGTGTCCCGGCGTTTCATTGCATCTGTATCTTTGGGGTAAATCCCCAACAGTGCAATTGCTGGGGCGTAGGGCAGGTCTATTTTTAACTGTTTGAGGAACCTCCACACAGTTTTCCAGAGTGGCTGCACCAGTTCACATTCCCACCAACAGTGTATGAGGGTTCCCTTTTCTCCGCATCCTCTCTAACATTTGCTGTTTCCTGCCTTGTTAATTTTCCCCATTCTCACTGGTGTGAGGTGGTATCTCATTGTGGTTTTGATTTGTATTTCCCTGATGGCCAGTGATGCAGAGCATTTTCTAATATGCATGTTGGCCATGTCTATGTCTTCCTCTGTGAGATTTCTGTTCATGTCTTTTGGCCATTTCATGATTGGATTGCTTGTTTCTTTGGTGTTGAGTTTAATAAGTTCTTTATAGATCTTGAAAACTAGCCTTTATCTGATATGTCATTTGCAAATATCTTCTCCCATTCTGTAGGTTGTCTTTGAGTTTTGTTGACTGTATCCTTTGCTGTGCAAAAGCTTCTTATCTTGATGAAGTCCCAATAGTTCATTTTTGCTTTTGTTTCTTTTGCCTTCGTGGATGTATCTTGCAAGAAGTTACTGTGGCCGAGTTCAAAAAGGGTGTTGCCTGTGTTCTCCTCTAGGATTTTGATGGAATCTTGTCTCACATTTAGATCTTTCATCCATTTTGAGTTTATCTTTGTGTATGGTGCAAGAGAGTGGTCTAGTTTCATTCTTCTGCATGTGGATGTCCAATTTTCCCAGCACCATTTATTGAAGAGACTGTCTTTCTTCCAATGGATAGTCTTTCCTCCTTTATCGAATATTAGTTGACCATAAAGTTCAGGGTCCACTTCTGGGTTCTTTATTCTGTTCCACTGATCTATGTGTCTGTTTTTGTGCCAGGACCACACTGTCTTGATGACCACAGCTTTGTAGTACAACCTGAAATCTGGCATTGTGATGCCCCCAGATATGGTTTTCTTTTATAAAATTCCCCTGGCTATTCGGGGTCTTTTCTGATTCCACACAAATCTTAAAATAATTTGTTCTAACTCTCTGAAGAAAGTCCATGGTATTTTGATAGGGATTGCATTAAACGTGTATATTGCCCTGGGTAACATTGACATTTTCACAATATTAATTTTGCCAATCCATGAGCATGGAATATTTTTCCATCTCTTGGTGTCTTCCTCAATTTCTTTCAGAAGTGTTCTATAGTTTTTAGGGTATAGATCCGTTACCTCTTTGGTTAGGTTTATTCCTAGGTATCTTATGCTTTGGGGTGCAATTGTAAATGGGATTGACTCCTTAATTTCTCTTTCTTCAGTCTCATTGTTAGTGTATAGAAATGCCACTGATTTCTGGGCATTGATTTTGTATCCTGCCACGCTACCAAATTGCTGTATGAGTTCTAGCAATCTTGGGGTGGAGACTTTTGGGTTTTTTATGTAGAGTATCATGTCATCGGCGAAGAGGGAGAGTTTGACTTCTTCTTTGCTAATTTGAATGCCTACTATGAATTTTTAAACATAAAACTGATCTCATGGAGGATAGCATAATTTTTAAAATTACTCATTAGAGGTCTGATTTATTTTTATTGTTTAATATACAGGAGAAAATGCAAAAAGCCACAATGAGATTCGCTGACTACTATAGAGAAGAATATGACATATCAACCATTTCTGCTGATTTTTTTTAAAAAAGTTTCCTTACAAGTGAATAAACAACCAAAATGCAGAACCAAGCCTATCAATGCAAAAACCAGAATGACAGTGGCCAGAGGGGAAGAGTTGGGAGATGAGCAAAATGGGTGAAGGGGAGTGGGAAATACAAGCTTTCAGTTATGGAATAAAAGGTACAGCATCAGGAATATAGTCAGTGGTATTATAATAGCACTGTATGGTGACAGATGGTAGCTACACTTGTGGTGAACATAACATAATGTATAAACTTGTTGAGTCCCTATGCTCTACACCTGAAACTAATAACATTGTGTGTCAACTATACTTAAAGAAAATTTCCTTCAGTTTCAAAGATTCCATTCCCAAAGTTATGTGTATGTTTTAAAACCAATATTGTATAGGGAAATATACATGAGAGATAAAAAGCTACTTATTAACTAGAATCCATCTTGTGTGGTACTCATTATTACAACAGCTTAATTTAAATGTTTTTGACAGAGCATTTATGCTGTTTGGTAAGTAGCTAGAGTACATGGAAAGCTCCTCCAGCAACACTTGGTAGATCCGTAATGCCCTTAAAAAAAAGAGAAGAAAGAAGAAAGAAGAAAGAAGAAGAAAAGAAGAAGAAGAAGAAGAAGAAGAAGAAGAAGAAGAAGAAGAAGAAGAAAGAAAGAAGAAAGAAGAAGAAGAAGAAGGAAGAAGAAGAAGGAGGAGGAGGAGGGGAGGAGGGGGAGGAGGAGGAGCAGGAGGAGGAGGAGGAGGAGGAGAAGGAGGAGAGTCCTGAATCTATCTTGGCAGTTATTTGCAATTTTCCCACTAGGAAATCTGTTTTGTGCATATTGTGTATTTATTTGAACTTTATAACAGATGTAGAGTATATTTTGCCTTGCACCATTTTTCCTTATGTTTAATTGTAACTTACAGCCAGAAAGAAGATGTAAATTACAATCAAGTAGAGGTGAAAAAGCAATTTTGATCATAAGCATGTGGTATCTATAGAAACTGTTATGTTGGAAAAAGTTGGAAATCTATAGAGCCATTTCAGTGATCAGATTAATGAAGGTATCATTAGATCTCTATTTTAACACAGCAATGTTGTTACATGTTACACTTGATGCAGCTGAGCTGTTATGTCGCTAATTTTGCTTTTAAGAATATTGGAATCAGAAATTCTTTTATTTTGTAGGGAACAAAAGGAATACTGAATATTTGATGTCAACAGTTTTCTATTTACAAGTTACGGTGTTGTGGTGAGATATTTTGATCAACAGATCTCTCAGTAAAGAACTGTGGATTCTTTTCTTCTAGGAAAGGCAAACACAATACATGAGGCTACCAGACCTGGTGATAGCCTGGGCAAATATACAGGTGTTAAAATAGCTAGAGAAAATATTCTCCAGTTCCTGAAAGCTGAGCACCTATGAAGTATAGCATTTTTAAAATAACAATAAAAAGCTAGAGGAAAAAAGAGATAGGAGAGAGAGAGAGAGAGAGAGAGAGAGAGAGAAAGGCTACATGGTTCAACTCCAAGCTGTTTTCTGTTATTTATAAGTTCCCATATACCATGAAAACAAGTCTCTGAGATAATGGATTAACTAGTCCTTTCTTCATTTTGTATGCAGAATGTTCTAGACTCTCTCATTCATAACAGACTTATGTTATTGAGAGAAGGACTTCCTATGCCAAAGGCTCTGTGTTTTCAAGGTAGTGACACCTAAGGGCCTGAGCCCTGATCTATCTCCCATCCTTCTATCCCTGCCTCCACTATACTAGGAGAAGGCAAAAAAGACTATGCTTATTGGATTACTTTATTGTTCTCCTTGGTTTTCCTCAAACCAAACACAAAGAATGATATCCTATAATGCTAAATGTGTCTCTAACCTTCGAATTAAGCTCTGTTGTACCAATTATTGTTTTCTAGAGAACATCTCCAGGTGAGCTGTAGTTGGATCTGCCATTGAAACCTAATGGTGCTATCCAATTAATAAGTTATCTATAGTTATCACTGTTGGCGGTATGGGGGTGGTGGTGGAATATTTTCAGGAATACTGAGAATCATATTTTCCCATCTGTGTCTTCAGTTCAAAGGGCCATTATAATCTTTTATAAAGATTTTGTCATTATATATTTTCCTCCAGTTGATACCTCTCTGAAGAAAGGCATAATCAGCAAAAATCATCAGACCAAAACATTTATATGAGCACACTATATGATCTGACTTCAGCAATCTAGGCCTCATGTCAATGAGAAACAGAAAGAGTGGACAAAACAGTATGTTTCAAATTTAAAACATGGACATACTGTCCCATGTCAATTTTTATCTTCAGATTATCTCTCTGTTTGTACTATGGTTATTTGGTTTTTCCTCCCTCCTTCTCACTGTAATATTCAGTTGCTCCCTCTTGGCTTCCTCTATTAAACCGTAATATGATAGCAATTCCAATGCTCTAGTTGTGTAAGATAAAACACAGCTTCTCTCTCTTCAGCAAACTTTATCAACTTTTTATTTAACACCAACTGGTCTTCAGGAGACTGTATGAGTTAGCCACCACAAACAAAGGGCATGGTAATTGTCTGGAGATTTGGTTTATTGTTCTCACTGTATAATATATCCCTTCTGCACAAAGGAAAATCCTATTCTCCACTCTTATATTTCAAGCAAAATTTCTGCACACTCCAAATGACAGACCAAAATGTTTTCTAGTCATTATGGACTGAGTCTGTAACAATAACAAAAAGAAATAATGAAAACTGAAAATTTAATACATGGGGAAGTATAATTGTTCATCCAACCATTCACTGTGTCAGGCACTGTACTAAGCTATGAAATACACATTTAATTAGGTAGGTCATCCTCAAGGAAGTCAGTTCTCTAGCTGAAAGACACATAAACAGATATATTTGTTAGAGTCCTGCTGGAAATAAATGTCCCAACCAAAGGGATAAATGATGGGAGTTTAATGAAAGAACTATTTAAAAGGAAATGAGCAGAAGAGAGAAGAGCAGGTGCCACCAGTAGCACGAAACACCTAATAGCCATGGAGAGGAAGACTAGAGGATGGGCCTGGAGGGTCAAAATGAAAATAC
This sequence comes from Canis aureus, assembly GCF_053574225.1. Lineage (NCBI taxonomy): Eukaryota > Metazoa > Chordata > Mammalia > Carnivora > Canidae > Canis > Canis aureus. The sequence goes on from NC_135630.1 coordinate 51,248,141, forward strand.
TCAGGACATCAGAAAATTATATAAAAAGTGAAATAAGGGAATTCCCAGGGAGTTTTGGAAGCACAGAGGGTTGGTGGATGGGGACTGAAGAGTGGATGGAAATGGATGGGAACAATTTCATTCCTTTTTTTTTTTTTTTAATGTGATAAGCTCTTCTACTTTCCCTAATACTTTGTAGTGATTCCACTTCCAGTTTAGGAGTGAAGTGGCAATACTGTTCATGTTTGTGAGTTGGTTTATGTAAAAATGACAGAGCAGTAAGGTATTTGTAGTTTTTAGAATATATAGGGTAGTCATTTACTTTTTCTTTTATAATAAATATACCTAGAAGTGTAGCCAGAACAGCTTCTCACACTGCTTCTATCTTAGAGATCCCCTATTGTTTGTTTCTCTCTATGTAAGCCTCTTACATAGAGTGAGTGGGGGTGGGGGGGTGGGGGGAGGTGGGACACTGCTTTCGACAATGCTGAACACAGGGAGTGATTTTTAAAGAATTTGTAGTTTGCCTCTTTGGTTCTTTGATTCTAAAGGGATTACTTAAATAACCTGTTATGGACTAAATGTTGCATCCTTCTCAAATCAGTATGTTGCAGCTCTAACCCACAATGTGACTGTACTTGGAGATAGGCCTTTACTTAAGTGGATCATAAGAGTAGGACCCTCATTCAATAGCATTAGCTCCCTTTTCAGAAGAGAAACCTGTGTGTTGTCCTTCTCTGTCTCTCTCCTTCTCCCCCCTCCTCTCCCTTTCTCTTTCCACCATGTGAGCACCCAGTGAGAACAGAGGAAGAGTGCTCTCACTAGAAAACAATCAGCTCTTACCTTGTTCTTGGACTTTCCAGTCTCCAGAACTGTGAGAAAAATAATTTTTTTGTAGTTTAAGCCACCCCATTTTTGATATTTTATTATGCAGCCTGAGCTGACTAATATAGACCTCAAAAAACTCCATTTCTATATTGTCCTATATTCTTGACTAGTTTACTAGAAAGGAAAAGTTAAGAAAGAAAGAAAAAAATCCCAAACCCTTAAGTAGAATTTGGACAGAAACCAAATATACTCAGATCAGGGGAACTTCCCTAGAGAAGGTGATGCCCTCACTGAGCTTCAAAGAATGAAAAAGAGTTTAGTAAAGCAAGAATTAAAGGAAAGTCATTTCATGAATCAGGGTCACATGAAGAAGACAAAGGGGGTGAAAACCATCATAACGGTGCAGAAATGCAGAGTTAGTAAAGGAAAAAAATTTGAAACAAAGGGGGATGAGAGATGAGATCATTAGCATGCAGATCAATGCCTAAAAATTATTTGAAAATTTGCAACATACATATCTCATGAAAAATCCTTTGAAATTTTTAGATCTGTAGGTGTTTGCTCTTTGTGTGTACTCTCATCATGATTGCTTATTTGAAACTAAGAGTGCTCATCAGGAAATATTATCATACTGTTTATACTATTAGAGGGGTATCCCAAGTTGACCTTTGCTTCATTTTTTTTCTATTCATTTTATGAGACAGACAAGCCTTCATACAAAAAAGGTAAAGTTCAGACTTTCTGTGTAGTTGTTTCAGCAGACATCAAAAACTCTTCACAGATTAAAACATATGACATACAGGAAGGAGTGCAAGGAGAGAGAGGCATACACAGCAGTATAATTTAAAGCTCAGTTTAATTTAGTCTTTAGCTAGAAATTTAACCAAAACCACGATCTTGAATAACATTTCTTAAAAATAGTCTGGGACAATAATTTCTAATGATTGAACTATTTTAAAAGACCAAAATGTTGTGCTAAGTAATGAATAAACAAAAATAACTCACACAAAGATATTTATCGAGAGGAGTGGCTCTTCCATCAAGCAATTGGTATGCTTCCTTCATGGTTAAAAAGAAAAATAAATAAACAAATATTAGTAGTGTTCTATTTACCCTAAGAAGCACATATTTTCACATTTTGAGATCTCTAAAATCGGGAGGATTCCTAAAATCAGCGATGGCCTACCAGGCAACAATTATGATGTAATTGTCATTACTCAGCAAGCCTGAAATTAATTATAGTTGTTCATATTGTCCTCACATCAGCTGAGTTATGTGCACGTATAATGCTTAATTGCTGCTTAAATGTCTTTAAAAAATGACACTGTGATTCAGCTTGGAAACAAAAATGTGTGTGAGCAGAAAAGTATAGCAACACAGCAGATTAATGCATGATTAAAAAAGAAATCCATTGCAAGGTAGAACAAGAGTTTCTTTGCAATAGGCATGGTAACTAAATTTCAAGTGATTTTTAAAAACAGCATTGTGTTGTATGTGAATTAGCTATATTTTTTCTTTCTTGATGTTGCTTAAAATGCTGGGGCATCTTATAATTGATGGTGTGTTAGATGTATTGAAATATGATAGATTTTTTTCCCCTAAACCATGTTAAAATAAGAAATATTTCCAGCTTTAGAATGTTCTGGATCATGTTTGAGAATTTTAAAATGGATCTTACTATGTACCTTACCATGTACACCTTACTAAGTACAAACCAACTGTACGTAGTAAGAAAGAAAATAAAATTGTCAAACCTTATTTTTACATTGTAATACAATTCTGGAACTGCTAACATAAACATATGTTATGTTTATGTTTATGTTTAATATCAGTTCTTTTAAAGTCAGAAAAAAAATAAAATCATAAAACTGGAAAAATAGTTTCGTTAAGTAATACATTATTTAATGAGTATTAATTAGAAAAACCAAAATGATGAAAATTAAAGTGCAAGCAATAAAATCAGATGTTAACATGTTTATCAATTGATCCTTTCCTATATACCAGTGGAATGCATTGCCTATCCACGCATTGTAGATCATCACATCTCAGCCCCTACTGTGGAATCACAAGATATAGCCTGTGAGTAGGTAAATGCCACATGAGCTTTTACTATTTTTTCTTTCACTACAAATTTTAGTTAAAATAGGTAGAAGAGAGAATTCTGCTTCCAATATGATGGAGTGAATACCAGATCTTCCTACAAATATCAGTTACAAACTCTGGACCAATCCTCATGCTAGTAAGAATTATAAACTCTGAAGCAAAATACATGAAACGACTATCTAAAGACTCTGGAATTTTTTTTTTTTATTTTATAAAAGGGTAATCAGATATTGAAAGTAAGTCGAAACTTGGAGCAAGCAAAATGACATGAAGTGAATTCAATAGTTTTATTTTTTTTTTCCCTAGGGTGGCCATAGTTTGGGCTGTCATTGCAGTTTAAGAAATGTCACTGTATGACATTTTAAAGTTTGAATCTAAGGGAGTTAATTGCCCAATGCAATAAAACATGCATATTTGTGGGGAAATATTGGAGAATTCATAGTGTATACAACATAATTCATAAAATATCCAGGATAAAATTGTCATCTATAACATATGAGAAGCAGGAACATATGAACAGTCTCAAGAATAGGGAGTAAGCAGATGCCAAAATTGGGATGACCTGGGTTTGGAATTATCAGAGAAGCTGATATAATTATGTTAGTGCTCAGGTTAAAAAAAAAAAAGAAATATTAGAAAAGAAGTAGAAAATATTTTAAAAAGGACGAAATGCAAAATCTAAAGTAAATTTTGGAACTGAAAAACACTTATAACATAAGAAACTCACTAGCTGCATTTTATAGTGGAAGGAATATAATAGAAGAAACCTGAAACTGGAGGCAGACATATACAAATCATCTAATGAGAAGATAAGAGAGTACACCGAAAAATGCACAAAGCTTCAAGGACCTATATGTTAATATAAAAAAAAATTTTCCTCCATCAAAAGGTAGAAGAGAGAGACAATAGAGATGACAAGATATTTGAAGAAACACTGGCAAAAGAAACTATACACATTTGCTGCAACACATAAATTTACAAACTTAAATTTAGTGAAACCCAAATGAGATAAATTTTAAGAAGTTCATACCTATAGACATAAAAGTCAAATGCTAAAAGCTAAGGTAAGGCAAATTTTTAGCAAAGTCCTTAAAGTACCTAAAGAAAAACTGCATATTAATTTTGGGGAGGAAATTCAAAACATTAGACAGTAATAAACAAAAAGCACGACGCTTAGAATACATTGGAAAACCTCTTTAAAGAACTGAAAGGTTCTTTAAAACAACAAAGGTCAACAAAAAATTTTATATCTGGTGAAATATTCTCTAAGAATGAGGGCAAAAATAAAAATATTTTTAATATAAAGTACGGGAATTTGCCAGCACCAGGCCCATCCTGAAATAAATGCTAAAAGAAATTCTTTACATTGAAGGAAAATGATAGCAGAGGACACTTGGATATTTAAGAATGAATGAAGAGTATTAGAAATAGTGAATTTGTGGGAAAATAAAATCATATTTGCTCCTAGTTCCTAAAATTAATGTTTCTATAAAATTAAATTTGTATTAAGTTGTTCCTTTTAATTCCAGTATAGTTAACATGCAGTGTTACACTAGCTCCAGGTGTACAATGTAGTGACTCAACCACTCCATACCTTACTCAGTGCTCATCACCTTACAAGTGCACTCCTTAATCCCCATCACCTATTTCACCCATCCCCCACCTACCTCTCTTCTGGTAAACATCAGTTTGTTCTCTACAGTTAAAAGTCTGTTTCTTGGTTTGTCTCTCTCTCCTTTTTTTTTTTTTCTTTTCTTGTTTATTTTGTTTTTTTAAATTGCACATATGAGTGCAATCATGTGGTATTTTTCTCTATCTTATTTCACTTAGCATTATACTCTCTAGCTCCATCCGTGATGTCACGAATGGCAAGATTTCATTCTTTTTGTTATGGCTGAGTAACAAAAAGTAATATTGTATTTTATACACATATAATAATATTGTATTTTATATACATATTGTATTTTATATACATATCACATCTCTATCCATTCATCTATCAATGGACACGGGCTGCTTCCATAACTTGGTCATTGTAAATAATGCTGCAGTAAATATAGGGGTGCATATATCACATATTTTGGGGGTAAATACCGAGTAGTGTGATTACTAGATCATAGTGTAGTTATATTTTTAACTTTTTGAGCAACCTCCATACTGTTTTCCACAGTGGCTACACCAATTTGCACTCCCATAGTAGTGCACAAGGATTCCGTTTTCTCCACATCCTCTTCAACACTTGTTTCTTGTTTTTTTTATTTTAGCCATTCTGACAGATGTGAGGTGATTTCTCCTTGTGGTTTGATTTACGTTTCCCTGATGAAGAATGATGTTGAGCATCTTTTCATGTGTCTGTTGGCCATCTGAATGTGTTCTTTCTAGAAGTGTTTGTTCATGTTTTCTGCCCATTTTTTTATTGGATTATTTGTAGTTTCCTTTACTGTGCAGAAGCTTATTTATTTATTTATTTATTTATTTATTTATTTATTTATTTATTTTGCTTTTTTATTTTGATGTAGTCCTAATAGTGTATTTTTTTCTTTTGTTTCCCTTGCCTCAGGAAATATCTAGAAATAAGTTGCTACTTCGGATGTCAGAGAAATTACCACCTGTGCTGTCTTCTAGGATATTTATAGTTTCAGTTCTCACATTTAGGTTCTTAATCCATTTTGAATTATCTTTGTATATGGTGTAAGCCAGTAGTCCAGTTTCATTCTTTTGCATATACTGTCCAGTTCTCCCAACACCATTTGTTGAAGAAGCTTTCTTTTTCCCATTGCATAATCTTTCCTCCATTGTCAAAGATTAATTGATCATATTACCACGGACCTATTCCTGGACTTTTAAAAAAAAATTTTTTTATTGGAGTTCAATTTGCCAGCATTTAGCATAACACCCAGTGCTCATCCCTCCAAGTGCCCCCCTCAGTGCCCATCACCCAGTCACCCCAATCCCCCACTCACCTCCCTGGACTTTCTATTCTATTCTATTCTATTCTATTCTATTCTATTCTATTATTAAACTGTGTCTGCTTTTGTGTCAGTACCATACTATTTTGATTAATACAGCTTTATAATATAACTTGAAATCTGGAATTGTGAAAACTTCAGCTTTGACTAAAGAACTCACACATAAAACAAATTTTTAGACTAAACTCATAACAATAATTATATTGCTAAACCCTTCAACCAAAGTCAGAGATTATCAGAAGAAAGTAACTATAAGACCTTACCTGTCCTGTCGTCTATGGGAGACACACTTTAAATATAGAAAACAGATAGACTCAAAGTAAATGGATAGAAAAAACATATGCCATACATATAGTAAAGAGAAGAAGGCTGGAATGACTGTAATAGCAGAAGATAAAATAGAATTTAGGATAAAGAGTATTATCAGAGATAAAGAGGAACCTTTCAGAATCACAAAAGTGGGACAGTTCAACAGGAAGACATAACAATAATGTTTTGGGGGAGCCCAGTTGGCTCAGCAGTTTAGCACCACCCTCAGCCCAGGGCGTGATCCTGGGGCCCCCGGATCGAGTCCCATGTTGGGCTCCCTGCATAGAGCCTGCTTATCCCTCTACCTGTATCTCTGCCTCTCTCTTTCTCTCTCTCATGAATAAATAAATAAAATCTTAAAAAAAAAAGAAATCTAAAAAATAATAATATAATAATGTTTTTATTCCCCAAATAGCCTCAAAATACATGAATTAAATTTAACAAAATTAAAGACAGACATAAACAACTCCTAAATCACAGAATATTTTAATGCCTCTCTCTGTAGTTAATAGTACAATTAGCCCCAAAAATGAAGACATAGAGCATTTGAATAACACTCTTAAACATTTGACCTAATTGATATTTATAAAATATCATATACAAAAACAATAGAATACACATTTCTTTAAAGTTTACTAAGACCATATTGCTGTCCCATATAACAAGTTTCAATTAATTTAAAATAATTGAAATCATACAAAGTGTGTTCTCAGATCACAATATTACTATCTTAGAAATGCATAACAATAAAATGTTTGGGAAATCATTAAACTTTTGATAATTGAACCATACAATTCTAAGTAATCTATTGGTCAAAGAAGATATCACTTAGGAAAGTAGAAAATATTTCAAAATAAGTGATAATAAAAACATAGTATATCAAAGTTTGTGGGATACAGATAAAATAGTACTTAGAAGGAATATTTTAGGTTGTTTTCTCTTTAAGAAAAGTCTAAAAAACAGCAACCTAATATTGGACCTCAACCAGTTAGAAAAAGAAAAGCAAAGTAAGTCTGAGACAAATAGAAGAAAGAAAATAATAATAAAATAAAGAGTAGAAACAAACCAACTAAAATAAAAACAAGCAATAAAGAAAATTCACTGATTAAAAAGCTGGTTCTTTGAAAACAATCAATACAATTGGTAAACAACTAGCTGGACCAATCAATAAAAATCAGAGAGCACAAATCACTGATGTCAGAAATGAATTAGAGGTTGCCACTAAAAGATCCTATAGATCACCAAAGACCCTAAAGGATCATAAGAGAATGTCAATTTTATGTCAACAAATTAACAACCTATATGACACAAATTCCTTCACAGATACCCTGAATAGCTCTACTAAAGAAATGTAATTCAAACTAACCCACACACACACCACCACCCCCAAAACAAACAAAGCCTCTAAACTCAGATGATTTTACTGGTGAATTCTACTAAATATTTAAGAAAGAAATAATATTAATTCTACAGAAACTATTACAAAAACTAAAAGGCCAAGAAATATTTTTCTAAAGATTTTTCTTTCAATTAACTTTATAAGAACAATACTAAAACCAAAGACCTTGCAAGTAAATAAATCTACAGACCAATAATTTCCCTCATAAACATAGACACAACTATTCACGATAATATAGTCACAAATCAAATACAGCAATGCATATACATATAAAAAAAGGCTAATATGCAATAACCAAGTGAAATCTATCCAGGGAATGCAAATATTAGGCCAATTTTGAAAATCAATCAATTTAATTTATCATAATAATAGAATAAAAGATAAAAGTCTTATAGTCAATTTAATAGATGCAGTAAAACCTTTTAAAAAATGCATTAAAATAACTCTCAGAAAAGTAATAATTAATAAGAACTTCCTCATTCTGATAAAAGGAGTCTAAGAAAACACAGGAACAGAAATACCATCATAGTAGTTGCTATAGTAACATCAGTTTGAATTCAAATACTAATGGTAGAGATAGAACACTTGAAATACATTCACTGTGTCTCATGGCTTTGCTTTGTGTACTATGTTAGTTTACTCTTAAGCTAACCATTCAACTAACAAACACTTCTACCACTAGTTTTCTTGACTTCAGAGAGAAAACTCTGCTATACTCTATACTCTACTTTTTCTCATCTCTAAAATGACAATCATCATCATTATTGTCATCATCATCATTGTCATTTCATGGAATTTTTCTAGGATAAATTGAATTAATTCCTGGCATATAGCAAGGTGCTTTGTGTGTTATTTATTATTAAAAAATAGAATAATTAGGGTTTCCTGGGTGGCTCAGCTAGTTAAGCATCAGACTCTTGATTTCCTCTCAGGTAGTGAGCTCACAGACGGGAGATGGAACACCAAGTCAGGCTCCGCGCTCAGCTGGAGTCTCTTCAAGATTCTTTTTCTTGAGGCACCTGGGTGGCTCAGTGTGAGTGTCTGCCTTTGTTCAGGTCATGATCCTGGGCTCCTGGGATCATCTCCCATATCTGGCTCTTCACAAGGAGCCTGCTTCTCCCTCTGCCTATGTCTCTGCCTCTCTCTCTGTGTCTGTCATGAATAAATTAAAAAAAAAAAAAAAAGATTCCCTTTCTCCTCTCCCTCTGCCCCTCCCCCTTGCGTGGTCTCATGCTCTGTCTCTCAAAATAAATAAATAAAATCTTTTAAAAATGTATAATAATTATTATATGAAACTTTAATTACTTTTTATAGAACTTGGATAAGAATCCCACATATTATCTCTTAGATTGGTGACATTTTAATGTCTCCAAACTATTATTTTGTGGGGATTTTTCCCTCCTCATACTGATTACATTTAAAATGACAACATTTATTATACTATGAGGATATTTTAAATAAAACTTTAGTGTCACCACTTTATATACTCATAATATATGAGTTGCAACTCTGTCTGAGTTGCAACATTTTGTGGAGCCCAACATCCTATAGTCATACTTTCTACAGCAATTGATTAAGATTTCATAATGGCAACAGACCAATGTCAAATACAGAAACATAAATAAAGCTTCATTTTATTCATCAAAATATGGGTTTTTAGATAACACCAGAGTATTGAGCAATTGTACGAAGTTTTTATTCACCTTACACAGTAAATATATGATATTAAAGGGTTTTTTCTACATTTTGGACATAAAAAAATAGAAAGTACTAGAGTATGAGTAATATGTCCAGGGCTTCATTGCTAGTGAGAAAAAGGATTCAAACTCAGATCTGCCTGATTCCAAATGCATTAATATGTTGTGTCTCGTAGTAATGTGACATATTACTTAGTAAATCTGTGATTAAAACACCTTGCCTGTGCAGTATCTTGCAATGACTGCATTCCCTAGGTACCTGTGTCACATAGTTTGAACACTGGTGTTTTTCACCACTGAGGACTGCATGTTTTATCTGACTATAAATTATCCATCCCAGCTTTACAATAATGTACATGGCTCTCGCTTCACTGGCTTCCTGTAACCTGGTAAAAGTGATCCCTTGAAAGCCTGCTCACTTCTTAAACCCTTGAGAAAATCAGAATATGTCCCTCTGAGCTAGTATGCTTCCTATTTTCTGTTTCATCACAGCAGGTTTCATAACATATATTGTAATTCCCCAGTTCATTAAGTCTTTTGCTTAGAAATTAATTGCAACCGAGCAGCAGGCCCATCCCTCACCATTGATTACTTTCCTCCCTCTACATTGTGATTTATTCCAGTCATGCTTGTCTTTAACTAAGATTTTTGTATTTGTTTTTAACATTTCTCTTCTCTAGACACACCCTGACAATCAGAGATACACATTTACTCTCTCATGCTGACAGTATACAGTATGTGCTTCTAGTATGGGACTACTTTTTTCTTTTCAAATTGGAAATGCATTAGTTTTTACTTGTAAAAGTAATCCAAGTAACTGATACAAACAAATTTAAGCTAGAAAATAAAAGCCCTTCTAATCTCTCATTCTCACTTCCACAATAAATAAATGCACATTGAAGCTGGAGAAATGAGACTAAATTTCTATCTAAAAGTTTATCCTATTTCATGAACATCCACAAAAAAATGAGTGCCAGATTCCATAATTTTTCTATCAGTCAGGACTCAAAGAGAAAAACGAACCTCTAGGGCTAAAACAGAAAATTTCTGACACAGATCATGGAAGAATTGAGAAACCAGATGGGATGGTGAGACAACCCTGAGATTAGTAACAGCAGGAAGCTGTTGCTATTGCTCCTCAGACTGGATTGCTAGAATACCAAGTAGGAGGCAGGGGGAGGGATATACTGGGAGTAGTGGTCTTAATGGGAGGAGTGTTTCTTCAATGTCACTGACATCCTTTGGAATTGCTAGCACATGGTTTATGTTCATCTATCTATCTATCTATCTATCTATCTATCTATCTATCTATCATCTATCGAGAAAGACTGACCTTTGGTTGGTATCAATATAGTTTAGAAATTCTCTGCACACAATATGCCCCCTAATTGCTTACATCCAGGGGACTGTTACCACTACTTTGCCTGCTGGGTGTGTCATTGGCAGAAGGATAATGGGAGTAGGAGGTGTTACCAGAATCAGGAAGCTGGAGTTATTAGCTGGAAGTACAGCTATGGAGACAGTGTCATTCAGCCAAAGGAACTGCCCTAAAAAAAAAGAGTTGGAAAGGAAGTAAACCTGAATTATTTCTTTTATCCAATTTTGATTTTCCTACCAGTGCTTTCCTTTGGCAAATTGAGCTGGAGGGCTGCTGACATGGATATCTGGGCAGCCTATAGGAGTCAGCCCTCCTATAGTGAAGAACAAAGCAGAGAAAGAGCAAAGAATGGACTTAAGAAAAAATAGACTTGTATTAGCCAGTATAGTTCAGATACTAGATATCAGCAAGCCTTGGAATATTACCACTCCAGCAGGAAAATGAATAGTTTTCCTTTAATTCATAGTTGGGTCAAGCAATTTTAAATGTTTATTGGTCAAGTATTCGTCTTTTTTTCTGAATAGTCTGCTTATATTGTTTGTGAATTTGAGAGGGGGTGTTGTTTGTGGAATCTTTTAAAATTTTTTGGTAGAATTTCTTTATGCACTCTATCCACTTTTTAATAACTCTTTGTCACTTATATGTGACAAATTTCCCCATTTTGCCTTTCAACTTTGTGTCATTTCCATTCAGAAGTTTTAACTTTTATTTTGTCATGTATGTCAATCTTTGCTATTATGTCATTCTTTGAAAGGTCTTCTGCACCCCAATATTATAAAAACTGTCTTGATACATTCTTTTTGTACTTGGATGGCTTCATTGTTCCTGCTTAATTCCTTATTCCTTCTGGGATGGATTTGGGAACAGTGGCAGCTAAAGATTGAAATCAGGTTTTTCCAAATCAATATCTAATTTTCTCAATACTGTTTATTAAACATTATCCTTTCTTCACCTATTTGAAATATTACCACTGGCGCACTTAAATTATATTTTAAATAATAACTTTAGACTGCTAACTGCCTTCATTTGTAAAGGTAGTAGCTTTGATTTTTACAGTATTAAAAATAATGCCAAATAAGCCCATAAGTCTTGAATCTAATAATGTTGACTTTGGCTTCATATTTCCATTTTGGATAAACTGGCAAGCACGTTTCTCATTAGCCCTGGACTGCTTTGAACTGTTTCTTTATCTTTTCATTCTTTTTTTTTCTAAGATTTTATTTATTCATTCATGAGAGACACACAGAGAGGCAGAGACACAGGCAGAGGGAGAAGCAGCCTCCCTGCAGGGAGCCCGATGTGGGACTCGATCCTGGGTCTCCAGGATCACACCCCAGGCTGCAGGCAGCGCCAAACCGCTGCGCCACCGGGGCTGCCCTATCTTTTCATTCTTGCATAATTGGACAAGAGGTATAGTTAGTGATGCCTTATCACTTAAATATAAATACAATCAGGGTTTGAGTATGAAGATTACATATTAATTAAACAAAATATTAAAAATTATTATGGTGATTTAAAGGAAGTTCACAACAGCTGACATAATTCATGGTGAAAGACTGAAAGCTTTCCTGCAAGACCAAGGCTAAGACAGGATGCTAACTTTCACCACTTCTATTCAATGTAGTCCTGGATGTCTTAGCCAGAATTAGACAAAATGAAATAAAAGGCATCCAAATTGGAAAAGAAGAAGAAAAATTATTCCTGTTCACAGAGATATAATCTGTTCTTATTTGCAGGAAATCCTAAAGATTCCAAAGAAAACAAACAAATAAGCAAAAAAAAAAAAAAAAAAAAGAAAGAAAAAAGTTGGAACTAATAAATGAATTCAGCAAAGTTGCAGGATACAAAATCAACACACAAAAAACACACAAAAATCAGTTGTGTTTCTTTACATTAAAAAGTGAGCAATTTGAAAAGGAAGTTTAAAACTATCTCATTTACATTGTAAAAAATAAGAAAAAGAAGTTCTAATTGAATCTACAGACTCAATGCAAACCCTGTCAAAAGGCCAGTGATATATCATGCAGAAATAAAATATGCATCCTAAAATTCTTATAGAATTTCAAGGGACCCCATATAGCCAACCAATTTTGAGAAAGAAGGACAAAGCTAGAGGTTTCACACGTCCTGCTTTCAAAACTTACTGCAAAGCTAGAGTAATCAAAAATAATGTCATACTGGTATAGACACAGACATATATACCAATAAGACAGAACACACAGCCCAGAAATAAACCTTTGCATAAATGGGCAAATGATCTTTGATACAGTGCTAAGACCTCTCAATGGGGAAAGGATAATCTTTTCATCAAATGATACTGGGAAAACTGGCTATTCACAAGCAAAATAATGTAATTGGAATCTGATCTTACATCAGATACAAAAATTAACTCAAATTTGATCAAAAACTTTACATAACCTGATACCTATAACTCTGAAACCCTTGCAAGAAAATAGAGGGGAAAATCTTCATGACATTGGATTTCCACTGATTTCTTGGATATGACACTAAAAGCACAGGCAAAAAAAGAAAAAAAATAAACAACTTTGAAATCTAACATGTCTATGAATCAAATGCCACAATCAAAAGAATGAAAAGGCAGCCTATAAAATGGGAGAAAATATTTGCAAATCATATATCCAATATGGAAAACATCCAGAATATAGAAAAACCCCTAAAATGGAACAACAAAAGACAAACAACCTGATTTGAAAATGGACAAGGAACCTGAATAGATACTTCTCCAAAGAAGACATACAAGTAACCAAAAAGTATGAAAAGATTCTCAATATCACTAATTCTTAGGAAAATGTAAATCAAATTACAATGAGGTACCCGTTCACAAACAAAGCAAAACAAAACAACAAAACAAAAAACAACAGAAAATAGCGGGTGCTGATGAGGATAAGTAGAAACTAGAAGACTTGTGCCTGTTGCAAATATAAAGGGGTGCGTATGCTTTAGAAAACAGTATGTCAGTTTAAAAAAAAAAGTAGAAAAATGACCATATGACCTAACAATTCCACTCCTTAAAGGGAATTTATACTTACACGTTTAGAGTACCATTATTCACAGTAGCCAAAAGGTGGAAGAATTTATGTGTCTGTTGACAGATGAATGCATAAACAAAATGTGGTGTATACATACGATGGAATATTATTTAGTCTTGAAAAGGAAGGAAATGCTGACACATGCTATATACGACATAGATGAAACTTGATGATATTATGCTAGTGAAATAAGCCAGTCCTAAAAGGACAAATGCTGTATGAATCTGCTTACATCAAAATCATAGAGACAGAAAGTAGGATGGTAGTTGCTAGGAGCTGGGGGAACAGGGGATGGGGAATTATTTTTAAGGAGTAAGAATTTACATTTTTCAAGAAGAAAAGATTTCTGTGGATGGATAGTGGCAGTAGTTGCACAAAAATGTGAAAGTCATTAATGCCACTGAATTTTATACTAAAAAAATGGCTAAGAAGACAAATTTACATTACATATGTTTTACCACAATTTTTAAAAATCACTATTAATGAAAAGATGTTCACAAATTTTTGACATTAATCCTCTTAAGAAATGGAGCATAGGGATCCCTGGGTGGCGCAGCGGTTTAGCGCCTACCTTTGGCCCAGGGCGCGATCCTGGCTCCCGGTGCATGGAGTCTGCTTCTCCCTCTGCCTATGTCTCTGCCTCTCTCTCTCTCTGTTTGACTATCATAAATAAATTAAAAAAATTAAAAAAAAAAAGAAATGGAGCATAGGCCTTCTCCATTTGAAAATATGCTGTTATTACTGAGTGACTTCTAATATATAGCATGCTATAGAAATGATGCTACAAGAGTTTAAAGGCTGATTTAGAAAAAAGAATAAAGCTTTCTTCAGGCTCTACATTTGGAGATACTCACCCTTGAACTCTACTGCCATGCTCTGAGAAAGCCCAAGCTGCAAATAGTGATCATGTGTAAATGTCCTGGACAACAGTTGGGCCTGTAAGCAATCTTCTATGATAACATCAGCCTTAGCCACTGTGTGAGTGCAGTCTATGAGAGACCCATAGAGACCATTCTCTTTTGACCAGTCAACCTCTGGATCCATGAACGATCAATTAATGCTTACACCATTATGTTTGTGGAGAGTACTATGCAGCATCATACAGTTACAACAATTGCCAAGAGCAGAGGTTATGGAGTCAGAGGGGTATTTGCATTTCAACTTTATCACTTACTAACCATATGTGATTTTAGAATTATTACTTAATTATCTGTAAATTGAGAATAAAAGTACTTCATAAAACTGGCCTGAGTATAAATGAGATGTATATATATATATAAATCCCTTACAAGATCTGGAGAATAATAAACCCTCAATATGTTATAATAGTGGTCAATATTGTTATTACTAACATTACTATAAAACGTGGAATTCATCCTCAAAATAATTTATGTGTGCATTTCTGTTAACACTTCCCTTTATTAATCAAAGGAATATTTCTAATTATCTTATTTCCCCAATTTAGGTTAGATCCCATTCCAGTCAAAGACAAGATTTCCAAATAATATAATTTTTCTACATTTGGAAGTCACAGAACTAAACTAAGTTTTATAGATTCAGTCTCTATTTCTTTCAGGATATTTAGAAATTCTTGGATGTCTGAATTTTCCAAGAAAGCAATGCATTGCTTTGTGGCCGCCCAAACTTCATTAACAAAATCTTATTACTCTTACCATTAAACTTTATTAAACAGTTAATATATAATCAGAGCTTCATTCATTTAAAAATATCCATTGGCCAGCAATCCATTTAAATTAGGAGCAGGGAGAAAAGAAAGGTTTTCTCTAGAGTACTTGCATCATTCAATATCAATCTCATATTTTTTGAAGGCTTATAAACTATAGAGCTACTGAAGTTATTGCCAAGTATATAGAAACTATCTTTGTAAACAAGAGCTCTGGAGATTGAGGAGTCTCTCTCTGACACCCAATACAGTGCAATGTGATGCAAATGGATCTATTTCCTTCTACTTCTGTTAAAATATGAGATAGTTACTACCACTTTCTTTACAAGTGGAGAAAATCATTTATAAGGAGCTCAACTATAAAAAGTGTAATCACCAGCAAATTTTTCTTTAGCATAGGAAGCACTATTTTCTAGTTTCCTGCTGATGATAAAAGACTAGAATTGAAGCACTACTGTTTCTTTGCAGTTATGTAAGACATTATGCTTAAAAATCCTATTAAATATGCCAGGGGATTGTATACATTAAATGAATCTGCATTGTTCCTTATACCTCTCAGACTTCGATGTCAAATTTATAACACACAAAGGATTCTTTATTATATGATCTCAAATGAGGGACCTCAACTTCATTGCATGATAATTCTATTTTTGTTTCAATATTAGAGTTGAGAGTATATGCCATAGTAAGAGAACAAGGAAGTTCCATTTACATTTCAAAGGTAATATTTGCAAACTCAAAGACAGGGGAAAGAGAGAAAGGGCTTAGGCAGTGTATTCATCCTAATAGCATTTATGTAAGTCTGGTGGAACACATTTACCTTTAAGACCCACATAAATGCTTTGCAAACATCTGTAAAGTTCAGTAGAAAGTCTGGAAGCTCCTGTTATTTTTTGACAATGATATGTGAATGATAAACCTCTGCTATGTAAGGAATTTTGAGGCTAGAATAAAGTCTCAACCTTTAGAAAGCCATCCTTTGTCGATATCTTTTGCTGTCACTAACGTGCAGGCTATTACATGGGCTAAATTTCTCTTCAAGATAAGGCAGTCCCGTGTTACCCAGCTCAGCTCATTCACCACCATCTAATTAACAGCCATTCTTCACTTTTCAGGCCTTTTCTTACTGTATGTTGGATTCTATAGCACAGCCCCACACAGTCAGCAACCCTGTAGCAATGATCAAGAGAAAGGTTCCAAGAGCTGGTGTGAAAATCCTGAGGCCAATTAGCTCACTCTCCATCTTTCCCCCACTCTCCACCACAGCACAGGATGAAGACCCCTCTCCAGCCTTTATTTGACAGTCCCTGTCATGCTTGTGGTCTTTTAGGAAACACAAACTACTATTCCCTTCCCATTCGGCCCTTGAACTTGGGAAGGGGATATTTGAGAAAGGGAAGGGAAAGGTTATGATCAAAAGATACAGAAGGTAAAAGAGATAGCTGCTGTCTCAAATACATAGCAATTATAACCTTTAGCATTGCCTTTAAACATTTAGATTGCTACCGTTATTATTATTCAAATAAGTTTGCAGAAGATTGATTTTGAATATCTCAGCTTGCTGTAGAATAACACAATCTTTTCCAGTCTTTCTTTCTTTTTTTTTTTTTTTTTTTGAGAGAGAAAGAGAGAAATAGCCGGTGTGAAAGTGGGGATGGGGCAGCGGGCAGAGGGAGGGAGGAGAAAATCTTAAACAGACTCCATGCCCATCATGCTCAGCTCCATCTCACAACCCTGAGGTCATGACCTTAGTGGAAATCAAGAGTCAAATTTTTAACTAACTGAGCCACTCAGACGCCCCTCCAGTCTTCTAAATTATTTATTTATTTATTTATTTATTTATTTAAAGAACTTTCCATGATTCGTTTTATTTTTTTTTATATATATTTTTAAAGATTTATCTATTTATGGTAGACATAGAGAGAGAAAGAGAGGCAGAGACAAAGGCAGAGGGAGCAGTCTCCATGCACCGGGAGCCTGACGCGGGACTTGATCCCCGGACTCCAAGGATCGTGCCCTGGGCCAAAGGCAGGCGCTAAACTGCTGAGCCACCCAGGGATCCCCTCCAGTCTTTTTTTTTAATAACAAATTTTGGGATATTCCTGAAAGTCCTTCTGTATTCTAAGAGAACAAACAAAAATATATATTCAATATTGTGCTTAACATTTTTGGTGATTAGTAGGTTAGTTTTATATGGTTTAAATTTATTTCAGGTTATATATTTTTTAATATATTAATGTTTTCACAAATGGAGTCTTCTTGTATAATTAAGGTTTTGTTCAGTGTATTTTGTGTTGATTTCAAACAGAGCTGGAAAAGTCTTTGTTAATACTACTATAGGCTAATCCACCTGCACAGCCCCTGAGATTTAGCAGATTTTTCCTTTTACTATAGAAATGTGTTGTCAGAGAACCGGTTTCATTACATATGTAGGCTTTCACAATACTGTATTCAATGTGACCAAAAGGCACAAGGCCAGATGTTCTTCTTCATTTTTCGAGAGAATAAACCTTAATTCCACATAAATCTCATAAAGTTAGGGGAAAAAAGTGTTCCCCTCCCCTATACTAGTACCTCAGAGATATAGAGTATTACAGTAGCTCTCAAAGTTTAAAAAACATGATATACCCTAACTCCTTGATTAGGAGTATGTCATTTTTACTTCTGTTTCTGCATTCAGCACGTATTTATTTCAGCACATATTTCCCATGCAGCAAGATCAAGATATCAAATCCAAGGATTTGATGATAAAAAATGCATAATTCTCATTGTTGAGCATTTCATGATCTAATGAATTTTCTAATAGTTTTGGTTTCTAGGGTGTAGTTCTTCTCACTTTTTAAAGGTTTGCTGTTATTTACAGGTACATAAGTGATAAATGAGTGCTAATTTTTAAAATCTAAACCAAAGAGAAGTGTAAGTTGTAAACACTAAATTTTCCCTCCTAATTTGAACTACTTTCTCTTTTTTTTTTTTTTAATTTTTTAAGATTTTATTTATTTATTCATGAGAGACACAGAGAAAGAGGCAGGGGGAGAAGCAGGCTCCATGCAAGGAGCCTGATGTGGGACTCGATCCCGGGACTCCAGGATCACACCCTGAGCTGAAGGCAGATGCTCAACTGCTGAGCCACCCAGGCATCCCTGAACTACTTTCAATATCATATCCTTCCTTTCTCCAAAGTCAACCTCTATTAATATTTTGGTATATCCTACCAGGTTTTTTTTTTCCCCTACGTGTTTACATATCTACTATTAGAGATAAAATGTTAAAATGGACTTTTCTGGGTCTTAAAGTTTTAACTGAGGACTCAGTGTCAGTTGTTTCAAAGCTAAGACAACAAGGTACCAATTAACAAAACACTGCAAGTTAAACTCTTAGACCATTCCAAGGGGATCATCTTTAGATACGTACAAGCATGTATCAAAAGGCATGTATAAATGAACCAAGGTTTTTGGTTTATTATTTTCAAAAATCAGTAAAAACATTTACACAGGACATTACAAAACTATAATGCCATCCTTAGGACCCAGCTTTTGCAGTGTACCAGTGTGGAATCACCAAAGCTATATCAAGCTAAACTGTTGACTAGTTTTCAGTTAAGTGATAGGTTATGTCTCTTCTCCTTTCCTCAAGAGAAGAGACAGGAAACATTTCACAGCACACCAAATCCTCCTGTAAAGAAATTCTTATTTTTCTATTTCTTTAGCAACCTAATGGATTCTTGGCATTCTGTTATCTTTAACGGGTAAATGACAGGCGAATTCTGGCAGAACTTGAGATAAGCACTAGCAGAACTTGGACTTTGTCTTCTAGAACTTGAGAATATGGATTGATTAGGAATTTGAAATTTCAAAATATAAATCATGGTTAGAATTTCTTGAGAGAGAGAGACTCCAAAGATATGTATGTTTACTATACACAAGGACATGGCAAAGATATGTATTTGCCAGATGTGTGTCTCCCTGCAGGAAGGAAGATATGGATACCTAAACAAAATCCTTCTACATATACCCCATACAGAGGGACGGAACTCAGGAATTTCGTGGCTGAGGAAATAGATTAATGGTTAGATAGAGGACGCATTGCCTTTAGAGATGTTCAGACTGAGTCTCTCACTAGAGCAAACCTCCCAAAACACATAAATAAAGCCCTTGAGAAAATAAGTGAGCATTTGTCAATATAATGCATAAACAGCCCCCATGCCAGACTGTACTCTTAAAATTAATTCAGACAATTTCTCTCCCTTCTTCTCCCTTTTCAGTTTCTACAGGAAGACAGGGGCAGCATGAGTAAGGGTAGTAGAAGTACAAGGCAGTGAAAAGGTGAAGACCTGAAGGTTTAACATTCTTATTGTAGGCTTATAAAATTGAGGCATGCTCAAATTGGGTTGAAAAAAATATTTAAATTTAATGAAAGATAGAAGCTTTGCCATTAGGTAAGACTAGGTATCTTAATAAGAGATACGGATTGGGCAGCCCCGGTGGCCCAGCGGTTTGGCGCCGCCTGCAGCCTGGGGTGGGATCCTGGAGACCCGGGATAGAGTCCCACGTGGGGCTCCCTGCGTGGAGCCTGCTTCTCCCTCTGTCTGTGTCTCTGCCCCTCTCTCTCTGTGTCTATGAATAAAAAAATAAAATCTTTAAAAAAAATAAGAGATATGGATTATTTAGAGTCATTCAGAAGGGTTATTGGGTTGTCAAGAATTACAAAGGGAAGGATTGTAAGATGATAAGTGGGTTTAAAGAGGTAGGGTCAAGTATAATTACAATGTTTTTGTGTGTTCTATTAATTGCAGAGCATTCAGTAAACGACTTACATAAATAATATGCATATACCTTTACTTCGGGTATTTGAGGCAGAAGATCATTAGCTACTATATAATATTATATACATATATAATATTATAGATATCATTATATATTATACATTAAAGTATAGTATAATCTAATAATATTTTATATAGTAATATCTAATCATATGATACTTATAAATCTAATATTTATCTAATATATTTTATTAAATCTGATGTGTATAAGATTAAATACATATGTAACATTACTTATATACATATATATCTTCACTTTATTTTCTTTTGTGGATGATTATAATTATTTTTGGAAATAGTTGCAACTCAGTAAAAGCCAATTTTCCTCTTTTTATTTTTTTTAAGTGCTTTCCAGCATTCAATGGTATTCAGATCAGAGGGCCTGCCTTCAACTGAAAGTAAGAGTAAACCAACTCAGAATTCATTAAACAATAAGAAGAAAATGTATTATGTCACAGTAGAGGATCCACAGGGAAGGCAATCCTAAAACTGATAGATTTGTCAGCTCACTCACACCCTTTTTGTCTGCCTACTGTGCCATTTTAGCACAGTGGTGCAATGGTGTAGCACCCAAGTCAGGTCCAGGCATCACTCCAAACTTCACAATGCCTACCAGAAGACTTCTGTGGGTGCCTCTTCTTGTGTTTCTTCTTTTTTTAAGTTCATGAGAACCTCCCTAGAACCCCCTCATTAGACTTCTCTCTTCATTTCCCAGCTACTCCTAAACTGATTGCTGGTACAGTGAATAGAATTACTGCGTTTAACTCAGAGTAATCAGGATTGATCATTATGTTGAGGAAAGGGATTGACCAAAAGGCTGTAGGAAGAATGTGGAGGGCTGGAACAAAAAAATAGAGCTCTGCCGGTAATGAAGAAAAACGAAATGTTGTCAAGAATACTGTGAGAAAGGGTACTGGCAAGAATACATGGTTCACTCAACTGGGCGATTGGAAGAGAGTTAACTATAGGCACTACTTACAAAGGTGTGATGAGGCTTAAGAAAACAAACAAGGCTACTGCAGAACCTTGTGTCCCATGGTAGCAGGGAGCTGCACTGTCTAGGTCTGAAGAAGTGAGCAGTTGGAATGGTTATTAGAAACCGGGGGTGGTATCTTACTGAAACTGTGGCTTTTATTAGACAGAAGCATCTAACCCCCAGCAACTTGCCATGGAGGAAGTCAAATATTCCAACCGTCTTCATTTTCTGATTATTTACCGATGGGACCCAAACAAAAGCAAAAAGGCCAGAAGGGCTGTGGTTGTAGCCCACAGTATTTATCCTCCCAGGTCCAGAGCAGCCTGGAGATGGGTGGAGAGGGGATCTAGAAGGAAAATGGAAAATACTCAACACAGATATCAGTACTGGTAATTATTATAATTACAGTAAATGCTCACATATAACTTAGTGTGTGTCATATACAGCATCTTGCTATAGTATTTATGTACAATTTATTCAAAAATATATTCAATTCTTTAGTATTATTAAATTGTAGCAGCTACATTTTTTAAGATATATATGAGTATTTCTTCAGTAGTAGACTTTCCGAAATAAAGAGTAGACAAATTTCAAATACTCCTAGATATTGCCAAATTGTCATTTTGGTAAACCAATTTACATTCCCTCCATTTTTAAATCTTGTCAAGATGAGGTTAAAGCTTATTCCCAAATGGATGAGTAAAACATTATGTACGTTGTTTGGTTTTATTTACATTACAATCAAGATTGATTTTTTTCATATTTTTTATATGAAGGTTCACCATTTTTTCATTTGGCTACTTCTGATCATTTTACTTAATGTATTGTTGCTTATATCTTCTGAGTAAATTTTACAGGATTTGTTTTTTTATGTCCTATATATTATCTTTATGTTATATATATTTATCCCCAATATCTTATTTTGTGGTTTTTTTTGTTTATTCTTACTTCCTCATGAAACTTTTTTCAGAAATCTTATTTTTTATTGAGATATAATTGACACATACCATTGTATTAAGTTCATGTGTGCAACAGAAATATTAATTTTCATGTGGTCAAGTCAGTCTGTCATTTTCTATTTGATTTGTTGTGTTGCTTAGAAAATTTCTTCTCCTCCAAAAATTTTATGGAACTAATCTTTCATATTTGGAAATTTATAAATAATTTTTAAGTTTAGCTGTCTAGTTCTTATGAGTTAATTTCTGTTTTTTATGTATAATGTAAAATGGACAACTAATGGCTTCCCCTAAAGAATGATTAGTTAATGTATGTCAATATAATGTATAATTTCCACATATATTTGAAAAGCCACTTTTTTATAAATCTATTTCTGGCCACTTATTTTGTTTTCACTGTTCTATTTGTTTCTAAGCCCATGTTAAAAGTTTGGTTGCCACATCTTTATAGAATCTTACATTCATGTTACGTAAAATAATTATCTAGGGGTCCCTGGGTAGTTCAATTGGCTAAGTGTCTGACTCTTGATTTTGGCTTGAGTCATGATCTCAGTGTCATGAGATCCAGCCCTGCGTCGGGGTCTTCACAGCAGTGGGGAATCTGCTTAGGATTCTCTCTTCCATTCCCTGTGGCCCTCCCCATGTTTGTGCATGCTTTTTCTCTCTCTTTCTCTAAAATAAAATAAATAACCTTAAAAAAAAAAAGAGTCATCTATATTTTGTCATCAATTTTTCATAATTTCTTGAATATTGTTATGAAATTGCACTTAGGTAGATATGAAGATAAACTTTCAAGCTCTATAATGATACTATTAAACTTTTAAAATAAAGTTTGTATTAAATTTATTAGTTATTTAAAATACAATTACATTTCTCTGGCACTTGGCTTCTATAACTCTTCTCACGTCTTTGATAAATTTTACAGTATTTTTTTCCTCTAAAGGCTTACACATTTTCTGTTTAGTATTATATTAAATCTGTAGCAAGTTTTCTTATCCTTTTAAGTGGTATTTTTTTCTCTATTATATTTTTTACTTGCTCTGGCTGATACATATACATAAATGTTTGAGTATTTTATTAATTTTGTACCTAACTTCCTAATTAACTCTCCAGTTGTTTTAATCATGTTTTATCTGATTCTTTTGAATTTTCTTGAAGAAAATTCTTAAATTTTCATATAATAATTATTCTATTGTCATTTAAAAAAATATTTGCTAATGTCATTTATTTTCTTTCTGAATGCTTATTTCTCTCATATATATATTTTAAATTTTGGCTATTATCTAAAACAAAGCATGACAGTGGTGATGGGCAGAGAATTCTGGTTTTTGTTAATGAAATTATTTCAGTAATTCTGTATTACTATAGACTTTTATTTTTTAAAAAAATTATATATTTTTTAAAGAAAAAAAGATTAGCCTCCTAAGCTTAATTTGCTAAAATGTAGTTTTATGTAACTATATCCCAACCCTTCCAAACTGCACTACTTTTAAGAGAAATATAATCACCTCCATTTCTAGACTTCAGTTATTTATAAAATATCAGACACCGAAAAAGGGTTGTATAATAATAAAAATAAAGTAATATTAAATATTAAAATGACTAATATATATTGAGATGTTATTCTAGGAATTTCATTGAATATTAGCATATTCAATCCTTACAATTGCTATAATAAATAGATACTCTTATTACCTCCATCTTGCAGATGGGACACACAGGAACAGGAAGGTAATACCATAAGAAAGTGTTAGCCGTGGGAAATGGTTTCTGGAATTCTGGCTCTACTCACCATTTCCTTAGATACCAGTTTGCTGCATACACTGTTAACTATTCAAAAAGTTGAGGGCAGAGCTTTCCCAAATTATCTTTTTTAAAAATATTCTTGATGGTAACCTGACCCATTTGTTTTTCTTGGACCAATACTCAGGAAAGCATTTTTAAAGAGTCAAGCTAATCATTATCAGAGATTTATTCTGCATTACCTGGATTAGTTTTATGACTTTCATTTTGGAAAGACTTACTAGAGTTCAGATTAAAAATGCAAACTTCCCATCACCTCCAGCTCTGTCAAGTTGCAAAACAATCCAATAGCTTCTGGCCCCCTAAAATCTCTCATAGATTGATCCGTGTATATAATTTTCTGTATCTGGCTATTTTGATGATTAATATTACCTCATGTGAATATGTAACCATTTTAAGGCTTAGAAATAAGGTCTTTTATGTAAGCCTACTTGATTAAAAAAAAAAAAAAAAAAGACATGTACTCCAAAGATCACTTGTGAGAAAAAAATGGCAAACAATGGATCTCAGTGTATACATATAACCAAATAATCACATGCAGCCTTTTTAGAGGGAAAGGAAAGAAAATAACCACCATGTATTAAGTGCTAATCTGTTGTGGGAGTGATGATAAATGCATTTAGAAACGCCTTTTAGTTGTGTCCTCAAAACTCCATGAAAATATTCATCCTCTTTTTCACATGAAGAAGTCGAGTTTACATATATGTCTGAAAACATTGTACTGTAAGTTACACTTGCTATACTTTCATTCTTAAAATCTATCACTCTTAAAACACTTGTATCTAGAAGTCAACTCACATAGTCTCTTTTGCTTTAGGATGTTCTTACCTAGTATATTTACCATTGTATAATCTAATCTTACAGGCAAAACCTACTACTATTACAAATCCAAATGTTACCAAATTAGGAGAGCCTGTGAATTTAATTTAGTAGCATAAATCTGGGAATAACTAGTTGGTTACATACAGTATATTTTATCAAAAATAAAAATAATAATACTGTACATTTGTACAGTGTTATAATATTTAATTTTTTATAAATAGTAAGTCTAATGTCTTGAGTCTTTAAAATTGTAGTAAACTACCCTGTCTCCTCTAGTACTGTTAATGTTCAAACTTTGGGTTCAAGATGTCTCTAGCCATGAGAAGCCAACTATCATAGTATTCAGAGTATTAACCTTAACATTTTAACCTTATGAGATGATAACAAAACCCCATTTTAACCAACCAACTAACCCTGAGAAGTTTCCACTCCAGGGACCAGATAGAAGTAACTGAAGTACTTCCATAGAGACTAATAACCAAATAATATATATAATTTCATATCTCCTCAGGGTCTTTGGTAAAAGGATCCAATTTTTGAAGATCATGGTATTTGAAGAACTATTTCCCACTATCATAAAATGCACATCCTTTCTTTGTATGTCTCTTTTTTGAATGTTATAGGACTACATAGTAAGATGCAGGTATAAGGCCACAGTACCTAAAAATTTTCCACACTGAAGAGTGAAAAGTAGCTCCTGTTGGACTCACTATATTTTTTTTCAAATGATTACTTTCTGAAAACAGTAACATAGTAACATTCAAGAAGTCATTATGAATTTTTAGTTATTTATCCCTAGTATTACAAGTCCTGCCATATATGTGTGTTCTATAAATGTTGGTTGAATAAGCGAGCTAAAAAAAAAAGAAAAAAGCAGTTTTGCCAATTCCTAATCACATCTACTCTAGTGAGAATTGAACATGTAACTCTTAGTCCTCCCCTCCTATCTGGAATAAAAGTGGTAAATTTCCACTCTGAGGAATCTTGCTTATATCTGGTAATTGGTACATATTTCCTACAAAACAAGTCTCATAATCTAGTTGTAGATAAAATTCGTCTAAAGTATCACGACTGTGGAGGTACAAGACCCAATAGAACAGCTGCCAGATATGATTTCTCTTCAGATAAACTAAATCACTTAGAAATAGCTTCAAATTTTTTTATTTTTATAATGGAGGTTGGTCTAAAATAACTGGAATATAATTTATAAATATAGTCATATATTTATCACCAACTAAATAGTTAATATTGGCCAAATAATTAAACTATTTAAATACCTTAATGTTAAAAGTAGAAGATTGGATTCTGATCTTTAGGATATCTGTAGCTTTGAAACACTATGATTATGAGAGCATGTGCCTTCTGTTCAAAAAATTATATATTTCTAAGATTGTAGTGTTATTTTATAGCATATTATTTGTTTATAACTACTATGAGAACAAATTTTTGATAAAGAGCATAGCATATATATATAACACTGCTTCTGAGGTTTTTTTTTGAACTTTATTTATTTTAAAGAGAGAGGATGTGGGTGGGGAGTGCTGCAGAGGGTCAGGGAGAAAAAGGGGGAAAAAATTCTCTAGCAGACACCGTGTTGAGTGCCAGTGCTGAGCCCAATGAAAGGCTCCATCGAAAGACCTTGAGATCATGACCTGAGTTGGATGCTTGACTGAACCACCCTGGTGTCCCATGGAAATACAATTGGTTTTATGTCCATCTGCTTTATTTTTTTAAAAATTTTTTTAGCCATCTGCTTTATAATAAAGTTTTTGGACATGTAATTTTGCATAAAGTATATCACATATAGTAGCATATTGCCACTGTGTTTGAAAAATAATAACTTTATGTAGCTTCTTGCCTTACACTTTGTGTGGATCTGCACAATAATTTTGACCAAACTGATACAAATGCTACTCATACCTGCTTACGTGTTCCAGCCATATGTGTCTTCTATTGTTAATGACTCTCTGAAAGTAGTAATATAAATTCCATCAATCAAATAATCACCTACGTATGCTATTAAAAATAAATGAGGTCATCTCTCACTAATACCTACAGAGACACATGGCCTCACATCCTTTCTAGCCATTGAGGCAAACTGGCAAAATAATATTTCATTGCATGGCCTGATTTTCAGAGGAACTTTAAATGGGTAAAATGAGTAAGATATCTTTAAAAACTGACCGTAAGAAAGAATGACCTAGATTTTTTGTTTCCAGGCTTTTACAGGAAGTTATAACATTACATTTAGCTAGTAGAAGATAAGATGAAGTTGACAAACTAAATATGACAAAGGCAAACACAATCTCAGTAGTCTTTTAAGATATACATGCTACCATGGCAAGGCAAGAAGTGGGCCTTTCTAAGTAGATTCCAAGCATATTCTGTGATATTACTGTGGGTATGAATCTTTTTATTTCATGAGGAGGGTATGGTATACTTGAAATCTACTTTGTATCCAAATAGATGATAGTTTTCTAAAAGGTTAATTGCTACAAAAAAAAAGGGGAGAAATTGAATCTTAGGTAACCACTATTGTCTCAATCATTGCATGAAAATCTTTTCCTCTATTAAAGGAAATCAGACTAAACCTTTTACTCTCTTAAAATCATTTCTTGGTTGATATTTTAAATTCATGTTTCAGAATAGGTTTCTCTTTGTTGTATTTATTTTGACCTTTGAAACAGTAGGTTATATATTAATAAACCTATTTAAAATGAAGAAATTGAATCTAAGAATATATGAGACTTGGCAAAACACAACTTGTTAGAGCTATCACTGAGTTGTTTCACGTTGGAAGAGGAGGAATAGGAGCATATTACACATCCTCATGAAAAAGTCTTCTTAAAGTTCTACATGTGTTGTCATGCTGAAATCTGTTTGCAGTTGTGCTCCCTAATTCCAAAACTAAGAAATAATGCTTTCTTCATTTTACATCATTTTACTCAATAATCAAACCCTTAAGAATCGTGTGCTGTTGATAAGGTCATACTGTAGGGTCCTGTGATTATAAAGATGAACAAATTATCATCAGTCAGCCAAGAAGCTAAAACTAAAACCTAAGTTCATATTATTTCTACATATGTTTGATTTTATTCTACCAACAACACATTGTGCTCCTTGAAAAAATGAGAACACTAAGACTCAGGGAAGATAAAGAAATTATCTACTATCTTTTAACCGTTAAATCCAGAATCAAGAATCATAATTTGAATGTCTGTCTTTTTTATGGATCATTATGCTTTCTACTATATAATTCACTTCCCTAGATAGTTGATACTACAGGTATTTATAGAATATATTGATTTTA
The DNA here is from genome assembly GCF_053574225.1 of Canis aureus. Lineage (NCBI taxonomy): Eukaryota > Metazoa > Chordata > Mammalia > Carnivora > Canidae > Canis > Canis aureus. The sequence continues at coordinate 51,276,229 of NC_135630.1, forward strand.
TATATAAACTTCTTTTAAAGAAAATGCAACAAATGAAATGACATTTTAGCCCCTCTATAAAAAGGGAGGAACCAAAATTAAGAATTAATTTTATAAAAGATTGAGAAGGATTAATTCACCCATAATGACCTAAGGATTTATAATATCTGTTTAATTAAATTTGGCTTTAGTTTACCAAGATTTTATTTAAGGAATCAAATTTACTAAATGATGTTAATAGGATAGCCTGGGTGGTTCAGTGGTTGAGCATCTGCCTTTGGCTCAGAGTATGAACAGGGTCCAGAATTGAGTCCCACATCGGGCTCCTTGCAGGAAGCCTGCTTCTTCTCCCTCTGCCTATGTCTCTGCCTCTCTCACTGTGTGTGTCTCTCATGAATAACCAAAAAAAAAAAAAAAAAAAATCTTTAAAAATAAATAAATAAATAAATAAAGTTAATAGTCAACAAATATTGAATTTTATTGAGTATCTGTTATGTCTAAGACCTGTGACATCTGTTACGCAGGGTACAAGGTGATAAATATAATAAAAACTTTAACTTAAAGAAGCATTCGGTTGTGCCACAATGAATACTGTTTGCACAATTGAACAAATCTCGCGTATTATTAGTTGTATTGTTATGGCATTGTATGAAATTCATCAGTAGAAGTAAAATTTCTTAGGAGGCCAATTTGGTATGCAAAAAGTTATTATCAGAGAGCAGTACATATTAAACATTATTTTTTAGAAGGAAGTAGGTGACCTTATCTTTAACCGTGGGCATAGCTTTCTCTGATTGTACCTTTTTCTGATGATTGAATTAAAATGGTTATTAAAGCAAAGAACATATTGTCTGACCTTCTCAATTCTCTTTCTTGGCCTCTTCTTTTCTTTTAAACTTTTCATATAAAATGCAATATGGGCATAGGGTGAAAAAGAAATTCCAGTACCTTCACCTTAACTAAAGACTCTTATTGTAATGGAAGTTAATAAATCCAATACTGTTGACATTGTCTTTCTAATGACATATATCTCTCCATGTTGAAACAGCAGAATCTATATTAAGTCACAGTGGCTAGATATATCAGTAAATTATGTGTCATCTATTGGAGTTCTGTAGTTACTGCCAGAATTCATCATGATATTCAGACAAAAAGTTTAATTAAACACGTTTAGATTAGAGCCCAAGCAACAATCAAATATTATTTATTAATATTATGTGAGGTACTGTGAAGACTATAAAGAACAATAAAGCAAAATATCATCCTTCAAGAAAATTAAACTCTGTTTTCCAGGGACAATGAAAATATCTGTGTAATTATTTCCCAAAACAGCTGTCACTTCACTCCTGTAAACCCATGCCATTTCTCACCATCAACAGACGGACTTTATTTCTCTTGCCTTTTATTCTTGCCTGGTTTTCATAAAGAGAAAGCAACAGAAATGAAAATTCTGGGGCTATGCAGCCCAGGCTTTAAGAGGATTGGCAGCTTCCACTTCTATTTCTTGGAATTCAGTCCCCTGCTAAAGGAAAATCTAAGCTAGATTACTGAATGATTGTTATGGATCCTGGTGTGTAAACCAGCCTTCCTCTCATTTCTCATCTTCTATATTCTCTGGATCAGCTGAGTTTAAATCCCATCCAAGAGATGAGATGTTTACCTGCATCTTTTCTGCTATTTTCCACTATATGGAAATAAAAACACTGAAAATTAATTTTAAAAACATTCTCTTTCATTAATATATGTTAATAACACCTGATCCCTGAGTACCTTTTCATCCTATATCAAAGTCTTTTTTTAAAATAGGTATCTTGGGACGCCTGGGTGGCTCAGTGGTTTAGTGTCTGCCTTTGGCTCAGGGCATGATCCTGGAGTCCTGAGATCAAGTTCCACATCGGGCTCCCTGCATGGAGCCTGCTACTCCCTGTCTGTGTCTCTCATGAATAAATAAATAAATAAATAAATAAATAAATAAATAAATAAATAATCTTTAAAATGTGTATCTTTTCCCCTTTTTAAATAAAATTTCTCCCTAATTCTATAACTAGGATGCTCTTTTTATCTATGTAAAGGTCCAGGTGTTTGAAATCAATTCTATTCCACAATCTCCAGTCTCAAGACTTATATTTTGACTCCCATTTTCAGATGCAACAAAAAGTTGTCTTAAAAGCCAAAATATATCCATTTTAACTGCTATTTAAGGATACAGCTTATAGTAAAGCAATTTAAACATGTAGGAATTCAGGGAACGCTGTACTCATGTACTGCACTTCTAGAGGAAGCATATCACCCAACCAGGGATGATAGGAAAATTCACTGCAATGAGTTAAGTGAGATAAGTTAAGAGTGAAATAAGATAATAGCAAAGGTGGGGTAGAAGACAGAATAGATGTAAATCTTATGTGCTCTGGACAAGAAGAAAGAATAAAACCAAACAAATGGCTTCAAATACCAGAGAAAATTACATAGAATAACCTAATTTTTTAAAAGTATGTACAACACAATAGGGTGACATCGAAGACTATTATTTAAAGCTATTCAGTCAAATGATAGATACCTAAGGGTATTAACTGCATTATAAAAGACAGTATTAGAATGATAATTACCCAAACATAGGTACTAGTCCTTGAAAATATAAAAAAAAAATTTAATTAAAAAAAACACAGAGAAAAAAAAAAAACCCACAGAGAAATAATAACAATAAACAGAAAAATATGAAAGATAATAAGACAGAATTAAGGATAAAAATTCCAATTAAATAGTAAGCATAAATGTGCTTAATTCACATATTAGAAATTTGTGAATGCAAAATTAATGAGTGAAAATTTGATGAGGTATAAGATATATAGTTAAAGTATATAATATATATAAGGTATGTATTTTAGTTTCATTTTTTGGAATTGGATTACTGCTATTAATTTTTTAAAATTCAAGATTTTTTTTAATTAATAGCAAGGAAAAATAATACCTGTAAAGTAGAGAAACCTGGAAAAAGTTACATTAAACAAATAAATAGGGTTAACATTACGAACAATCAGCCAAACCCAACATCATTTGGCTCCTTAAAAGAATAATTGACAGGGAAAAAATATCAAATCTTTAGTATCTCGCTAAAAATGCAGGAATCTAATCATGAAGAAGCACTGAACAAACTGAGTTGAGGGAGGCATGCAAAACAAAAGGTTAGATGTTATATGATCTCATTTCTAGAACAAGATTATAGTAATGAGAACAGATAAACTGCTGCCAGGCCAAGATTAAAAGGAAGGCTGTAACTATCAAGGAGTAACACAATGAAGTGTCTATGTAATGATGGAATGATTCTGCATGTTGAATGTGATGATGGTTACTTAAATCTATACCTGCAATAAAATTTAGTAGAATGTATAGTGTAATGGAAAAGAAAACTCTGTCATAGGACAAAATAAAGACTAAATAAAGACTAAATACTTGTAAATAAACTTAGTAAGATAGTATAGCAATTTACAAAAGAAAATATTTGAAAACACCAGAAAAAGATACAAAGGCAATTTAAATATCTCATGTTCTTACATGACAACAGCACATTATAAAATGGCAATTATCTCAAAGTTAATATAAAAATTCAATAAAAGTAATGATTTTTGGAGATACATAAATGATACCAAAATATGTATGAGATGAACATACAGGAAAAGTTAGAAAGAACCTAAAGAGGTTTTCAGTTAGGGGAAACTAAGCCTGCTGAATATACAACATAGTTTAGAGCCTCAAAAATCATAGTATGAAACTGAACATGAATAGTCAGACAAGTAAGAAATACAAGAAAATTCAGAAATAGATTCCAGTATATAATAAAATTTAGTGATATAAAGAAGGTCACATCTTGGGATCCCTGGGTGGCGCAGCAGTTTAGCGCCTGCCTTTGGCCCAGGGCGTGATCCTGGAGACCCGGGATCGAATCCCACGTCAGGCTCCCGGTGCATGGAGCCTGCTTCTCCCTCTGCCTATGTCTCTGCCTCTCCCTCTCCCTCTCTCTCTCTCTCTCTGTGACTATCAGAAAGAAAGAAAGAAAGAAAGAAAGAAAGAAAGAAAGAAAGAAAGAAAGTCACATCTTACATCACTAGGGGTGAGGGGAGAAGCACTAAGGACAAGTGTTGAGACAATTGGACAGCAGTTTGGAAAAACATAAGCAGGGACCCATACTTCAAATCACTCACCTGCAAAAGCTCCAAAGGAATCAGAGATCAAGATGTACCAAAACAAAAACAAAAACAAAAACAAAAACACCCATACAAGAACCTTAAGAAAGCAGAAGAAAACTTCTAATTGTGACTTAAATCCATTTGTACTAAAAGAAAAAAACTATTTACTCAAACAACAAAATAATAAATACATTTTGAAAGGGAAAAAACTATTTCCTTATATATACAATGACAACATGGAAAAAAATAAAAGACAAATTACAAGTTAGAAGAAAATATGTGTATTATGTATAAAAGGTAAAAGGCTAATCTCCTTAAAGTTCGAAAGAACTCTAAAATTGCAGATGACCAAACATCTGATAGAAAAATGGGGAAAGAAAAAATATGAACAGCTATTTTTTTTAAGTGTGCCTACATAAATGGTGCTTAAACATATAAAAAATATTCAATTTCACATATAATGAGATAAATAAAATTAAAACTATCCCAAATATTATTTTATCTCTCATATATTAAAAAAAGCATCTGAACACTGTTGGAAAGTCTTTGAGGCAATATTATATTTTATTTTTTGCTTATGGAATTCATAATAGAACACCTTTTATAGAATTCATTAAGTAATACTCAGCAAAGTTATGTATTCATATACATACAATATTTTTACATACAACAGTATAGTTACAATGTATGTAATATCATGTATTCACACACGGATATATATACTTTCTAGTTTTGTTCACTGAAAGGGACTAGAACCATAAACCACCAAGAAAAATAGGCACATTTAGATCTAGACTTAAGGGCTTTCCACTAGATAAATTCATAAAGAAAAATGAAACTCCATGAATTCATAATGTCATTTCAAAAGAATGAAAGTGAGGAAAGAGGGAAGATGGGTGGGGAGAGAAGAAGGCAGAGAGAAAGGAATGAGTGAAGAAAGAATGAAAGGGAGAAAGGAAAGAAGGAAATTTGGAACAAAGAAGGAAGAGAAGTAGAAAAAAAGGAAGAAAGACTGACATACCTAGAAAATCACTAAAGACATTAATATATCTCATTCAGGCAAAGACCAACAATGGGTGCTAAATCATTGGATACAGGTAGTTGTGGAAGAGATTATTCACAAGATTTCAAAGTAGCATTCCCTGTATTATTTATTACAAAAGGTAAAAACTACTTTGGAAATGAAGATGTGCAATCAAGTGAATATCACAATAAACTGAGCCAAATGAATATTTTGGTTTCCCAGTGCATATAAAAGTTATATTTATACTACCGCCCATTAAGTGTGCAATAGCATTATGTGCAAGGAAAACAGTATAAATACCTTAATTTAAAAATATTGCTAAAAAAACCCTAATCATCATTTGAGATTTCAGTGAGTTGTAATCTTTTTGCTGATGGAGCATCTTGTCTCAATGTTGATGGTTGCTGACTGATCAGACTGAAGTTTGGGGCAGTTGTGGCAATTTCTTAAGATAACAATGAAGTTTGCTACTTTGATTGAATCTTCCTTTCATGAACCATTTCTCTGTAGTATGTGATGCTGTCAAACAGCATTTCACCCAGAGTAGAATCTTTTTTTTCAAAATTGCAGTCAATGCTCTCTTCTGCCTCTGCTTTGTCAACTAAGTGTAATATTCTAAATCACTTGTCCATTTCAACAATCTTTATAGCATCTTCCTCAGTAGATTTCATCTCAAGAAACCACTTTCTTTGCTCATCCCTAAGAATCAACTCCTTATCTGTTCCAGTTTTATCATGAGGTCACAACAATTCAGTCACCTCTTCAGGTTTCACTTCTAATTCTAATTCTCGTGCTGTTTCCACCACATCCACAGTTACTTCCTCCACTAAAGTCTTGAACCCCTCAAAGTCATCCAGGAGAGTTGGAATCAACTTCTTTCAAACTCTAGTTCCCATTGATATTCTGGATCACAAATGTTCTTAATAGCATCTAGAATGTTGAATTCTTCCCAGAAGATTTTCAATTTACTTTTCCCTGGTTCAAATCAGAGGAATCACTATCTATGGTAGCTATAGCCTTATGAAATGTATTTAGTTAATAATAAAACTTGAAAGCCAAAATTACTCCTTGATCCATGGGCTGCAGAATGAATGCTGTATTAGCAGGCATGAAAATGACATTAATCTCATTGTAAATCTACATCAGAGCCCTAGTGTGATCAGTTGCATTATCTGTGAACAGTAATATTTTGAAAGGAATCAATTTTTCTGAAAATTAGGTCACACCTGTGAGCCTAATATATTCTATAAACCATGTTGTAAACAGGTGTGCTGTCATCTAGCCTTTGCAGTTCCATTTATAGAGCAGAGTCTCTCTATAGAGTAGATTTAACATAATTCCTAAGGGCCCTAGGATTTTGGGAATGGTAAATGACATTGACTTCAACTTCGTCATTAAGTCCCCAGCCACATTAGCCCTAACAAGAGAGTCAGGTCTGTTCTTTGAACCTTTGAATCCAATCACTGACTTTCCCTCTTTGGCTATGAACATCCTAGATGACATCTTCTAATAGAAAGCTATTTCATCTACATTGAAAATTTGTTGTTTTATGGTCGCCACCTTCACTCATTATCTTAGCTAGATCTTTGGATCACTTACTGCAGCTTCTACATCAGCATCTGCAGCTTCACCTTATACTTTTGTGTTATGGAGAAGGCATCTTTCCTTAAACCTCATGAACCAACCTATGCTAGCTTAAAACTTTTCTTCTGCAGCTTCCTTACCTCTCTCAGCCATCATAGAATTGAAGAGAACGAGGGCCTTGCTCTGGATTAGTTTTTGGCTTAAGAGAATACTATGGCTGGTTTGATCTTCTATCCAGATCACCAAACTTTCTCCATATTGGCAATTAGGCTGTTTTGATTTCTTATCATTTGATAAGAAGAGGAGGAGCACTGGAGGAGCATTCTTTATTTCCTTAAAAAATATTCCCTTACATCCACAACCTAAGGCCTAGTTTTTGGCCTCACTCAGCTTTCAACATGCCTTCCTCACTATGCTTAGCCATTTTTAGCTTTTGATTCAAAGTGAGAGATGTGTGACTCTTATTTTCACTGAATACTTAGAGGCCATTATAGAATACTAATTGGCCTAATTTCAATATTGTTATATCATAGGAAATAGGGAGTCCTAAAGAGAAGGAGGGAGATGGGGTAATGGCCAGTTGGTGAAAAGGTCCGAACACACATAACATTTACCCGTTAAGTTTGCCACCTTATAAGGATGCAATTCTAGGCACCTCAAAAAAAATTACAATAGTAACATTAAAGATTACTAAAGACAGAGCACAATAACAAATAAACTAATTACTTAAAAGTTTAAAATATTGCAAGAATTGCCAAAATGTGACACAGAGACATGAACTGAGCAAATGCTGTTGGAAAAATGACACCAGTAGTCTTACTCAATGCAGGGTTTCCACAAACTTTCAACTTATAAAAATGTAGTACCTGTGAAGCACAATTAAATTAAGTGTAATAAAGCAAAGCATTCCTGTAAAAGGTGATAGAATAACTAACTGGCATGGAAAATAATGAATCTTCACCATCTCCTCCTCTTACACACAGATTTTACCTCAAAATGTATCACAGACCTAAAAGTAAGAGTTTAAGTATAAAACTTCTAAAGGAAACTGGAGAAAATATATGTAAGTTTGTGTTATACAAAGATTTCTTACATAGAACACAAAAAACTTAAACCATTTAAAAAGTAAACAAATTGGACAATGTCAAGTTTAGAACTTTTGTTGTTTGAAAGAAACATTTAGAATACAAATAGATCACAGATTGAGTAAAATTAATTGTATAACAAAGTTGAACAGATTTGGATTTACAATATATTAAGCACTCAATGGAAATAAAGAGAAGACAATCCACTTAAAGATGGACAAAGGAGTTGAACAGACATTTCACAAAATAGGTTATGAAAATGGGCAATAAGTTTATGAAAAGATGTTCAGCACCCTGGTCATTTGGAAAATGTGAAATAAAACTCCACTGAATTAACACTACAAACTCATTATCTAAAATCAGAAATAATAACAATACTAGGTATTGCTAAGAATGTGGAAGAACTAGGGCAGCCCGGTGGCTCAATGGTTTATCGCTGCCTGCTGCCCAGGGCATGATCCTGGAGACCCAGGATCGAGTCCCATGTCAGGCTCCCTGCATGGGGCCTGCTTCTCCCTCTGCTTCTCTCTCTTTCTCTCTCTCTGTCTGTCTCTCATGAATAAATAAATAATTTTTTTTTTTTTAATGTGGAGGAGCTGGAGTCTTCCTACATCGCTGGTGGGAATATAAAATTATACAATCACTTTCAAAAAAAGATTGGTAGCTTCTTTAAATAATGAACTTAATCTTTATCATATGATGCAGGAATTTAATCTCTAGGTATATACTCAAGATAGGAAACCTATATCCACAGAGACTTTTGTGTGACTGTCTACAATAGCATTATTTCTAAGAGTCAAAACTTAAAAACAACCAAAATATCAATCATCATGTAGTAGATAAATGCAGTGTGCTACATCCATAGAAGGGAATATTACCAAGGCAATAAAAAGAAGCAAATTCTGACTCAACATGCAACAGCATAGATAATTTACAAAAATGCCATGTTAAGTAGAACAAGACAGACATAAACTACTATCAAATGTATAATGTCGTTTATAGGAAATTTCTAGAAAAAGCAAAATTCATACATTAGGAAAACAAATCATTGTTTTCACAGTGGAAGTGGGGTGGACAAGAACGATATTTTGGAATCACTAAAGTATTCTAAAGCTCACTTACAGTATTGACTGAAAAACTATATGCATTTTCTGAAGCTCATCTAACTATAAATTTATAGCATGTAAATTTTATGATATGTAACTAAGATTTAACTCAATAAAGCTGTCCATTACTGTGTTCCTCAAACATTCTAAGTTTTTATAACTAATAAATTCTCTCATATGGCAACAATCAACACAATTTAATGCACATCGCAAATGTACGTGTAAAGAAGTTTGCCTTGCAAACATAAAAGAAAATGTATCATGTTATTCCTTACATTCAAGAACTTAAAATATTATTTTCACTATTGGCTTTATTGTTTTAATCCTCTCAAGGTGGAAGAAACTTACTTTAAGTGTGTATCTTCTATATAATTAGTACTGGTTTAGATGCTTTATATGCATTATTAAATATAGATATAGATCTTATATAAATATAGATATAGATAAGAAAAGAAAATGCAAGTTGTAATATGCAATATACATATGGTCTCAGAATATTAATGAATCTGTTGATGGTTAGACACTGAGGAAGAAGAAAAACTGGAATGTGAACTGAGGCTTCAAAGTATGTGTTTTTCTTTGTTTTGGCTTTATTCCCCTTAAATTTGAAAATTGAAATTCCCTGGTTCACAAAGTTTAACTATTAGGACTGAGAATTGAAGCTAACTTTATTGACATGGTTTAATTGTTTACTTCTAGAAATTACTGTAAACCAAATTATCTGGGCAAATTGTTTGCTTCTGGACAAAAATCTCTCCTATCAGGACAATATATTGCTCACCTGGTCAAACAACTCATTTTCACACACCAATTTATTAGTCTCACTTCAAGACTCTGGACACTGTGTATTCTAATATTAAACAGTCATATCACAGATTTTCCTCCATTCAGTTAACACCGTGCCTAGAAAGATCCATCCTAAACCTTTCTAGAACAGCCCCCCCACCCCACCCCAAGGCCTGTAAATACTATCCACTGACTGCCATATTCTTAGAAACTACTAACACTTTTTCAGTGTAATGTTAACTGCCTTGCCCCAGTAGGCAGTCCCTATAGGACAAACTTTGGAATACGTCTTCCATTTAAAATGTATGATAATTTTCCTCTGGATTTTTTAATTTTTATTTTATTTTATTTTATTTTTATTTTTTAGGGGAAAGGGTGGTGCTGGTCCCTGAGAGTATGATTCTGGGATGGATCCTATTTCCAAAGCTTCCATCCACTGGATTTGTTGGATCTGCAGTTGCAGACAGCCCACCATTAGAGGGAGAGCCTGAGTCATAAAGGTGCAGCAACAATGTATTTAATCAACCATTGTGATCCTTTCATATTTCCTCTTAAAGTTTGTTTCTCTTCTAGGTCAGATTCAGCTGTTAAATATATATTCACATTTTAACTTTAATTTCTGTTTTTTTTTTTTAAATGACAAAATTTTACCAAAGATAATTAAAAATTATCTGTAGCCACTTCAGGAAACTTTCAGTATAAATTGTTCATTTAAAACAAAAAGGGAACAAACATCTAGTGATGTCCGTTTTTATCAATTTGTATGAAGAAGCTTCTAAAATAATTTCAGATAACATTGCATATTTAAAATTTCCCTTGCACAAAATGAGTTAAATCTGCAAAATTAAAAACTTGCTCTTAGATTCTACTACATGGTTACTTTAAACTGACAACTTTTACACCACTCTTGCTTCTACGCCATTAAATGCCCCTCTATGCATTTTGTCTACACTCCTCCAGAATTCACAAAGATAAATTGTCTCTTAAAGTTTATGTCAAAAAAAAAAATCTTTAAAATAAAAAGCAGTGGGTGGGAGAGGTTGCCTGAATGGCTGTCAGTTAGGTGTCTGATTCTTGATTTTGGCTCAGGTCATGAGCTCAGAGTTGTGAGATTGAGCCCTGCAGGGAGTCTGCTTGAGATTCTCTCTTGCTCTTCCTCTACCCCCTCCCTGCTTGCATATGCGCTCTCTCTCTCTCTCAAATAAATATATCTTTTTAAAATACCTTTAAAGCTACATAAGATAGAAACTTATAGATTAATGCAGAGTAGATCTAGAAATATATAATCAAATATTCCCAGATCTGTATCAGTTAGTTTATGTTATTAGGAACTTCATATGCAAAAGTTTATATGGGAAGGAAATAATGAAGATGACCTAACAGACCCAGATTTGTTTGATTTTTATTTTGCAAATGCACATTCCGTTGTTACAGCATCATTGGTTGAAAAACCTATTCTTTTCACTGTTGAATTGCCTTTGACCTTTGGGGGGGGAAAAAAAAGAACATCAAGTGATGACATTTATGTGGGTCTATTTCTGGCCTCTATTCTGTTGATCCATTGTCTATATTTTCTCATCAATACAACACTGCCTTGATTAGTGTATATTTATAGTAAAACAAAATACACACTTTTAACCTTTTTAATTTGGATTAAAACCCCAAAAGTTTAACTTATTGAAGCTTTCCTGAATAATGTTTGCTGATTTAGTTTCCCTATGCCTGATTTCCTTATGTGAAAATTAGTTGTTAAGGTTAACCTGTGTTCCCACAATGTACTGAGTAAAGCTGGACCAAGATGAACCATCCTTTACTTCAGAAGATGAGCAGGAACATATTGAAAACATTTGCAAGCAATGCTAGGACCATATGGTAGGGGAAGGGAAGAGGAGGAAAGTAGCCATTGTGGGGCGTTGTGAGAAAAGAAAGTGGGTGTAATTTAGTGTGTGCAATATGGACAAAAAGAGAAATAGTACCGTGGTAAAATATTTTATTCCCTTGACATCTTGTCTCTCCAGGGCTAATCTATTGACGTCTTACCTAGCAAGTTCATAGTGTAGATGAACATAAGACACATAGGAAACAACAATTTTTTAGAGTAAGATATTAACCAGAGTTATTTTTCTTATGTAAAAAAGACCCATGAAATAGAAAAGCTTTCTAAATTTTTAAATGGTGCTTTTTCCTACAAACATAGCAAGCAGATTGCAGAGCTAAAGTCCTTCTGTTCCACTGATAAATGTCCCTTTACAGAGATTTGGCTCCCAGATGGCCATTCTATCTCCATCACCTACTCCCCCCAAAGAAATAATACTAGCTGCTGATTTTTTCTCTAACCTGAATATATTTAGCTGTCGTTTGCAGTACTTCACACTGAGAGTGTAACTCTAAGTCAAGCTTGAACAGTCTCATTCATTTTGCATGAAGTCGCTCCTATTTTTTAAATTAATCTTAAGACAATTTGGAAATGTTTGTACAATCATTACACTCTTGTAATAAAAGCTTTTGTAATAGTTTTCAAAAAATTTACAAATATTCTGTCTTTTTTTTTTTTTAACCCTATTCTCCTAAATTAACATAGCTTGAGTCTAAGCACAGACTATTTCTGCTAGGTTAATGTCTTCAATTTGGACCAATTTAGGCCCAGCACAGGTTTTTTTTTTCACTTTTTGTGCAATTCTTTAAGAAGACACTGGCTTTTGGGATTCTAGGATTTTCAAATTGACCTAATGTTAAAATCAATGAATGTCTGATAGCCACTGGTTATGGACTCTGTTTAGTGCTGAATCTTAAATGTGCCGTACATATGTATGCATTTCCTAAGATGCTTATGTCATGGCAAGCTGAGTACATACCTAATCTCATTGATTTTAAAACTCTGTGAAGACATCACAAAATGGCCAAATAAAATAGATTGCAGGGCTGTAAAACTCTAGTAGTCTACAGTTTGTAGCTCTTACAGAGTGGTCTCATTACTGTTAGGATTTAAAAGTGAAAAGTTCAGCCCACCTGAAATATATCATTGGATCATCAGACCTTTATTTGGTTAGATGCCCTCTCTCTCTTCAGAAGTTTTTCCTTTTCTTTTCTTTCTTCTTTTTTTCCTTTCAGTTCTTCCTTCTTTCCTTGTGCCTCCTTTCCCTCCTCTTTTCCATGTATCTTCCTCTATAGAAAATAAACTACAAAAAACACATTTGTAGTTCTAAATGGTATATAATTGCCTCTTTTAAGTTATGTTCTGCTGACCTGTTCACACATTCAAAATCGGATATTTTAAGCCAGAGATGGACTTAGAGTCAGTTCAGTACATCGGACAAATGTATCAGCACATACAACCATACACACCAGGAAATGTTCAATTGGACATTCCAACATTGTTTCTAAGATAATTGTAACTGAAATGAAGATATTTATAATGTCTAAATCTTCCTGAAATATTCATTATCTGTCATAAATTTGTTCCAGGGTGTCTGGGTGGCTCAGTCAGTTAAGTGTCTGCCTTTCGAATCAGGTCATGATCTTGGGGTCCCGGGATTGAGCCCCACATTGGGCTCCCTACTCAGCAGGGAGGCTGCTTCTCCCTCTCCCTCTCTGCTTGTTATCTCTCTTGCTCTTAATAAATAAATAAAATATTTAAAACTTAAATAAAGGGATCCCTGGGTGGCGCAGCGGTTTGGCTCCTGCCTTTGGCCCAGGGCGCGATCCTGGAGACCCGGGATCGAATCCCACATCGGGCATCCCGGTGCATGGAGCCTGCTTATCCCTCTGCCTCTCTCTCTCTCTCTATCATAAATAAGTGAAAATTGAAAAAAAAAAAAAAACTAAAAAAAACGTTTAAAAAAAATAAAACTTAAATAAATGAATAAATTTGTTTCACAGTTGATCCATTACATCGCCTTCTAGAAAAAGATCTTCCAATAATATTGGACTTAAAAAAGCAGTGAAAAACTCTTCCTGGTTTATCGTCTTGATGGTTATATCATTTTTCTGCAATAAAGATAGACCTTTATTTCATAACATTGATACATTTTCCTGGAGTGTTGGAGCTGTCAGTACTGATCAACAAGGCATATTATGTCTTTGAGGAAATCAGTTACCATGATATCTACTATAAAGGCATGCATAAAACAATAGAAGATTCCTACTCCAATCAGGAATCTGAATTCCACAAATACTTCTATATCAGAGCTATGCCTTTGTAATTTGTCTTGATCCTAAGCCAATTTAGGGAATTTTTCTAAGAATACAAATACATATTAAATTAAATTATTGCATAACATAATTCAGTGAAGTCTTATGCTTTATCTATCATTTTCCCTTAAGCCCAAGTGAAAATTTTATGCCTATGCCCTGAACTCTCTGATCTTAAATTTTCAAAAGAAATGTAAGTGACTCAAATAGAGGTTAAAGGATTTATTCAGCTGATGTGAAATTGAGCATCTGAAGATGAAGTAGCTTCCTAATCGAAACAGAGTCAGCATTTTGATAGGACAGGGGACAGTTGAGTAGCTGCCCTCATGGTTTTGATTTAGGCAGCAATTTTTGACTTTAAGGGAACTCATGTTTGGGGGTCATGCCTTTTGCTTGGGGTTACAATAACCATCAGAACAGTATTGGCATGGTATTACTTTTGCTGGCCTGCAGCTTATGAGGTAGTGAAGGTTCCTGAGGTAGGGAGGAGAGATAGTGGAAAGAAAAAGAAAATGTGTGTGTGCATATGTGTTTGCATGCACACACACACGTGCAGGTGCACATTGGGTCGGGGACATAGAAGGAAAGAGGGAAAATAATGATGCTACATCATATTTGTTTAGTCCCTTTACACCTTATATTTTGGCCTTTTGCTGCAGGTGTTGATGGTCAAAGTCTCCTGTGGCATACCTCCTCATGCTGTTTAAATCTTGCCTTTAGGGATCCCTGGGTGGCGCAGCGGTTTAGCGCCTGCCTTTGGCCCAGGGCGTGATCCTGGAGACCCGGGATCAAATCCCACGTCAGGCTCCCGATGCATGGAGCCTGCTTCTCCCTCTGCCTATGTCTCTGCCTCTCTCTCTCTCTCTCTCTCTCTCTCTCTATGACTCATAAATAAATAAAAATTTAAAATAAATAAATAAATCTTGCCTTTAAGTATATGGGTAAGAGTTTCTTCATGTGGACCTTTATATGGTTAAGGGAGAAATGGCCAATAAAGATACCATCTGATAATTTCACAGCATTCCCAAAAGCTGTCAGTTGAGTTATCTGGTCAGAAAGGATCATTATATGGAGGAATTACTTTGCTATGTCGCTTTCACTTGTATTAGGAAAAACAAAAACAAGAAACATAGATTTCAAACTTAGAAGCAAGTCTTTACCCTTTATAAAAACTGCATTAAACGTAGGAAGGAGAGAACACACAAAAGGAGGTAAGGAACTTTTTTTTTTTTTTCCTCCTAACACAGTTAACAGCAATTAAAGCTTCCAAGAATTGATTGGTGATTTCCCAGGATGAAGGGCCCTCATGATCCTTAGCTAAGGAAGAGGAGACATCATGAGCCTCAGTACAGGAGATGAGATCTCATAAACTCAGCAGGGGAGCGTATATTGGGTAATGTATTTACAAGTTAACCCACTCCAAAAAGTCTCTTTTAGAAGACTGTTAATGATTTAGAATTACATTGGCCATTTTATTTATCCTGCTAAATATTAGGAATCTATTAATTTCTTTGGTATTTTGCCTTTAAATAATTGCAGGTAGCACTATATTTTTATGGAGAGGATGATATGTCATCTTATTTATAGATTTGACCACTACCCGATGTGTACATGTTTTGTGGGGTTTTTTGCTGCTGATCTCTCAAAGTCTAAGTCCTTAGAATCAGAATGTTTGCCTATTTCTTTTACTGCTGTCTTTCTCAGATATATTATAGGTGTTCAATGAATATTATTTTAAGATTTTATTTATGTATCCATGAGAAACAGAGAGAGAGAGAGAGGCAGAGACATAGACAGAGGGAGAAGCAGGTTCCATGCAAGAAGCCCGATATAAGACTCCATCTGGGGTCCCTGGGATCACGCCCTGAGCCAAATGCAGACACTCAACCCAGGCATCCCAATAAATTTTTTTTGATGTAACAAATAGTAATAATAATATCATGATCATTGTACAAGTATTGCATGCAAGAGTTCTTTTGATGAAAACAAATCTACATGGGGGGACCCGGGTTGCTCATTAGGTTAAGTGTCTGCCTTCAACTCAGGCCATGATCTCAGGGTCCTCCACATCAGGCTCCCTGTTTAGCAGACTCCCTGTTTAGCAGGGATGCTAAACAGGGAAGAGGTTTTTTTTTTTTTAGGCTCCCTGTTTAGCAGGGAGCCTGCTTCTCCTTCTCCCTCTGCTGCTCCCCCTGCTTGTGCACACTCTTTCTGTCAAAAAAATAAATAACATCTTTAAAATATATATATAAACAAAACTACACAAGAACTTTCTTGTCTATGAAAAATGTGTAGGTGCCTCAGATAAGTCTCCAAATTGCATTTTCAAGATGGATCATTTCAGGAAAAAAATATTCTGATTGTGTTGGGACCTCAAAATGTCTCAGAGTGTTCCATGTATTCTCAAAGTGCATCAGAAATCCACTGCACAATCAGAGCCCTGCTTCAGGTACTGGGAATACAAAGATTCTAGGTTAGTATCTATTTCAAACAATGGTTTTCAAATTGCCTCAAAGGGATTGAAGTAATCTGTGAAAAAAGAACTATAGGTGAGTTGTTATCATATTTTACCACCCTCAAAGCCAACATATTGAAAAAAATATGTACAGATACTATATATATATGACCTAAAGCAGATCTCTGTAACAAAATGGTTATCAGACAAAATTCCTCTGTGCACAGTGAGAGGGAGCGAGATCTCTGATGTCTCTTTCTTTTCTTATGAGGATATCAATCTTATCAGCTTAAGGCCTTACCCTTAGGACTCAACCCTTATTATTGCTTTATAGGCTCTATGTCTACATCCAGTCACATTGAGAGTTAAGGCTTCAACCTATGAATTTTGGGAGTACTCAATTCAGTCCATAATATATTCATTGGTGAAAACAAAAGTTAAAATAAACGTTTATCTACTTCCCTAATTTAGCTCCCATTGTTTGTACAGGAGATTATAGTAATCTCTTCTATGGTATTTAGACAACCTAAATATTCTGACATGAGGGCTTTTCCCAGTATGAGACCCAATAAGGTATTCTTATAGCAAGCCCCAGCACAGGTACAGAGGAGAACGCACTCATGTTTAATATAGCCCAAATGACCAGACTTTTAAGGAAAATCTATTTTTAGTTTGTGAACCATATGAATATGTTACCTATTCAAAAAGTTAAAAAACAGAACTGTATAAAAGTGTTGGAAGGGAGAGCAAGCTCTATTTCCTATTAGTTATTATTGAGAAAATGGCTACCAAAAGATATTTAGGATAAATAGGATATTTTGGCTGTGTTGTAGAAACAAAGGGACTCTAAAGCTCAATGGCTTAACCTAGCAAAGATGTGGTTCTCACTTGTAATCTTTTGTGAGTTAGGTAACAATCTAGGTTAAATATCCATGTGGCTACTCAAGAATTCAGATACCTTCAATGTTTTGATGCCATCATTATTGGGCATTAAAGATTTGCTGGGAAAAGGGAATAAACAATGTGGAAGATTCATTCCGGTACCTAAGACCTAAGAAATACACTTGGCTTCCTCCCACAGGCCATTATCTAGAACTAATCCATAGTACCGATTTAACTATAACGGAAAGTAGGATATACATGGAATCACACAGAATGCTTGGGTCCTTATAACCACAAATGCCACAGTATTTAATAAAATAGGCAATAAATCTAATATAGCAGACTTTTTTACTTTCCTCAATCATTTGAATTAAGACTTACCAAAAAAAATAAAAGTCACAAAATACATTTGGAAGGCTTAATCTTTGGTCATCCATACAACAAAATCATTATTTCTAAATACTGATCAAGTTGGACCAAGCTGAATCCAGACCCTGTAGTTGAAGTCAAGGAACCCATGCCTTGTAAATTCAGTCTAAATACACTGGTTAGCTCAATAGTGATAGTATTTTAAAAGGATCTATCTTAGAATAATAGGCATAGAGTAATATATGTTTTTTTATATCTACTTGTATTACAGAAATGGGAAGAGCCTTATGATAATAAAAATTGGGTTAGGATGATATCAACAAATGAAGGAGGATTGTTTGGTTTGATTTGCTCCTTGCTTTCTAAATTTATAGTTCATTAAATATTTCACAAAGTACCTTTAAACCTTGAGTATTTTATTAAGTGATTCAATTTTGTATTTTATCTAATTTCCTTTAAGAACCTAGTTATATACTGCATTGATATAAGATGGAATTAATCCAAATTAGTGTTGCCTTCAATAGAGAAAAATTGCAACTAAATTACTACTCTCAAAACTTCTTTTGTTGTTATTTTTTAAAAGATTGGTTCCTGGGGCAATCTGGCTGGCTCAGGTGGTAAAGCATGAGATTCTTTATCGTGGGGTTGTAAGCTTAAACCCCATGTTGGGCATAGAGCTTACTTAATAAACATAAATAAAATAAGGGATTCTCCGGGTGGCTGAGTGGTTGAGCATCTGCCTTTACCTCAGGGCATGATCCGGGGGTCCTGGGATTGAGTTCTGTATCAGGCTCCTAGCAGGGAGCCTGCTTCTCCCTCTGCCTATTTCTCTGCCTCTCTCTCTCTGTCTCTCATGAATAAATAAATAAAATCTTAAAAATCATTTAAAAATATAAATTAATTGATTAAAATAAAATACAACAAAATAAAGTAATAAAAAATGTTGGTTCCCAAACATTAGCGAGCTTCAGAATCACTTAACATC
Source organism: Canis aureus (assembly GCF_053574225.1). Lineage (NCBI taxonomy): Eukaryota > Metazoa > Chordata > Mammalia > Carnivora > Canidae > Canis > Canis aureus. The sequence continues at coordinate 51,294,859 of NC_135630.1, forward strand.
TTAGTCAAATACAGATTGCTGGGCTCCTCAGGAGAGTCTCTGAGGTCTAGGGTGGGGCCTGAGAATTAGCACCAGCAAGTTACCAGCTGATGCTGATACTGCTGGTCTGGGACCACACATGGAGAGTATAAGTGCTTTAAATTATGATACTCAGCTTATTATTTTAAAATTCCTATAAAATAAGCTGACTCTTGTAGATAGCATGTTCTTTTATGAAAGGACCATTTGAGGGTCACATGCTTGGCTCAGTTGGTACAACATGAGACTCTTGATCTTGGGTTGTAAGTTTGAGCCCCGCACTGGCTGCAGAGATTACTTAAAAATAAAATCTTAAAAAAAGAAAAAAAGAAAGAAAAAGAAAAAGAAACAAAGGGCCATTTGTTTTTTTGTTTGTTTGTTTGTTTTGTTTTGTTTTTATCTCAGGACCCAGCAGACATGCTGAATGTGATAGATATTGAATAAGTTTTTAGTGAATGAATAAAGTATACAGGTATATAAAGTACAAATAGTATCTATGTCCTCATATCATCATATTTAAAAGATATATGGTTCACCCTAAAATTGCTTTCGGTTCTTTAAAATAATAGATGAAGAACCAAGGTTCCCACTCTTCTATGGTTTGTTCATCATAGTAGACTTAATTCATGCCCCGTTTCATGCTTTGTCATGGATTGAAGGTAAATAATCAGAATCTTCATCAAGATAATTTATCAACTATAAGTTATTAGGGTCAACACTTGAATGAAGGAAAGGAAGGAAGGAATATTAGAGAAAGGAGTTGATGACAATGCAGTTGCAAAATAGGTCATAGCCAAAACCACAGGGAGCCTTGAATTCTGAATAGTCCTTCAGAGTTTTACCGTGGTGCATAGAGGGGTTTGAGTTCCCTATCAGTCACTAGCTTTAGCTGCTTCTGAGAAGGAAGAGTTTCTTTGGAAAGGCAGCTCTCTCTAGCCCGGGGAATTTCCAGAGAGCTGAGACTAAGTATTTCTGTGTGTGTGTGTGTGTGTGTGTGTGTGTGTATAATGTTATTTTGAATTAATATCAAATTATTTAATAGTAAAATTAAAAAATATATTACTAATTAATGTTCAAATATATATATTAAACTGCTTCCTGACTACATGTAAGTAACGTCAAGAGAGAAAACCTGCCTTCTATCTCTTACCACTGTCTTTGCAAGAAGCACTATTGTTGAATCACTATCTAAATATTGAACATTAAAAGCTTGATATATTTCTTTTCAATGATGCAGTGAACATTAAGAAACTAACAATGATTGTTAAAGTCCACATGCACATATTTAAAATGTGGATCATTCTTACATGTTTTGTTTGATATCATATTCTCTGCCAAATCAGTGATTCTTTTATTTGCCATCTGGAGTTACTATTGGCTGGAGATGGATAATGGTGTTAAATAGGAAGTGCCACGTAGACACTGAGCGAATACGCTTTTTTTGATGTCTACACTAAATGGACAATACGATGGTTTCATACCAAAAGTGGACTCCATTTTCTCTAGCTTAATCACATTAGACAGAAGAACATGAACCACTGGTCATTTTAAGAAGTAAGAATTGTAGAATTAAGAAACCACAGTGTCAATTCTTAATATAATCACAAAGAGAAAGGGGGATGCTGGGCATTACATACTGACTATTGGCAGACAGCGGGATTAAATGAACTGTACTACAGTGTGCTTATTAGCATAATTGGGAAGTATCAAAACAAATGTCTCCATATGGAGGTAGGTGTAAATATATTCCCTATAGTAACACTTAACTCATTTACTTATCACTCAGAGTCCATTCACTTACCAGCATATGGTTATTGGATGTGTACTATCTATTGAAAATATTAGCGATTATTTGGAGAAAGTTCTTATATACAGGTAAACAGAGAAAAACCTCTGGATAGAAAAAAGAATAATCTGAGTTGTTTTTGAATGTTTTCATACATGTCTATTTTTGTTATTGTTGTTCCTAATCTAAAGCACAGAAACTCTACACATCTTCCCAGTTTTCTCACCTTCCACATGGGTTAGTGTAGCATTCTTTTAAAATTGTCTTGTAGATCATGGATTAGGACCATGTCTGACCCATCTTTGGATCCTTTCGGTCTATAGCTACTATCACCATGTAAACACACTATAGGTGTCTACTGAATTAAGGCCATGTAGATACTAACGTGATCCAATACATTTTGATTAGTCTATATATCGCAATTATGACATTCCTAAAATCTAAAATTATACATTTATTATTGTTCTTAATTTAAAAAATCAATTTCATATGTGCTTGGGAAAGAATATATTTCTAAGATAATAGAAAAATGCAGAGGAAGATGAAATTGAAATAAAAGATAGAGCTTAGGGTTCAAAAGAAATTCAATAAATATTCCTTGAGCACCTGTTAGCTTCAAAGCATTGTACTCATTGCTAAGAGAACCTAGTCCTTGTCTTTGTCTTCAGTATACTTGTAAGAAAGCTGATAGGGAGTGAAACTCCGCTTCTCAAATATAAGAAAGTATATTTAAAAAGGCCTAATATTGGCAGGCAATACAAAAAATGGTACAGAAACCAAGAAGAAAATCAGCAATCATTTAAATATTTTACAATATTTACCTTGACTTATGAAATGAGTCTGCAGTTAAGTATTTTGAAATGTTAAGTGAATGGGTAGTTGTGACAATTTTAATTTTAAATATAACGATTAAATAAGGCTTCGCATATACATAGAGCAAGAAGATAGAATAGGTTAAAGTTAAAAGAAGATTAATTTGTATCAGCCTCCGTCATCTCAAATAAAATACCCTCCGCTGTATTTGTATATCTAAAAATACGACAGATCATTATTGTATTTAGCATTAACTATTTTATTTTTCAGCAAAACAAAGAAGTAGCAGACAGGCAATTCTAGACATAAGTACATTCTTTCTTTCTTCAATTAATTAAATTTTTTTAATTATGAGAAGATAACTAGAAGTGTTATGACCTGAATTCAAATTAATATTTGATTAAATTTCACAACACAGCATGGAGTTATAACTGGAATGAACAGTTTGATGAAATTAAAATTACTTAGTAATCGTTATTAAGCTAAGTAACTATTAAACTTATTTCTTAAGGTGTAATAGCAGATGCCAGAGGCAGTATAGATTTTCCACAAACACAACCCTGGTAGACTTTCAGAGGTTTGGGGCCCTGTGGGTGAACAATTCTTGATCTCAATTTATTTTGGCTATAGACATGTGATGATGCTCTGCTGATCACTGATGATACTGAAAACACAAACAGTAAATGCTCCTGATTTCCATTTGTAAAGGCTAAAGGGAGGAAAGTTGTACTTAAATCAGTTACTCAGTTCCTGGGTGGCTCAGTCAGGTTAAGCCTGGCTTTTGGTTTCATCTTAGGTTATGATCTCAGGTTTCTGAGATGGAGCCTTGAGTTGGGTTTCTGCACTCAATGGGCAGCCTGCTTCTCTCCCTCTTCCAATGCCCCTCCCTGCATGGTCCTATGTCTTTTTCTCACTCTAAAATTAAAAAAAAAAAATTAGTTATATGCTAAAAATAAACAAAAACAACAGTATAACCTCTACCATTTGCAAATGTGTAAGAAACAAATCCATGAGGATCATTCAGAGGAGAAGCATCCTGAGTTGGGGAAGAAATCTCTAATTAGTAGATCATAGCAGACATTATCACAGGAAGATAAAGTTGAAAGGGAGAAAGGAGGCTGGGTTGGGAATTCAATGACAACTCAAATTGTTAGGTTCAAGACATTGTGCCGGCTTCTACAAGAACATGGTCTCTCCCTTCAGTGTGCTTGCAAGAGAGTAGATGGGGCAGGGTGCTGGAATGTAAAGGAGAACATGGTAAATGCTTGCACAAAATTACAATTTATAATGTACTTTAAAAATATAGAGAAGTCTCACTCTGTGAGCAAGGGGAAGAGATAAGCAAAACCTTCAAAGAGAGAATTACCTTTAAGATAGTCCCAACAAAAAAAAAAAAAAAAAAAAAAAAAAAAAAAAAAAGATAGTCCCAACAGCACTGGGTCAGATGTTGGTAGTGATGAATGGGAACCAATCCTTGGCTAGAACAAGTAGTTTGGCTGATGAGTGTAGAAGTAGCCTTAAGAACTTATTCTGGAGAGTTAAGTTTTGATCTTTGTTCAGCTAACTATCTATTGAATTATGGATGAGTCACTTAGCCCTTTGAGACCTAGTTTTCTCAGCTACACACACACACACAGGGAATTGAACTAGAAATCATTAAGGTCATGCTTATTCTAAAATGCTCTGATCTAAGAATACATTGGTTCCCATTTTGAGTGACCTAGAATGCTAAGTTGAGGATTTTTTAAAAAATTTGTTGGCAACTTAAAATTTCTCAAAGTTTTCTGAGCAACATAGTAGTATGATTAAAGTTATACATTTGGATGATTAACCTAGTAAGGATATTTTTTTTTTGTGGGAAGATTATGTAGAGTCTGTAATGTTCCTAGGTAAGAGGTAATGAGGGACTGGCAGAGGGAATATATTATAAAAGCTGAATCCATAAGACCTGTCCTCACTATTAATCAGTGCTAATGGGAAAGAACAAAGAAATGAAAAGAAAAAAGTACATAGCTTCCAGTCTTGGTATCTGAAAGGATTTTTATCAGACCAAGTTAGGAAAGTTTTATGTATAAGGATCAATGCAGCTGTTTGGAATGAAGCTGTGCAATTGCCAGCTGGAAATGCAGGCTTAGATCTTTTGCTTTTAAGATATGGATTACAAGAGGGCTTGCAAACTCAGATGCTTACAGGGACTACTGAAGTGACAAGCTATTTTCAAAACAATAAAGATGTGGGGAATAGAGCACACTGGAAAAATATGCCCTTCCAAAGAAAGTAGCTGCCCTCATATTACAGGAGATCACTGCCCTAGCAATTGTAGACTCTGCTTTTCTAAGAGAGGCTAGAAATGTAGATGGTTTCTCTTTTTAAATTGTTGATAAAGAAACTAAATAAAATTAAGTAATAATTCTTAACTATGACTGTCACCCACATCAGTATACAGACTGCTGGGTGTAAGTCTGGAATACTGTACCAACCTTTTCAAGCATTAGTTGAAGATAACCACAATCAAAATTGTGGGAAAGGATAGAGATTTTCAAAAGAGTAATTTTAAAGAGAGAAGTCTAAGAAAAGATCCTCAATAAATTTTATATTTAAAAAGTCAAATAGAAGAAAACTGATCTCATATAGTGAGGTTGCCAGGAATGAAAAAAAAAAAAAGAAAGAAAGAAAGAAAAGAAGAAGAAGAACATTACTCAGAGGGAATGAAATGGTAAAGGAACAAAAAGAGCCTTAGTATCCACCAAGGGGAGGGATTTAAATTTTATGCAATAAAAGACATGATAGCAGACTGAGATAACATAAAAGAGGAAGGGTATAAATTATCTTGCACTTTTCTTTGTGTAATGTACATTTTTTTCATTTTATGATCTCAAAAATCTGTATTGTTGCTAAATGTGCTTCTTGTATTGAATATAGTGCTCAATATATATAATTTTTCATCTCAACACCTGAGGATATTTATTGCAATTTCTTATGTTACTATCTGCTACAAGAAGACAATATGAAAACAAAGACCTAGAAGATTTAATTGTTCATTTATATTATTAGGTACACAGAAAAGTTTATGTTCATGGCTTTATTGAAGCACATACAAGGAAAAGTAGAATATGAATTTTATTTAATTTTTAGAAGATATTTTAAAGTGTCACCTCAACCATGTTTTATTCATTGACTTTGAGAATGCATGTGCAAATGGTTGTATCTTGCTGAACACTTCTAAGTTTCCCCTGGTAAGAAATCACAAGTGTCAGTTGTTAATAAGTTCTATGTTTTCTATGGAAAGACACAGTTCCCCAAATAGATGGTTGACTGCATGATTTTGCCACATTTCTCAAATATTCTTTGTAAACTACCAGCAGCCAGATTTAATTCTATGAGAAAGAAGCAATGAGTAGATGACACAATCAGGTATCATTAGCTATAATTTAAAAAAAAAAAATCAAATGTAGCAATGTCTTGAATAGCAATTACAAAATATTATAAAAGCTCTCTTTTGAAAAGATTTTTCAAATGTGCACAGGATTGTCAAAAAAGTGTTAGAACATGACAATAAAAAATATCGAAGTGGGTGACAAATTTGAAATTGTGTGTGTGATGTAATTTGTATGTGGAACATAGTAGGTACTCAGGAAGTACTTGCTGTGCATAATTTTTCCATTCTTGGTGGTCACAGATTTGTCCTGAATTTCTTCTGGCAGCCATCTGTAGAATTTGAGAGACCTGACTGCCAACTTTTTCTCTTCTCATTCTTTCCCACTATTCTGGTAGACGCTAGCCTTACTATCTGGTAGCCTTACTATTTTCCTTTCCTGGTATGTTATTAATTATTTCCATATAAATATTTCATTTTTTTTTTGTTTGTTTGTTTTTGTCTCCCTGATTAACAAACTCAAATTTCCTTCATGATTTAATACATTTTTTCCTAGTTATCTACTGCTACTTATTAAACAGTATTATTCCAAAATTAGTGACCTAAACAACAACCATATTATTCTGCTCTTGGACTTCATGAGCCAGGAATTAGGCGGGGCACAGCAGGCATGACTTTCTGCTCAAGGATGTCAAGGGCCTCAGCAAGGAATCCCTAATACCTGAAGGTAGCTTGAAGCTCTAGGGCTGGAATTATTTGGAAGACTATCCCCCCCACCCCCCACATGACTGGTGCCTGTCATAACTCAAAGCCTGGGTTTAGCTGAAACTTTCAAATGGAACTTGTCATTTTCTCATGGACTTGGGCTTCTCATAACATAGCAGCTGGGATCAGAGAGTGTCTAGAAAATGACAGTCCAAAAGATGCAAGCAAAGGCTACATGATTTTTATAAAAATCATGTATTTGAGGGAGATCATGGACACAGGGAGGAACAAAGGGAGAGAGAGAATCCTCAAGATGACTCCTCACTGAGCAGGGAGCCCCACACAATCCCAGGGCCCCAAGATCATGACCTGAGCCAAAATCAAGAGTTGGCTGCTTAACTCTTGACTGCTTTACAAATAAGTAAAATTATTAAAATAAAATAAAATAAAATAAAATAAAATAAAATAAAATAAAAGTAACAGCTTTCCAAATTACCAAATCACAAACTCTTCAGTTTGAACTGTGATACTGGATCACATTCAGTAAACCTTTACTCTTTACTACATGCAATATACCCTTTCTTTAGTTCTTATAATAACACCATGAGGCAGGTAACAATTCCTTTTCCTAGGCCATAAAAATAAGACATGAAAAGTTCAATTATTTTTTATAAATTTACAGAAATGATAAATATATGAGACAAATTAAATGTCTTGGGTTATAAATATTTAGCCACCTCTATCTACTATAACTAAACAAGAGAAAATTGGGATCCCTGGGTGGCGCAGTGGTTTGGCGCCTGCCTTTGGCCCAGGGCGCGATCCTGGAGACCCGGGATCGAATCCCACGTCAGGCTCCCGGTGCATGGAGCCTGCTTCTCCCTCTGCCTGTGTCTCTGCCTCTCTCTCTCTCTCTCTGTGACTATCATAAATAAATAAAAATTAAAAAAAAAAATTTTAAAAAATAAAAAAATAAAAAAAAAAACAAGAGAAAATTTAACACTCATAATATGAATGCCATGTACAGCATGAGAAGATAATTCAGTTCTGTTTGTTCTATCAACAGACATCTCATTTATTATTTATTTATTTATTTGACTGTGAATTTTGCCCTTTTGGCTTCTTTTTCTTTCTTTCTTTTTTTTTTTTTTATCGGACTGTAATTGACACACAATGTTACATTAGTTTCAGGTGTACAACTTAGTACTTTGACAGATTTATACATTATGCTATGTTCATGAGTGTAGCTACCATCTGTCCTATTACATGGCTATTTACAATATCATTAACTGTGTTCCTTTATGCTCTGCCTTTTATTCACAAGTCTTGTTCATTCTATAACAGCAGAGCCCCTATCCCCTTCACCAATTTTGCCTAACCCCTTACTGACCTCCCTTCTGGCAATCATCAGTTTGTTCTCTGTATTTATAGGTCTGATTCTACTTTTTGTTTGTTTATTCTCTTTTTTTAAGATTCTATTTATAAGTGAAATCATATGGTATGTGTCTTTCTCAGTCTGACTTATTTCACTTAGCATAGTAGCATCTAGGTCCATCCAAGTTGTCTCAAATGGCACTATCTATCCTTTTTATGGCTGTGTAATATTCCTATGTGTGTGTGTGTGTGTATTTTTTCCTTTGTTCTTCTGTTGAAGGACAGTTAGATTGCTTCCCTGTATTGGCTATTGTAAGTAATGCTGCAATAAACATAGAAGTGTATATATATTTTTAAATTAGTGTTTTTGTTTTCTCTGGGTAAATACCCAATAGTGGAATTATTGGATTATATGGTATTTCTATTTTTAACTTTTTTAGGAACCTCCATACTGTTTTCCACATTCCTACCAATAGTGTATAAGGGTTCCTTTTTTACTACATCCTCACCAACACTTGTCCTTTCTTTTTTTATTTTAGCCATTCTAACAGGTGTAAGATAATAACTCAGTTTTGATTTGCATTTCCCTGATGATTAATGGTGTTGAACATCTTTCTCTATGTCTGTTGGCTATTTGTGTGTCTTCTTTGGAAAAAAAATGTCCATTCAGGTCCTCTGCCCATTTCTTTAATAGAATTCTATGTTTTGGGGATCCCTGGGCGGCGCAGCAGTTTAGCGCCTGCCTTTGGCCCAGGGCGCGATCCTGGAGACCCGGGATCGAATCCCACATCAGGCTCCCGGTGCATGAAGCCTGCTTCTCCCTCTGCCTGTGTCTCTGCCTCTCTCTCTCTCTCTGTGACTATCATAAGTAAATTAAACAAAAAAAAAAAAAAAGAATTCTATGTTTTTTGGTGTTGAGTTGCCTACATTTATATATTTTAGATATTAATCTCTTATTATCATTTGCAAATATCTTCTCCTAGTTGGTAGGTTGTCCTTTTATTTTGTTGTTTTCTTTTGGTATGTGAATGCTTTTTATTTTGATATAGTCCCAATAGTTTATTTTTGCTGTTATTTCCCTTGCCTTAGGAGACGTATCTAGAAAAATGTTGCTATGGCTGACATCAGAGAAATTACTGCCTGTTTTCTCTTCTAGGATTTCTAGGATTTTCTATGGTTTCAGGTCTCATGTTTCAATCTTTAATTCATTTGGAGTTTATTTTTTTGTATGGTGTTAAAAAATAATCCATTCTTTTACATGTAGCTGTCCAATTTTCCCAGTACCATTTATTGACAAGGATGTCTTTTCCCCATTATATATTCTCTTTTTATTAATTTTAATTCAATATACTTACCATACAGTGTTATATCAGTCCCAGGTGTATAATATAGAGATTCAACAATTCTATACATTACTCAATGCTTATTATGGATGATAAGTTTACTTTTAATTCTTTTTCACCTACTTCACCCATCCCCTTATCCACCTCCCTTATGATACTTATGTTTGTTTTCATAGTTAAGTGTCTGGTCTTTTCTTTGTCTCTTTTTTCCTTTGTTTTGCTTCTTAAATTCCACATGAGTGAAATCATATGGCACTTGTTTTTCTCTGACTTATTTCACTAAGCATTATCCATATTGCTGCAAATGGCAAGATTTCAGTCTTTTTTCCCGTCTTATATTCGTTCCTCCTTTATCACAGGTTAATTGATCATATAGTTGTGGTTTATTTCCGGAGTCTCTATTCTAGATCTGTGTGTCTTTTTTTTGTGCCAGTATCATACTGTTTTGATTATTGCAGCTTTATGATATATCTTCATATCTGGTGTTATGATACCTCCAGGTTTGTTTTTGGTTCTCAGAATTGCCATGGGTATTCAGGGTCTTCTGTGGTTCCATACAAATTTTAGTATTACCTGCTCTAGTTTTGTGAAAAATGTCATTGGTATTTTGAAAGGGATTACATTGAATCTGTAGATTGCTTTGGGTAATATGAATATTTTAACAATATTAATTCTTCTAATCCATGAGCATGAGATATGCTTCCATTTGCATGTGTCCTCCTCATTCCATTTCTTTTAACAGTGTTTTATAGTTTTTGGAATATAGGTCTTTCACCTCTTTGGTTAGTTTTATTACCAGGTATTTTATTATTTTTGGTGCCTTTATTATTTTTGATGGTTTGGTGTTTTGTTTTGTTTTTTATTTCTCCTGCAAACGTTGATTTTAGCGAATTGACATTTTTTTTTAAGTCACTGCTATGCAGTAATCATAGTTATGTAACCCCACCTCTGGATACACCTAGGAAAGAAGCAATCAGAGGCTTGTATTCTACTAAGTTCAATGCAAGTGGATCTTGCCTTACTCTTGTTAACCTTGACAAGTCATCAATATCTTTGGTGTCATTTTCTAAGTCTTGTAAAACTAAATGGTTGCCATTCAAAATGTGTATAACTTCAAACCTCTACCTCAACATAAACACAAACTTAGCCCCATCTTTAATTAGCTATTTGGTATGTATGACATACTGGCTGCAGTTACTAGTAAGCACTTGGGGGAACAAGTAGTGAGCTAGATATTTGGCTGATTTTCATTTAGGGAAAAGAGAGCTTGATCTGGGTGCCATGGCAGCAAAAAGGATGACTGGCCAGACTCAACTGGAATGACCAATTCAAAGTTGTCACTGGTTAGACTTAAAAGTTATCCAGCTGGCTAAGGAGGAGCCATAAGGAAAAATTACATGCCAGCTTTGGATATGAATGACAATTCTTTATTTTCTGAGATCAACTTCCCAAGTGTCTTTTAGAACTAAAATTTAGAAATATTTCTCTAGTTTTGGTCCCCTGTCAAAGGGAAAGAGAATATAAGAGCTTTAAAGTACATTCAGAAAGGAAAACCTCATCTATGCATAGATATATGTGCATATCAATTTATAAGAAGAAATGAAAAGGTGAAGGAAAATGAGGTTGAAGTTAGAAATGGTGTTCAGATTATATTCTGAAGTAGACTCCACCCAGAAGTACATTCTCTCTCCTCTAATCTCTTACAACAAATACCTCATACAACAATTTAGTATCTATTTTATTCTATTTAACATTTATTTTAATTATATAAATAGATGCCATCTCTGCTAGATGATAAGGCCTTGCATGTTTTATTAACCTTTGAAAGAAATAAATATTTTATTTATGTTAACCCCCTGGAATATAACAAATTGTCTTTCACATGGATGATGCACAATAATTCTTGTTCAGTTTAATTGGATTCTCTTTTCATGTTTGAAAATGTATTACACAAAGTGACAGTTAGGTAATCAAAATGAACATTACAAAATCTCCAAGATTTCTTGTGAAAGCTGACATATGGATATTTCATATTGGTCCAAGCAATCAAGGACCTGTCTTTGTTACATGCATAAAACAAATTCTAGGAAGGTGCACATTAATAGGTGAACAGTGAAAAGAAAGTTCTAGCAACTTCATGTTATACTTTTCTAAATTTCTGGAGTTTTTACAATGAAAATATTCAACTAGAGTAGAGACTGATCTCATTATAAGATGAGTAGTGTGCCGACACAAGTGATAGGTGAGTTTGGAGCATAGTACATAGTTAGGAAAAAGATAAATGGGAAAGGTGTTATTGGGGTAAATAAGAGGTGTAGGAGCACACTAAACAGGGAAATTGATGGGTTTTATGGACGATGTCCTTTTATTTTTAACCTCTGAATTAGCCAATCCTGCTTCCATAAAAGGAACTTTGTGATTCAGTGAAAATTCCTGTGCCTTGTACTCTTCAAGTTAGAAGTTTAAGCATGTAGAATATTTAAATCTTTCCAAGAGCCAGGTACTGTGATAGACACTAAGGATACAAATTATAGGAAGTAATTAAAAACTGAAACCAATGTCATCAGTTAAACAGTGTTGTGAGGCTGAACATAAACTGCTATGTGTATATGAAGTAACATTGTGACTAAGCAAAAATAACCTAGTTCTTTCTCCACCATAAAATTGCTTCCGGAAGATTAAGACTGTAAAACAACTCACCAAATTACTTATAAACAAACAAGTTCCTCATCAAGAAGTACTTGAAGACCCTCGTTTCTGTGTGCCTATCCATACAAAGCTATTGTGCCATAATCTCTGCCCAATTCCAATGAGTTCCACATCTTGCAAGACACACCTAAAGTCAACCAGCTAGCCGAGGAGCTAAAATATGATAAATATCCTTTCCTGACCTTCTGTTCTAAGATAGTATAAGACCCAGTCAAGGTGGTGTTTTCCCTTACTGCATTAAGTATCACAAATCTAAACATAGCTTTCCTGAAACAATTGGTTTGTCTGTTGGTGTTTCAGGGGAGTAAACTGTTCACCCATTGTTTCTGCCTTTAAGGAACTTGGATGTTAAAAACATGTCGTATCTTAACATTGTCTAGATGGCAGTTTATCAGACTTAAAGTGATGGAAAAATTTTTCCAATATTGTACTTCTACTATGACTCTCAGGGACTCCATATCCACTCATTCATTCAACTACCTGAAATAGATGACTATGTAAATTGTATGTATAGAGCTCTATCTAAGATGTATATATGATAATTTATATTTTCTGTACTCAAAGAAATTGTAGCCCACTAGAGAGGCAAACATGCACACAATTATAAGAAAAAATGACACTAATACTTGAAATTCAGTATGCACAGGTAGCAAGGAAGGTATAGAGCATGCCTATGTGTGCCTAGACAAACCATGAAAATTATTGAAGGCTTTGTTGCATCAGTGATAAGTTAGTAAAAAGGCATTTGAAAAGGAAAAAATAATAATAATACAGTTGATCCTTGAATATTGCAGGGATTAGGGGCACTAACACCCCCAACACAACTGAAAATTCACTTATAACTTTTGACCCTCCCAAAACTCTACTACTGGAAGTCTTACAGATAACATAAAGAGTTGATTAACACACACTTCGTATCTAATATGTATTATATGCTATTTTCATATAATAAAGTAAATTTGAGAAAAGAAAATGTTGAGAAAATCATAAGGAAGAGAAAATACATTTGGAGTACTTTACTGTATTCGTTAAAAAAAAAAAAATCTATGTATTAATGGACCCTTGCAGTTCAGACTTGTTCAAGGATCGACCGAATATGCAAGAGATGTAAGTGAGCATGCCATGTTTGCAAATTGCAACAGTCTAGTATTGTTGGACCATATTGTATAAAATGTGTGAAAATAGTAGATTCTGAAAGGCCACTTATGCCATGTTAGGAAGTTGCTACTGTACCCTTTAAGTAACAGCAATCACTGAAGAATATTGAGCATGGGAAAAAGTTGTTCCTCACAACATGTTAGCCCTATTTCTCTGGCAGCACTCTGAAGAATGTTTTATTAAGAGATGAGAATGCAGGTAGAGTGACTAGCTAGAAAGCCATTGCAGCAGTTCAGAGGAACACAAAGTTAGAAAGGGAAGGATTAGAACAAGAGAAATTGAGAAAGTTGAATTAAGACAATTGATTAATCGTTAAGATAAAAACAGTCAAAGTGAAGGAGCAATTATCACATCACTATCAATAGGTGGTTGCTTGATGATTATTGTGCTATTTAGCCGAAGTAATGATGATAGGCAATTATTTTCATAATACATTAGTCTTAAAACATTTTTAAACTCATTATGGACATATCAATCTTATTTGATAAGTCAATAATATTGATCTACTCAACCACATGCAGTTTTCTTTATTTAACTGACTATATAGAAGTGGATGGCCATGCAGAGAGTAGTTAATGATGAAGAGAAATGGTGGCTGTAAAAGTACTTAAAATAATCCATAGGTAGTTTTTATATCCGTTGATGTCAGCCACTGTCCAGTGTCAATCCCGTCTTGAACTTAAACCTATTGAAAAGATAATAAATAAAATAGTCTACCCCATAATGTCTCCTATATTAAGTCTAATTATCTGTTTTGTCATGCTGCTGTGTGATGGCACAATGAAAGGTGAGAAAATCGTTTTTGCTTGTGCATTCTATTAGAAATCTGTACCTGAATATGGTTTTAATTTTTTTCAAAGATTTTATTTATTTATTTGAGAGAGAGGGAGAAAAAGCAATAGAGAGAAAAAACATGAGTAGGGCGAGGGGCAGAGAAGCAGACTCCCCACTGAGCTGGAAGCCTGATATGGGGCTCCATCCTGGGGCTCCAGGATCCTTGACCTAAGCCAAAGGCAGAAGTCCAACCAGCTAATCTACCCAGGCACCTGAACCTTTAATTCTTAAGATAAGAGCCTGAAAAAGATTGGTTGTTATGGGACATTGAGGTAGACTGCTTCTAGCCAGGTGTGACTTGAACTGTTGCCGCATGCGTAAACTAACTATATTGGTAGCAGGCCTTCTAGCTGTTTGATGGATTGATGGAAAGCATGAAGCTATTAAAATATTTACTTAAACTGACATTTTTTTTTTTACTTCACTCTTAAGCATGACTAGAAAGTCACACCATGCCTGGAAATGGGAAGATATATATGTTTTCTTAATAGTACAAGTATTTTGTGCTCATTGTTTTAAAATTTAGATGTTTGTATTAATCGGGTGTGGTGAGACCAACAGATCAGAAGACAATGCCATTGAAAAGATAGTTTTTTACTCCCAGTTTCTAAGGGGAGGAGGCATAGCACTCATATAGGTGTCATATGAAGAAGCCCCAGGGTTAGTAAGGAGGCACAGGGAGCAGGAGCAAAGCATGGACAAGAACCTTTACTGTGGCTTCCATGTGAAGGAAAGGACAAGGCAATTAAACAGGTTTACGATTAGCTAGTTTGAATAACTTCAGTGGGCTCTAGAGTATAACAGCTCTAATTGTTCAGTACCTGGTCCTGAGTGAATAGTAGGGAATATAGTAGCCTGGAGTTTAAGAGCACTAAAAAGTGATAAAAGAGGTGTTGGAGTGTGGGCTCAAGATTGGTTGGTTTGCATATGAAAGATACTCTTGAGTCCTTTATTATCTCTAGACCTTGGCTAGCTCTGGGAGTAGTCTCTCTGGGTCCCAGATGGCAAAGCCTCAGAAATACACACAAAAATAAAATAAAGAGGCATGATTAATATGCTTGTCAATGTTAAAGTCTTTATATTTACTCACCCCAAAATGGAAAAAAAGAAAAAAAAAAAACACCTAAATTTGTTCTTACAACAGGCCCCCTTGGTTAATCTCATTGACAACTAGACTTCTTCTTTTTTTTTTTTTTTTTTTTAAGATTTGATTTATTCATGAGAGACACAGAGTGAGAGGCAGAGACACAGGCAAAGGGACAAACAGGCTCCCTGTGGGGAGCCCATTGTGGGATTCCATCCCAGGACCCTGGGATCAAACCTGAGCCAAAGGCAGATGCTCAAGTACTGAGCCACCCATGTGCCCAGACAACTAGACTTCTGAGCTGGCTCTACTCTTATTGTTAAAGCTAAAAAAGCCTAGCTACTAGAAAACTTATAATTGCCTTTTGCTTGTGGTTTCCAAAGACTTGAAAACATGTCATGAATTCAAAGAAAAGAAAAACAAACAAAAACTATATTTAAGGTATAGGAGCATTTCTTTTCTTATTTACCTACTGAGATAAGAACATAAGCTGGTGTTAAAAATCACATGGGAGAAAAAATTTATAAGGAATTCAGTTTGCTACATTTCTACAAGCAGAATAACATATAACTCTTTACAGCAGGAGGGAATCCATTTTACTCTGAAGCAGGTAATAACTTTATTATAATACACATACATATAGAAGACTATGTGAGATGGTATTTCTCTACTTTATGACCAAAAATATGGAAGGGTAGCCTATTGACTGAAGACTTCAGGATAAGCCCACTATAGGTGGAATGTTTGTGTCCTCTCAAAATTCTATGTTGAGACCTGATCATCAAAGTAATAGTACCCTGAGATGGCACTTTTGAAAGGTGATTAGGTCATGAGGGCAGAGTCTTCATGATGATGAATGGGATTAAGCCTTTATAAAAGAGGTCCCAGCAAGATTCTTCACCCTTTCTGCCACATGAGGTCATCACTAAAAGAGGGACAGAGAGGAAGGAGCCCTCACCAGACACTGAATCTGTGCCTTGATCTTGGACTTTGCAGGCTACAGAACACTGAGAAATAAATGTTTACTGTTTATCAACCATTCAATCTATTGTATTTTGTCATAGTAGCCCAAACAGACTATGACAAGTTCCTATACACAATACTGAGTTTGGAATTTATAGAAATGTTCTATATAGTTTGAAAATGCCTTTTGGTTTTACTACAATTATCTTTAAGATTTTTAAAGTGAATTTTATTTTTAAGGGGGTGCCTGGGTGTCTCAGTTGGTTAAGCATCTGCTTTAGGCTCACTCATGATCTCAGGGTCCTGGGGTTGAGCCCCAAGTCTGATTCCCTGCTTAGCAGGGAGTCTGCTTCTCTCTCTCCTTCTGCCCATCCCCCATGCTCACTAGAGAGCTCTCTCTCTCAAATAAATAAATAAATAAATAAATAAATAAATAATCTGAAAAAATGAATTTTATTTTTATCTAATAATTTTTTTATTCCACCAAGAATGAAAAAAGACAGTCTTTTTAATTTTTTTATAGTATTGTGGTATGATTGATATACACACAAAAAATCTGCACATATTTAATGGATACAATTTGATGAGTTTGGACATATGAATACACCCATGATACCATAATCACAGTTAAGGTAATAAACATATCCATCCCTTCCAGATGTTTCCTTGTGTCGCTTTGCTTTTTTTTTTTTTCTGGTAAGAAAAGTTAACATGAAATCTTATCTCTTAACAAATTTTTAAGTTTACCATATTGTATTGTTAACTATAAGCCCTATGTTATACAATAGACAATTTGCTGTAACTCTTGTTTGAACTATATTTTAATAAAGAATGTGGTTTTTGTCTTTAGGTGAATCAAAATATCTACAGCATTCAGCCACTCAACAAGTGTTTGCTGAATTCCACATTAACATTAATTTTGTTTTAGGTTTAGCTATCGTAGGCATAGAATGATCAATACCCTTTACAACATTTACTAGTATCTCCATAAAACTAGAAGATCCCTTTTAAATGCACATTTCAACTTGGTTATTCCTTAGATAAAAATAGTGAGATATAGTCGTAGGGTTTTCAGATCACGAACATAATCTTAACAGTGCACATTACAGTCTAATCCTGGAGTCAATTAATAAATTGGTTGAAATAGCAGTTTGATTAAAATCTCAGATGTGCTACTTCGCTTTCCTAGTGTCCTTTAATTAAGGCTTTAATAGAGTCTGCAATTACCTGCAAATTTTTTCTTTGTCTTAAATATTTGTGCTTTATCCTTAACTTTCAAAGCTCCTTCAACTTACTAAAGCGTAAGAACAGCCACTAAAGCGTAGAGAAATTAAACTACCTTTTCCTTCAATCAGATGAACAGTACCATATAACTCTATAATGCTTATTGAAATTTAAATTGCAAGAACATATTTAACTTATGGTATGTGTTTTTTATTTGTTTTGGTTTTTGATTTGTTACTGTTTTTGATTGTTGAAAAAAATTACTTTTGGTGAATGCGATAGCATTGTGTGGACATTTTTCTACTTAAACTATTTTGTACTTAGTTTAAATATAGAATACTTAACACAAATTTATGTTTTTTTGTGTTGAAATTTTAACTATGGGAAATTATACAACTTTATTTCATCTTGTTTTTTAACTACTACTCTACATCAGGCATTGTTCAAACTGCTTCACACAAACTATGTCATTTATTACTCCAATAATTTAGTTCAGTAGATGCTGTTGTTACCCACATTTTAAAGATAACAGAATTAAGAATAACAGATTTGAAGTAAATCGTTCACAGTTATTGGCATGTAAATGGCAAGATTACAGCTGAAAGGCAGGTCTGTTTGACCCCAGAATCTATGGTCTTAACTATGCTAAACTCAACCTCAGATGTTTAAGTTTATTGAATTGTTACTAACTAACTAGCATTTGAGGGCTCATGTGTAAATTTCTGGCTTGGGATACGACGAATGTTTCAATCAAACTTCCAAATAAAAAGACTAATTTACTGATTACTTCTTTTATTTTTTTTAAATATTTTATTTATTAATGAGAAACAGAGAGAGGCAGAGACACAGGCAGAGGGAGAAGCAGGCTCCACGCAGGGAGCTGGATGCAGGACTCCAGGACCCTGACATCGCGACCTGAGACAAAGGCAGACACAACCGCTGAGCCACAGGCATCCCTCATTACTCCTTTTAAATGGTTAATACAATGTATTGATACTGTTTTGTGGTGAACCATGACTTTGCTGTGCGGAAGTTATGATCCCCCAAACCTTTTTTAAAAAACAAATAAATGAGCAAGTAAACAGACTTCAGTCTGAGGCTTTTTCAAAAATAAGTAGATATTCACACACAAAACACATTCCAGCAAAAAAGCCCACCCTGGATTAGACTGCCATCCAGAACAACTCCCCTCCCACCAAACCACAAAAATGTTCTTTCAGAGAACTGAGTCTGTTTGTAGAAAGCATGTCTAAGAGTGATTCGTGAAACAAAAATGCGTAAGGACACCAGGGTGGCTCAATAGGTTAAGCCGTTGACTGGTTTTGGCTTAGGTCATGATCTTAGACTCAAGATTGAGCCGCATGCTGGGCTCCATGCTTATCACAGAGTCGTCTTGGGATTCTTTTCCCTCTTTCTCTCCCCATTCTCCCTCCATCTCTCTTTCCCACTCTATCTCCACCTACCGTGCACTCTCTTTCTCCAATAAACAAATACAGTCTTTAAAAAAAAAAAAATGCTGTAAAAAATATGCTCTAAACCACATATTGGAAAGTGCCAAAGCAACGCAAAAAAAAAAAAAAAAAAAAGTAGTTGCTAGCTTAGCTTAGAAATATGCAAACTAATAAAGATGCCAAGTTTGGGGAGTTACCACTTAAGAGACATTCTAGCATATTCATTGATTCAGAATAGAAAAAGTTTATCTCAGAAAATATATATGTCCTACACTTAAAATTCATAATTATAATAGCTAAGTATTTGAAAAATTGAAGAAATATGCTTGTATTTTTTGAAATCACTTATGTAATGTAGGAAATTAGGTTTAAGAAAATAACAGTTCTTGTTACATATACTCGAGGTTAAGTTCATTGTGACACTGGTATAATCAGAGATAGAAAGAAGTCAAAGGGCAATTACAATCACTTTATATAGGAAAACATGTTTAAAACTCATGTGTACCACATTTTTCACAGATATTCATAGTCTTTAAAATTGCAAAATTATATATTTATATATATATAATATATATCACATAAAACTCTAGGCCAATTCAAACGCTGACAGCATTTGCAGTGATGAGGGGTTTGTAGAAGGAATTTTGTTAAATGTTGACAATAATAAGAATATTTCAAAAAAGTATTTAAGAAGGAGTGGCTTGTCTTTCTGGGAATTCAGCTCATACATTAGTTTAAACAATATGGAAATGGTACAAAGATAAAATAAAACAGTGGACGAAAAATGTATATTTCAGAAAAGATCTGGTTTATACAAAAATTTAAAATTTTAATAAAGAAAACATTTACACAATAAAGGGAAGTATATGTCTTTTAACTTAAATTATTTAGGCTATATTTAAATACCCAGGAAAATAAATAAAATGTTAATTCTTATTTGATCTATTAACATTCAAATAGTAGGTATTTGGGTTACTACAACTGTTAGAAGCAAAATATTTATAGATGAAGCAATTAAGTTTAAAAATATTTTTGGGGGACGTCTGGGTGGCTCAGCGGTTGGGTGCCTGTCTTGGGCTCAGGTCGTGATCCTGGGATCTGGGATGGAGTCCCGCATCAGGCTCCCTGCGAGGCGCCTGCTTCTCCCTCTCTGCCTTTGTCTCTGACTCTTTCTCTCAGTCTTTGTCTCTCATGAATAAAGAAATCTTTAAAATATACATATATATATATATTTTTTAATTTTTATTTATTTATGATAGTCACAGAGAGAGAGAGAGAGAGAGAGGCAGAGACACAGGCAGAGGGAGAAGCAGGCTCCATGCACCGGGAGCCCGATGTGGGATTCGATCCCGGGTCTCCAGGATCGCGCCCTGGGCCAAAGGCAGGCGCCAAACCGCTGCGCCACCCAGGGATCCCTACATATATATTTTTGTATTTATATGGAAATATTGGACATTAACCAATGAAATATCTATTATTTGTCTCTCATGAATAAATAAATCTTTAAAATATACATATATATTTTTGTATTTATATGGAAATATTGGACATTAACCAATGAAATATCTATTATTTAAATATTTTTAATGCTTTTCTAAAGAAGCAATGAAGTTTTTCAGAAAATCTTTGCTATAATGAAAAACTAGCTTATAAAGTGGTAGTAAATGCTGTTGCCAGGGCCTCAGAAAATATATATTACCTGATAATTCTTCTAGTCCTGTCTTCTCTTCTACTTGCACACTTGTTTCCTTTTCTGCCATCATTTCCCATTTTGATTGTCCAGTTCATTGTGGTATATCATTTTATGTCTTTGTTATTTCAGGGTCTTTCAACATCATATAACATGTTCTCTTTTCTTGGAATACTTTCCATGTAGAAAATCTATCACCATATTTATAGTAAATAATGAGAAAGTAGTGCTCAGTTTGGCAGTACATGTTCTAAAATTGGAATGATACAGAGATTAGCATGGCCCCTCCAAGGATGACATGCAAATATGTGAAGTGTTCCAAATTTTTTAGACTTTCCAATTACTGTGTGTATACCTGAAACTAATGTAACATTGTGTCAACTATCTTTTAGTTAAAAAAAAATAATAATGAGAAAGTAATAAGATGATATCATATATTTGAAACCATATTTCCATGCTGAGGGTCGCTGACTCAGTGTGATTATAAAAGTAAATATTGAGCAAACAAAGAATTTTTGGAAAATTATAATTATGGAGGAATTTGTGGATTATCTCCATAGAATAAAAAAAAGTATAAAAAATGTATATAAATCTATAAATGCCCATCATCTACTACGGTATTCACAATAAGCAGGGTGTTAACTAATATATATATTGATATGCTTTTATAATTCTCAGCTTACTTCATATAAAAATAGTCATTTCTACATGTTGTATTATAATTAGGATATCTTGAATTTCCATTAATAAAATTACATGTAGTAAAGTTATAAAATGAAGAAATGGGTAATTAGGTAGCACTGAATCTAGTAGTTAAGACTTCATTTCATTGATAGCAATTTTAAAGTAAGAATGGGCAATAAATTCAGAGATTCTTCCCTTCCTGATAAGTTTTATGGGCAGTCCGTAAATGCTAAACATCAAAAATGATATTTTACCAAGGAATGAGGGGCAGCGCAAGTACTCGTTGACTAAGCCAAGGAAACACATTCTTAGTAAGAACTCTTTTATGTCTTGTAAAATCTGTGCAAAGAAAGAAATATCCTGAATTACTGATAATCATGAAAATTAGAATATTTGGGGATGGATAAGGAAGATTAAGAATTACAAAAACTTTAAAGATTGTTCAGAAACTTTGGAAACACTTTGAGAAATAAGACCAATGCTGAGCTACATAGAATGAGCACCTGGAATTGGCAGAAACAAAGGAACCCAACCTAGTGAGGAGAAAGGCAATAGGAACAAAAAGGTGTTATTACCTCGTCAAGGTGTACCGACTGATCTCTGAGGAGAGAAACTGTATCTGTTTTGATCAATGTAATTAGGTGCCCCACTCTCCCATAATAAGGGCATTGAGCACATCACCTTTAGAAAAGTTGAATTGCTGATGTTCATTCTTTTGTAAAATAGAGATATATCTGGGGCCCAATATCACTAATGTAGTAGAAGAACCTGACTTCCA
This sequence comes from Canis aureus, assembly GCF_053574225.1. Taxonomy (NCBI): domain Eukaryota; kingdom Metazoa; phylum Chordata; class Mammalia; order Carnivora; family Canidae; genus Canis; species Canis aureus. The sequence goes on from NC_135630.1 coordinate 51,316,849, forward strand.
CATCGGCATAATTAAAATGGAAGACTGTAGTTTAATTATTTTTTTTTAAAGATTTTATTTATTCACTCACGAGAGACAGAGAGAGAGAGAGAGGCAGAGACAGAGGTAGAGGGAGAAGCAGGCTCCATGCAGGGAGCCCAACCTGGGACTCAATCTGAGGACTCCAGGATCACTCCCTGAGCTGAAGGCAGGTGCTAAACCGCTGAGCCACCCAGGGATCCCTGGTTTAATTATTCTTTAGTGTGAATGTCATACTTTGCCTCCTTAGGAGAGACACAATGCAAAAGCTTTCATATCTCCCCTAACTTCTCATTTTTATTGAGAACAAGAGCAATTGAAATAAATATGTTTATCCTGCCTTGATTCAGCCTCAGCATTCTTCATGTGTACTGTTTTAAGAGCTTTCTGAAAAGATTCTTTGCTCACATGATCTGACACTACTCTTGCACTGTTTTATCTTTCCGAAGCAGAGATCTGACCATGTTACTCTTATTTACTCTCATAAATAAAATCACTCATTGCCTTTTTACTAGCATAAATAAAACTCCTGAGCAAAGCCTTCCACAGTCTGTTCATTTAACTTTTTATTGCATTTGGACCCTTGTTTTCCTCTTCTCCATTGGTCTTGTGTTCCTGAAAACTCAAATTTCTTGTCGGTTCCCAGGAATCATGGCATTTCCATCACAGTGAGAAAATAACAATTACTCCTTACCCCCCACTCCTGGCTGGAATTCTTATTTTCAATTGTCTGTCTGGTGAACACCAACTCCTTGTGGTTAAGGTCTTCATTTAAATGTTGTCTTTCCTCGGGGAAACGTTGGCTGACCTGTCCTAGCAAACTTTGATGTGTCCTTCATTCCAAATTTTATCCCAGCAAATCCCAGTTTCCCATAATTATTCAGTTACAAAATCACTTTAAAATGAAATGTACCTAGAAGACAATAGGTTTTTTTGAATTGTTGTATGAATAGAGGCTAGTGTAAATAAGTTCATTTAAACTTTGTTGACTAAGTAAATAAATGAATAATACTCAACATTTAGGAAAACTCTGGTGACACCTTTTCACATCTTATGAAGCTACTTTGGACTCTATAAAGTTTTCTCACTTTAATCCTCTGAGTAAATTTCAGAAACAGAAATTATGTTTTGAAACAAAACTAAACAATACAAAACTGCTACCTTGCAAATTAATTTTAGTTAGTCATATAATTCTGCCTACAATTCAATGACCACAATTGTTTACCTATCAAAATATACTTGAGAACCAGCCTTAAAAACTTTTTTAGCTCAGTAGAAATTTGTTCACAAACTAGTTTCTACCTTTAGAGGTAGAGAATAGGCTTTTACTCATTGTTTACTTAGAATCCATCTACTCTAAACACATACTTCTATCTATCCATCCAGTGATTATTGAGCTATTAATATTTAAAATTAATTTGATGAAAGATATCAATGTAAAACTCAGAATAATTCATGCTTTCAAGGAATTGATATAGCTCAATCAAGTATCTCTCCCATTTCAATAATCAAAATGAGCAGAAACTGGAGTGGCTTCCCATTTCATCTCTTCTCCTCACTGTAGGGCCTGCAGTCCTTTAAATGTACCCCTGCATGAAAAGATTTTGAAGACCCACGATTGTTTCAATGTTCACATACTCCACTTTTTAAGGCTCCCTTCTTAAAATAAAGCAGCTGTAAACCAAGATGCTCTTCTAAATACAAAGCATTTATGCATTTCTCCACTTGAAAACATAGTGTTTTTTTTAATTTGTAAAATATGCTTCCAATATTCCTACAATTTACTTTCTTCTTAACTCTTGCCTTTCCTCCAGAGTGTAAGTCAGAATGAATAGATTTTCCATTAAGATATCTGTTGCAAATATCACCTTCTATCTTTTGTAATGTAATTTCAAGAGAAACCTTCCCCTCTTTTACCTTTTTCTCTGTGCCTTTTTTTACACTAGCTAAAAAATTCTAATGATAATCAAATTTTAATCGAGATATTATGTATCCCTCTATCCCTCTGTCTGATTGATACAAAGAAAATACTGAAATTATATCCTCCTTTTCTAGATTCCATGATGCTTGTATTAATTCATCCTATGATTGCAATAGCCTTTTTCTTTTTTTGGCATTCATAATTTTTTATTGATTCATACATACATTTGGCCATAAAATAATACAATTTTTAAAGGAGTAATAATTGTTTTGTAATACAAAGACTGTGATTAATCAAGGAAAGCATGCATTATCTCAGGTTTGCTCTGAGAGGTTAACCAAGTAAGTGCTTCCTTTTTAAAATACATTTGTTCAACTATTGATTTATTCATTAGCTATTTTTGAGACATCTATTCTAGGGAATCCTTCCTTAGGGAAGGATTTTTTCCCTAAGTGATTAGATAGCTAAATCAGATAATTGAATAAAAACATTTAATTATCCAAAGGAAAGCTTTTATTTTGTTGTATATTATCTAGATCACTATAAGCAAATAGAATTTTTAGTATTCTGAATAAAAAAAATAGAGTTGCATGTGTTTGATATGGTATACCTCAAGTAAATTATTTCTCATGACCTTTGCATTATAGAGATCACTAATGAAGAACTTGTTGCCAAGAAAGGAGGCCAAAAGGCAGTTCAGGGATTGTAAATTTTGAAAAAGAAACCTAGTAGTGTTGCTTATACATTAAAAGTAATCTTACACACAAGGAAGCAAACTTTTTTTTTTTTTTGAGAAGATATCTAATCTTCTGTTCAGCTATAAAAAATAGAAATTCACAAACATGATGGCTTGAGTCTTGCTTTCTGGTTCTACTCTCTGTCTTTCTCCCATTTCGATATTTATTAATCTGCCCTAGTATCTGTCTGCCGCATTTCTATTCATACACCATAAACTTAACCTGGTTCTTTAGCAATCTCAAAAATATGACTATATGTCTCCAAGCATGAAATATATTAAATATATATATTAAATATATATGTTTCATATATATATTTAATAAATGTATTAAATACATATATGAAATATTTAATATATTAAATGAAAAGAGTTTGAGATGGTTTTGAACTCTATGCTTTATTCAGTCTACAATTTTGGGCATGTGGCTTGACCACAAAAACTATACATTTCTTCACTGATAAAATTGGGGAATCATGCTAACTCACCAAGTTATTATGAAGTTTAAGTAAAAAATAATACATAGTAGCTGATATTTTAATCATTACTATTATTATCATTGTTAGTATCTAGTATAGGAAGTGCACTTATTCCAGTGTCCCCGTCTTTGACAATGCCTATTCATCCATGAACTTCCCTTAACATATAATGTGTACATATATTGGTTTGCTGTTTACCCTGCTCTCATACTTCTCAGGCTGGCATGCCTCTTGTCAGATCTACCATTCCTGCCATTTCATCACCAACTTGTCTCGAGGAGTCGCCGTGTTCTTACATGCCCGTGGTCACACTTAGTTTAACGATAGGAGTCTTATTTGAGTTTAGCAATTCATTCAAAGATATTGTAAATTGTTTTGGTTCTTTCAGCTTTTTGCTTATTTGTTTAGGTTTAGATATGTGAGTCTAGAAGCATACCTTGCTGAATGTGTGTATGAAGGATTTGAGAAATTGTAAGTAAATAAGTGAACATATTTAAAAATATATATTTAAAAGAACTTGTTTCTATAAGTCTTAGGATCAGGCAACTTGCTGTGAGTTGTTACCTTTTATTCTTTTATATATTATCCAAATTTTTGTAGACGTCTTTAAGTAAAATAATTTTCTCCTTTACCACAGTAATGTATGAATCTTAAATTACATTCAAATAGGATACTTAGAATTTATTTGTATTGTATAAACTGTACAGTTAGTAAGGAGTGCATATTCTCCAAACTAAATATTTGATTTTTTTAGGTACAAATGATGTCAAGTGTAAAGACAAGAGATTGAAGACACCAGGAAATATTGAGGTAAAAAGGAATTTCTAAACTTTGACTTACAGTCTGTTTTACTCAAAAACTTTGACTTTTGTGTATCTCAGTCACAAATATAAGAAAGGGAATGAGGTGTATGAGAAATTTGAACAAGACTGTGGTTTGACAGTCAATTGATTATGACTGATTGGTAACTTCAGGATTAGCAACTTGATCACTGTTTTCCAGTTCTTACAATCTGCTCGTCCAGCTGTCCAAGGAATGCTGCTGAAATACACTGTCTCCATTCTTTCTCCCATCTGCTGCTCTTATTTTTACACTTTAAATTATGAAATTAGGTACATAAAAGTAGAAAATTTTGCAATATCCTACAACCACAGTAAGTTTTTCACAATCATATGAAAGAGTGGTCCCTCATGTGCTATAAGAACACTGGGCAAAGTCTCACAACATCAGGGTTCTTATTCCTGCTTTATCATCAACTAACTGAATAGCATTGGGAAAATATTGTATAACTCTTTTTCTATGATTTCATTACTTGAAAGGCCTAGGTTGTTGCAGATTATAAAGTAAAATATTAATATTATGTCTTAAGAAGTTACTCCTATACAGGTTTATTGCTATAAAAACAGATTTAAAAATCTGTCTTGGGGTGTCTGGATGGCTCAGTGGATTGAGCCACTGATTTCTTATTTCAGTTCAGGTCATGATCTCAGAGTCCTGGGATTGAACCCAGCATTGATTTCAGCACTCAGCAGAGTCTGCTTCAGGATTCTCTCACTCATTCTGTCTCTCCTTTACTGCAAATAAATAAATAATTTTTTAAAATCTAAGTTTTGTACTGTCATAATGGCAGACATGTAGATAAATGGGTCAGGATAAAGAACCTGGAAATAAACCTACACATATATTGTCAGGTGATTTTAACAAAGGATACAGTGCATTAGGGAAGACTGTGTCTTAAACAAGTGGTGTTAGGAACACTGGATATCCACATGCAGAAGAATAAAATTGGATCTATTACACCATACAAAAAAGCCAACTCAAAATTAGAAACTTAAACATAAGAACTGAAATTCTAAAACTGCTAGAAGAAAACCTAAAAGAAAAGCTTCATGGCATAGATCTTGGTAATGATTTCTTGGATATGACAACAAAAGACAGGAAACAAAAGTAAAAATAAACAAGTGGACAACATCAAACTAAAAAAACTTTTGCACAGTAAAAGAAACAATCTTTTGAGTAGAAAAGTGACCCACAAAATGGAAAAAAATATTTGCAATCCATATTTCTGATAAGGTTTTATTATCCAAAATATATAAGGAATTCCTAAACTCAATAGCAAACAAAACAATGAATAACTATTAAAAAGTGAGAAAGGGACTTGAACAGACATCTCGCCAGATAAGACATACAAATGACTAACAGATGGGGCGCCTGGGTGGTTCAGGGCATGATCCTAGGATCTGGATCAAGTCCCACAACATAATCCCTGTGAGGAGGGTTCTGCCTATATCTCTGCTTGTCTTTCTGTGTCTCTCATGAATAAAGAAATAAATCTTTAAAAAAATGGCTAACAGATACATAAAAAGATGCTCCACATCACTATCAACTGGGAAATGCAAATCAAAATCACAATGAGGTATCACCTCACAATCTCTTAGGATAGCTATCATTTAAAAAAGTATTGGTGTGTACATGGAGATATTGGAACCCTTGTACACTGTTGGTGGAAATGTAAAATGATGCAGGTGCTATAAAAAACATTGTCAAGTTTCCTCAAAAAATTAAAACTAGAGCTACCATGTGATCCAGGAATCTTACTTCTAGCTATTTATGCAAAAGAGTTGAAATTAAGATCTCAAAGAAATATTTCCATTCCCATGTTCATTGCATAATTGTTCACAATAGCAAATATGTAAAGACAACCCAAATTTCCATCAACAGATGAATAGATAAAATGTGGTACATACATATGTTCGGATACTACTGAGTCTTTTTTTTTTTTTAAAGATTTATTTATTTATTTATCATAGACAGAGAGAGAGAGAGGCAGAGACACAGGAGGAGGGAGAAGCAGGCTCCATGCCGAGAGCCTGACGTGGGACTCGATCCCGGGACTCCAGGATCGCGCCGGCCAAAGGCAGGCGCTAAACCGCTGAGCCACCCAGGGATCCCCGATACTACTGAGTCTTAAAAAAAGAAGGAAATCCTGCCATACGCAACACCATGGATGAACCTCAAGAACATTAGGCTAAGTGAAATAAGCCAATCAATAAAGAACAAATACTACGTGATTCTACTTTATATGAGGTATTAAAAATAGTCAATCTAAAAAACATAGAGTACTATGATTGTTGCAGGACTAGGAGCAGAAAGATATGATAATACGCTGTTCAAAGGGTGTAAAATTTCAGTAATGCAAGATAAATAAATTCTAGAAACCTGCTGTACAATACTGTACCTATAGTTAACAATATTATATTATACACTAGTTAATAATACTATATTATACACTTAAAATTCTGTTAAGTAAACACTAGGGCTGTAATGTGGAACATAATGACTATAGATAGTTACCACTGCTATGTGGTATATAATACAGAGTATAAATGATATATATGAAAGTTGTTAAAGAGAGTAAATAAATAAATAAATAAAATCTTAAAACAAAAAACAAACAAAAACGTTAGCATGCAAAAATGAGGAAGCACTTCAGACTGACTGAAGAAAATTTGTGATAAGTACTTCTGGCAAAATTTAACCAAAGCAGAACCAAAAAAGGAGTTTGATTTTTATACTATGGTGATATTGGGTGGCATTTTTTAAAGCCTGCATTCATAGTATGTGACTCGGAACTAAGATTCTTGAAATATGATGAAAGTGAGATTTTTCAAAAAGCATTCAGTATTTGCAAACAAGATTTGCCTAGTAATTGAAAGTCGACTGTGTATTAAAAAGACTTACCCAGTTTTACCATGAATTTTAGTAGAAGATATAAGCTCTATGTAAGAAAGTTGAAATTGAATTTATTTTCCAAAATGGAATTGTCTTAAATAACGCCTAGTGAATTAATCTCTGAAAAGCATTATCATATAATATTTACTCTTTCCGGACCAGACAATGTAAATGGCTATGTTTCCTGCCTTTGAGAATCTTTGGGCATAAAATGGATGACAGAAACAATAAATACAGAAAAGCCGACAAATGAATCTGTACTATATAGAAACTCTGAGAGGCAGTGCCTTGAAAGAAGATAAGTTGAAAGAAAACAAATTCAATAAGGAAGGGCTTATACTTTGTAAGTGACCCTATGCAGGAAATCAAATACATGTAAGCAGATATGAGACAAGAATTGGAAATGTTCTTTGGGTATTCCTTTCAACATTCCCAGTGTCTGTAATGATATTCATTGTAGAGCACTTTCATATCTATTATCCCTCTTTTTAAATCCTTCAAGTATATTAAAAGTTATTTACATATTATACATATTTACAATCCAATTCCCATGAGCCAGACCAACAAAGTTTCTACAGAAATTGAATACCAATTACTTAAACCTGAATAGCTATATGCCAAAAGTTTGTTTCCCTTTCCCTTTTCTTTATTCTCCTGGTCTGTTTTATTAGTTAATTAATTAATTTATTTCTGGAACGTTTGTCTCTAGACATTTTATTGCATGGATATGCTACTCAGAGTATTTATTCTCGAGTTGTAATTAGCATATTCTTATTTTCCTTCTTAAATACTTGTCCTTTCTCAGTGTAGTTTATTTGTTCTTTTCTATTAAAGTAACTAGGCCTAACATCTTACGTGCTACCACATTCAGAGGCAATCACCTTATCCCCTCTCTCACCCACTCCCTGCAATCTTTCTCTCAAGTTCATACATTTTCTTTAAACCCAAACTTTAGCAGGATTTTAAGAAGCCTGGTTTCAGTTTGGATTTCCTTCTTCCTCTCAGATGACTTTTGAAGTTCTACTTCCTTACAGGATTCTTTCCTAATCGCCACCAATATGAAAATGGTGTCCACTTCTTCCTTTCACTAGTACTTTCTCATCCTTACAAAACTGTTTTCAAGATCTGTGCTTCCTTGCATTTGCCTTCAGCAGAGTACTCCCTTCACCAGAGGCTCAACATGAGTAGCGAGAATGAGATACTTACCCTTTAGCCAATATTATCTTCCTTTTAAATGTTGAAATGGGAAAAGTAATCAACTGTAACATATGTCTGTTGGTACTGCCTAACCTCATACCTTTGGTGTCAGGCACACTTCCCTGCACCAGCAGCGTCAGGCACACACACTGCACCTTAGATGTCAGGCATGTAAGCTGCACCTCACCTAAATTTCTCCTGCTGTTCCAGAAGGGAGAGTCTGAAGGACTCTGCATGGGGTTGATACTCATCATCCGTAACTAATATTCAAGACGATTAATACTTGTGTGTATCAACCACAGGTAGTACAACAATTTTAAAAAGCTCAGCATGCTTTTCTTTTCCAAATTTATCTGGTAGACCTTTCCTATCAACATGTATGACAAGTATTTTTACTGCTCTGTCTTCAACTTTAATAAATCTTATGACTATCGAGTTTCTGTACCAAATATTTGACTTTGCATTTTCTTCTGTTGACTCTCGTTCAAAATTCTCTGGCATGATTTTTTATATATTTTAAATATTTTCTCCTCTCTTTTTCTTAATTAGTTAGAGAATTGTCAGCACAGAGGCCTCTACCATGAACATACCTGGTTTATTACTTTCTCTTTTTCATCTTGCACTATATTGCTTTCCAGTGGGGAATGCATTTCCCGGAGAGGGAGCATTCCATCCATAATCAGAGAAGTTAAATGGGTAGTTTAACCTCACTCCCATAATGGCTTTTATTTCTCTCCCCACCCACTCTCTCAGATGGGGGATACCTTTTATACTGCAAACAGCATCTGCAACATCATTCAACAAAACTTTGTATTTTCTTAAGAAGAATGTAATTATTTGCTCTTTCAAAAATAATAAATAGCCATTCTCTGTTCCACTTTAGAAAAAAATTAGATTCCTCATCAGTCAATTGAACAGCTATATTTTTGTCCTTGAAAGTTGACTGCTTCTACTCTAAAAGCCCTTCAGTGGAATGGACTAGCGGTACCAGGTATAATCAAGATTTAATGATGATACTAAATGATGCCTCCTAACTTCATGTCTTCCCTTTCTGGACCCTTGAATTTTGGATATATTTGAGGTATATATCCAACAAGCTTGGGAAAATCTTATCAGAGCCTTAGATGCCTCCCTAGTGAGCATCTGTAGCTGTAACCCTTAGCAGCAAGTCAAAACTGTACATCCCATCAGCTCCAACTCAAGCAAAGTTATAATATTTTCACACCTGAGAGTATTTTCCTCTTTCCAGTTTTTCTCCTGCTGAATTTCTGTACGTAAAAATATTAATGTAACACTTCCTAAAAATAGGCAATATTCTGAGCACTTTATATACTTTAACTCAAGTGATCCTTAGAACATCTTGTGGGGTAGATACTACTATTATTTTCATTTTACAGATAAAGAAACCATAGCACAGAAAGTATTCTAACTTGCTTATTGTAAATAGCTAATAGGTGACAAAGGACATCTGGACACTGTATTGTAGGCTTCTTGTTAAATCCTTTGAGTCTATAGCAAAAAATTCTTAAATTTTAAGTAAATGTAAATAACTGCAAATCTTAGGAAACTGCATCAGAATATGTTTGAATTTTGTACACAAAAATGAGAATCTTTGTTTTTTTTTTAGTTCATAAAGGGAATTTAGTATATTTGCATTATCAACTTTACATACTTACTCTTATAATATTGTTTCAGTATGTTAAGTGTTTTTATTATTATTTTCTCTTTTGATTGTAAGGTGTAATTCTCTGTTTTTCTTTCCTCACTTATTTGATAGCTATAAAAAAATCTTTGCCCTACTAGAGATTACTTTAATCTTTTTAAATAACAAAGCTAGATTTTGTTGACTATATATATATTGATCATATATTGATTCTTCTCAAAGAAGAAAGTTTATTAGCAAGTTCTCAAATCAGAAAAATTTAGCAAGTTTATTTTGCTTTTTTACTCATAGTTGTTTTCCAGTTTTAAAATAATTTAATACTTTTTTACTTCAGATTTACTTTATTTTTAAATTGTGTTTCTTTGTCCAAATATGGCATTTGTGTTCAGTTTGTTTAACCATTTGTTATGTTAACAGTGCTCACTTGACTTCATGCTGACCAAGAGAATTTTCTTATAAGTATTCTAAACTTCTTTATTTTGATTCAGCTCTCAAATTATGGCATATTTCAAACAAGAATAGGTCTGTTAAGGTTTTTTCCATCTTATAAGAGTGAAAATTACACTGCTATGCTGTGCGCATCTGAGAATGTTCTATTTTTTCCTTCAAATATAACACAGTTACAGAGTTCATGGTGGTAATAGTTCCCCTCAAAACTCTCTTAATATTTCAATGTCTTCTAGAGTTCTTTTTTTTTTTTAATTTTAATTTATTTATGATAGTCACAGAGAGAGAGAGAGAGAGGCAGAGACACAGGCAGAGGGAGAAGCAGGCTCCATGCACCGGGAGCCCGACGTGGGATTCGATCCCGGGTCTCCAGGATCGCGCCCTGGGCCAAAGGCAGGCGCCAAACTGCTGCGCCACCCAGGGATCCCTCTTCTAGAGTTCTTGATATACAAAGAGTTTAAGGTCAAACATATTATTCCTTTGTATGTAAACTGTATTTGTTTCTGCTTGAACCTCCTTTGGAGTTCTGTTTAATCCATGCACTTTAAAAATTCACCAGACTCTCTGGGTATTGGTATACTTAAACTAATAAACCCAGAAATTCTAATTATTCTTCAACCTAAGTAAGCTGTCTTTTCCAAATTCTAATTATTACTTCTCTTTGGTTGTCATAAGTATACTAATTCTATTCTTTTGTCATATACCTGTTATAACTATTTTTTTTCTTTAGGTACTCTACTTATAAATAAAGTACATATCTATCTTCCATACTGTTTATCTTTTCTTTGTCTTAATATCTTAGCCTCTTTCTTCTAAATGTTGTGCAAACTACTCAAAATTTTCTCCTGGACTTGCTTTTATTTTTGCAAGGATCCTTGTTTCTTTAAATTTATATTTTATTATATCTCATTCATCTATTAAAACTTTCTTAAATTTTTGTTGTATCTCACTTTGTTTTATAGTCAAGAATTTTTAAATTTTATTTTAAAAATTAAAAGATATTAAATTATTTTTGTTTTCTCAAATAAAAATATGCTCAATGGTATTCTTTTCCTCTATCCATGATGTAATACTAAGATTCCCTATACTGTAATATTTATTCATTGTTTCTTAAGAGATTTTGTTTTGTTTTTTAATTACTAAATACAGAAAATTCTAGCAAAGCCAGATACTTTGGTATATTTCCTTTGCTCCCTTCCCCTCATTTACTCACATCTTTTAGCTCTTACGCTGATGTAGAGGTTGAAGAGAAAAACCTTTAGTAAAGTCTCAAGGTTTTATAGTTGCTAAAAGATGAACTCCTGTAGCAGTCTGTACTTAACTATGTGGAGATAATTTATCATTTAGTAATTTGTAGAGTTTTGTAGTTTTTATCTTATCAGGAAAAATATATGAAAAATTACATCCCTTTCAGACTACACTACTCTTCAGAATCTGCCAGTTTCTGCATTTTCTTACCATAGTCTTCACATTCTTAAATGCAAAGAGTATGGGTGCCCATTTACTTTTCTGAAAAATGCATCACATTAAAAATAAATATATTAAAGAATTCTACTTCTGGCTGTGATGCAGGAACTCGGTCTAAACAATGAACAAGTAGAACACTAAAATAAATGATAAAGCAGCTGTCTTTACATTGTTTAATAGCCCATCGTTTCTATCCCTGGGAAAAGGAATACAAAAGAGGTAAGCAGAAGGATCACCTGGGCTAACTTCCTACAAGCACTTTCTAGACTGTAGTGAAGTTTAAGAAGAAGGATCCAATTTTATTTCTAGATAACAACTAGAAAATACACTTTAAAATTACTAAATATTAAGGAATGAACTTAAAAAAAATCTGTGTATAAAGAAAGTATTGTCTAGGGTAATTAAAGACAACAAAATAAACGGAGCAATATGCTAGGTTTCTGAATTAAAAACTTAAATTGTTAAGATTATTCATCCAATTTATGTATAAATTCAGTGAATCTGATTCAACATCCAACTGTGACATTTTTACCCCTAGAAATTGACAAGATCCTAAAATTTATATAAAATAGGAAAGACCTGAAATAGTTCAACAAATTAAAAATGAAAGAACAAAGTTGGAAGATTTATGCTACCTAACTTTGTGACCATTATAAAACTATAATAATCAAGACAGTATTGTGCTGCAATAAGGATATATATCAATGGAATAGAATAGAGGTTTCAGAAATAGACTTACATATAACTGATCAATTTAATTTAAAAAAAACACTAAGCTCTGCAATGCAAAAAAATGATAGTCTTTTTGAAAAAAATTGAGCTCAAAGCCTTGGATATTCCAAAGATAAAAATAAAAACAAATACTGAACTTCAACTACTACCATATGTCGAAAATAACTCAAAATTGATTATAGATCTACAAGTTCTAAAACTATCAAACTCCTACATAGGTGAAAGTTTTCTTAGATTCAATGCAAAAGCAAAAAGTATAAAAGATTGATAAAATTGATGTTATCAAAACTAAATTTTCCTCTGTAAGAGACACCATTACAAAAATGAAAAAAAAAAAAAAAACAAATAAAAGCAAGCCACAAACTGGGAGAAAATATTTGCAATATATATACTTGATGAAACACTTCTTTACAGATTTTATAAAGAACTCATGTGAATAATAAACAAACAAACTAAAAATAAAGAAGTGAGCAAATTGTTTAAAATATATTAAGTAAAGAAATATAAGGACACCTGGATGGCTCAGTGGTTGAGTGTCTGCCTTTGGCTCAGGACATGATCCCGGGGTCCTGGATCAAGTTCCACATCAGCTTCCCTGCAAGGAGCCTACTTCTCCCTCTGTGTCTCTCATGAATAAATAAATAAAATCTTTTAAAAAAATTAAGTGAAGAGATGTAGAGATGACCAACTCACACAGCAAAGATTTTCAACACCATTAATCATCAGGGAAATGAAAAATTGAAACCACAATGAAACACTACTATACATCTATTAGAATGTAATTAAAAAGACTACCTATTTTGTTCTTTATGTTGTTGTTGTTGTTATCATTAAAACCAGCATATTTTGGAACAGTGAAACCTATATCTATCACAGGACCTAGTCTTACACCTCTAGGTAAATACTCAAGAAAAATAAAAAAACCTATATCCACACTATAACAACTTATACATAGCAAATTCTTTCATAATAGCCCCAAGCTGCAAACAACTCATATACTTATTAACAAAGTAATGGATTGATTATATGTGGTATAGCCACATGAAATAACATTTCACATAGAATACCATATGGCAATGAAGAAGAACATTACTGCTGCATACCACTGATGTATGTAGCAACATGGATGAATCTCAAAGAGCACTGTATTGAGGAAAAGTAGATACCAAAAGTAATCCTTTGTAATTCCTTTTATATGAAATTTTAGAAAAAGGTTAATTTACCCATAATCAGAGAAAAGAGAGAAATGAAAGAGCTTTTGGTATGATGAAAATATTTTAAATCCTCATCATGATAGTGATTACACAGGTAACATTATATTTTATTATATTTTCCTAGTAATGTCAGGAAAATTGTTCCTATAAATTTCAGGATAGGCTCTTCACTTTCTGTGGAGCAGAGTGCTTACATTTAAAGGACTGATGTTCAGATTGTATGTGAATTAGTCTTGTACAATTTTTCTTTGACTAGTTTTCCTCTATCTCCTTTGAAGTTTTAATAAGTTGCTGATACCTTCTGATAGTTTTCAAGGTTATTGTAATTTGGCATTTTTTACTTTCATACACACTTAAAAAAAAACTGGCATTGCTAACTAGCAGCTATCATTCCTCAATGTAGCCTTCTTCTCTAAAACCCAAGGGGATTTCTTTGCATCCACATGGACAAAGGGTCTCCATTCCATTGCTTCATTCTTCTGGCACCTTGAAAATAGCCAATTCTTCTGCCTTAACTTCATTATGGCAGGCATTTGGTTAAGTTTGCATAACTATGACTTTCCTACCAAATATTTACACACATTTTTGTTTACCTGAAGCCTTGCTGTGCTCCTATTTTTCACACATTTTGAATTTTTGAAATGCTTTTACAGCTTCTCTATGGCTGAATAATGAATTCCAATTCTTATGCTGTATTTTGCCTAACCAGATAGGTCCTTGAGCCTTTTTAAATCAAACATAAAACTACAAACACCCCAATAGAAAAATTGACAGAACAGGCAAGTTACAATAAACATGAAAGGATTTAACTTCATAAGTAATCAAAGGAATGCAAATTAAACAGTGAGATATCATATTTGCCTATTGTCAGGAAAAAATAAAAATATTCATTGTTTTAAAAGCTTCAGGGAAAAGACACTGCTGGTAGGAATATCAAATGCTTTCTTAAAGTGAATTTTGAATAGATATTTTTAAAAACCTTTAAATGTATATTATGTATTATGGGTGTATTTTACCCAAAACTTCTGCATCTAATAGCTTTTTCTAAGTAATCAGACAAGGGCACAGATATGCAAGCACAAGCACATTTACCACAATGCTTTTTAAAATCTTAAAATCTCTACATTTCTAATAATAGGAGGAACTGATGGTGTATCACATAAATAATGTCTATTATTTGATGACTCAGAACCTACAAAGTATTTCACATCAATGTCATGAGTTTTGTTTTAAAATGTACATGTATGTAGAGGGGAAACAATCTAGAAATGAATATACTGAAATGTTAACCACCAATTTCTATGTTGTGAGATTAAAGATATATTTATTTCTTGTATTTTTCTGTATTTTTCAAAATGTCTAAAATCTACCTGTAATAAAACTTTTTAATTCAGATTTTAGGCATATGATTAACTGTGTATCCCATGAGCTCATTTCATACGTCTCAGTGTCTTTGCTATCTGTCTTCATTAGGTTTCATTTGCATTCATCCATTCTGTTTCTGAGATATTCCCTAAGAGGAAAAAAATCATGTGATCTTCTCATAGGTTTCTGGTGACTTGTTTGTTCACAAGTTCAAACTATTTTCCTAGTGCATAAAATCCATCATACTCTAGCTATAATATCTCTTCAGCCTCATCTTAAGTCATTGTTTTAGTCTTCATTTAGTCTATATTTTGGTCTCAGAAAATTCCCCATCAACACCCTTCTCAACCTAATGCTGTACTTATATCAGACAAAATAGATTTAAGCCAAAGAGAGTAATAAGAGACAAGAAAGTCGTTATATGACAAAGAGGTCAATCCAAGAAGATATAACAACTATAAATATTTATTTACCCAACATAGGAACACCTACATATATAAAGCAAATATTAACAGATCTGAAGGGAGAAATGCACAGGAATACAATAATAATAGAGAATTTCAACACCTCATTTTCAATAATGGATAGATTATCCAAATGGAAAATCAGTGAGTAAACATTGTACTTAAACTACACATTAGACCAGATGAATTTTACAGATACTTACTGAACATCTCCATGTGCCCGTAGAACATTTACCAGGATTGATCACATATTAGGCTACAAAACAAGTATTAATAAATTCAAGAAGATTGAAATCTTATCAAGCATCTTTTCCAACCACAAAGTTACAGAACCAGACATCAATTATAAGAAGAAAATTGGAAAATTCACAAAAATGTGGAGATTAAACAACAAGCTACTAAAAAATAAATGAGTCAAAGAAAAATCAAAACAAAAATATCTGGAGAAAAATGAAAATGGAAACACAACATATGAAAACCTATGGGATGCAGCAAAAGGAGTTTCAAGAGGGGAGTTTATATTGATAAATGCCTACATTAAGGAAAGTCAGAGCACCTGAGTGGCTCAGTCAGTTATACATACAACTCTTGATTTTGGCTCAGGTCCTGATCTCAGAGCTGTGAGATCAAGCACTGCATCAGGCTCTGTGCAGGATGTGGAACCTGCTTAAGATTCTCTCTCCCATCTGTCCCTCCACCCTCTCATGCTCTCAGACACACACACACACACACACACAAAATAATAATAATAATAATAAAATAAAAATAAATAAATAAATAAATAAATAAATAAACAAAATAGAAAAAAGGAAAAAGAAAGAGCTCGATAAACAACATTATACCATAGGGAAACAGAAAAGGAAGAACAAGTTAAGCCCAAAGTTAGTAGAAGAAAGGAAATAACAAAGATTAGAGCAGAAATAAATTAAATAGAGACTAAAAAGACGATAAAAGAAATTAATGAAACTAACATCTGGACTTTTGAAAACATAAAATTGACAGACACACCAAGAAAAAAAATAGAGATGACTCAAAATTAGAAATGAAAGAGGAGACAGTATAACCTTTATCATACAAATACAATGATCATAAGAGTCTACTGTTAACAATTATATGCCATCAATTGGACAACCAAGGACAAATTCCTAGGAACATAAACCCACTAAATCTGAATCATAACATATAAAGTTTGAACAGAACAATTAACTACTAAGAAGATTGATTCCATAATCAAAAGCCTCCAACAAAGAAAAGACCAGGAACAGATGGTTTTACTGGTAAATTCAAACATTTAAAGAAGAATTAACACCAATTCTCAAATGCTTCCAAAAAATAGAGGAGGGCAAAACACTCTTAAGCTGATTTTATGATGATCATTATCCTCTTATCAAAACCAGATAAGGATATTATAAGAAGAAAAAAGTATAGACCAACATCCCTGATGAACATGGAAGCAAAAGTCTTAAACCAAATATTAGCAGACTGAATTCAATAACACATGGAAAGGATCAAGCGAGAATTGGGAACTATTGTAGGGATATAAGCAAGGTTCAAGAAACACAAATCAATGTGATACACCACATTAAATGAAGGTTAAAAATTACATGATTATCTCAATAGATACAAAAAAATTGACAAAATTTAAACATCCCTTCATGATATTAACTTTCAGCAAACTAAATATGCAAAAGAAACTTATGTTAGCATGATAATGGCTATATATGGCAAGCCCACAGCTAATAATCATACTCAGTGGAGAAAAGTTGAAAGCTTTTTCTCTAAGATCAAGAATAAGACAATGATGCCCTCTTGCCACTTTTATTCAACATGGTATTAGAAGTTCTAACCAGGGGGTGCTGGGTAAGTGCCTGACTCTTGATTTTAGCTCAGGTCATGATCTCAGGGTCGTGAGATCAAACCCTGCATCAGGCTCCATGCTCAGCAGGGAGTCTGCTTGAGATTTTTCTGTCTCTTTCTTTCTTTTCCTTTCAAATAATAAATAAATAAATCTTAAGAAGAAGTCCTAACCAGAACAATTAGACATAAAAACGAATAAAAGACATCCAAACTGTAAAGAAGTAAAACTGTCTCTGTTTAAGGAATGACAATATTATCATTTATAAAAAAACCCCAAAAACTCCATCAAAAACTATAGAACTAATAACTGAATTCAGTAAAGTTGTAAGATACAAAATCAATATACAAAAAAATCCATTGTGTTTCTATACACTAATGGCAAACTATCAGAAAGAAAAATTAAAGTAATCCCATTTATACTTCATCAAAAAGAATAAAATACCTAGGAATTAGTGTAACTGAGGAGGTGAAAGATCTGTACACTAAAAACTCTAACACATCAATGACAGGAATTGAGGAAGACACAAATAAATGGAAAGACATTTCAGGTTGAGGGTTTGGAAGAGTTAAAATGTCTATACTACTCAAGTCAATCTCTATCAAAATTCCAATAGCATTTTTTATAGAAATGGACAAACAATTCTAAAATTTGTATGGAGCCACAAAAGACCTCATATAGCCCAAGCAATCTTAAGAAAGAAGAACAAACCAGAAGCATCAAACTATCTGATTTCAATCTGTATTACAAGGCTATGTAATCAAAGCTGTATGGCATTGGCATGAAAGTAGACACTGGATTAGTAGTATAGGATAGAAAGGCATGTAGGTCAATGGAACAGAACAGAGAACTCAGAAACAAACCGATTAATTAACCCATTAATGTATGATCGATTAATTTATGACAAAGAACCAAGGCTATACAGTGGAGAAAGGATAGTCTCTTCAATAAATGGGGGGTGGGAAAAATGGAGAGCCACATGCCAAAGAATGAAACTGGATCACTATCTTACACCATACATAAAATTAACTCAAAATGGATTAAAGATTTGAATAAAAGACCTATACCATAAACACCTAAAAGAAAAAAATGTGGTAAACTCCTTGACATTGGTCTTGTCAATGGTGTTTTTGGATTTGAGACCACAACCAAAAATATCAAAAAATAAAAATGAGGGGGATCACATCAAACTTAAAAGATTCTGTGCAATAAAGTAAACCATCAACAAAATGAAAAGGCAACCTACAGAATGAGAGAAAATATTTGCAAATCATCTATCTGATAAGGAGTTAACATCTAAAATGTACAGAAAGCTCATATAATTCAATAACAAAAAAGCTAATATTTGACTAGAAAATGAATAGAGGATCTGAATGTTCATTTTCCCAAAGAAGACATAAAAATGGGCAATAAGGACATAATAAGGTGTCCAATATCACTAGTCATCATGGAAATGCAAATCAAAACTACAGTGAGATATCAGTGAGTACCTGTTATCAAAAGAAGAGATAACAACTGTTGATAGGGAGAAAAGTGGAGAAAGCTGAGAAAAGGAAACCTTTTGTGAACAACATGTTGTAGGGATGTTAGTTGGTGTATCCACTATGGAAGACAGTATGGAAGTTCCTCAAAAAATTAAAAATAGAACTACCATATGATCTAGCGATTCCATTTCTGGGTATATTTGAAGGAAACAAAGTCATATCTTGAAGAGATATCTCTACCCCTGTGTTCATCAAAGCATTATTTATAATAGCCAAGACAGAAACAACTGAAGTGTTCATCAGTGGATGTGTGGATAAGAAAATATGATTACTATTATTATTACACTGTGAAAAGGAGGAAATACTGCCATTTTTGACAACATGGATGAACCTCAAGAGCATATGCTAAGTGAAATACGTCAGACAGAGAAACACTAATTCTGTATGATCACACTTATTTGTAGAACCTCGACTCATAAAAACAGAAAACAGATCAATAGTTGTCAGAATTTGGAGGGTGGCCTGCGTGAGAAATGGGTAAAGGTTGTCAAAAGGTACAAATTTCCAGTTCTAAGATAAATAAGTCTTGGAAATGCAATGCACGGCATGGTGACTATAGTTACTGTGTTAATCATTTCACGTTATATACATATAGCAAATCATTATGCTATACTCCATAAACTAATATAATCCTATGTGTCAATTACTGAAAAGAGCATGAATTACATATTAGAGCTAATAATTAGCAGAATAAAATATAGTACTTAATGTCCCCTGGTCGGTATTCTTTTTCTGAAATTCATTGTCTTTGTAAATGTGTTTTAGTGGTAACACCTATATTTATTTATTTATTTATTTATTTATTTATTTATTTATTTATTTTTATTTTAAACATTTTATTTATTCATGAGAGACACAGAGAGAGAGAGAGGCAGAGACACAGGCAGAGGCAGAGGGAGAAGCAGGCTCCCTGCAGGGAGCCTGACATGGGACTGGATCCCAGGTCTGTAGGATCAGGCCCTGGGCAGAAGGCGCGCTAAACCGCTGAGCCACCCGAGCTGTCCATCCACCTATATTTATCAGCCAGACAAATTCCCTTTTTTTTTCCCCCCTTAAGATTTATCCATTTATTTTCAGAAAGAGAGAGCTTGGGAGGGAGGGGCAGAGGGAGAGGGAGAGTGAATCCCAATCAGACTCCCTACTCAACACAGAGCCTGACATGGGGCTCAATCCTATCACTTGGAGTTTGTGATTTGAGCCAAATCAAGAGTGAGGCACTTAGCCAACTGAGCCACCCAGGCACTCCAGTCAGATAAATTTCTGAATGAGATTTGTACACTCTAAAGCAATAAATTATCACTTTTAAAAACAAAATTGTAAAGAAATCTATTTAAACTGACTTTGAGAATAGATGTGATTCACAACATGGTGTTAAACTATATTTGGTTGATAACTTGTAAAAGTTGTATAGGAGGGAGTTCTGTTTTAATCCTTAAATCTCAGTGATCGAAATTTCTTTCTTTTTGTTCTGAGTAAAGACCAGATAAAATATGCTGCTTGGTTTTATTGAGGAAAATATTTCCTTCTGAGCTAATGTAAAATATCCTATGATTTCTAAAAATGTATTCACTAAAACAAAATGGATCAATTTGCCAAAAATTAAATGAAGCAATATTCAATCTAACCATCTGGGCAGGATGATATTTGCCTACCTAAACTCTTCTTGACATTTTCATTGGTTAAGGAATTACTCCTCACTTCATGATTCAAAGTTGCTTATGCTTCAGTAAAAACATCTGCTTAGCCTCTTTCCTGAAGTCACTATTCAAAAATTGTAAATAGGGCAGTATTTGAAAGTATTTCGTATATTCATTTATAAATTACTTGAAAGTTTCAGTGCAAAAGGTAGGCATTTTATATATTATTTTACAATTCTGTATGCTATGCCTATAATTTTTCATCACCATAATATTAACAAATCACCATTAAAAATCATCATCATCATGTATTTCCTTTGTAAGAAAAATCACTAATACATGAATATTTTGGGGAGGGGAATAAAAGGCTACAATCCTTTTTAATAATCTGTAATCCAATTCTTTTCCCACAGAAATGAACAGTTTTGGTTTGATGACATCCTCCAAAAACAAATTTATATACTGATTAAATATAAACTATGTACCTATAATTTTACTTAAGTAGTCACATATGTTTCATGTCACAATTTGAATTCTCAGTATCAAGATTTTGATATTAATCTTTTTTAAAAAAAAACTGTACATAAAAATGTATTACAGATTTTTTTAGTCATTCTATTGATAGAGATTTAGGTCATTTATTTACTTGATTTAGGTGATTTATTTACTTATTGTTGTTTATATCTGATACTTTTGTTTATATACTTAACACTTTTTGAGGCTTTACTCTGTGCCCTCACCCTAAATGCTCTAAATAAATTAAATAATATATTTTCCACAAGAATTCAATAAATAATTTCTGTTATTGTCCCTACTTTACAGGCAAGGACCAGGAATATTATTTCCTCAAGGTCACACTGCTAGTAAGATGTGGTTTCAGGATTCAACTTCAGGAAATCTGACTCCAGAACTGTGCTCTTTACTGCTATTTTGTATAGTTTGGTACTGCAATTTCAAATGTTGGCCTTCGGCTCACAAAAGACCACCAGGGAAATCTGTAACTAGGCAATGGTAGGTTAATTAGATTGACTGCAATAAGAGAGAATATCAAGTTTGTATGGTCTTAGGGATGTCCAGGAAAAGGGAATCATGATTGTAAGGTTTGGGCAGGATGACTTACATGGTGAAGAACTGAGTAGCATTTATAGTATAACACTTTTGGATTGATGGGAACAGAGAAGTGAGGTACTGGAAGCAAGTTTTGACAAGAAATGTTATTCTTGATGAGTATTATTATTATAATTAATTATTAGTTTTATTTCCTGGAGCAAGGATCTAGGTTATTTTAACAGTTCTGGATATTGTTAAACAATGGGGACAGGAAGGTATATTTAACTTCTCAGCAACACTGCTGCAATAAATAGAGTTTTGCATGACTCTCCTTGTATGTGCACAAAATATTTCTGTAATAGATCTGTAGAAGTGGAAAATCTGAGGCTCTATACGTATGTATTTTTAAGTTAATAGATACTGTTAAATTGTGTTCCAAAAATGCTGTAATAATTAACATTTCTAGCAAAGGTGGGTGATGCTTAATATTCCATACCTTAAGACTATATATGAGCAACCTATTAATTTTTATCAACCTAGTAAGAGAAAAGTGCTGCTTTATTTGACACTTTAATTATAACCTCTCTGTTTTTTTTCTCTGTATTTTCCTAACAAATTTGAGCATCTTTCTTATGATGCTCATTTATATTTGTCTTCCATGATATATTTGTTTATATCCTTTGTCGTTTTTTCCCATTGATTTGCAGTTTATATAATATGGATTTCTCACTCATGTGTCCAAGGGATGGTTTGGTCAGCTCTCATAAAGGCTTCATTGAGTTTGGGTCCATTCCATTTGTACCAATTTTGGGCTTTGGTTGAGTGACAGCAGAAACTGGGACCTGTTATTTTTCATGAAGGAAATGGAAGCTTCCAGAGAGGTGAGTGGAAATACAGGATTTCTCCTCAGGGGTAATATACTTTCACTTTAATCCATATTTTACTGCTCAAGACAAATCACATAGATCAGCTCCAAATCAATAGGGTGGCTGAACTTACTCTTTTCATAGATGTCATGGGAAGAAGGGAATAAATTTTTTGGAAGAAAAAATCTAATCTACTCAATTATAGTTTAAGCTCACTCTAGCTTAAGCCATCCCAGAAGGTAGTCATGATGCAGAATTTGGTGACTATCATCGCTACATGTTTTTTAACTACTCAACAATATAGTATATGTGTGTATGAACTATATTATAGTATACTGTTGTATTCAAGATTTATCCATATTTATAAAAGTAATCACTAATAAACATGAATAGATTCTCAATCTGTCTAGAATTTAGGCAAATACAAATTTAAATAACAAGATACATTTTTTGTCTTTTTCCTACTGATAAATGAGTATAATACCGAGTGTTGGTGGGTAACTATGAAATGACAATTTTTATTAATTGATTATGAAAGTGTATATAGAGAGACAGTAATTTGGTTTTGACTCATCATGCTGAAGTTCATATGCCCTACAATAAAGCAGATTCCCTTGTTTTTCTGGAAGAGTTTATATAACACATGAATTTTCTGTCCCTTCAAAGTTTTGTAAAACTCAGCCACATAACCTTTTGGGACTAATGTATATATATTGCATAAAACATGAACTATATTTTCCCCCCATGGTTATTATGCTATACAGATGTTTTTTCTTGATTCATGAATAAACTTAGATAATTTGTATTTTTCCATTAGATATTATTAATTTTATTCAGGGACCCTATTGATATCTATATATTTTTCTGTAGATCCTTCCTTGTTTTCCAGGACTTCTCTAAGGTATTGCTACTTTTTAGACCCATAGTTTTAATGGCTTGGTCTGGGGTGTGAGATAAACCTGCTATCTAGGTTATCAATCTGATTTCCTCTGTTCATTACAGCAGTGAAGCTGAATAGACAATTTGTTCAGTGTGTTATCATTGACATGCCATGTCTTAAAAAATTCACACTAAGTAGGCATATGTTATAGAAATCCAAATGTTTACAATTCCAAGAAAATGTAGTAACTTCCAAAGAGCCTTGTAATAGCTCTGACCATGATTATAGCATAGTAAGTCTCTTACATTTGGCATCTTTTTTCTCCTTTCTTGCAGCCAAAACTTAGTGAGAAATCAAAAGTGGTGGTGTTATCATTTCTTCCTCAGTTTGCTCTATCACACACATTCTGTGTTTCATTGTTTTTAGGTTCATGATAATTCTTCATGTTCACACGACTTAGGCAATGTGGCCAATTTTCCAGTTGAAATGGGCTGTGAAACAATGTCATCTGGCCAATACAGAAAATACTCTTCTTAATTTTGAGATTCATATACAGACAAACTAAAGCTACTTCATTCTGTATAATTAAAGTTTATTTGCAAATTTTATATAGATATTTTACACAAGTCTTAGTATATGTTTTTATGGATTATTGCAATGTATTATGGATATTTTATAAATTATCTAGCTTTTCTATGTACATCAAATTATCTGGAGTTTAAAGTCTCACTTTTTTTTTCCTAAGATAATTCCAGTTGTATTTTATGACCTTAACTGAAGTTGGAAAGATAAAAAAAAGATACCATATGAAAAAACTAGAAAGTTGAGCTATTCTAAATTAGAAATAACTGAGGTGTTTGTACAATTAATTTTATAAAGTTCTTCCAATGAGTTTGCTCTTGACCCAGAGCTAATAAAAATCTGCCTACTTAAACTTTAAGTTATTGGCAAAATCATCATGACCCACCTGCAGTACCCAAGCCATCCTTATTAATAACTAATAATTCATCCAAA
The DNA here is from genome assembly GCF_053574225.1 of Canis aureus. Classification (NCBI taxonomy): domain Eukaryota; kingdom Metazoa; phylum Chordata; class Mammalia; order Carnivora; family Canidae; genus Canis; species Canis aureus. The sequence goes on from NC_135630.1 coordinate 51,341,130, forward strand.
AATCTTTCTATATTCCTATTACAATTTTATCAAAATACCTCTCCACATAAATATGTAATATAACTGCTATAAATACAACCTTAGTTCAAAGTTTGGTGAGAGGGTAACTAAATTGAAGTTCTGACAATTGACTCTCACCAAATGACTTTGGGCTAAAGTTATATTTAGAATATTCATTGAGTAGCCGCACCAGTGCCAACCAACTGGCCCATAATGAATTAGCCTGGTGTCTAATATATTTTAAAAATGAGATGTGATACATATTTTAATGTAACCCCAAATGTTCTTTTTATAAATAGACAAAAATCTCAGCTTCAAATTCACAGTTTATATATATCAAAATTAAAAGGACATAAGTGAGAATTTAACATATTTGTACAGATTTGGAGGTCTCTAGCTGCAATTCTGTTTTAAAACTTCTTTGCACGAACAAAATTGTTATTGAAAATGATAATTGCATTTCTCAAATACCAATATAATTCCAAACATTAAAAAAATTCAACACATTCCTACTCATTATTTGTGCTTCAGGCATAGTGCTGTTCATATTCTAATTAGTCATTATCATGTAATTTCTAATTATCTCAATTTTAAACATTAAAAATGAGAAGATCAAAGTTTTAAATGTTAGTAGCAATGAATTAGCCACCAAGAGTGTTGAGAGAATTGAATTCAGTATAAGAAAAAAATCTATTATTTTCAAATGTCATTTTTCTATTAAATGAATTTTACTTTATACTACCTGAAAGTTCCATAACCAGTAATTTTAGAAGTAAATTGAAAGAGCTAATTATTGAGGGGAAAGATCAACTGATTAATAAGATGATATTTTAAAAGCTTCTATTTCCTCTAATGATACAAAACTATAAAATATTAATATATTTTTGCTTCCGACACATCCTGGAACAATTTTCTAAATGAGAGAGCACTAGTAAATAATCTGTGAGGTTTTACAGAACAAACTTCACCAAAGTACATAATATCTTTCTGTGCCACAGAAGTGATCACTGGAGATCAAATAGAATTGAAAATTTATGTAAATATCAATTAAAAGAACTTCAGTTCTGACCAAAATAAATCCCTTTTCAACAAGTGAATGAGGTCAAGTGACAGCACTGTTGGGTTAATGAGGGGGGTCATGTTCAAAGTACTTTAGGTTACATACAGTCTTGGGGTAAAATAGTTTCCTTTGGAGGTTCAGTGTTCTAGTACAGAAAGTAAAGATGTATTTCAAATTCACCTAAATAAATACTTTTCAAATAATAGCTGAAGGTTAATTTCAAATTCAAAGGCTGCAAACTCAGAGAGGTTTTATGACAGAGCAGTGGAAATAAAGAGCTAATTTATTAGATATAGAAAAATGTAAGAAAAGGAAATCTACACATTTGTAATATGAGAAGCAACTTAAAATTGGAACAGACCAAAAGGGGTCCATGGTTAACTGTGAAACTTCAACATGATCAATAGGAAGCAATGAGCTTGAACCATATTTTGCCACCTAAGGCACTGGTGTTAAGGGCAAGATTAAATGAATGAGAGGTTCCTAACAAAAGACAGAGCTCTGCTGAAGACAATTAAGATCCAGTCTTATTTACTTAAACAACAGAGTTTTAATAGTTATGAAGGTTGTTGATTGTTTTGTTGTAGATGGGGTAGAGAATATAAAAGATGAATTGGAGGGAAAAACAATTATCTGAGAAAATTGAAGGAAGGAAGGAGAGAGGAAAGAAAAAAAGAAAAGAAAGAAAAGAAAAGAAGAAAAGAAAAGAAAAAGAAGAAAAGAAAAGAAAAGAAAGAAAAGAAAAGAAAAGAAAAGAAAAGAAAAGAAAAGAAAAGAAAAGAAAAGAAGAGAAGAGAAGTCCTGGAGTAAAATAGGTATATCATAGGAAAAATGTAGCATAACAAAATAATTGCACTTTATTTTTCAGGGTACAGCCCCAGGCCAGAAAATTGGGAAACAAAATTGGAATTATAGATTTCCATGTATACAAGTATAAAATCTATTAAAATTTATGAGATTAGATTTCAGATATGAATCATTAAAATACAGTTATTTTTAGAAAGCACTATGTTAACCAAAGAAATATAATCAAGTGCAAACTTGAGGAAGGTAAGAAATTTTAGGCTTTATAGAAGAACATAGACTTCATTTGGATACGCCCTGAAGAAGCAAGAAGTAATTATATTGTACTAGTGTACCACTGCCTTCCATAGAGAAAGAGGGTATTGGCATTTTTTTTCTAATAATGCTTATAGAACCAGTTCAGTGGACAAATGAATAGGGGTGGTATGTAATTCAGAGATATAAGATGTTTTACTTTTCTAAATTCAAATTTCCATGAAGCCTTTATTTGCTTTACTGAGCACCAAGGGATACAGAAACAAAGCAGTACTTTTCGAGATTTCTTTCTTATCAACAATGAAGAGCTAGTTCATAAATTAAAAGTGGTAATGAGGGAAGCCTGGACGGCTCAGTGGTTGAGCGTCTGCCTTCTGCTCCAGGCATGATCCTGGAGTTCCCTGCGGGGAGCCTGCTTCTCCCTCTGCCTAAGACTCTATCTCTCTCTGTGTCTCTCATGAATAAATAAAAAAGGGGTGGGGTAAGAATTACAGTGTGAATTGACGATATTTGTAATACTTGTAATATTCCATATTTGTAATATTGAAGGACATAGTCACATCAAACTAAAGACCAACTTGTTTCCTCCTTCATGATTCTCCAGCGATAAGAACACAATCTCATTGAACTGGCATTACCTGTTGATATTCCATCTCTCCAGACAGACATTGAACCTTTCAAAATCAGCAGTAATATCTTATTCACCTTCTTTAATGCATAGCACAATATTTCTTGTTTGGGAATTTAATACAGTTGATTCTCATTATTTCATGGATTCTATGTTTACAAATCTGCCTACTGACTAAAATTTATTTGTGACCTCCCAAATCAATGCTTATGATACTTCCACGGTGATTTTAAGATATGATTATGTCCAGAGAGGTAAGAAATGTGAATCACTGGGAAATGTGCTTTCCCAGCTAAGATCAAATCAGGAGATAGTTTGCCTTCTTGTTTTGATCCTCACACTATAAATAAGTGCACCTTTTGTGGACTTATTGCCATGTTATTTTTCGTATTTTCATATTTTATTATTGATGTTGCTGTGTGAGATGGCCACCGAGCAGAGTGTTGAGTGCTTGCTGTCTACTGTTCCTTTGTTGTTGTTGTTGTTGTTTTTGTTTTTTTTAATTTATTTTTTATTGGTGTTCAATTTACCAACATACAGAACAACCCCCAGTGCCTGTCACCCATTCACTCCCACCCCCCGCCCTCCTCCCCTTCCACCACCCCTAGTTCGTTTCCCAGAGTTAGGAGTCTTTATGTTCTGTCTCCCTTTCTGATATTTCCCACACGTTTCTTCTCCCTTCCCTTATATTCCCTTTCACTATTATTTATATTCCCCAAATGAATGAGAACATATAATGTTTGTCCTTCTCCGATTGACTTACTTCACTCAGCATAATACCCTCCAGTTCCATCCACGTCGAATCAAAAGGTGGGTATTTGTCGTTTCTAATGGCTGAGTAATATTCCATTGTATACATAAACCACATCTTCTTTATCCATTCATCTTTCGTTGGACACCGAGGCTCCTTCCACAGTTTGTCTATTGTGGCCATTGCTGCTAGAAACATCGGGGTGCAGATGTCCCGGCGTTTCATTGCATTTGTATCTTTGGGGTAAATCCCCAGCAGTGCAATTGCTGGGTTGTAGGGCAGGTCCATTTTTAACTCTTTGAGGAACCTCCACACCGTTTTCCAGAGTGGCTGCACCAGTTCACATTCCCACCAACAGTGCAAGAGGGTTCCCTTTTCTCCGCATCCTCTCCAACATTTGTGGTTTCCTGCCTTGTTAATGTTCCCCATTCTCACTGGTGTGAGGTGGTATCTCATTGTGGTTTTGATTTGTATTTCCCTGATGGCAAGTGATGCAGAGCATTTTCTCATGTGCATGTTGGCCATGTCTATGTCTTCCTCTGTGAGATTTCTCTTCATGTCTTTTGCCCATTTCATGATTGGATTGTTTGTTTCTTTGGTGTTGAGTTTAATAAGTTCTTTATAGATCTTGGAAACTAGCCCTTTATCTGATAGGTCATTTGCAAATATCTTCTCCCATTCTGTAGGTTGTCTTTTAATTTTGTTGACTGTATCCTTTGCTGTGCAAAAGCTTCTTATCTTGATGAAGTCCCAATAGTTCATTTTTGCTTTTGTTTCTTTTGCCTTCGTGGATGTATCTTGCAAGAAGTTACTGTGGCCGAGTTCAAAAAGGGTGTTGCCCGTATTCTTCTCTAGGATTTTGATGGAATCTTGTCTCACATTTAGATCTTTCATCCATTTTGAGTTTATCTTTGTGTATGGTGCAAGAGAGTGGTCTAGTTTCATTCTTCTGCACGTGGATGTCCAATTTTCCCAGCACCATTTATTGAAGAGACTGTCTTTCTTCCAATGGATAGTCTTTCCTCCTTTATCGAATATTAGTTGACCATAAAGTTCAGGGTCCACTTCTGGGTTCTCTATTCTGTTCCATTGATCTATGTGTCTGTTTTTGTGCCAGGACCACACTGTCTTGATGACCACAACTTTGTAGTACAACCTGAAATCTGACATTGTGATGCCCCCAGATATGGTTTTCTTTTTTAAAATTCCCCTGGCTATTTGGGGTCTTTTCTGATTCCACACAAATCTTAAAATAATTTGTTCTAACTCTCTGAAGAAAGTCCATGGTATTTTGATAGGGATCGCATTAAACGTGTAAATTGCCCTGGGTAACATTGACATTTTCACAATATTAATTCTGCCAATCCATGAGCATGGAATATTTTTCCATCTCTTTGTGTCTTCCTCAATTTCTTTCAGAAGTGTTCTATAGTTTTTAGGGTATAGATCCTTTACCTCTTTGGTTAGGTTTATTCCTAGGTATCTTATGCTTTTGGGGGCAATTGTAAATGGGATTGACTCCTTAATTTCTCTTTCTTCAGTCTCATTGTTAGTGTATAGAAATGCCACTGATTTCTGGGCATTGATTTTGTATCCTGCCACACTGCCAAATTGCTGTATGAGTTCTAGCAATCTTGGGGTGGAGACTTTTGGGTTTTCTACGTAGAGTATCATGTGATCGGCGAAGAGGGAAAGTTTGATTCTTCTTTGCCAATTTGAATGCCTTTAATGTCTTTTTGTTGTCTGATTGCTGAGGCTAGGACTTCCAGTACTATGTTGAATAGCAGTGGTGAGAGTGGACATCCCTGTCTTGTTCCTGATCTTAGGGGAAAGGCTCCCAGTGCTTCCCCCTTGAGAATGATATTTGCTGTGGGCTTTTCGTAGATGGCTTTTAAGATGTTGAGCAATGTTCCCTCTATCCCTACACTCTGAAGAGTTTTGATCAGAAATGGATGCTATATTTTGTCAAATGCTTTCTCTGCATCTAATGAGAGGATCATATGGTTCTTGGTTTTTCTCTTGCTGATATGATGAATCACATTGATTGTTTTACGGGAGTTGAACCAGCCTTGTGTCCCGGGGATAAATCCTACTTGGTCTTGGTGAATAATTTTCTTTCTTTCTTTTTTTTTTTTTTTTTAACTTTTATTTATTTATGATAGTCACAGAGAGAGAGAGAGAGAGAGGCAGAGACATAGGCAGAGGGAGGAGCAGGCTCTATGCAGGGAGCCTGATGTGGGACTCGATCCTGGGTCTCCAGGATCACACCCCAGGCCAAAGGCAGGCGCCAAACCACTGCGCCACCCAGGGATCCCCAATAATTTTCTTAATGTATTGTTGGAACCTATTGGCCAGTATCTTGTTGAGAATTTTTGCATCCATGTTCATCAGGGATATTGGTCTGTAATTCTCCTTTTTGGTGGGGTCTTTGTTTGGTTTTGGAATTAAGGTGATGCTGGCCTCATAGAACGAATTTGGAAGTACTCCATCTCTTTCTATCTTTCCAAACAGCTTTAGGAGAATAGGTATGGTTTCTTCTTTAAACGTTTGATAAAATTCCCCTGGGAAGCCATCTGGCCCTGGACTCTTGTGTCTTGGGAGGTTTTTGATGACTGCTTCAATTTCCTCCCTGGTTATTGGCCTGTTCAGGTTTTCTATTTCTTCCTGTTCCAGTTTTGGTAGTTTGTGGCTTTCCAAGAATGCGTCCATTTCTTCTAGATTGCCTAATTTATTGGCGTATAGCTGTTCATAATATGTTTTAAAATCGTTTGTATTTCCTTGGTGTTGGTAGTGATCTCTCCTTTCTCATTCATGATTTTATTAATTTGAGTCTTCTCTCTCTTCTTTTTAATAAGGCTGGCTAATGGTTTATCTATCTTATTAATTCTTTCAAAGAACCAACTCCTGGTTCTGTTGATCTGTTCCACAGTTCTTCTGGTCTCGATTTCGTTGAGTTCTGCTCGAATTTTAATCAGTTCTCTTCTTCTGCTGGGCATGGGGTCCATCTGCTGTTTTTTCTCTAGCTCCTTTATGTGTAAGGTTAGCTTTTGTATTTGAGTTCTTTCCAGTTTTTGAATGGATGCTTGTATTGCAATGTATTTCCCCCTTAGGACTGCTTTTGCTGCATCCCAAAGATTTTGAACGGTTGTATCTTCATTCTCATTAGTTTCCATGAATCTTTCTAATTCTTCCTTAATTTCCTGGTTGACCCTTTCATCTTTTAGCAGGATGGTCCTTAACCTCCACGTGTTTGAGGTCCTTCCAAACTTCTTGTTGTGATTTAGTTCTAATTTCAAGGCATTATGGTCTGAGAATATGCAGGGGACGATCCCAATCTTGGTATCGGTTCAGACCCGATTTGTGACCCAGTATGTGGTCTATTCTGGAGAAAGTTCCATGTGCACTTGAGAAGATTGTGTATTCAGTAGAGTTTGGATGTAAAGTTCTGTAGATATCTGTGAAATCCATCTGGTCCGGTGTATCATTTAAAGCTCTCGTTTCTTTGGAGATGTTGTGCTTAGAAGACCTATCGAGGGTAGAAAGAGCTAGATTGAAGTCACCAAGTATAAGTGTATTATTATCTAAGTATTTCTTCACTTTGGTTATTAATTGATTGATATATTTGGCAGCTCCCACATTCGGGGCATATATATTGAGGATTGTTAAGTCCTCTTGTTGAATAGATCCTTTAAGTATGAGATAGTGTCCCTCTTCATCTCTCACTATAGTCTTCGGGGTAAATTTTAGTTTATCTGATATAAGGATGGCAACACCTGCTTTCTTTTGAGGACCATTCGAATGGTAAATGGTTCTTCAACCTTTTATTTTCAGGCTGTAGGTGTCCTTCTGTCTAAAATGAGTCTCTTGTAGACAGCAAATAGATGGGTCCTGCTTTTTTATCCAGTCTGAAACCCTGCGCCTTTTGATGGGGTCATTAAGCCTGTTCACGTTCAGAGTTACTATTGAGAGATATGAGTTTAGTGTCACCATGATATCTATTCAGTCCTTGTTTTTTGTGGATTGTTCCACTGAACTACTTCTTAAAGGGGAATTTTAAGAGTCCCCCTTAAAATTTCTTGCAGAGCTGGTTTGGAGGTCACATATTCTTTCAGTTCTTGCCTGTCTTGGAAGCTCTTTATCTCTCCTTCCATTTTGAATGAGAGCCTTGCTGGATAAAGTATTCTTGGTTGCATGTTCTTCTCATTTAGGACCCTGAATATATCCTGCCAGCCCTTTCTGGCCTGCCAGGTCTCTGTGGAGAGGTCTGCTGTTACCCTAATACTCCTCCCCATAAAAGTCAGGGATTTTTTGTCATCTCTTGCTGCTTTAAGGATCTTCTCTTTATCTTTGGAATTTGCAAGCTTAACTATTAAATGTTGAGGTGTTGAACGGTTTTTATTGATTTTAGGGGGGGGGGATCTCTCTATTTCCTGGATCTGAATGCCTGTTTCCCTTCCCAGATTAGGAAAGTTTTCAGCTAGAATTTGTTCAAATACATATTCTGGCCCTCTGGCCCTTTCGGCGCCCTTGGGAACACCAATTAAACGTAGGTTTTTCTTCCTCAGGCTGTCGTTTATTTCCCTTAATCTATCTTCATGGTCTTTTAATTGTTTGTCTCTTTTTTTCCTCAGTTTCCCTCTTTGCTATCAACTTGTCTTCTATGTCACTCACTTGTTCTTCCACCTCGTTAACCCTCGTCGTTAGGACTTCTAGTTTGGATTGCATCTCATTCAATTGATTTTTAATTTCTGCCTGATTAGCTCTAAATTCTGCAGTCATGAAGTCTCTTGAGTCCTTTATGCTTTTTTCTAGAGCCACCAGTAGCTGTATAATAGTGCTTCTGAATTGGCTTTCTGACATTGAATTGTAATCCAGATTTTGTAACTCTGTGGGAGAGAGGACTGTTTCTGATTCTTTCTTTTGTGGTGAGGTTTTCCTTCTAGTCATTTTGCTCAGTGCAGAGTGGCCAAAAGCAAGCTGTATTGGGAAAAGGAGAAAAAGAGAGGAGAGAAGGAAAGAAAAGAGAAAGAGAAAAAAAAGGAAGAAAAAAAAGAAGAAAAAGAAAGAAAAAGAAAGGAAAAAAGGGGTGGGGGAAGGAATCAGATCAAAAAGCAAAACAAAACAAAACAACAAAAAAAAAAAAAAAAAGAAAAAGAAAAAAAGAACCACGGGGGAGTATCTTCTGATTCTGTGTACTTTAAGTCCCTTGACTTCCCCTGGAACTTGTCCGTCCAGCTGGTCTTCTGGGGGAGGGGCCTGTTGTGCTGATTTTCAGGTGTTAGCACTTGGGGGAGCTGCTGTGCCCCTGCCTGGTGCAGGGCTCAGTGGGGGGTGTTTACCATGAGGCCCCAGGAGCAACAGCCCCAGTGGCGGGGCCAGCTCTGGAAACCTGTATTCAGCCCCCGCAGTAGCTCCGGAGCTCTCCGTCTGCAGGGCCTGGAGGCTCCGGGGCGGGGCCGCTGATCTGCTCAGCTGGGGCAGGAGCGTCCTCGCTGTCCTGGGCCCTCCCGGCCTCTGCCTGTCCCGGGGGAGGCCGGATCCTGGGCTGTGACCCCGCGCTCTGTGCTCCCGGCCTGCGCTGTTGGATTCGCGGTCCCGGCCGCACAGCCCCCTCCGCGGAGCCGCCCCCAAGCCCCCGCCCCCGGCTGCTCCAGCCCCGCAGCCCCCTCCGCGGAGCCTCTTCCTCCGCCCGAGCCCGCCGAGCTGCTCCCGCCCCGCAGCCCCCTCCGCGGAGCCGCCCCCTCCCCGCCCCCCCCCCCCCCGAGCTGCTCCGGGTCCCCCGTGCGCGCTGCAGCCCTTAGGGAGCTCGGCGCACTCTCCTGGGCGCGCAGTTGCTGTTACTGTCCCCGGGAGCCCGAGGGCACCCCCGCCCTCCCGGGTCCTGCTCCAGCTCCCCACGAGCCCCTCTCCGCCCGGGAAGGTCGGTGCAGCTCCTGCGTCTCCGGGTCGGGGCTCTCCTGTCCTGGGGACACTCGCCCCGGCCTCAGCCCCGCTCCTCGCGGGCCCCTCCCCCTTGGAGGCCTTTGTTCCTTTATTTCTTTTTCCCCGTCTTCCTACCTTGATAGATGCGCGAACTCTTCTCACTGTAGCATTCCAGCTGGTCTCTCTTTAAATCTCAGGCCGAATTCATAGATTTTCAGGATAATTTGAAGGTTATCTAGGTAATTTGGTGGGGACGGGTGATTTGGGGACCCTACTCTTCCGCCACCTTCCTCTCCTCTGTCTACTGTTCCTAATTACAAAAGGTTGTAAAGTGCCTGAGAGTATGTATGACAAGCTCTGTTCTGGCATGACCTATAGTGCTGTTGACTGTGGGTTCGATGTTAATGAATCAACAATATGTATTAAACAAGGTGTCTTTAAACAAAAGACATGTAAACAAAGTTCTGTGTGCAAAAATGTTGTGGCCATGGCTTGTAGGCATCTAACCCTGCAGTTTTTCAAGGAGCAATGATTCAGTATTTGTTAATTCAGTGTTGGCAGCAACTTTACAGAACATAACTACAATGAATAATGAGAACCAAACTTATATGTTTTCCTGAAAAACTGTTCTTTCAAAGATGTATTTCTTGTTCACAAAGCTACTTAGGTTTACTTTCTAAAAAATAAATCCTATTTCACATGTTTTTTTTTTTTTTAAATATAGTTAATGTGTAGTTAAATAGATCAGAATTTTAGGTATTCAATAGCTGAAGTTCTTGAATCTAATTTGTACCTCCATCAGTTGCATTCTGAATGACATGCTATAATTTTACATCGTCTCTAATTTCTCTGAGTTTTTACCTCAGTTGTATAATTTCCTCAAGAAGCAGTTATAAAGACAAAGGGCTAGTGTAAAATATTTTTCTATACTTTAAAATGCTGAATAATTGTTATTCTTTGATTATATAGATTTAATCTATTGAAACAAGTTAAACTTATTTAAATAATTACTACTAGTATAAAAACATTTTACTCAGCTTTTTTAATTGACTCAACAACTACTAGATACTTGAAAGTTATCAGATTTGGGGCTGTGAGCATAAGGAATGAAAAAGTATAATGTTTCCATATCCAAAAGAGCTTGTAGGGTAGGTGGAAACATTTCATATTCATACATTTTAATAGCAATATAAGATAGTGAATGATAAACACAAAAAGTCAGTTTCCATTAGGGCCTTACGAAGGGTGAAACCATAAACAAAACTTCCCTCCAAGAGACAGTATAAGTGATAGACAGTTTTTTTCACATGGAAACAGGAAGAGAGAAAGAAGAAAAGTTCATGTCTTTACCATTTTATTTTTCTGGATTTTAAAAATTATTTAAAATTTGTGAAGAAAAAAATAAATAAAATACAATTTGTGAAGAAAAATACTCCCAAGAAAAATTTTGTTCAATCATTTTTACCAGCTATGAAATACAACATATTTGATGTCAAGTATGATCTAAAAGCTGACTGGGAAAGTCATCTAAGGCACCTTTTTTTCTTGCAAAATGTATAGGCTTTTCTACACTTGAATGCCTTAATGATGTTTGTTAGTTGTGACATGATCTCTATTTACACTAATTACTAACTGCTGTAATTATACAGATCATGCTTATACACACTAATTTACTTAAGATGATATTTAAACAAAAATTTATTTTTCTTACCTACAGCAGCAGAAGGTGAGGTACTGAGGTATATTAGATAAGGAGGATCAAGAACCACAGAGATAGCATGAGGGGTGCAAGCAAGTTGGTGGCAAGATGAGGCAAGTATTCTTGTGCTGAGCAGCTCTCCTTGTTTCTAAACCACTTTCTTATCCCTTTAATCACAAGTGTGAAATCCCCAACAGAAGTTGGGGAACAAATAAGAAGGAATTATCATACTGGATGATGTAGCAATCCATCCCAGATGCTCCTTCTTTGTAACCAGATTCTGTGTACCTATGGCATCCTTTCTTTCTCTAACATGACATTTTGAATGTTTCTAAGCACATCAAGAAGTCAGCAACTAGTGGCTATATAGGAGGCACCTGAAAATCCCAATCCTCTTCTATATATTAGTAGAAGAGAAGACAAAGAATGTATTAAACTCTGATAGCATATTTTACTTTCAGTATTCCCCTTGATTGTCATGACAATCTGGTGCGATATTGGCCTGTTGAAAAATAATAAGCTGATTGTGATTAATGGTTTTCTAAATTTATGGTGAATAAGTGGTAAAATTAGAAACCTGACTCTAATACCTACACCTGTTCTCTTTTATGTTACAACAGCAGCACCTGTAGGGCACCTGTTAGAATTCTCTTAAGCCACAGGCACACAGGCCCTGCCACTCAGGCACAGTTTGACTATAAAACAAGTCTGAAAGAGAAGTTTCCTTTTCTCTATGATGCAAGCTGATTAAGGTCTGTTCCATTATTTTTTTCTTTGATTCTGGATCTTGCTTGCCTGGGCATGCAGTTCCCACTAGGATCTAATTCTCTGGCTTTTGTTGTTCCCTCTCCTAATGCTATTCATATTCAATATGTCCTGCTTAGTGTAGAATGGAGATCAGGATATCAGCAGTCCTCTTGATAAAATCTTCTGAGCCTTGATGTTGGAGGCAAAATATTTGGATTTATATTACTACCTCTAAGTAGTAAAATGTACTATTTTTTCTAGAAGCTGTACAGAGTTCAACAGGTTTGGTTTAGTGGTTGATATCAAAAAGGCAGAAGTGTGTTTTTTTAAAGGGTTTGACGTTAGAAACTGAAAAAGGAATAGGAAAACATGGAGAATTGCAGTCTATGGGTTCAGTTAAAAAAAAAAAAAACCAGCTTCTTAAGCCATATCATTTTATATATACTTTGTTCTCATTTTTTTTTCTCGAGTATAGTTGACATGTAATGTTACACCGGTTTCAGGCATACAACATAGTGATTCACCCTCTCTGCACCTGATGCTATGCTCACCGCAAGTGTAGTTACCATCTGTCACCATGCAGTTCCATTACAATATCGCTGACTGTGTTCCCTGTGCTGTCTTTTATTCCTGTTACTTATTCATTCTATAACTAGAAGCCTGTATCTCCTACTTACCTCAAACATTTTGTTCATCTCCCCCACCTACCACCCCTCTGGCAAACACCAGTTTGTTCTCTGTATTTATAATCTGATTCTGCCTTTTGTTTGATTGTTTATTCATTTGTTTTGTTCTGTTCTTACTCATTTTTTGTTTATTGATTTGCTTTGTTTTTAGATTCCACATACGAGTGACATCATATGGTGTTTCTCTTACTCAGTCTGACTTACTTCATGTAGCATAATACCCTCTAGGTCTTCCACATCATCTTGAATGGCAAGATCCCATCCTCTTTTATGGCCGCATAGTATTCCACTGAGTATATGAATACCACATCTTCCTTATCCATGCATCTATCAATGGACACTATGTTGTCTCAGTATCCTGGCTATTGAGAATAATGATGCAATAAACATAGAGGTGCATATATCCTTTCAAATTAATGTTTTTGTATTCTTCAGGTAAATACCAGGAAGTGGAATTATGGATCATATGACACCTCTACTTAAATTTTTGAGGAACCTCCATATTGTTTTGCACTGTGCCTATACCAATTTACATTCCCACCCATAGAGTACAAGGGTTCCTCTTTCTCCACATCCTTGTCAATACTTATTTGTCTTTTTTATAAGAGGCATTCTGACAGGTATAAGGTGATATCATGTTGTGGTTTTGATTTGCATTTCCCTGAAGACTGGTGATATTGAGCATCTTTTCATTGTGTCTGTTGGCTGTGTGGAAAAATGTCTATTTATGTGTTGAGTTGTGTGAATTTCTTATATATTTTAGATATTAACCCATAATTGAATTTATGCCTTGCAAATATCTTCACTCAATTAGTAGATTACCTTTTTGTTATGATGAAGGTTTCCTTTGCTATGTAGAAGCTTTTTGAGTTTGATGTAGTCTCATATATTTTCTTTTACTTTTGTTTCCCTTAACTTTGGAGATAGATCCACAAATATGTTGCTAAGACTGATGTCAAGGAGTTTACTACCCATGGACTTTTATGGTTTCAGGATTTACATTCAAATCTTTTATCTATTTTCAGTTATTTTTTGTGTATGGTGTAAGATTATGATCAAATTTTATTCTTTTGCATATAACTGTCCACTTTTCCCAACACTTATTAAAAAAAATTGCTTTTTCTCTATTATATATTCTTGGCTCCCTTGTCATAGATTAACTGATTATATGTATATGTTTATCTCTGAGCTCTCAATTCTGTTCTGTTTATCTACGTGTCTGTTTTTGTACCAATACCATACTGTTTTGATTACTATAGCCTTCTTGTGTAGTTTGAAATCAGAGAATGTGGGACGCCTGTGTGGTTCAGTGGTTGAGCATCTGCCTTCAGCTCAGGGCCTGATCCCAGGGTCCTGGGATCAAGTCCCGCATTGGGCTCCCCTCGAGGAGCCTGCTTCTTCCTATCTCTCTGCCTATGTCTCTCATAAATAAATAAATACAATCTTAAAAAAAAAAAAAGAAATCAGAGAACACGATATCTCTATGTTTGTTTTTTCTCAAGATTACTTCTGCCTTGCAGGATCTTTTGTGGTTCCATACAAATTTTAGAATTATTTGTTCTAGTTCTGTGGAGTATGTCCCTTGAATTTTGATAGGTATGAATAATAACTTCGTTAGTTTTCTAAGTCAGCCTTCTATTTCATAAATATGTCTGTGTATATATGTGTATGCATAAAGATATACATATTTGGATGAGTATATATTGTGCATATACTGTACATATAGCTTATATTACATTGTTTCAGAATAGAAAAACTAATATATATACTCTTTTACTAGTGAGATGCTTGTTAATAGAATTTTAAATGTCCATGAAAACACCCTAAAAACTATTTATAAAATCCTATTCCATCTATGTGGCAGCAGTAATCAAGTGTTTTGTTGGTTGGTTCATTTTGCATTTTTTTTTTTTAATGAAGTTTGAACAGCATGAAATGAACCTGTTATAGAAGATGGGATTTAGGTGAGTATTCCTAATTAAAAAGTATATGTAGTCTTTAGAATAAATAGCTTTGTAAGTTGTCACATTTTCTCTAAATTTTGTTAGAAATAAACAACACTTGTCTTTTAAGCTTAATTTTACATTTGTATTTGGGCTAGGGGGATTGAATTTTCTAGCATTCTGTTTCTTCAGGCAAGTATTCCAACTCATAAAGAAGGAAATGAAATGAATTATCTCATATTTCACCTATATATTGCTGGCATAGAAACCTAAGACATGCATTGTACTTATCAGACACAATTTTCACTCTTTGTTTCCTCATTTATGAGCTCTTTGAGGAAAAAGATCAAATTTTTAATATTTTTGTTTTTCCAGTACCTGGAAAAGTCCCTGAACAGGTTCAGTCCCTAAACATAGCAGATTTGGGAATAGTTTATTTGTAGAACTTCATGTGAGAAGAGGTGGCTGGGCCAAGAACAGGGACATTTTTTAAAAAGAAGAAAAATGGTTTCCTCACTATATCTGTCCTCCTCACCATGTCTATCCATACTAGAACACCTATCCCTTGACTCTTAAAAAACTTCAGTTGCATTTCATCTAACATTAGTTAAATCTATCTCAAGAAGTGGGAATATCGGTGTCAATATCAACTGTGAGAATGGATCAGTTTGTATGTTATTTGCTAACACAGAGACCAAGAACTGTTGATTTTTTTAAAGTATTCTTTTGAAAGAATTCTTCCTATCTTCTTTATTTCAAATCTGCTAGGGGTATTTCCTAATACGATGCTGAACTCCTGACAAAGAGATGATATTTTCTTTCTAGTCAACAACTGGTCTTTTCCCATATGTGGTAAGATATTAAAGATTTTAAGTATTCACATTGATAATTCATTAAGCTGACCTCTAGCAAAATGTGGATTTCTGGAGTTTAGTCTGTTTCTCTGCACAGATTTCCCCATGATTTATATGTTTTACAATGAATTCTACTTTCCAATCTTCTTGTCACCAGTTTTACTCTTTCTGATCAGTCTTCTGTCGCTCTCTCTGGAGCCTTATTTTAGTCTGCCTCATAAAAAATATATTAGTTATTATCCTAAAAGACTCCCAGCTTCTGTTTCTGTGCCCGTCTACATGCAGACTGCTCTAACAGGCGTCAGTGGCTCTGCTTGTTCGAGTTTACTGGGGTCCAGGATTATTATTCAAGGTAGCTTCTCCAGGCCCCAATGATCCCCCGGCCTTGTGCTAATGGGTTTTTCTCCTAGAGATGCAAATAATGGCTGCCTAAAGTCCTGTTTTAATTGTCTGAAAATGAGGCAATCTGGCATCCTTGCAGAGTCATAAATAATCCTCTGAAACTACTTACAGAAATACTCTATCAAGATGTTTTCTTGAGACTTGTAGTAAAAAATGTGCAATGCCAGATAGCCACCATAAACCAGATCACATCTGTAGGAGGGGGTTTGCTGAAATAAGCTTCTCTCGGAGTCTTCCCTTTTATTGTAGACATAACAACCACCTTCACTCATTGGTATTACTCTAGTAGTGATGTTAGGACTCAATCATATTATCCAAAGAACCAAAGCAAAGTTAGAGGTTTAGGAAAATGAAAAGTGAGGCTTCATTTGTGCTGCAGTTAAGATTAATCATGCTTATTTTTTAAGCCATATTGGGTAAACTATCACTGTTTAAATTTATATTTCAAAACTACCCAGAACTGTACTGCAAGCCCTTTGATAATTTATACCTAGGATTAGAAAACCAAATATGATAAATTAGAGTAGTAAAGAGTTCTTGACGAAATACTCAGTTTTACTACCACATATTAAATATACTGTAGCTGACCCATTATGGAAAATTAAATGCAGAGAATAAGGATATTAATGATAACCAAGCCTCACTATTTATAATTGGTATTTATTTTATCATTACATACTCAGATGTACAGTCTCTGAAGCATACTAAGTACGCAATAAATATTTATTGAACACATGAATTGATGAATATAACTTTTAATATCATCCTTAGTTTCCTTGATAAAAACATTGCATATAGTTTCATAGGCATTCACCTCAGCAGTAATTAGACATTCATCCAGAAACCTAATTTCCATAATCTTTGCCCTCTGGAAAGGAATCAAGAGCCCCACACACTGTATGTGAGAATATTATACAGCTTTTTGTGTTCACAGATGAGTAACTCTGATACCACGGATATCAAATAGCATTGTCTTTAAGAATCAAACAGAAAAAAAGATGCAAAATGCAGCTGCTTAACATTTTAGAGTGTGGATAAACAGAGGTAAGTTTCAATCATACAGAATATTCATTTTCACTGGAATTTTATATAATGTCATACCTTGATAAATAAATTATTTTTTTTCATGCAGAAGACTTTGATGAAAAGATCTTGGAGAAGAAGAGGAGTAGAAAGAGTATGTGTCATGATTCATCATTCTCAATGTGTAGATGGTGACTGGATTATTTAGTGAGTCAGGCACAGTGAAGGCTAATCAGTGAAAATAGAAATTAGCTGATTAAGCATTTTTAGATGACTGAGAGAACGCATGTTACAAAAATAGAGAAATTGGACAAAATTCCTTTATCCTGTTCAGCCTTATTCTTCCAGAAAACTTTATTTAAAAGATTTGTGGAAGAAAAATTGTTCTAATGTTATTTTTGCCTAGAAATAAGGAAGAAACTTTTCTTAGTAACCTACATTACCTTTTAACAATCTCTACTCTCAAAAGGCACTTCCTAATATTGAATCCAAAATTTTGCCTAGTGACAAGCTGATAAATTATCCATGCAAATATTTAAATATTTACCAGCTTATTTTTCAAGTTTTATTTCTTTTCATGGTTCTCTCTTCAATGTTTACAAAGTTTTCAGGGGCACATTTTTTCTGCATTCTCTGCATCAATTAATAAGAATTTCTGAGTCTCTTAAAAATAGTACCTGGGATCCCTGGGTGGTTCGCAGTTTAGTGCCACCTTCCGTCCAGGGTGTGATCCTGGAGTCCTGGGATAGAGTTCCACATTCGGCTTCCTGCATAGAGCATGCCTCTCTCTCTCTCTCTCTCTCTCAATCTATCTCTCTCTCATGAATAAATGAATAAAATCTGTAAAATAGTATCTGAGTGTATAATCTGATAAATATGGAACCAAATCAATCAAAAGATAATTATTGATTTTAATTTTAGGTCTGCATGAAGTAAAAAACCCTCTGTCTTTGCCTCAAACAACAGGAAAATTGGATAAAATATTAGAAACCATATTTTTCAGGGGCACCTGGGTACCTTAGTCCATTAAACATTTGCCTTGGGCTCAGGTCATGATCCCAGGGTTCTGAGATTGAGCCCCTCATGGCATCCAGCTCCCTGCTCAGTGGGGAGCCTATTTCTCACTCTCTTTCTGCCCATCACTCCCCCTGCTTGTACTCTCTCTCTCTGTCAAATAAAGAAATAAAATCTTAAAAAAATTAGAAACCATATTTTTTAGATATTGGACAACAGGCAGCATATGCCTGAGTGACAGAAAACAGATGAAGTAAACCCTCTGATCACTTCAGCTTCCTTCCTGGTAGCATTTTTGGGGTTGTGATGGAGGGAGAGAAAAACTACAAAGAATATGGTGGTCATTAACATGAGGAGGCATAGATCAAAATTTATGCTTTTGTTTCTTTTGCCTTCGTGGATGTATCTTGCAAGAAGTTACTATGGCCGAGTTCAAAAAGGGTGTTGCCTGTGTTCTTCTCTAGGATTTTGATGGAATCTTGTCTCACATTTAGATCTTTCATCCATTTTGAGTTTATCTTTGTGTATGGTGAAAGAGAGTGGTCTAGTTTATAGCAGCAATGGCCACGATAGCCAAACTGTGGAAGGAGCCTCGGTGTCCAACGAAAGATGAATGGATAAAGAAGATGTGGTTTATGTATACAATGGAATATTACTCAGCTATTAGAAATGACAAATACCCACCATTTGCTTCAACGTGGATGGAACTGGAGGGTATTATGCTGAGTGAAGTAAGCCAGTCGGAGAAGGACAAACATTATATGTTCTCATTCATTTGGGGAATATAAATAATAGTGAAAGGGAATATAAGGGAAGGGAGAAGAAATGTGTGGGAAATATCAGAAAGGGAGACAGAACGTAAAGACTGCTAACTCTGGGAAACGAAGTAGGGGTGGTGGAAAGGGAGGAGGGCGGGGGGTGGGGGTGAATGGGTGACGGGCACTGGGGGTTATTCTGTATGTTAGTAAATTGAACACCAATAAAAAATAAATTAAAAAAAAATTTATGGAGGCCATGATGCCTTAATTTGAGAGACAGACTCCATAAAGAGAGGAGTTGATACACAGAGGGAAGGATAAAGTGACTTGAAGAAGATCCCTCAATTCTTCAGCTGAGTACTACTCAATGCATGTGTTAAAGGAAGTTACACAGGTTAGGGGAAGACCTTCCAGGGAAGAGAAAACTGAACAATTCCCAAATATCCCACATGGCTAGGAATAGTTCGTATTACCACCAGCCAAAAACAGAAAAATCTCAATAAATAAGACATTGGATAGAATTCTCAGAAAATATTCACCTTAGTAATAGAGTTCAGTTAGCCCTGGATTAAAGACTGCTCTGCATGGACCAGCAAAGCTTAAAAGTATACCTCAGATGTATTAAACAAATTCCAAGTAACTTAACTTACATGCCAAAAAAGGCCAACACTATTTATATGAATGCAGTAATACCAAGAACCCAAAAATGTAAATTTATACTGTTCAGCATCCAAATTTCCAGACTTGGTAGGAAGTAGAAAATTATGACCCATAATGAGGATAAAATTCAATCAATGCAAACAAATGTAAAAATTATAAAGATTAAGTAATTTTTAAATTGTAACTTCTGATTATAATTTTATTTAAAACAGATCCAGAAAAAAAATAGAATGTGTTCCCTATATTCAGAAAAGTGAGGAGAAAACAAACCTGTTAAGAGAGTAAAGTGAATAAAAACAAACAAAAAAACACAAATTGAAATTCTAGGAAGATAAAATTCAATGCTGGAAGTAGGAAAAAAAAAAACCCAATGAAATTAGCAATGGTTAGATATTGAAAAAGAAATCAATAGACTTTAAGACCAGGCTTTAGAAACTACCCAAAATGAAGCACATAGAAAAGGAATATAAACAAAGCAACTAGCCCATCAGTGACCTGAGAAATGATATTAAATGTGCTATGTATTCATAATTTAATTCTTAGGAGAAGAGAGAAAAGAAAGAGAAGAAAAGTCTCGTAGGAAAAGTAAAAAATAAAAAAAGAAATGAAAAGAAGTTGATGGAAACTATAAAACCAATACCCTAGAAATTCTAAGAACCCAAAGCATAATAAACACAAAACCACATAAAGGCACACTGAAATGAAACTTTATCCAGTGATAAAGAGAGTCTAAAAGCAGTCAGAGAACAAAAGGTAAGAACAGGGAATAATTAAAATGATGAAGTGATATTTATTTATTTATTTATTTATTTATTTATTTATTTATTTGACACAGAGAGAGAGCAGAAGCAGGGGAGAAGCAGGCAGAGGGAAAGGGAGAAACAGGCTTCCTATTGAGTGGGAAGCCCTGTTGTGGGGCTCCATCACAGGACCCTGGGATCATGACCTGAGCTGAAGGCAGAGACTTAACTGACTGAGCCACCCAGGTGCCCAAAGTGATATATTTAAAGTACTAAAATAAGTAACTGTTAAACTCAGATTTGATAGCCAGCAAAAGTAATTTTTTAAACGTAAAAGCAAAATAAAGACATTTTAGACAAATAGAATGTGTGGAGCAGCAGACCTGTATCACAAAATATGTTTAAAAAAATTTTTGGCAGAAGAAATATTGGGGGAACCAACCAGGACTTATGCAATTAGCTGCAAAATACATTGCTTATTTTTTAAATTCACTATAAAATAGAACTACCTCTTTATATCAAAAAAAATTAACAATGTATTGCAGTGCTTATAACATATATAGAAGTAAAATACATGGCACCCATATAATGCAGGGAGGGGGTAAGACATAGGAAATAATGGGTAAAACAAACCATTTTAATAATTTCATTAAATGTTCTTATAACATTTCTCATTAGAATCGTAATGCAAAGGACACCTGGGTGGCTCAGTGGTTGAGCTCAGGGTGTGATCCTGCAGTTTCAGGATCGAATCCCACATCGTGCTCCCTGCATGGAGCCTGCTTCTCCCTCTGCCTGGGTCTCTGTGTCTCTCATAAATAATAAATAAAAATTTAAAAATAAAAAAAAAGAATTGTAATGCAAGCCACATATGGAATTGTAAATTTTGTAGTAGCCACATTAGAAAAAAAAAAGAAATGAATTTAACTAATTTTAATAATATATTTTGTGCAACTCAATATACACAAAATAATATCACTTCAACATGTAACAAATGTAAAAGTTACTGAGTATTTTACATTTTTGTACTAAATCTCTAAGACCCAAAGTGTATTCTACACTTAACAGCAATTTGTAGTATCAAGTGCTCACTAGCCCATGCAGCTGCTGACCACCATATAGAACAGAAAGATCTAAGTCATGATTGTAGTGATAGTTATAGGATTTGGCACATTTTTCAAAACTCACCAAATCATGTGCTTATATTGGTAAGTTTTATTGTATTGCATTATACTCAGCATAAGATAAAACCCAAGTCACAGTATAGAATATTTCCATCATACTTGAAAGTTCCCCCATGACCTTTCCAGTCAATCCCACACATACCCACATAAGTTAGTACTATTTTTTCATCACCATAGATTAGTATTTCCTGTTTTTGACCACTATATATATATATATATATATATATATATATATATATATATATGTATATGTACACAAAATCATGTATCATTTATTCTCTCATGTCTGTCTTATTTTATTTGACATGATAATTGGAAGACTCATTTGTGTTGTGTAGATAATTATTTTTTTTACTACTAAGTGGTACTCCGTTGTAAGAATACAATTTAGGTGTCCATTTTTTCTTAGAAGACATTTAGGATGGTTTCAGTCTTTAGCCATAAAGTCACAATGATATTCTAATACAAAGCTTTCTGTGTATATATAAAAATATTTTTCTTAATGCCTAGTAGTGGAATTGCTATGTCATGGACTTTGCATGTGTCATATGTGTTGTTTATGTTTATTAGAAAATGTCATAGTCTTACAAAATGGTACTATTTTATATTCTCACCAGCAATATATAAGAATTACGCTTGCTTCACATCCTTGCCAATATTTAGTATGGCCAGTCTTCTTTGAGTCATTTCAAAATGTATGTAGTGGTATCTCTTTGTGGTTTTAATCTGCATTTCCTTGATGAATGATGATATTGAGCATCTTTTCAAACATATATTGACCCTTATGTATCTTTTTTGGAAAGTGCCTATTCATTTATTTTGCCCATTTTGATTTTGGGATGTCTGTATTTTTATTACTGATTTATAGAAGTCCTCTATTCTCCCTTTAATCATTGAATTGTCTTTAGCCTATTATTTACCTTTATGGAAAAGAATATCAGATTTATTCTCTACAGTACTTGTCTAACTATGTAGAGTTTTATCATTGCCTTCCTAACTATAATGCAGATATTAATTCTTTTTATTTTCCTTAAATAAGTTTATTTCATCCAGCTCACTTTCCTTCAGTCACATTTCCTTCTGCATTCTATTGTGTCATCTCACCTCCGTCTCTTATTTGATAAAATAATTCAATACATTGAAAAGGGGAAAAATGGTGATTTTAAATGCTTACTTTTTTAATAACAAAATATTCTAAATCATGCTTGGCTTTTTTGCCTTGTACCAAAATTACTTAGTGGAATCTTTTTCAATACCATTTACTTTTCTTCTCATTGTAGGCAGATAATGCTCTTAAAGCCTGTGTGGCTAATTTTTATTGAATCTTTTCAATCTCCTATATTTCAGACTTTAAGCAAAAGGACACATTGAGCAAAGCAACTGCAAACTAAATTTCTTTGCTCTAATGATGATCATTCTGTTAGAATGGGGAAAGGGGTCTTATTCTAAAAATTTATAAAAATAATCTTATTAAAATTGTTAAATCTTATTAAAACTGTATTTTAAAAACTATTTTTAAAAATATATTTTTAGGTCTTTCTTTGCTAGGCACTGTGCTTGAAAGCTGTCACACAGAAAGTATACTATTTCCTTGGCTTTTATCTGTGTTTGCTGTTTTTCTTAATGACTTCCCAATCTATAATTTTCCTCTATTATTTTGACCCTGATATTTTTCACATCATTATGATATGTGAGCACCAATTTGATTTTTTAAAAAGCACAAGATGAGAGGTTATTCACTTGGCTCCCTCCAAAAGCAGATCATGGTCAATAGGTAAAGTGGCTTCTGACTATATATATAATACATCAAATGGTTTTTGTAATACTTATCATATTACATTATAGTTAGCTTTTTTTTTTTTTTTTTTTTTTTTTTTAAGTGACTGCTGGCTGAACTCAGAGCTCATTCATAGGCTGCAATAACTACCAGAACACTTTTCTCCATGCCTCATATTAAGCGTTTCACAAGCAATATTTCTTTTATTTCTCAAGATAACATTTGAGGTAAATACTATTATTACCTCTATTTTACAGATGAGAAAACTGATGATTAAAGGTGTTAAGTACATTGGCCAAAGTCACACAGCAAGGTGAAAATAAGTGAAAGTAAAAGTCTCAGTAGATCTCTTAGGGGTATGAAAAGCATATTGGAGTCTCTCCCCTTTGTCTTCATCATTTTCATGCAGATTCAACTCAATATTGATATTACTCAAGATGAGTTGCCTGAGTAACACTTTCTTATGGTGATTAATTTATATCCTATGCTTTCCTGAGCACTGACATTCTAATGGTGAGAGTAAGTCATCATGGATGGAGAGGAACTCACAGATGGTAACACAGACAGAACTCAAATCTCTCCTGTCCTCCCACAGCTCCAATTTCCATTTTTAAAATTTGTAAAACTATTTAATATTATCCATCACCTGCAGTGTTCTTCAAAATTCCAAAATAATAATGTAAATTCATATTTAATTAATTGTCCCTAACTACTCAAAAGCAAGAGCTAATAAAAATATCTATTCTGCGAAGTGAATTTTCTTCTACTTTTAAAATTACACTATCTAACTATAAGTGAATAAGATGAACTTCTTTTTAAAGACATTGTATAGGCAAAGTGGGGAAAACAAACCTTTCCATCTTAGAACATTTGTACAAGTAAAATATAATCACTTTTATTAAACTAGACAGATCATCAAAAAAATAATCTTAAAAGAACTGTCCTGAAATCTCAGCACCATGCAATTCTTATCTTACCACTTTTTTTTTTTTTTTTTTTGTAAAGACATGACAGGAAGGGCAAAAACAAAATAATTCCAGACATATTCTGGTTGAGGTGTGCAGAGTGGGCGAAATGCAATTCATTCAACCACTCAATAGAATCCACCCTGTTTTAATGAATGCTATAATGTTCTCTAATGCTAGACATTTTATAGCTTCAAATAACCTTAACGTTAAGTTCTTGCTTATTTATATTCAAGAAGTGAATTTCTTGGCAGTTCCTAATGATTTTTCATAAAAAATTTAAGATTCTATCAGATGACATACTTCACTAAATGGAAATATTTCGAGAGCACATAAAGGGCCTACTAATTGCCTAGACCAGAGGTTGACAAACTTCTGCACAGAGCCTGATAGTAAATATTTTAGGCTTCATGGGTCATACAGATTCTTATTAGACCTTCAAAAGTCCTTGTTTTGCAGGGTAGATAGAGAAGGTCCAGGAAAAATGACTATGTATGCTCAAACCATGCAAGGCAGTCTCAATAATTAATGAGTAAAATTATGATTACTCCATAGACTTTAAAATTTCTGTCAAAACATTAAATGGTCACAGATTATGGTAAGTGTACAGGAAAATTTTAAAAACAGTAAAACTAGTATTTATCTAGTACACTGTGACTTCAAACATTGATAATGTGGAGAATTTAAAAAATTTTAAATGTACTATTCAGGTTGTGTTCGTGTATTATAATTTATAATTTTGGAAGTTGTTTACCATTGGATAAAGGACACATGGGATCTAATTATTTCTTAGCACTGCATGTAAAGTTAAAATTATCTGAAAAGCAAGATTGATTTAAAAAAACGTAGAAGTACTTTGAACAATACTTTCTTCCTATTGTGTAACTAAATACATGGAATGGGCATCTTTTCTGTGCCTTGGTGAATTGCCATACTTCTTTCTAAGTTTGCGTCAGCTTCCGGTGTTTTATCCTTTGCTCTTTCAATTTCAATTAAATATCTCCAATTTTTTTTTTTTATTGTGAAGATTTTGCCAGCATCACCTCCTCTGAGACATCATTCTTTTCATCACAACCACTTTACTTACTATGTAGATAAATTCTCCTTCATCAAATTCCTCTCTGGCTGCATATCTCTGTCTCTCTACCAGTAGTGTTAACATTCTCATGGTCAGCTATTGCTTCTCTAACTCTATTTACGTTATACTCAAGTTTCACATCAAGCATGATTACTTTCTATTTCTTCAAACACTTTCATCATTTTTGGCTAAGTCTCTCTCTCAATTGTTTTGATTATCTTGATTATTTTTCAAAAATACCACATGAGTTTATCTCTAGGAAAGTAGGATGTAACACAACAACATGCTTTTTCTGTCTGTAGGTGAACTGAATAGGTAATGCTCAAGGGTCATTTGCTGATTGGTCATTGAATATGACATGCATCTGTTATTTATATAGTATTTGGGGACTGAAGAGCTAGCAGCAAAGTTTGTGCTTTATGGAATTACAATTAATATAACATGGTAGCTGAAACTTGAACCATATTCTTGGGAGATTGGTGTTATCTAAATAAACTGTGATAACTGAAATTTGTGCACATCAAAACCATGGAAAGCAAGACTGCCTGAACTCATTCCTGACATTGCGGTGTGAAAGCAGCTGTAGATAATATGTAACTATATAGGCAGTGCTGTGTTCCAACAAAACTTTATTTGCAAAAAAAAAAAAAAGAAAGCTGGCAAGATATTTCCTGAGTGTCACAGTTTGACTCTGCTGTATTCAGGGGCTAAAATAGCAAATTTTCTTGCACAGTAGTTTATGCCGTAGCTAGAACCTGCTACAAAGTCCTTTCTTGCATACTCCCTTATCCAAAGCTGGCTTCTGTGTCACCAACTAAATGAGTAAGGGCAATATTCCCAAGGGTGGAATATGCTGTGTCCATAACCCAAAGAAACCAAACAAGAGCTGTGCTTCCTTCTTAGTGATGGGAGATCCTAGTTGCAATAATTTATCCTTTGTTGTGGATGGCATATTTTGGCATCATTCCAGTTCACTGGAACTATAAACCCTAATATGATAGCCGTTAAATCTTCATAGATTTTAAACTCCTATTTCTTGATTACATGAGGAGTTTTTTTAAACCCAAGTTGCCAACATGCTACTTTTTACCCTCCAAGTAACATAACGCCAACCATATTACAATATTCTACAGAATATCCATAATATCCTGGTCCCTTTGGACTATAGTCTGATAGAGAGGTATCACAATACATACTTTTTTTTTTTCATTCTGTGTGATTGTTAACTGCCTCTGATTCATCTTTCTGGTAGAGATAAAAAAATATTTTCTTCAGATAATGACTACATCTTATATCTAAAATTATGTTACTATGCTTTATTACCAGGAAAACAGCAATTGGAGCTACTTTTTAGTTGAATTTTTGATAGTCTATGATTAAACTTCAGGATCCCTTTGGCTTTTATAGGGGCTACCCTAGTAAATAAAACGAGAACATGATAAAGATTATCACTCCTGCACCACTACAAGGATGACACTAATCTCTGCCATGCCCTTTAGGTTTTAATTGATTATCCTGATCAAGTTGTTTAAGGGACAGTCCCAGGAACTTTCTGTGGCCTTTCCCATTATAATTCTTACCTCACAGGAATCAATGGAAGGGCATGGCAATTTTAATGACATTGCTTAAAAATTCTTTCAAACTCTTCTTATTCTGTCTCCTTTATTATTTTTTAAATATTTTATTTATTTATTCATGAGAGAGACAGAGGCAGAGACACAGGCAGAGGGAGAAGCAGGCTCCCTGCAGGGATCCCGATGGGGACTCGATCTTGGGACCTCGGGATCACCCCCTGAGCCAAAGACAGATGCTCAACTGCTGAGCCACTCAGGCATCCCTATTCTGTATCTTTTAAATCTTGGTAATCTGTGACTGATTTATTTATTTTTTCCACGACTGATTTAATCACTAGATGATGCAGTGAAAGTAATGCTATATGTCTTTCAGGGTTATGTCAGAAAAGGCCATGCACTACCTACTTCCCATGAAATGCTTGCTTGGAAAAAAAACAGCTATCATGTAAGAACCTCAAACACCTTAGAGACTCAGCATGCAGTCCTGTAGATGACATCCTCACCTGAGCCCTTAACCAACAGTATCAAATGGTATCCAGGTGAGTGAGTTCTCTTTGATATCTAATCCATTTGAGTCTTCAGATGACTACAACCTCTGACCACACCAGCACAAGAAACCCTGAGTAAGAACTGTCCAACTGAATTCTTTCTGAATTCTGGATCCACAAACATGAGAGAAATAAATTGTTTATTTTAAGCCACTAAGACATGGGATAATTTGTTATATGCAATAGTAACCAGAACATGGATTTTAATATTTTTTTAAATTTTTTTATTTATGATAGTCACAGAGAGAGAAAGAGAGGCAGAGACACAGGCAGAGGGAGAAGCAGGCTCCATGCAGGGAGCCCGACGTGGGAATCGATCCTGGGTCTCCAGGATCGCGCCATGGGCCAAAGGCAGGCGCCAAACCGCTGCGCCACCCAGGGATCCCCAGAACATGGATTTTACTAACAAATAAGATATATGTTTTGATTATATGTTTGAATTTTTTAATTTTTATTTATTTTATGATAGTCACAGAGAGAGAGAGAGAGAGGCAGAGACACAGGCAGAGGGAGAAGCAGGCTCCATGCACCAGGAGCCCGACGTGGGATTCGATCTCAGGTCTCCAGGATCGCACCCTGGGCCAAAGGCAGGCGCCAAACCGCTGCGCAACCCAGGGATCCCTGATTATATGTTTGAAGAGTTGGAAAATTACTAACTGCTGTGTGTCTGTGGAACAAATGAAACCAGAGTGAAGTGAACTTGGGCCAGGTTCATTTATTGTCCATTTATTGTCTCTCTGACATATATTCCCAGGCAATGATTGTTAAGTTAATATTCACAGATTCTGGGGCTCCTGGGTGGCTCAGTCAGTTAAGTGTCTGCCTTCAGCTCAGGTCCTGATCCCTGGCTCCCTGCTCGGTGGGGAGCTTGCTTCTCCCTCTCCAACTGCCCCTCCTCCTTCTTGGTGCACTGTCTCTCTCTCACTCTCTTGCTCTGCTCTCTCTCAAATACACAAAATCTTTAAAAAAAAATATATTCACCGACTCTTTTGAGGAAGAACTGGGAAAATCATTACATATTTCCTATGATGTTACAGGATGCTGGAGACCCAGCCTACCGTTAACTCTGAGTTCTTGGTCTATAAATTGACTGGAATGTAGAAACTGGGTACAATATCATGATTTTATCGGGGCTGCTTTTCTTGATTTCCTTTTCAACCAGTATGGATAACGTTTGTTTTACTTTGTTTTATTTCATAAATCAAGCAATGTCATTGTTGGCTACCATATAGCTTTTTTCCCAGAAGCATTGTGTTCTATTATCAGTTACCATAGCAATGGTTGTTTCAGTCCCTGGCTTCCACTCTGACTTTGACACATATTTCAGTAATTTCATTCATCTTTCTCCTGACAATTAAGCCTTGCCACCTGGCCTCCATTAATGTGGCATTCCATCACCTTTCTTTCAATCAGATAATATCATCTTTTTAAATCATTCCTAGCTAGCCTACAGAGGATAGCCATCACAGATATTCACAATACTGGTATACCCCTCACTAACACTTTTCTTCGTCACTTGCTAAACAAATTGCACTCAAGATCCCCATAGGGTTCCACAGATTTGTGTATTATATGAACTCTAATTGCCCATGTTTGTGAGCATTTTATCTTTTCTCTAGTGTTTACCAGGGTGTTTCTGCATTTCCCTTTATTTAGTGAGGATTATCAGTTTTTCCAGCCTTTCACAAGCCACCCAGTAGTGATTAGCACCATCTCCCAATGTCCTTGTCAAAGGATTAAATTCTTTGTTCTTACTGTTCTTTTATGAAGAAACTCTCCCTTATATAACGGTATAGTCTGTTATCCTTGATCTAGCACCCTCAGATCTAATCCCACATATTCTTCCCAGGGTCCTGTCTATAATCTTGGTTGATCCTGCAGTTTCCTTGGCACTTAGAGATTTTTTTCCCTTTAGCAGACCCAGCACTTCCCCAGCCAATTTAATCTGTAATTTAACGCTAGTTGAGAGTCTTCTGGCAAGGAGCAGAAGTGGAGGCATAGGCTGAGGCAGGAATGTATTGTCTACAAGCAGAAGTGTCTGCATCATCATTAAGTATGGATAAAATCAAGGTCTTTGAACAGGGTGGAATGAAACATTTCTAAAAGCCTAGAGAGCTTAAGATTATTTGAAGTGTCAAGGTTCTAGGGACCATTGACCCAGATATCAATACCCTTAATCTCAGGCTTCTACTCTTTCCTATCAAAGCCCAGACTTCTGCTCTCTAGCAACAGTAAATAAGAATTTTTTAAAAAGTATTTCCAAGGAGGCATTGTGATTTTCAAATATTGCCTTAAAACAGTGATCAATCAGAGTCTTTCTTTGTCCATTTCCAATGCATTGATAGTACCCCTCAAGAAACACCTAATTCCATACCTTATAATGACTACTTCTCTTTCTGTTCTTAAATGCTTGAGATATTGTATTACTCAGTGCATTTATTTTCATTTGTTCACTACTTGTTAAAGTTTAATAATTGCATTGCTGTAGCATACCAGGGCTTATCAGTACTCCCTATACTATCAGTAATAGGATCCACAATGGTGGCCAGCCAGTGGGTCACCTAGCTCTAATATCCTATTTTATAGTCCACTCTTGAGAATCACTCTTGACACCAATTGGCTTAGGTCACAGCCTTCAGAAACAATATCTAAGATAGGAATTTGTATGCAGAGGCTCTACTGGGGAGGACATATTGGGATAACAGCTGTAAGAAAGTGCAGGGTACAGGATGGGACAGAGGAAAAAGTTGAACTGTAATGCAGATGCAACAAAAGACTCAGCCAGCCCCATGGGCATCTATGGAATGAGTTGCCCCTCAGAACTGTCCCAAGTTAAAGTAACAGGGCCAAGACTTCAGAGATATGCATGTACCATCACTTACACCAGCAAATACCATGACCTTGGGAGAGGCAGCTTCCACAGGCTGAGGGCAATTTCCAAAATGAACCAAATATAAGCCATCTGCAGTCTATGCTCATGACTGTCAGAGGTATGAATGTCTCCATCTTGAAGGAGGATCTAAGAGGTATACACAAGATGCACTACAATTGCTAAGTACATAAAGAAGTTTGTTCAGTGGTCATATACATATTTATTGGAGAATGCTTTCAGCAAGGAACTCTAAGTTACAAATGACTGTCTCAAAATCCCTTCACCAGAAGAGATCTTATGGTGATGATGGCAGGTGAATATGTAGCAATTAGAGTACAGATAGCACGTTTAACTAAGCTAGAGTTAGAGGACAGTAAGTGCAGCCATTCCCAATAATAAGCAGAGAAAAAAAACCCTAAAATTTTGAAGTTTGTGATACAGAGCAAAATTTCTGTACTTAGAGAAAGTTATTGTGAACAAATGCAAATATAAAAACCAAAAGTTGTCTGTAAGTAATAATAAGCCTCATACATGACAACATAGAAAAGTATGGAAGCCAGAAAAGAAATAATAGACTTGAGCATTTCAGAGAGAAAGCGTAGCCCAACCAAAGCTTTAAAGAAATGCAACCCTTAGACTTCCTCCCCAATTAGAGCTCTTGTCATATACTTTGAAAGAGAAATCCGAAATAGAACCTCACTGAAAGGTATATCCAAAGAGAAGTGATTATAGTCCTTTTCCATCCGTAGAGTCTAGGCAGATATAATTATCAACAGATAGTCCATATTGAACAACCCTCAAGTTAATGAATGACTACAGCATCCTTTTATTTAACAACCCTGCTAAGCCAACTCTACCTGCTTGTGACGACCAGTATTCTGTGGTCCAGAGAGACAAAATCAGTAGCATATAGCTATAGCTTTCTAAGTGAATCTTAGACTTAATTCTGTCTAGATTGACTGCCTGTAAAAACCATTGTCCTAGTGACAAGAATTTTGGTAGAATTTAACCATTAAGATTAATAACTCAATTTGGAATGAAATTTTTAAAAATAAATTATATTGAGAGAATCAGAAATATTTTAGTAAAATAAAGTTTATAAAACATTTTAATTGGCAAGAAATGTGACAATGAAAACATAAGGATCTTACAGTTTCTCTAGATATAAGCAATTTGGGGGCAAGATATGACTGTATCATGTTCACTCTTGTGCCATCAAGTAGCGGGTTTCATACTCGTCGATACTTACTCAGTGAAATGAAAACATGCCTCAACAATATTTCAATGTAATTATCTATGGACCTCTAAAACTTTCTGCCTTTAAAACTATTTTTTTTTAGTTTTTTTTTTTTTTATTTGTTTTTACTTCTAAAATTTATTCTGCTTTGACATTTGGCTTTAGGCTTGTCATATCCCTCTCTTTCCTTGTTTGCGACCTGTCTTATTCTAGCTCTGGCCATTTAATGTCATTTCCTACCTCCTAATGCCTGAGATAGGTCTTCCTTCAGTGTTCTCCTTCTGTCCTAAATTCAATTAAAGCTTTTTACCATACAACGTTGACCTTCAAATCCATGCAGTAGAGCCCTTTTTCATCTTACTGACTAAAGGCAGAAGGAAAAATATTTCCACTCTGTCAGCTTTTTACTATACTTCATGGATTTCCATTGCTCATAACTTTAGCTGTCCAAATTTAAAGTCATGCTTTCAACTTCAAAATTCAAAAAGTATAAGTGAATAGCCAGGATCATTTAACTAGTAAACCAGTTTATTAAGAAATATCAACTTTTGATGATATAAACATGTAACAATTTTATTTATCCAAATAGTACTATGCAGTGAGTCTGTTAATATCTTGGAATTTTCAATAAATTTACAGTCATTTCTCAGTGATTAGAAGAGTTTCATTTCAGTATTTAATATGCTAAATGTTAAGAAACATTCACATTAAATTGGATTCAAACTTTTATTCTTTTGCGCACCATCCCAGGCAAAATCTCTTATGGCTTCAGTGTTTTGAAAGAGGAGCAGGAAGAGGAAATATCTGACAGGATCACCATTTTCACACTCCCCTCCTTCCTTTCCTAGGGCTAGTTAGAAGGAGGAATAGAGAGGGGGAAATGGGAGTGTTCTTGACTTAACTGGGATTGTTGGCAATCTGGCTAGGTTGATTAAACAGCTATGGTTGTTTCTCTAGATAACTGAAACTGGTTACTCTTGTTTTTTATGTAGCAGTTATGTAAATGCTGGCTTTCTTGGAAGGACATCTATGTTAGAGGTTAAGATTCCATTCCAAAGTGGTGCTGTATAGCACAATTTCTTAATATCAGAGATAAGGCTCTGGCTAGACCTATTTCAATGCCACTTGTTTCCCACCAGCATCAAGGTACTGCAGAGCCTCTTATCAATGAAGTTCCTTCTCTCTCTTCACAACAGACACTGACAATTGGTGAAGGATAAGGAACTCCATCCAGTTCTCCCTTTCTTAGTTTTACCATTTCTTTTTAATTCTCTCTTTATGCTTATGTAGTACAGGAGCACCATGGTGAGTTCACTGCCTAAGCAGACTGCCGTTGAGGAAGAAAAGTATCTCCCTTTCTTTTGGGTACCCGTTTTTAAGAAGTAATCCTTTGGCTTTGGAAAGGGGAACACTTTTCTCCAACAACATTCACAGCATTCTCCAAGAGCTTGTCTCATTTCAGTTCTTAATCATATACTTTTCTCTGATTGGGTCACACTTTCAGAAAACAAAGAAAATCCTACTTGGCCTCATTTGACATTAATAAGATGTATAGCCAGCACTGTAAGTTTCTATTCCTTTGTCTTTCAAGGGAAGCCTGGAGAGGAAGGCCCACCAGGCATGGGTCAGGAGGATTTGAGTTGTGATGAAACTGACAGATCTTTTTAAGTCAAGCAAGCCAAAAGGATTGCCTAAGATCTAGAGAAGTCTGGCCAGATGGCAGTCAAAGCAAGAAGAGATAGTGGAAGATAACTGCTGTCAAAGTTTGAATCAGAGTATGCTGATTTCTGTGAGATGCCAAAAGGAAGTTCATTAGGTAGGAGAACCATATATAGTATATTATATATATATGTTTATCTGTATCAATTCATATAACAATGTATATTACTTAGAACCATATATATGTATATATTTATATATAGTATATATAACAATTTTCAGGTGAATAAACTCATAAATTTATGTTTTGAGTAAATCTGGGTAGTCATATATAAAAAAGCATTTCTTGGGCCACAATAACTTAAGTCTGATGTAATTAGAGCACAAGTGACCAGTAAACAATAAACTTAAGAGCATGAATAAAGTGGAAAATTTCCAGTATGTCCCTAACTGGAATCTCCACACCTAGACCTTTCTAAATCTTTCACAGTTGTATGTAGACGGAGTGCTATGGGGATTCTGATGTGAGATTTGAACACCAGAATTGGGCTTATACCACTTGCAATTATTTTTAGGTGTCATGTTTTGCTACAGACACCTCTGCTGCAAACCTTAGGCACCATATGTAGTGGCATGAATACAGCACTGGTCTGCCCTGATTTCTAGGAACATTTTCTGCCTTTGTGCCTATAGATATTTTGCATTTGCTTTGTAACCATTACTACAAATGTACTTTTCTATGTTTGTTGGTAAAGGCAGCAGTGCTTTGTGCCCTTTGTTTTGTTCAGAAAACTTAGCTATACAGTACTTTAAATATCTCAGCCTCCTTTCTTCCAATTTCTTTGCCCTGATCTAAAGATGCTGATGTGGGAGAAAAAAATAGTGTGTGGACAGGTGATGCTGAGATTGTCCTAATACATGTCACAGTTCAGACCTTCTTGTCCTTTCCAGTATGCTGCCTGGAGGATGAAGAGTGACTTGATAATGAAACATGTTAGGCATGTTGGTTTTGGTGACTTAGTAATACGAATCTGCTTAGCTGCCATGCATCATCCTAAAAATGATCTTAGTTGATCTGGGCTTACAAACCATACAAGTACATCAGACTTTGCAACCTAAAAAGCTTCTTTAAAGTAAGATACATATACACACACCTTCAAAAGCAATATAGTATATTTCAAAGGCCAAGAGCATACTCAGTAAGGAAAGAGTCTAAAAATAAAAATGAAATAAGGTTCTGAAAAAGAACAACTAGGCCAGCATATTTCAAACATACTTTTCCTTATAAAGTGTGCTGTCAAAATAATTCCCTGCTGATGTTACAGCTTTAAAGCTTTTTCCTATTGTTTTTCATACTTTTTTTCTGATAGAGCAAAAAAAAAAAAAAAATCAATTGGCTTTGTTCATTTATAAAGACAATCTTGTCCAATTACCATGAAAGTTTTCTAATTAATTACTGTCAATTGGCAATTATTCTATCAAGTGAATTAAGATCATGGAAAATGGTTTCTAATCATTTGATGTCATTAAAAAGAATTCTTTCCAAGTTATCTTTTAAAAAATATTCCTCTAAAAGAATATTCCTCTACAAGTGCTTATTTTGTTGATTTATTATGAATATGGGTCCTGCACTTAGTTTATTTACATCATTTCCTGATGTGGACTTAGTAAGCAACCTGAGACTGTGGCATGTGATCAGGATGAAAGAACATGGAAATCAGTTTGTGAATAAAAATTCCTATTGAAAAACAAAGAGGGCAATGGTGAGAGAATGTCATTCTAACTATGTTTCAACACAACGCTTTACTCTTCTTCTTCCCCTTCCATTTTCTGTTCTCTCTTGAAAAATTCAGTCTACCAATGATGAGGGCTCCCATGAGCTCCTGAACCACGGGTCTGAGGACAATAGAAGTCCATGCCAGGGGTGGGAGCACAGTGCTTAGTGTGGGATGTTGGAATCAATGTGAGTAAAGAGGATGTTCCAAGGAGAGGTGGTTCAATGAAAAAGATCAAAACCCAACCCTGCTTAGGAATACCCACTAAGAGGGGGCAGCTTGACCTGGGATGTTAGAGCCAAAACATGGTGAAAGGATGTCCAAATGAAGGTATGGGCTAGTTATAGGAGTTCTGAAGTAAGTAGGGTAGAAGGGTGTTCATGTGGTGGGTAGAGGCTGGTCCTATGTGAGATGTTGAATCTCAAAAGGGATGATGTAAAAAAAAGGGGGGGGGGAACGAAATGGGTATCTATGGTGGGGGATGGTAGGGAGTTTCCAGGGTTCAAGCAGGGTGGGAGCCTGAGGAGAGTGTGGATGGGTTAATCTAGTACAGCGTCAGTTTTTTAGTGGCCTAAGGAATACACTCCAGTGTGTGTGGGGTGGGGGAGAGAAGCTTGACATGAAGGATCAGATAATGAATAGTATGAAGAAGATATCTCCAGAAGGGTTATCTCTTCACTAGGTGTGTGAGCCCAAGGAGATTAAGAAAGGTATCTGCATTATATGACTGTTCAACAGGGCTACCATAACTGTAGCTAAGAGAGACTATTTCCACCTGGGAGACCGTATCATCAAGAGGTTGGGCCCTAGGTAGGGTAATGAGGATGAAGTGAGAACATTTTCCGTATATTAGGTAAATACTATCCAGGAAGTTGGAGCAAAGTGAGGAGAGAAGGACGTTCATAAGTGGTGGGAAGCAGTGCAGCGAGGTGCAAAGGGGAACAAGAGAGGAATTTGTGCATGAAGGGGATGGCAGCAGTATTGAGAGATCAATGAGATAGAGGGGGATTGATCACATAAATAAAATGTCCGGTAGGGATAGTGAGAAGTGGATTTCTCACCATCAGAGATGGAAATGACAAATATGGACGGGGGGAAACTAAGATGAGCCCTGCAGTATTACATTGAAATTAAAGACATTAGTGTGAACCTGTGATTTTCAAACTAGAAATAAATATAGGAATAACTAGAGATGTCAATGTATACGTGTTTATATATGTTTTTTTCTAGTTCTTTCTTTTCTTTTTCTTTTTTTTTTCCATTTGGAAAGCCTGGAAGCAAGCACATAAAGGAATAAGCACATCTTGAACCCAAGTGTTGGTTTCTAAATTCTGTTCTTCCCCAAAATAACTAGGAATCCTTGCATAAAAATCTCTTTCCAGAAGTAGGCCAGGAAAGGACAACATGAGCCTAGAATATCACACACCAGGAATAATAGAAGTCTCAAACAATGAAAAGGATTGCCAAAGGAACACAGAAGGTAGCTTGAGGGACTTCCACTGGCTAATTCTGGGACAAAATTATCAAAATAAATATCAAAATTATCAAAATTATCAAAAATTATCCAAATAAATAACAAAATTATCAAAATAAATATCAATATCAAAATAAATAATAATATTAGATTACAGCCCACTGCATAATATAGGCAACATGGCTCACAGTGATACACAAAAATAAATGAATAAATTGAAAGTTTGTGTAGTAGAGAAGCACAGTAGATACCACCATCTTCACCAAGTAACCAAAATTAACATTGCCTAAAGCAAATTGAAAACTTGGACAATCTAATAAAATGCAATGGGAACACAATATTGCTTCTGTGGTATTCCTAAAATGCACAATCAGAATCCAGCTGTGAGTAAACCTCAGACAAATTCAAATTGAAGTATCGTCTATCAGATTTCTGGCCTGATTCTGTGAAGATGCAGTATGATGAAAGCCAATGAAAGACACAGAAAAGGTTTTATTTTGAAGGGGAAGATTAAACAAGACTACCCCACAGACTTCTGAGTTGTATTCTTTTGCAGTTAAGAACATTTCTGGAACACTAGGTAAAACTTAGATGGTGGCTTGGATTCAACTTTGTTGAGTAAATGGTAGTGATGTGTCAATGTTAATTTCTCTATTTTGCTGATTCTGTTGTGCTCTGTAAAAAAAAAAAAAAAGCTCTTGTTTAAAACTACACATTTGGGAGAGGGGACATCGTATAAATAACTCTTTCAAATGATAAAGGGAAGATAATTTATTTGTGCTCTTCTTTCAATTTTTTGTACCTTTGAGTTTGTTTCAAAATAATACGGAATTAAAGTTCACAAAAATAAAGGCAAGGGATTTTTGACATATATTGATGTAAGAAAAGGAAAAGGAATTTGATATTCTTTCCACTCTGTGTATGACAGTGCAATGCAAAGAAGGATATAACATTTTAAAAATCCTGAGTTTTGGACCAGATAGCTCCAGGAACTACTCCAAATCTTACTCACTAGATTCAACTTGAACAAGTCTACTTCAGGTCTCATATTTCTTCATGTAGCGTGATGTCAATGCTTACATTATTTATATCAGTTCTTTTACTTGAGCTAGGAGGCTCAAAGGGGTTGTTTGTGAAAACATTTTGTAGATTTTAAAGTGGCATAGAAGAGTCAGCTATTAGGTAGTGACATGATTGAGCTGTGCTCAACCTGTAGCCTTAGAGTGTATTGCAAAGTTCCTGGTGTTTTTGTTTGAAGTCCATCAGTTCAGTTCTGGTTCCATTGCCCCTTCTGTTGGTCTGACATAGATCACACTCCACAGCTGTGCCATCTGGTCAAGGGGGGGCTGTAAGTTTGAGTCTGTGGTATTCCTTCCAGTTCCATTCAGCGTCCTGCCCTAAAGCCGCCTCGCTCTTACTGTCAGATATTTGTGCAGGCACTCGGCCAAGCAGAGCTGTATTTCTGTATTTCTGAAAGGTATTTGCTTTCACATCCGTGAACTGGCTAGGGTCAAAACTTTTTCCTGGAAAGTCCATCTTTGAAATTAAGAACACTTACATTTGAAGTCAATTAAGGTCAGGCAAAAAACATATTTTTTACTTTCACAGTGTGGTAACTGTGAAACAAACACAAGGAGTTTTTGTTTGTAGTTCTTGATTGTTTGTTTGCATAGTACTATTTCTAACCATTTAAAAAATTAAGATCCAGAGAGATTTGGTTGATTTCCTTAAGGAAACTCAGAGTCAGACAAGAGTCTGTATCGTCTTACGTGTTTGTTTGGATTGTCTAACTATAATCCTACTGTGAACGTTGACTCTGATGTGGCATTTGTTTCCAACTTGATGCTGCAAAGGGCGGGGATGGGTCAAAGGAAGTGGTAACCCTCCCAGCTAAGTAACAAGTATTTTAAATGGGCCTTCAACTACAGATTGTTGGCATAGTTTTTGTTTTGTTTTGTTTTCTTACTTTTTTCTTTTTTGTTTCTTTTTTTCAGTCAAATCGTAACTCTTTTTTTTTTTTTTTAAGATTTATGTATTTATTTGTGAAAGACAGATACACAGAGAGAGAGGCAGAGACATAGGCAGAGGGAGAAGCAGGCTCCCCGCAGGGAGCCTGATGCGGGACTCTATCCCAAATCCTGGGATCATGCCCTGAGCTGAAGGCAGCGCTCAACCTCTGAGCCACCCAGGTGTCCCTCAAAACATAATTCTTAACCAGAATCAGTGAAAGCATCATTCTGAGACATATTAAGCACCAAGGAAAAAGAAAAAATTAGTAGTACTGTTTCTGTGTTGTTGTTGTTGTTTCTAATTTTGATATAATGGTCTGTCATAGATTTTTTTGTATTAGTCTTTCTTTTTTTAAAAAATGTTTCTATAAAATATGTCTTGATTACTGGGATTTGAGGTGCCTCCTTAAATTTTGTGCTGCGACAAGTAACCTCATTGTGTCATTCTAGTCCTAGCCTTGGGCCTGAGAATAAGCTTGGTTAAAAAATTGTGTTTGTTACTGTTGTTATTATTCCATGGATTCTAGATTTTCAAAACCATATCATGAGACCTGGCTGCATACTGACATCATTGTCTTCATGGCTGCTGGAACCTATGCATACATCCGTGTGTGCGTGTGGATTCCCCTGCAGAAACTAACGGAACTGTAAGATAGTGTCCCCATTCTCACCATCATGAGAAACTGGGAAAGCATTCCCCATAAAAATTCATCTTTTCCTGTTAAACTAGAATAACCACCCACTAGTCCAGTGGTGCCCATTCCTCAAAGGAATTACTAGGATATTTGTACTAATATACTTAGATTTATAATCTACCTTGCTCTCAATTGCCATGTCTTTTTTCCTTGCCTTAAGGCTTAAGGAACTCATTTTTCCATCCATTTCTCATTCATTCAGCAAGCATTTTCTGAGTACCTATAGAGGTCATAGAAGAAGCTTGGGGAAGACATTTAAGAAATGACATTTGAACATAATGTTTGGAAACAAATATGTGGTCCTGGATTACGTAAAAACAGGAACATCACTAAATGCATTTAATGCAGAAGTGGATACATGAGACCATAAAGTTTTCCTGAAACTTTTGGTTGTATAAAAAATCTAGACAGTAGTGTAGGTTGTTGTGGCAAAATATAACTCTGGAGAGTAACTCAGAGGTCATTTTATGAATGAATGTGCAGAAAACAAAAAGGATTTAACATCATTCTTCTTATCACATAGATCATGGACTATTTAAGCAATTTGACTATGATGCATCTTGGAATGGTTTCCTTCATGTTTCTTTACTTGGGTTTCAGTGAGCTTTTTGAATATGTAGGTTTATAGCTACATCAAATTTAGAAAGATTTTAACTATTATTTCTTCAAATATTTTTTCCTGGCTCTGTCAGTTCTTACTCTCTGCCGGAACTCTAATTACATAAATATAGGCCACTTGATTCTGTCCCTGAGCTCACTATTCTCCATTCAATTTTTTAAATGCAATTTACAGTTTAGAATAGTTTTCAATTTACAGAAAAGTTGTGAAGATAGTACAGAGAATTCTTATATACCCTATAACCAGCTTTCCCTCTTATTAACATCTTACATTATTAATATGGTACCTTTGTAAATTATGTTTTCTGCATGTTTTTCAACTTGTGTATTCCTATTCATGTGTATTTAACTTCCTTTATCTTTTCTTTGCAGAATATAATCTACTATAATCCCATCCAAAGCATTTTTCATTCCATTTTCTTTTATGACTTGAAGTTCATTTTGGCCATTTTTATATCTTACATGCCTCTCCTTTTAATATTCATACTTAGTTCTATATCTTTTTGTGTGTATGGAGCATGTTTATAATAGTGGTTTTAATTTCCTTGTCTACTATTCTATTTGTGTCTCCTCTTTTTTTTTTTGTTTTTTGTTTTTTGTTCTGCTACTGTTGGTTAATTTTTCTTCTCATTATTAATTGTATTTGCTTGACCTCTTCATATGTCTGGTAATTCCTTCCTTCCTCCTGCTATCCCTCCCTCCTTCCCTCCTCCTTTCCTTTCTTTTCTTTTCTTTTCTTTTCTTTTCTTTTCTTTTCTTTTCTTTTCTTTTCTTTTTTCTTTTCTTTTCTTTTCTTTTCTTTTCTTTTCTTTTCTTTTCTTTTCTTTTCCTTTCTTTTTTCTTTTCTTTTCTTTTCTTTTCTTTCTTCTTTTCTTTTCTTTTCTTTTCCTTTATTTTTCTTTTTTCCTTTCCTTTCCTTTCCTTTCCTTTCCTTTCCTTTCCTTTCCTTTCCTTTCCTTTCCTTTCCTTTCCTTTCCTTTCCTTTCCTTTCCTTTCCTTTCCTCTTTCTTTCCCTCTGTTTTGTCAGTTATGAATTTTGTGATTGGTATGCTATAATTTTATATGCCTTTATATATTTTAAAATCTTATTCTGAAAAAACTAAAATCTTATTCTGCATGAAGTTAAATTAGTTGGAAGCAATTTGATTTTTTTTGAAGTTTGCTATGCTAGATGGATCTAGAGCAATATTGTTTTAATATGATCTTATTACTTAAACGTC
Source organism: Canis aureus (assembly GCF_053574225.1). Taxonomy (NCBI): domain Eukaryota; kingdom Metazoa; phylum Chordata; class Mammalia; order Carnivora; family Canidae; genus Canis; species Canis aureus. The sequence goes on from NC_135630.1 coordinate 51,381,761, forward strand.
TTTCTAAGATTCTACTAAGCGTCACATCATTTGAAGGACTTTCTAGTAATACCAAACTATTGTCTAACGAGAACAACTGTTTCTATCCCTCTGTAAACTCTGAGGATGTTCTGTAAGTTCTTTTTCAGTGGTTCTTTTCCTACCATGTGCCGATTATATTCAGGTGAAGCCTCAAGGAAAAACATTTGCATATCTCCAGCTCTCTCTCCCTCTCCCTTTCCATCCATCTTCAGTCCGGCCCTGTATGACACTCTGTGTTGCAATTCTACTTGACTTGGCCTCCTTGAAATCTAAACTATGTCTCTCAACTTGCATTTCTAAATATCATGTCTACATAGTATCCTGGAGTCATCAAAGAGCTCACTTCTTTTTGTTTTCCTTCTCTCCAAGATTATCATCTGCTATTCCTGTGGTCTGGTGTCCATCATTTTATAGATTTTGTTTTTTTAACTTTTTAAAGTAGAAGAGTAAATCTTATTTATGTTATTCTATTGTCATAAGAAAAGACATCAGATATACAGAGATTTTAGTTCTTCTTTTCATACTAATGTTTAGATGTATTTGACCACTGATCCATTTCTTTTACATTTTCTTTCAATCAATTTGTGGAGGCCAAGAAAAATTAAGGCCATCCCACCTAAAGTTTAACATTAGCACAAGTACAGCCATCTTAGGCCCCTGTGAATAAGAGCTGAACTTTATGGGAAAAGCTGCAGAATGTCCTCAATGTCCTTGGCAGGGAATCCCATATCAGAAAGACAACAGAGCCCACGCCCATGGTAGAAAGTCCCGTATTAGAATGAGAACAGAGCTCAGTGCCCTTGAAAGCCCCATATCAGAATGTAAACAGAACTTGAGAAATTCCTCCACCCCTTCTGAAAATCCCCTAGACCAGCCTATAAAAAACTCAGCTGTAACCCACTTCGGGGTCCAAGTCCCTGCTCCTCTGTGATGGGTATACTTGGACCCAAGCTCGAGCTTGCTAATAAACCCTCGTGTGTTTGCATTGGTGTCGGCTCCTTGGTGGTTTCTCGGATTCGCAAACTTGGGCACAACAAATTGATGTCTATTTCTTGTTTTAGACACATAAAATACAAAGGGACTCATTGTGACTTTTTTCTAAACCAGATTTAAACAGAAAGCAGCTGAAGTTGCAGGGTGGCCGGGATTGTGCAGGTGTTGTCCATGCGTGAGAAGAATAGAAAGATAGGACTCTGGTTTGTTTTGGGTAGTTTTAAATCTGCTTCTTCATGCATCACTATCTCTATCTGTATTGATTAAGAATGTTTGAATGAAAGTGACTGATTTTATATCTATGAACTCTGATTGTTTTGGTGAAGTAGAAAATAACCCACATTCCTTTTTTATTTTAATGCTGGAATCTTCTTTCTTTAATTTGCAATCATGGGTGTGAACTTATGCTACTAAACTATCACAATTATAATAATTCCTTAACACATGAAGCAGTTGATTCAAATAGTTTTTTCTCAAATTAATGTCATATATAATCTGAATATATTTTCTGATGCATTTGAAATACAGTCAATGATCAGATGATTTTGTGATGCCGGCTAATAGTAAGGCTGAAATTCTATTGTGATAAACAACAAAGAACTCATATTTAAGGATAAACATGGAAAATAACCTCATATTTATGAAGTGATTCTAGAAAGAAAATAATATAATTATTTTGAGAAACTATTTTCTTATCAATATTTTCCAATTTGGTTCATAAGTGATTATTGAATAATAAAGCTGGTGGGTGGTTATATACTTTTTTCATGGAAGATAAAACTAATATTGCCTTCTAATTTTATTGACTAACTTCTATGGCAGCTTCAATTTTGTCAGCAAGGATAAGGATATATTTCTCCTTGTCTCAAAAATGTTTATATCATTCAAAAGGTGAGACAGAAAGGATATTCCAGGAAGCTGACCTTGAAAACTAAATGGATTATTAATTAGTCTGCCAAGCTTAATTTTTGATCAAGAAAGAAGGTAACACTTGTGCACATTTTAATTAGCCAATTTTAAATTCTTCCATCATTGCCATTGAAGATCTGCAAGTAGAAGAGATTCGACAAGTGATGACATTTATTCTCATCTCTCCAAAGACATGATCATTTAGATGATTGTGGTGAGGAAGAAAGGCTATTTTTCCCCCCGATTTTGATTTGCTGGAGTCCATATTAAGCACTGCATACTGCATCTCACTTACCCTAAAATCCGTACTGTGACTTGAAATATTTAAGAAAGTTTTCTTCTATTATGCCATCCAGCAAAGTTTTACAAAACAGCATGCTTTCATTCACAGTGTTTTCCAAAATATATCTTACAAATGCCAACAACTGAGCACAACCTGAAACATCTGTGGATTTGTCCATTTATGGGGCAAAGTAATCACTTTTCATACTCTTTAAAACCAGCTGTTCACAGGCATTAATTGCCATGTCACTTATATACTTTAGAACAGCAGCATTTGACAATGGTGCACGTGTTAATTTGTTTACCACATCTGGTTCTTTTTCAGTGAATACCGTCTTTGTGGCAGATGGCAATACAAGAGTTGTTGCAATTATGTAGTTTAAGAGGGTTCTGAGTTGTGATGGGTACAGTATGCGTTTAAGTGACTACGTTTTTATATTAAAATGCATATGTAAATGCCTTCAAACTTCTGGCTAAGGACTTCTATAACCTAGGTTTTGTTTTATTTTTAGAAATATACCTGTTGTCTGTATGCTGACAATGCAGAATGGTTTTAAAGATTTACTACTTTTATATATCAGGTCTTCAAAAATATATACATCGGTCTTAAAAGAGATACACATGTTGATGTCTTCTTCAAGTGGTCCAAGAGCATTAAAGGTCACTTGTACAGAGAAAGATTATACATTACCAGTTTCAAGCAGAAAGGTTCTTTTTCTGTTTCCTCTTCAGTTTATATACATCGCATACTCTCACACTCACACACACACACGCACACACCCTACCCTGAAGATCCAAATAGCCTGGGAGAAGAGATTTAAGTAAGAATTCTACTAGCCTCCTGAAATCCCTCTAGAATTAGTATAAATTTCTTGTAGCTTCTATCCTTCGGCCATGCCTTGACTTGACTTCCTAAACTAGTCTACATTCTTTTTTCTTTTAAAAAACAAAAATATACATTCCTGATGCTTGATTTCAGCAGTCTCCTGTCTTATTTTATGTAGTGGCTGATGAATTGTCAGATTTTGTTTAATTCATCTTCTTATCCTACCCTTTAAATATCAGTACTCTCAGCAACAATATCAAAAGACAAACACCAAGAATAATATTTGCAGAATTGATGACAAATGAGTAAGTCTTTAAATCTATCTTTTCTGTCAGTCATGCTGCAACATCTGTCATGTAAAAAAAAAAAAAATATATATATATATATATATATATATATATATATATATATATATATATTTGTATGTATATCTCCTTTCTATGACCTCATACCTCTTGTACCATTGTCAGGGCATTTCTCTTCTTGCCTTTAGGGTAAATGTGTAGTTGCCTATTTTGTAGTCTCCAATTCTTTTCCTGCCATTTCTTTTGCCCATAGCACTAGACCACTGAGCTCCCATCAAGGTGGTCAATGCCTTCTATCTTGCTAAATCTAATGAGGCTTTGAGGTCCTCATTGTTTGTAACTTATAGACAGCCTTTGACATAGTTATTCACTCTTCTTTCTTTAAAGATTCTTCATTTTTCTCCTAGGATAGCACTTTCTGCAGGTTCTCCTCTTCCCATGTGACACCCCCTCACCCCCATCCCCCACACATACACATTCTCTTTCCTGGCTTGTCTTTAACTCTAGGATTTCTCACCTTTGGTGAATCCTAGAGCTCAGTCCTCAGGTATCTCTGCTTACTTGTGGACCTCCACTTCCTAGATTGTTCCATCATAGCTCAGGTAATTGCATACTACTTGTATTCTGAAGACTTCATGAGTTACGTCTGTGGTCAACAATTCTCAATTTCACATTTGCACATAAAATTGCCTGTTAGAGGGGATCCCTGGGTGGCTCAACCTCATACCCTGGGCACCTGCCTTCGGCCCAGGGCGTGATCCTGGAGTCCCAGGATGGAGTCCCACATCAGGCTCCTTGCATAAAGCCTGCTTCTCCCTCTGCCTGTGTCTCTGCTTCTCTCTCTCTCTGTATCTCTCATGAATAAATAAATAAAATATTTTTTAAAAATTGCCTATTAGAAATCTTCACTTGAAGTCTAAGCGGCACCTCAAACTTAAATGGATGTTTAAATAAAGAAGTAAGTTAAAAAGCCTAAAATGGGCATTAAATTGAACATAAAAAAAATAAAATAAAATAAAAATAAATTGAACATAAAATCCCACTCTATCCTCAAATTTGCAGCTCTTCTAGTGCTCCTCATTTCAGGAATTTTAGGAATTCTGTTTTCCTATTTGCCTTGATCAAAAGCCTTGCAGATAGATACTCTTGAGTTCGCTCTCTATCTGATGTTTCACAGACAGCTCAGCAGCAAATTAGGTCAATTCTGCCTTTAAAATACACTTAGAAGCTCACTACTTCTATCTCTTTCACTTTTCATTTTCACTATCATCTTGGGCATGTTGGTGCCAATTGTCTCTTAATTGGTTTTCTTGCTTTGTCTCTTCTTATCCACCTTCTAGCACAGTCTATTCTAAACACAGGAGACAGAGAGATCCTCTCAAAATAAAAATCAGATCACATCTCTCCTTTCCTCAGAACCCTTCAGTGATTTCCTATCTTTCTGAATGTAAAAGCCAGTTTTCTTTTTAAAATTTTTATTTATTAACTTGAGAGAATGAGAGCGAACAGAGGCAGTGGTAGAGGAAGAAGGAGAGAGAAACTCTAAGCAGATTTGGTGCTAAGCACAGAGCCTGATGCAGGGCTCTATCTCACAACCCTAAGACCACAACCCCAGCCGAAACCAACAGTCAGATGCATAACTGACAGCCACCCCCATGCCCCAAAAGCCAAAGTTTTCCGAAGGCATTCAATAATTTTTATCTTTTTGCCTGTGGATCTCAATTTTGGCTACACACTAAAATTTCTTGGCAAGCTTCCAAAATATGTGAATTTTGGAGCCCTACTCCAGAGATTCTGATTTAATTTGTATGGGATAAGGCTTAGCTATTGGTTTTTGTTGTTGTTGTTGTTGTTGAACAGTTAGAGTATCCTTTTATGAAAGTAAACAAAGAAAAGTGTATGTAAATTATCCAGTTATTACTAGGAAATTTTATAAAATTCAGCCATGAGCTAATTCCATTATCTGGGACACAAGTGTTCTCTCCGCATTTTCTATTACTCATGCTTTCTTATCTCTGCCCAAGCATGAAGATAGATTTGGAGCACAAACTTACACCCACACACCCTGAAGTCTTCTTTTTTTTTTTTTTGAAACTACTAAAATTTGAAAGGAGATGGAAGAGAAATGCCCAGGGTCCCAGAAATTTTGGCTATCACTTTTGTTTCCACCTCAATTTTTTAACACATTTCTTATCTTGTCAGACATAAACACAAATTATTCCTCTTCTTACTGAAAGTCCTTCATTTTGCTCATACTTTAGTTCTTTCAATCTGCTAGAGAGTCTTACCTCCCATAGTAAGTTGTCTAGTGAAAGGTATTTTCCAGACCAAATACCATAATCACCTGAAACTCTGGTGAGTGCTGTTTTCTTTCTTTCTTTCTTTCTTTCTTTCTTTCTTTCTTTCTTTCTTTCTTTCTTTCTTTCTTTCTTCTTCTTCTTCTTCTTCTTCTTCTTCTTCTTCTTCTTTTCTTTCTTTCTTTCTTTCTTTCTTTCTTTCTTTCTTTCTAACTATAGGTTTGCATATTCTTAAAATATATATTCAGAGATATTTACAAAATGATTGACAGTGGTCATCCTAAGACTAGTTGAGGTAGTGAATAGTGGAACCTTTATTTTTCCAACAAACATGTATCACTTATGAATCAAAAAAAGTTTTTTTTTAATATTTTATTATTCATGAGAGACACAGAGAGAGTGAGAGCCAGAGACATAGGCAGAGGGAGAAGCAGGCTCCCCATGGGGAGTCCAATGTGGAACTCAATCCCAGAACTCCAGGATCACACCCTGAGCTAAAGGCAGCCACCAGACATCTAAAAAAAAAAAAAAAAAAAAAAAAAAAAAAAAAAAAAAAAAACAACCTTTTAATGAAAGTATTGGCCTGCCCCAGGATTAATCCTAGTTCACATCTTCTATTTGTTTTCCTTTAATCATTACATTTTATCCAGAGATTTTAATTACTCTCTGTACGGCAATGATTATGTTCCATATTTCCATTTAGAAACCTTTTTCAAGCCACAAATATCTATGTTTCCTACTGGAGATTCATCCTTTCATGGAGATATATATATATTATCTGCCTACTACATGCCAGGTGCCATGATAAATGACAGGTACACAGTAGCTAATGCAAAGTGACATGGTCCTTGCATTCATGCAGTTGAAAATCTTTGGAAATGCTAGATAATAAACAATTAAACAAATAAATAAATATATTTAACATATTGTAAGCAATACCTTTCAGAAAAATAAATACAATGCTATAATAAAAAATTAACTTTCAATTAAAAAAAAAAAAAAACCTGGGTAGCTAAGGAGAGGTTTTTTATTTGTTTTGTTTTGTTTTGTTTTTTTATATTTAAGTTGAAGCCAGATGGAGAATTGTCCAGGCATGTGAAGAGTGGCTTCAGGGCAGATGGACAGCGAGTGGAAAAATCCGAGTTGCTGTGTTCTCCAAATGGAGACACATAGAAATTAAAGAGGGATGAGACATAAAATAATCTCAGAGATATAAGCACAGGAACTCAGTAATGGCAATCTTAGACCATATGGAAATTTTGGACTTTATCTTAAAAGCAGTGTAACTCATTGGAGCGATTTAAGTAGATTAGTGGTGTGCTTTGGTTTATATTTTTAAAAATTCTCTTTGTTCTACTATTTATGCTGTTAAAGGAGATCAGAGAGGCAGGGAAGAAGCAGATCATTAAGAGCCTGTAAAGTATTTAGATTTTCCCTCTTAACATTTTCCATTTTCCATTTCAGAAATCTGAGTATGTTTGACTTCTCTATTCCCTTCACTTGTTCTACCGTCTCTGATCAAGCTTTGGCAATTTTAGATTCTTAATATCTCTCATAGGTATAATTTCTTGTTTTCCTCAAACTTTACTTCCTTAAATTAGGGCTTCATAATTTTTATCTGGATCATTAAAATAGTCTTAACACATTTCTGTGGCTGCTATCAATCATTAATCGACCCTGATCATGCAAACTGATGCCTTAGACATCTTAATAAAACAAACAATGATATGATATGATACTCCTCTACTTATATCATCATTGGATAAACCACAATTAATTGCATATATTTATTTATATAACAAATGCCATTTATTGAGCACTTCTCGTGGGCAAAGATAGTATATCAGCTATTGATAATAACCTTGTATATTGGGTTTGGTCACTGTTCTTGCTTTACATATGAAGAAATGGAGGCTTGGGGAAAGTAAATAATACTGAAAGTGACTTATGTGGTCTGTTGCAGAGTAAAGGCACTCTTAGTAACCACCTGATTGATAGATTGCAGATCACATCAAGATTATTTTTGGAAGAACATCCTGCTCAAATTTATAGATAAAATGGGTCCTCTTTAAGACTCTAAACTGTTTTAGGTTCTTTGGTGTGGATCATCTTGACAGCAACTTCTTATGCTGTCATTGGGAACTTTAAGACATTAGAAAATTGTAACAATTTCTAATTAAAACTAGAAAAGATTCTTTATGGTGGTTTATCACAGTGTTTTATTTTGTGCTTTTTTATTGACATTAAATTTTTTGATCTACATACTCATAGGACATTTCCCAAATTTTGCCTTTTATGATACATTTACTCAATAAATAATTAAGCATAACAATTTCAAATGACTGATTTTTAAGACGAGTAGAACTATATCTCATTTTCTTAACTTGAAGATAATCTCTACATAATAAGGAGTATAGATTTCTGTCAAGTTATGAGTCATTAGAATTGAAGCTCACTTTATCTTCCAGGCAAGGACCTGAGCCTGGTACACTCAATATCTATACTTACTGTTCTCACTTCTCTCTCCACTATACCATCATCCCTCTAGAATCAGCTTCATTTCCTGGAGAAGGTTATCAGCCAGTCCAACCAATATTGGTCCCAGCAGGCCTTCATAAAGCAAGCTTTAATAAAAGAAGATAACATAAAGTGACAACTATAGAATTCTACAGAGAGCTAGTCTGTTATCAAAACACACATCAATTCCCCCTGCCCTTATAATGCTTTCCTTTTCCTCCCATAGTTAAGAAGAGAAAGAACTGAAGGTGATTTGTAATTTCTGGGTCAGGATTTTCTTTTCACCATGAGGATTTGTTTTCCATATAGTTGTTGAAACAACAATTTCATAATCTTTATGAAGATTTTTGGTTGCTCTGAGATTCCATCCAAACCTGACCAGTGTGATGAAGAAAATTAATATTAACGATAGATGTTAGATACAAACATAAGCAATAAGCAAAATATTTTCAAATCACATGACTTTTCTACTAAGGTAGGACCTTGTTTTTCTATTATCAAAAGATAGGATCTGATTTAACAAGCTCCAGCATATCCCTCATCTCTCTCCTGACAAATCAACATTTTCAAAAAAGAAAAACTTTAATGATATCATGCAACTGTAAATGAGTCCCTTTTAGAAATTTTCTTCAATTCGTTAAGTAATATGATATTATGGGCTGAATTGTGTCTTCCCAATCTAAAAATTCATATGTTGAAGTCCTAATAATGCCCAGCACCTCAGAATGTGACTATATTTGGAAAGAGCATTTTAAAAGAGGTAATTTAAATTGAAATGAGATCATTAGGGTAGGCCCTAATCCAATCTCACCTAATCCAATCTCTCCTCATAAGAGAATAGTGCACAGACACACATAGAGGAAACACCATGTGAATACATAGGGTGAAGATGGCCATCCTTAAGCCATGAAGAGAGGATTCAGAAGAAACCAACCCTGGCAACACTTTGATCTCAGAATTCTAGCCTCCAGAACCAGGAGAAAATAAATCTGTTTAAGCAACTCAGTCTGCTTTGTTAATGTAGCCTTAGCAAGTGTTACATTTACTAATACATATAAGCCCTAATATGGGCAATGAACATTTGCGTTACTGTTATTTTTCCATAAGTTAACTTTTAGTTCAACAGAGTTGTAGAATAGTCTACCCAGAGAAAGACAATAAAAAATGTATACCCCTATTAAATGAGATATTTCTCCAGCAGACAAAATTACTTCACTTAAAAGATACCCATCGTTCTCTTTTGTCCAATTCCAAATGTTGGACAATATTTTATTGACATTCCACAAACTCAATCCCTAGAGACATCTCCTATATCATGGATATAAACATTGATCAATATATCTTGTAATATATAAATATAATTTCCCGGCATTCAGTAATACTTGTGGAAATAGTTTGCCTAGTAGCTTCTACATATCTGACATTTAGGACAGAACATTCTAGGTCCTGGATGAGTCTCCTCTTCTATTACTCTGGTCAGGGTGGGTTTCTACCATTGTCTATCAGCTAATATTCAGAAGTTTTCTCATGCCCAGATAAGGCATGCAATCATCATTCCACATACACACAAACATTAGATTCTTATAAAAATAATGAGACTGTTTACACATCTCAATAAAAATGGATGAATCTATTTCCACAATACAAATCTATTTTGAATTATATTACTTATTTTAAAAAAATTAAATTAAATTTTAATTGATTATTCTTTTAAGTAAGCATAAGGATCCTGAAAATTGCAGGTGGGGAGATAGTATCATAGGAGACCTATAGTCAGGATTTAAAAAAAAGGTGTGAGACAATTATGCAACTTTGTTTGCTCTACAGGATTAAATAGACCACTCCTGCTCTTAAGCCATATATTCCCTGGTTTTATTCATTCATAATCTGATTTATTTTTAATATCACGTGGCAATACTTTAAATTTTTTTAAGACTCTTCTGATAATTCGCATCAGGCTGAAATATCTTGTAAAAGAACAACTGAAGAGATCATTTAACCAAGGTAAACCTTAACACATCTTTATCAGATGTTCTACTTCCTCCTTCCAGAGTCTATTTTCAGCATTTTGGTGTAACATCCAGTGTTAGGGACACACAGGAAATGATATATCCTCTAATCCCTCTTCCCCCAAAGGTTATGCCCTTAACTTGGGCCTCATTTGCTTTTCCCATTTTAAATTGAATTTTCTCAACAAATTGAAATACTATTTAAGTTACTCCAATGCCCAGTTTAAAAATCAAAGGGAGATGAAAATTTGACTTGGCAATGATTTGTGAATGACAGTAATGAGTGTGGGGGAGAAGAAGAACATGAACTTTTCAGAATGCCTTAAAAATGACATTGTTATTTAAAGTGCTGATCACTTAGTGATTTTTTTTTAAAAATATGATTTTCTTGCTTCACCAAGAGGAGATTAAGCTGTGCTTTTCATTGCACTCTACTCCAAAGCACTGGAATTATCCTCTTTGTTCAGACCATGCCCAGCTGCTGCCCTAGTAAGCCCCATAAACTTGGCTTCACAGCTGTGCTGGCTGTTCCAGATTTTGGAGTTGGAATTTTCCTCTCAGAAGTCTTGGTGATGTTGTCCCAGATTTCAGGTGAATATTGTCATAATCCACTGACAAGCAGTTTTTGTGAAAATTACAAGGCGATTTTGTTATTTTTTTGTCTGTGTTTTTTATTGGCTGTGTTTTATTTAGTGTTGTGGAAATATTTAAACCAACTCACCAACTTCTTAAAGAAAGGTCAGTATATGAAAAGGAGTTCACCACCACTTAATTGTTAGGAAAATGTGAATCAAACTACAATGACATAGCACCTCACATCTGTTAAGATGATAATTACTTTAAATATATATATAACAATTGGTGAGGAAGTGGAGAAACTGGAACCCTAGTACACTGGTGGTGGAAATGTAAGATGGTACAGGTACCTATGAACACAATATGGAGTTTAAAAAAATTAAAAATAGAATGACCATATGATCTAATAATCCCATTTCTGGGGATATGCAAAATAATTGAAATCAGGATTTCAAAAATATATTTGTACTCTCATGTTCATTGTAGCATTATTCACAATAGCCAAGATGTGGAAACAATCAAACTTGATAGATTGAATGGATAAAGAAAACGTGGTGTATACATATAATGTAGGATATTATTCAGCTTCAAAAAAGGAAATGCTGATAAGCAATGACATGGATGAACTGGAAGATCTCATGCTAAGTAAAATATGCCAGTCACGGAAAGACAAATACTGCATGATTCCACTTTTATGACATTTCTAAAATTATCAAGAGAGTAAAATGGTGGTTGCCAAGAGCTGAGGGGAGGAGGCAATGAAGAATTGTTTTAAAACAAGCATAAAGTATCAGTTATGCAATTATGAATAGTTGTAGGGATCAGTACTTATGATCAACAATACTCTATAGTTCACTTAAAATTTTGTTAAGAGTATTATATTAATTATTCTTACCACACAAACATGCACACACACAATGAGGCATGAGGAAACTTTTGGAAATGATTTTATGATTAACTCCTATAGCTTCAGGATGGTGGATGATGCCATAAAGACCAAGTCTTGATTAGAATTTTGGAACTTTTAGACTCAATCTTCAGGAAGGAAAGAGAAGCTGGAGGTTGGGTTGGTCACCAATTGCCAATAATTTAATCAATCATTGTTATATAATGAAACCTTAATAAAAACCTCTAGTGATGGGATACAGAGAGTTTGTCAAATACATTCGCCTGTTAGGACCATGCAACTTCAGAGCAATAAAAATCCCTATGCTATCCTTTCAGACTTTGCCCTATATACCTCCTCATTTCACTGTTCATTTGTATCCTTTACAATAAACCGGTAAATGTAAGCAAAGTACTTTTTGTCATCAAACTGGAGGAGGTAATTGTGAGAACCTCCAAAATTATAGCCAGTTGGAATTTTGATGATTTATACTTCTGGTATCTGAGGCAGGGGCCAGTTTTGTGGATGGAGCCCTTAAACCTGTGAAGTCTGACTCTAATTCCAGGTAGTTAGTGTCAGAATTGAATTGAATTGTAGGACACTCGGTTGTCATTAGAATCAGTGTTAGTGTCAGGAGGAAAAAGAAAGCTCTTAGAGAGTTGAAAAATAAGAAAAAGTAATCATAACCTCTCTCACTCCCCAGATAGTTAAGATATTTTATATATACAGGGATACACACACATACATCTACTCTTTCTTTAAACACATTTACACACACAAATACTTTGAGATGGTTGCAAAACAAATTTTTTCATTGTCAATGCATAGCTTTCTTTAATGGAATAGGATGTCATTTTATTAATATACATACATAATTAACATCAATTATTATGTTTCAAGATAACATGAAGAGTCATTTTAGTGTCTTATAAGTGTAATATCTTGAACAAACTATACTAAGAAAATATCTCACTAAAAGTTATTGCAAAAAGTAGTAGATCTAGGATCCCTGGGTGGCTCAGTGGTTTAGCGCTGCCTTTGGCCCAGGGCGTGATCCTGGAGTCCCAGGATCGAGTCCCACGATGGGTTCCCTGCATGGAGCCTACTTCTCCCTCTGCCTGTGTCTCTGCGCCTCTCTCTCATGAACAACAACAACAACAAAATACATACATACATATATATATATATATATATATATATATATATATATATATGGTAGTAGTAGATCATGACTATCCGTAGCACTTTTTATTTTCTTTCCAACTACAATGAGACCTGAGATAATGAAAATTTCTGTGAAATACATCTAATAATATGAAAAAGTACTTATTATCTACGATCCAGAGTTTCTGTGCTCCAACTAACTTTTAAAGGTTCTTTTATTTATTAAACCAAGTTTCATTGGAACAAAACTTTCAATTTATTTGAAATGGAATACACAGGAGGATTTTGGATGACTGAATCCTTGGATAAGCTGAGATACTGTATTAATCAAAAGAGACAAAGGGAGCATAAATCAAATTCCTCATATAAACTAAAATCAATAGGATTCTGTCAGAGTGAATTAAGCAATATTGTATTATTAACTTCAAATATTTTCTTGTGTGGTTAAATGATTTTGTTTATTTTTATCTGAGTTCATTTTTTCTTGTACATAAGAATCTAGAGACATAATTGTTGAGTATAGAGAGACGATCAAACAATACATGGGTTGGAGTGCAAACTCATTTGGGATAAATACTGCATTTTCTTCATCTTCAGCTCAATAAAGTAATTTGCACAAGTGTATCTGATTTTTTAATTTCATTGAAAATAAGGAAAGTATGTGCCAATGAGTTAAATAATTTATCCAGTGACTAATAGAGACTTACATATAGCTAGGCTTTAGAGTTTATTTTTTAATCCTAGACAATAGCAATATTATTATGCCAGACTTCCTCTCTCAACATAAATTTCTTTAATTATGGCAATGTATTGGATACGGAAATTTTCATCTAATGGAATTTTATAGTGTTACAGATTTATTTATATTTGAGTTTCCATAGTGAAATGCCCATGAAGGGTAGGACACATAAAGTGAACGAATCTATGTCCAGTATTTGGTGTCTGAGTAGATGTTAAGTAAGTGGAAGGAGCTGTGATAAATTGAATAATTCAGGTCCTCTCTAATAAGGCTCCTGCTTCTCAACTTCAGGAAATCTTAGATGTTTATCAGTGTTGGAAGTAGGTCAAGAAACTATCTCTTGCTCAATACTCAAAACAGATACAAGTTGGGGGTTGGGGGTTATTAAAAGAAAGACTCACAGAAGCAGAAAGACAAAACCCCACCCCCAAGATCCAGGAACACAAGATCAGTCTAAGACGGAGAATGAACCACAGAATAGAAAAGCCCTTCTTTGAACACAGATGTTTATGGCATCTTGTTTTCATAATCATCAAAACTTGGAAGAAGCAGCCAAGATGTCCTTCAGTAAATGAATGAACGAACTGTGGTACATCCAGATAATGGAATGTTATTCAGCACTGAAAAGAAATAAGTAATCAGACCATGAAAAGACATGGATAAATCTTAAATGCATATTACAAAATGAAGGAAACCAATATGAAAATTCTATATATTGTATGATTCTAATATATGACTTTCTGGAAAAAGCAAAACTATGGAGATAGTAAAAAGATCAGTAGTTTCCAAGGGTTTTGTCAAAGGTGGAGGGAGGGATGCATAGGCAGAGGACAGAAGATTTTTAGTGCAGTGTCAACACTCTATGATGTCATAATGATGAATACATGTCACTATAAATTTGTGTAAATCCATAATATGTATTCACCAAGAGGGAACAATAGTACAGATTATTGACTTTAGGTGACTATGTCAAAATAGGTTCATCAGCTCTAATTAATGTAACACTCTAGTAGGAGATGTTGATAATAAGGGAGGTTATGCATTTGTGAATGCAGGTAACATATACGGAATCTTTGAAACTTCAATTATGCTGTGAGCCTATAACTGCTCTAAAAGTAATAAAGATTTTAAAAACTCAAAAAAATAAAGAAATTAATAAGAGAGGTTAATCAGAAGTATTATCAAGGAAGCTAATTAGACATATGTAAAGAAATGAGCAGGGCTAGAAAAAGCAAAATACATAAACAATTATAATCAATGTATTCTTTACTTTATACTATAAATAATTGATAGACTACACAAATACTATAAATATTTTTATGGGATTTATACACATGTTAAAATAAAACACATACTAACAACTACCAGGAATGGATGACTCTAAAATTCTAATACTGTGTGGAAATAATATAATATTATTCAAAATTGCATTATGATAACCCCAGAAAAGATTTTCTCAAATGAATATGATTACCCCTCCACCTCCTAACACACACAGATACACACTCGCACATGCTTACACAGGGTACATTCAGTAATATCTGAAGATGTTTTTGGTCATTGAAATTGGGATGTGCTACAGTGTCTACTGGGTTTAGTCCAGGGATGTGTTATACATCTTAGAGTGCAGAAGATGGACCCCTACAACAAAGTGAGAATTGTCTGACTCAAAAATGTTTTGGTGGTGAGGAGAAAAATGCTATTGAAGAATTATCATCCAAATTTTTTTTTCAAGTGATGAATATAGAAACCAATAGTGGCAGGGTACCTGGGTGGGTCAGTAGGTTAAGCATCTGCCTTCAGCTCAGGTCATGATCCCAGGGTCCTGGGATCAAGGGGAATCTACTTCTCCCTCTTCTTCTGCTGCTCCTCCCTTTTCTGTGCTCTCTCTCTCTCTCCTTCCCTCCCTCTCTCTGTCAAATAAATAAATAAAATCTTAAAAAAAAGAAAACCAATAATGGTGCTAAAATAGAATATGAAAAGTTATACCCAATTAATCCAAAATGAAGTCATGAAAAGAGAACAAGAGGAATAGAGAATGGATGGAAAAAAAATAGAAAACATCTCATAAAATGGCAGGTTGAAATCCAACAATAATTACATCAAGATACAATTAGTTGGCATTAAATACGAATGCTCTAAACATCCTCTACTTAAAGGCAGAGATTTTTAGATTGCAAAAAAGAGCAAGACCCAAATATATGCTATATGAAACTCAATTTAAATGTCAATACAAATTGGGTACATTTTTAAAATATTTTATTTATCTATTCATGAGAGACACAGAAGGAGAGAGGCAGAGACTTAGGCAGAAAGAGAAGCAGGCTTCATGTGGGGAGCCTGATGTGGGACTCGATCCCAGAATTCCAGGATCAGACCCTGAGCTAAAGGAGAGGCTCAACCACTGAGCCACCAAGGCATCTCAGATTGGTTAATTTTTTAATGTGAAATATGTTCCATGTAAGCATTAATTAAAAACAGAGTGGACTGCTTATAATAATAATAGGCAAAGTAGAATTACAACAAGGAATATTATCAAGTATAAAGAGGGGCATTATATGATATAGAATTTAATCAATATAGAAGACCTAGGATCCTAAATGCATATCAGACAGACACAGTTTCAAAATATGGGGAACAAAACTGATAGAGTAAAATAAGAAATAGACAAATCAACAATCACTGTTGGCTAAATCAGTACCCTTGTTAATAGCAAAAGCATATGGAAATTTAGTAAAAATGTAGAAAACCTGAACAATACTATCAACCAATGTCATCTAACTGATATTTATAGAATTCTTCCCACCAAGAACTGGATATGTATTCTTTTCAACTGCATGTGGAATGTTCGCCATGATACACAAATTCTAGAGCATTAGAAAATAAACAGATTAAAAAATATATAAATCATAAAATCAACTGAGGGAATTCAAGTAAAAATAAATAAAAACCAGTTCTACCTAATGCATGCATCAAACAATATATCACAAGGAAAATTAGAAAACAATTCAAATGAAAATGATATAAACATTAATATTTGAGGACTAAGCTAAATTTTGAGGGGAAATTTGTAGTACTAAATGCTTATGGTAGAAAATAAAAAGATCTTAAATCAATAATCTAAGCATTTTCATTAAAAAAGTACAAAAACAAGTGCAAACTAAACCTAAAGCAAGCAGAGGGAATACAACAAGTAAGATAGGAACAAAAATCAATGAGATTAACAGGAAACCAATAGAGAAATTCAGGAAACAAAAGACAGATTATTTGAAAACAAAACAAAACAACAAAAAACTAACAAAGTTGATAAGCCTCTGATTAGACCACAAAGGAAAGAGAGAGAGAGAGAGAGAGAGAGAGATAATACCAATATTATCAATGTCAGAGAGAAAGAGAATGTCATTATAGATCATACAGACACTTAGAAGACAATAGAGAAATGTTATAAAAAATTTCATGTCAAAAAAATGTGATGTCTCAGATGAAATAGACATTTTTAGAAAGTCACAAACTACCAAAGATTACACAAGAAGAAATGCATTTATCATTAATCATTTCTGATTTCTGACTTCTCTCCCCAAAACAATAACAACTCCACGTCAAATGGCTTTACTAAAGAGTTCAACCAAACATATAAGGAAGAAATCATATCAATTCAGTGGAAGCATCTCTCCATTATATACTGACTACAAAGGAAGAAATAAAAACTTTACAGTAGAGTAGCCCAACAGACCATTTTAACCAAGTGATTGATTAAAATTAACTTTATCAGTAATATGACAAATCCACACAGTGCGCATCTTGAGGTGATGCACCAAGAACAAAGTATAGCTTCTGTACTATTCCTGAAAAACATGCATAACAGAATACAATATTCTACAAAATAACTATCCTGTCCTCTACAAAATTATCAATGTCATGAAACACAAAGAAAAACTTAAGAAATCAATACCTCAGTTCAACATGCCTGAAATGAAATTGACTTTTTTCTCCCCAAACACATTATTACATCTGATTTTTAAAATTATAAGTAGTGGCAATGCCACACACAGCACAGTCACACAGAAGATCAATCAGAGGATGGCATTTTATTGACCATCTTATTCATCAACATTCTAAGTTCATGACTTACTAATTCTACCAATTTTACCTCTGAAATATTATTATTCAAATCCACTTATTGTTTTTAAAGCAACTGTATTGAGATATAATTCAGTTATCACCCAATTCATCCATTTAAAGTATAAATCACGGGCAGCCCTGGTGGTGCAGCGGTTTAGCACCGCCGGCAGCCTGGGGTGTGATCCTGGAGACCCGGGATCGAGTCCCACATTGGGTGTCCTGTGTGGAGCCTGCTTCTCCCTCTGCCTGTGTCTCTGCCTCTCTCTTGCTCTCTCTGAATGAATAAATAAATAAAATCTTTTTAAAAAAATAAAGTATAAATCACTAAAATCACGATTTTAGAACATTTCATTACTCCAACAAAAAACTATATCCTTTTGCATTCATTTCCCACTCTTGTCTCAACCTTCCTTCTCCTGGGCAACCACTAATCTACTTTGCTTCTGTAGATTTTCCTGTTCTGGACAATCCATATAAATGAAATCATGAAACATAGTCTTTCATTTTTTGACTCACTTCCTTCATGTAACATGTTTTCAATGTTATACATGTTATGGTACATATCAGTATTTCTTCTTCCTTTTAGAAATGGTATTCACTTATATAGATATATCACATTGTGCTTATATATTAATCAGTTGGTAAACAATTTGGTTGTTTATTATACTTTTTGGTAATCATGACTGATGCTGCTACGAACATTTGTGTACAAATGTTTATATGGATATATGTTGTCATTCCTGTTGGATATACACCTAGGACTGGAGTCACTGGGTCATATGGTAATTCTATACTTAATGTTTGAAGAAATGTCAAACTTTTCTCCAAAATTGCTGCAGCATTTCACATACCTACTAGCAATGTATGAGGAATCCAGTTTCTTCACATCTTTACCCTCATTTGTTATCTATATTTTTTTTATGATAACCATTCTCAGGTGTGAAGGGATGTCTCACTGTGGTTAGGATATACATTTCTGTAGTGGCTACTGATGAACATCTTTTCATGTGTAACCTGGAGTTCTTTGCATATCTTCTTTGGAGAAATGTCTATTCAGATATTTTTTTCTGATATTTTAAGATTGATTGATCGATTGATTGATTTATGAATGATAGAGAGAGAGAGAGAGAGAGAGAGAAAGGCAGAGATACAGGAGGAGGGAGAAGCAGGCTCCCTGCCGGGAGTCGGGACTTAATCCCGGGACTCCAGGATCGCACCCTGGGCCAAATGCAGGCACCAAACCACTGAGCCACCCAGGGATCCCCCATTTTTTTCTGATATTTTAATTGAGTTATTTATCCTCTCATTCTTGCATTTTAAGTGTTATTTATATATTCTTAATAGCAGTCCATTATCAGATGTATGATTTGCAAATATTCACCTACATTCTGTAGGTTATCTTTTTACCTCCTCAATGATATTGTTTGCCATCCACTTCTTTTTATTCTCACAGTAACTATTTGAATTTAGGTCCTTATTATTTTTGGAAACATTTCTGAATTGTCTTGCAAAATTCAAAATGGACTTGTCTTCAATTTCTAATCCTCTCACATCAATCCATCATGTAGCTATTAGCTGTCCTCCAAAACCAAAAATCAGATTGCCATTTCTTCCTTACAAACTATCTTTGACTTTTCTTTGTATCTAGTATAAACCTTAGCTCCTAAAAATGACATCAAACACTTTACATACTGGTTCCAGCCTAGAATTTTAGCATTATCTCAGATTATCAGTATCCTTCCATTCCCCTAAACCCTGAGTTCTCACCATCTTGATCATTTATTAGGGTATTTACACAATTACTCTATACCTCTGTACTTTTGCTCATATCTGAAACATCTTTCTCATCCTCTGTCTCCATCACCTAATCTATACTTATTCTTTACACCATATTTAGAAATCAACTCCTTTGGAAAGCCTTTTAGCATTCACTATGTCTTCAGTATAATCTTAGCATTTCTTTTATTCTCTCTTATGAAAATGTCATGGAAATGGTGTGAGGGTTAAACATTATAGTTAATGATATGTCTGTTTCACTAGTTGTTAAACTGCTTTCTTATGTAGTAGAACCATGTACTAGTATACATCTCCCATGTCCAAGCATATATTGCACACACCAGGCACATACTTATTCATTAAATATGAAAATTAAAATTTTAAAGAGATCATTTAGAATTTATTTGCTACATTATGAAATAGTTATTTACTTCATGAAGAGGTTAACTACAAAGTACTTTTGTTTGTTTACTGACTTGTTTTAACATTGAAATATCCCGGGGAAAGTTTCATTACATTTTAGAGCAGATTTTATTTACAAACTACTTTCAGAATATCTGTATCAGCATGATTGGAACAGCTGTACTACCAGTACTTCAAATATGCTTCTGTAATTCATATTACCAGTGGACCTAATTCTGGAAATAAGGTGAACTGCTTTGTTTTATTTCCCTTTTTCCTTAGCAATTTATAATTTAACAATTTATAATTTAACAATTGGAAATGCCACATTTTTCATCCTCTGCATTTTTAACCTCAGTTTCCTTATTAGTAAAATAATTTCACTTAGATCAGATGATTTCTTTTTTAAAAAGATTTATTTATTTGAGAGAGTGAAAAAGCAGGGAGAGGAGCAGAAAGAGAAACTTTGACCGGACTTCCTGCTAAGCATAGTATGGTGCTTCATCTCAGGACCCTGAGCAGATTAGATAATTTCTAAAGTTCTGTTTAATTCCTGCTATGTGTCATATGCTGGACATTTGCATATGGTCTATGGCAGCAGCCACAGATTTTGGGTGTTATTTTACCCATTTATATTTACCATTGGCATATAAATTTCTGCTCCTTATTTTATGGAAATATTGTTAAAATGTTTCAGCTCTTTCAAGATGGTGGTGATTTTGATATTTCAAAACCTTAACAGAATGTGTATGAAATTTCCACAATGGTAAAACTGAGCCAGTGATCCATTCTTAGCCTCTAACTAGTTGTTTATAAGAATTTTTGAATATTGTAAATATGTTCAACTCATACTTTCCCTTCCCTCTTGAATTCCCAATATGATTTTCCGTTTTCTGCCTTTACATGGAAAGTGAATGCTGATGAGAAAAATTTGATTTGACTCTACAAAATTATATTTATTTTCTTTGCTTCATTCATTTTAACCTATACTTTTTTTCATTATGTATTCCAATTTTCTCATATCTCTCATCCACACTAATACAATTAGCTGTAGCTGATTTGTTAGGCTAGATTATTTCCTTTCTATGCCTCAATATTTTTCTTTCTCCTCCTTTCCCTATTCATCTTCACCATTCTTATCATCACCATATATCAGTAGCAATAAAATAATAATAACAATAATATATCATTATTAAGTACCTTTTATGGGTCAGAAATCATTCTAGGTGTTTTGCAATGTTTTTCTGTCACTACACTATCACTACAACAAATGGCATGATGAAGTGAAGATTATTAAGTTCAATTTATAGATGAGAAAATTGAGAATCAGAAAGATAAGATAATTTATCCAAGGTTTTATTGTTAATAAATGGAGAAACCTGGATACGTGAAAAGTCAGACTTCAAACCACATTTTATAGGTTCATATTTCCCCTGAATAGATTTAATTAAAAATAAGCAACCAAACTCATGCATATTGAGGATTTCCAAGTGAAC
The DNA here is from genome assembly GCF_053574225.1 of Canis aureus. Classification (NCBI taxonomy): domain Eukaryota; kingdom Metazoa; phylum Chordata; class Mammalia; order Carnivora; family Canidae; genus Canis; species Canis aureus. Next base: position 51,403,081 of record NC_135630.1, read on the forward strand.
ATTTTCTTATAAAACTGTATAGAATTTTAGAAGGCTGAGTCTAAACTCATAAAATTAGAATATAAGAAAAGAAACAATTTATTAAACTACAGGTCTAAACTTGAGTCTCTGTCCATGACGGCACTATCTAGCCTCACATTCCTGGCATTCAGTGTATCTCTCTGGGGCTCAGCTTTTTCCTCTATCAAAAAGAAAAACATTATTTACCTGCATGAGTTTTGTAAAAGTGATAGTTGTTATTATTATTTCAATATCAAATTTTAATCCAAGAAAGTATTGGAAGGTGCTAGAGAACTATGTGAACTCAAAAATAATAATAATACTATATTAGGTTTAAAACAGGTCATAGTTAAAATTTTTTTAATTTACTTCCCTAAAATATCATTCAACTAGTTTTGTACAAGATGATTTTTCTGAACTATTATATATCAATACATACTAAGAAATCAATTAAGATACTTCTAATCTGGGAATGCCTGGGTGGCTTGGTGGTTGAGTGCCTGCCTTCAGCTCAGGGTATGATCCCAGAGTCCTGGGATTGAGTCTCGCATCAGGATCCCTGTATGGAGCTTGCTTCTCCTCCCTCTGCCTATGTCTCTGCCTCTCTCTGTGTCTCTCATGAATAAATACAAATTAAAAAGTCTTTTTAAAAAAAGATACTTCTAATCTGGACAAGACAGTGTAAAATGGTTTTTCCCTGCATCTCTCCTCTAAGGACAACTATATACCCTGGAAATGGTACAAGACACAACCAAAGAACTCTGAAGGGTGGTAAAAAGGACACCGGGACTGGAGGAAAAAACACAGCAGCAGCAAGGCATCTGGTTTTCCCCACCCAACAGAAGAAAGCCACCCAGATCCAGCATTTCCCAAATCCTAAACTGGCAACAGAAGGCAGGTCGTTTCTCCCCCAACAGAATTCCCTTTGACAAAAGCAGGGAAGTTTGATACTACTAGAAAAGAGAGTCAGTTGGAAACCCTGCCAGATATAAACAGCCAGGAGAGGTACTCTCACTTCCCACAAGGCCTGAAACTCCCCATGTCTACTAAGAGATGACCTACAGGGCAACCAGAGCTGGCAAAAGAGCCAATAAACAGCAGGTGGCCTGGTCCAGGAAGCCTCATTGTTTCAGCTGTACCCACACTTACTCCCCTGCCCAGTAATAGGGAATGGGCAGCTAGAACTGGGAAAATGGATGTAGCCACAACAAGCAGCTTGGTCTAGGGAGTCTTTGCTTCAATGGGACCAGATTCTTCCTCTCTGAAAGAGGCTCTGGGTTGGGTTAGTGGGGCAAAGGACCAGCTCTAACAAGGGGCTCAGTCTGAGAAGCACCTAAATCTCTGTAGGCACAAGACTTTCTTCTGCCATCCAGAAATACCAGGCAGCAGACAACCTCCATAGGGCAGTCCCACTACGCCCTCCCTGCTGAGAGATACCTGGCAGCCAGGACTAAGGAAACTCCTTCCACCCTGAGGCAACACCAACAGGAAACAGCTTGGAGCCACTCTATCAACAGCTGAATCAGATTGATCAAAATAATACCACAAAGGCTCTGATAATTAAAATGACATTGGTACCGTAGCCTACAAATATAGGCCAAGCCTCATGTGCTAAATCATTCCACTAAAATTAAGAAAAACTGTTACAGATTTTACAACCATTACAGATACAACCCAGTTTCTCCTAACATGAGAGACAAAATGTCTAAGATACAATAAAAATCACCCATTGTAGCAAGAACCAAGAAAATATAACTTGAATAAAAAAAGAGTGAACCGATGCCAACACCAAAATAAATCATATGTTGGAATTAGCTGATAAGACTTTTAAGGCAGCTGTCATATAAAAATATTTCAACAGACAATTACAAAAACCTTGAAACAAATTAAAAAATAGGAAACCTCAACAAAGAAGTAGAAGTCATAAAAATAAACCAAATTGAAATTGTAAAACTGAAAAATATAATAACAGGGTAAAAAAATCTTGGATGGGCTCAATTGTAGAGATAACCAAGAATAGTGTGAATGAATGATATAATTGGTGCAATCTGAAAAATAAAAAATAAGCAGAAACAACAGCAACAAAAATGAGCAGAGACTCAGGGATCTGTGAAATATGACAAAAGGCCCAATATTTGTATCATTGGAATCCCAGAAGAAGAGGAGAAAGAAATTTTTTGTTTGTTTGTTTATTTATTTATTTTTAAAATGTTTTTAAGATTTTATTTTATTAATTTATTAGAGACAGAGAGAGAGAGAAAGAGAGAGGCAGAGACACAGGCAGAGGGATAAGCAGACTCCATGCAAGGAGCCCGATGTGGGACTCGATCCCGGATCTCCCGGACTGAAGGTGGTGATAAACCACTGAGCCACCGAGGCTGCCCTATTTATTTATTTTTGTATATTTTTTATCAGAGTTCAATTTGCCAACATATAGCATAATACCCAGTGCTCATCCCATCAAGTGCCCCCGCCCCCAGTGCGCATCACCCAGTCACTCCAGACCCCCACCCACCTCCCCATCTACTACCCCTTGTTCATTTCCCAGAGTTAGGAGTCTCATGTTCTGTCTCCCTCTCTGATATTCCAACTCATTGTCTCTCCTTTCCCCCTTTATTCCCCTTCACTATTTTTTATATTCCCCAAATGAATGAGACCATGTAATGTTTGTCCTTCTCCAACTGACTTACTTCACGCAGCATAATTCCCTCCAGTTCCATCCATGTCAAAGCAAATGGTGGGTATTCGTCGTTTCTAATGGCTGAGTAATATTCCATTGTATACATAGACCACATCTTCTTTATCCATCATCTTTCGATGGACACCGAGGCTCCTTCCACAGTTTGCCTACTGTGGCCATTGCTGCTATAAACATCGGGGTGCAGGTGTCCCGGCGTTTCATTGCATCTGTATCTTTGGGGTAAATCCCCAGCAGTGCAGTTGCTGGGTCATGGGGTAGCTCTATTTTTAACTCTTTGAGGAACCTCCACACAATTTTCCAAAGTGGCTGCACCAGTTCACATTCCCACCAACAGTGCAAGAAGGTTCCCCTTTCTCTACATCCTCTCCAACATTTGTTGTTTCCTGCCTTGTTAATTTTCCCCATTCTCACTGGCATGATGTGGTATCTCATTGTGGTTTTGATTTGCATTTCCCTGAAGGCAGGTGATGAGGAGCATTTTCTCATGTGCTTGTTGGCCATGTCTATGTCTTCCTTGGTGAAGTGTCCATGTCTTCTGCCCATTTCATGATTGGATTGTTTGTTTCTTTGGTGTTGAGTTTAAGAAGTTCTTTATAGATCTTGGAAACTAGCCCTTTATCTGATATGTCATTTGCAAATGTCTTCTCCCATTCTGTAGGTTGTCTTTGAGTTTTGTTGACTGTATCCTTTGCTGTGCAAAAGCTTCTTATCTTGATGAAGTCCCAATAGTTCCTTTTTGCTTTTGTTTCTTTTGCCTTCCTGGATGTATCTTGCAAGAAGTTACTGTGGCCGAGTTCAAAAAGGGTGTTGCCTGTGTTCTTCTCTAGGATTTTGATGGAATCTTGTCTCACATTTAGATCTTTCATCCATTTTGAGTTTATCTTTGTGTATGGTGCAAGAGAGTGGTCTAGTTTCATTCTTCTGCATGTGGATGTCCAATTTTCCCAGCACCATTTATTGAAGAGACTGTCTTTCTTCCAATGGATAGTCTTTCCTGCTTTGTCGAATATTAGTTGACCATAGAGTTGAGGGCCCATTTCTGGATTCTCTATTCTTTTCCATTGATCTATGTGTCTGTTTTTGTGCTAGCACCACTGTCTTAATGATCACAGCTTTGTAGTACAGCTTGAAATCCAGCATTGTGATGCCCCTGGCTATGGTTTTCTTTTTCAATATTCCCCTGGCTATTTGGCGTCTTTTCTGATTCCACACAAATCTTAAGATGATTTGTTCCAACTCTCTGAAGAAAGCCCGTGGTATTTTGATAAGGATTGCATTGAACGTGTAAATTGCCCTGGGTAGCATTGACATTTTCGCAATATTAATTCTGCCAATCCATGAGCATGGAATATTTTTCCATCTCTTTGTGTCTTCCTCAATTTCTTTCAGAAGTGTTCTGTAGTTTTTAGAGTATAGATCCTTTACCTCCTTGGTTAGGTTTGTTCCTAGGTATCTTATGCTTTTGGGTGCAATAGTAAATGGGATTGACTCCTTAATTTCTCTTTCTTCAGTCTCATTGTTAGTGTATAGAAATGCCACTGATTTCTGGGCATTGATTTTGTATCCTGCCACACTGCCAAATTGCTGTATAAGTTCTAGCAATCTTGGGGTGGAGTCTTTTGAGTTTTCTATGTCATCTGTGACAAGGGAGAGTTTGACTTCTTCTTTGCCAATTTGAATGCCTTTTATTTATTTTTGTTGTCTGATTGCTGAGGCTAGGACTTCTAATACTATGTTGAATAGCAGTGGTGAGAGTGGGCATCCCTGTTGTGTTCCTGATCTTAGGGGAAAGGCTCCCCGTGTTTCCCCATTGAGAATGATATTTGGTGTGGGCTTTTCGTAGATGGCTTTTAAGATACTGTGGAATGTTCCCTCTATCTGTACATTCTGGAGAGTTTTGATCAGGAATGGATGGTGTATTTTGTCAAATGCTTCCTCTTAATTGATTAAGAGGACCATATGGTTCTTGTTTTTTCCCTTGTTGATATGATCTATCACATTGATTGCTTTCTAAGTGTTGAACCAGCCTTTCATCCTGGGGATAAATCCCACTTGGTCATGGCGAATAATCTTAATGTACTGTTGGATCCTATTGGCTAGTATCTCGTTGATAATTTTTGCATCTGTGTTCTTCAGGGATATTGGTCTATAATTCTCCTTTTTGGTGGAGTATTTGTGTGGCTTTGGAATTAAGGTGATGCTGACTTCACAAAACGAGTTTGGATGTGTCCCGTCCCTTTCTATCCTGCAGAACAGCTTTAATAGAATAGGTAGTGTTTCTTCGTTAAACGTTTGATAGAATTCCCCTGGGAAGCCCTCTGGCCCTGGACTATTGTGTCTTGGGAGGTTTTGGATGACTGCTTCAATTTCCTCCTTGGTTATCAGCCTGTTCTCTATTTCTTCCTGTTCCAGTTTTGGTAGTTTGTGGTTTCTCAGAAATGTATCCATTTCTTCTAGTTTGCCTAATTTATTGGTGTATAGCTGCTTGGTGTAGGTTTTATTTGTTGTTCTTTCTCCAGTTCCTTTAGGTGTGAGTTTAGCTTGTGTATTTGAGTTTTTTCCAATTTTTTGAGGGATGCTTATATTGTGAAGTATTTCCCTGTTAGTACTGCTTTTGCTGTATCCCAAAGATTTTGAACAGTTGGATCTTCATTTTCATTAGTTTCCAGGAATCTTTTTAATTCTTCTCTAATTTCCTGGTTGACCCATTCATCTTTTAGCAGGATGCTCTTTAACCTCCACGTGTTTAGGTTTCTTCCAAATTTCTTCTTGTGATTGAGTTCTAGTATCAAAGCATTATGGTCTGAAAATATGCAGGGGATAATCCCAATCTTTTGGTATTGGAAGAAATAGGATTTATGACCCAGTATGTGGTCAATTCTGGAGAAAATTACATATGCACTTGAGAAGAATGTGTATTCAGTTGCATTCAGATGCAAAGTCAGCCACGGTGTGGTTGCACTCTCCCCCCAGATGCTCCTCCTCTATTAGTGACCCCAGGAATCTGGAGGGTTCCCTGCCCCTCCTGCGATCCTGCTCGGTTTCCCTGCTGAGCACCTTTCCATCCGGGAAGAATCTGGTGCAGATTTTTTAAAGTCCCCACTTCCCCTGAGCTGAGCTTTCCTGATCCAGGGGCTCTCACCACTCCCCTTAGCCTGGCTCCTCGCAGGGCCCTCCCCCACTTGAGTCTTTTTTATTTTATTTTTTCCACCTTCCTACCTTGTTAGAAGTAAAAGCCCTTTTCTCTGTAGTGTTCTAGCTGTTCTCTCTTTACATCTCAGGTCAAATTTGTAGGCGTTCAGCGTAGTTTGAAAATTATCCAGGTAAGTTGTAGGGCCCGGTGAGTTGAGGACCCTACTCCTCTGCCATCTTGCCCCGTCCCCCACCCCCAGAAGAAAGAAATTGGGACTGAAAGAACATTAAACAAAAACGATGGCTGAAAACTTCCCAAATTTGATTAAAGACAAACTTAAAATAAGAAGCTGAACAAGTTTTACATAGGGAAGCCCAAAGAAATCCGTATCAAGACACATCATAATTAAGCTTTTGAAAACTAAAAAAAGGAAAAAAAATATTGGAAATAGCCAAGATGGATGGAACACTATCCATATGGAACATGAATTTGGAGTGGATTTCTCATCTCATCCTTGGAGTCCAGAGGAAAGTGGCACAATATTTTCTAAGTGCTGAAGGAAAAAGACAGCAGTTACTAATATTATAATACCTGGCAAAACTATCCTTTAGGAATAAAGAGGACATCAAACATTCTAAAACAAAACTAAAGTTGTCACTAGCAGAGCTATCCTACAGATTGGCTAAATGAAGTTCTTCAACCAGAAAGGAAACAATAAAAAGGAATGATGGAACGTCAGGTAGGGAGAAGGAGCAGTGGGAAGAGAGGAAATAGGGGTACATACAATAAGCCATTCTTTTTCTCCTAAGTTTTAAAAATCACATATGATATTGAAACAAAAATTATAACACCATCTCATATTCAAGTCAATGATATTTAAAAGTGGGACCTAGGGATCCCTGGGTGACGCAGCGGTTTGGCGCCTGTCTTTGGCCCAGGGCGCGATCCTGGAGACCCGGGATTGAATCCCACGTCGGGCTCCCAGTGCATGGAGCCTGCTTCTCCATCTGCCTGTGTCTCTGCCTCTCTCTCTCTCTCTCTCTGTGACTATCATAAATAAATAAAAATTTTAAAAAATAAAATAAAAATAAAAAGTGGGACCTAAATGGAAGTGAGACTTCTACACTTATCTTAAACTGGTGAAATGTTGATGTCAGTGGCCTGTTGTAAGTCATACATATGTGTTTAAATACACCAAACAACGACTGTGAAAACGATACTCTCAAACACATTTCATATAAATCAAGGTGGAATCTTAAAAAATATCCCTACAACCCCATGGTAAAGCAAGAAAAGAATAACCCAGAAATGGGAACCAGAAGAAATAAGTAGTAAGCAAATAAAATAGCAGATTGTAACTCTATCATATCAATAATTATCTTAAATGTAAATGATCTAAATACAACAATCAAAAGACAGGCAGAATGGTCACAAAAATATAACTTGAACTATGTACATGCTTTTACAAGAAAGGATTAACATACCAGCCCTGATATTGTTATCCTTAAAAGAATTAGCATGTAAGACTGGCCCCTCCTGATGTCTGGGAACCTGATTTTCTCTAATAAGAATGTCTCTATGTGCCCAAACTATGTAAACAGTATGTCTATACTGAACACTTGGTTTTTTTGGGGGGGAAGAAGGAACTCTGGAATTTTAGTACATGCCCAGCAGAAATGCTTACATGACCAGTTGCCAATAAGAAAAACTGGGTGATGAGTCTCTAAGGAGGTTCCATGGTAGAAAACTCTCCACACTTGTTATCATAACAGGTTGCCTGAGGAATTGAGCTCTCAGTGTGTGATTCCACAGGGAGAGGACTCTTCCTCAAGAGCTACACCTGATTTTCTCTGGATTTTACTCCATGCAACGTTCCCTTTGCTGAACAAATCCTTCACTCTAATATGTCATAGCTGTGAATCTTACAATATGCTGAATCTTGTGAATACTGCTAACAAATCATCACACAAGGGTATGATGTTGAGAAACCCTGACACAAGCTGCTTATGAGAAATGACTTCAAATTCAACAAGATAAGTAATTTGAAAGTAAAAATCTCTCTCTCTAAACGTGTGTGTGTATATATATATATATATATATATATATATATACACACTCACACACACAAACATAAAGCAAGAATAGCAGGACTGGCTATATTAACATAATAAAGTAGATTTCCAAGCAAAAAAAAAATAGAGAAAGAGGGTCATTACATATTGATGAAAGAATTAATATACCAGGAAGTCATATGATCCTAAATATAGACACATCTACCATTGGGAGAAACTGGGCAAAATGTTCAAAAATCTATGTTTTTCTTGTAACTGCGTGCAAATATACAATTATCTCAATAAAAGTTTTAATTAAAACTAGAAAATAAAAGTTAATCAGTCCAGAAGGCTTGATATGAAAAACATTCTGGGTTGAAAGTCATTGTTCACTTAGTGCCACGAAGGAATAACTTCATTCATTGATTCATTGTCTTATAAGAACAATGATGCAGGGTTTACCTGCAATAGGTTTGTCCCCCAAACCCATTCCCCCAAATTTAGGATATCCTATGTATCTAAGTTTTAATAATTTTTCATTCACTGTTTGATTCAGGACTCTCTAATGTGAAAATATTTAACTTAGATTTTATTGTATTAATATTATTATTATTGATAATTTTCTCTGACCTTTCTAATAGCTGATTTTTTTATCTTTTATCTTTTCTGTCATATTTTTACTAAAGTTTATTTTTATGTCTTATATTCAGGGAGATTTCTTCAAATGTATCTTTTTTCTCTTTTTATATTTTGCTTTTAATTTCCAGGAAACTTATTTTGTAGCTATTTCTTTTTTATAGTATTTTTCTTAATGGATGTAATACACACATGTATGTATATGTATATATAAATGTATAGTTTTCTTCTCCCTCTCTCTCTCTGAAGATTTTAATTAGAATTTTGGTTCGTGTTACTTAGTTTTATTTTATTTTTATTTTTTTCTGTTTCCTCCTTTCTCCCTCAGAATTGTTTTTCTTTTGTTTATTTTGGTCTTTGTCTTTCATGTTAGAGTCTTATGTGGGGACAGACTATTAATTATTCATATTTAAGTGAGCCAAATAAAAGTTGATTTGCAGCTGTGTATACTTGCATGAATTATGTCACCTAGAGGATGTATCTTTTGGGTGAGGGTCTGGTACATGGTCATTTTGCTGAGGAACCCTTCAGTGCAAGAATAAGAATGGAGGCACTAATGCCTATTATTTCTGACCAAGTAAGTCATCCCTAACATGTGGTTTTATTTAAGGCAATGAAACTTTATTTTAGATTGTCCCATTAATAGGGTGAAATTGTAGACAGGCAGGGACAACCAGTCCTATGACCTTGCAGTCCACCCTACTCTGCACTCCTGCCCTTGTAGCCTCTCAGGCAGTTTAGCTAGCTCATCAGTTACAACCACTTTTGCTTGTCAACTAAATTATGGCTTTCTCATGTCCTCAGTCAATACTGTGTCTGCTGTTTTCTGTCTTCTAGAAATGTACTAACATTTCTCATTTTTTTCATGGCCCCCATTTGGTATTCTTTATTGTATGATTTATACTAGTTACTCTTTTACCATTGTTTTAATGATGTGTCAAGATAAAGAGGAAATATGCATTTGTGTTGTCGGCAATTTTCAAACATTAGTCACCATTAAAATTGTCTTGACATAAAAATATAACTGTTGTACATTTTACCAATAGTAATTTAAAAATCAATAAAAGTTTCTCTTTACCCCAGAAATATAATCAAAAACTAAAGCCATAATTAGATTTTGCCAAGCTAACAAGTAATTGAATCATGGATTTCTTTTACTTTATAACTCATGTTTCACGTGATTTTTAGCTACTAGCCTTTCATGATTAGAATAAGTAAATTTAGTTTCTTCCAAAGTGTTTTAAAATCCTAATTAGGAAGAGTTTTGTTTATCTATAGAAAAGTGTTTTCTTATATTTTACTAAGTCAGTTTTAGGCACACAGTATTCAATCAATTAATACTTCTTTGTTTGTAGGAAACCACAAGTGTAATTTTAATGTGCAGTGATGTGAAATTTTGTGTTCTGTGAATCTCAGTTGGTTTTCTAACATCATCCCTCCCACCCCAAAATCAATCTCCCTTCCAACCTTGTCATAAGTTTCACTGACAGTAAAGTCACTCATCTCAGTGGAGCAGAAAGGTAAAAGCAGAATCATTGTTTGGAACTACTGGCACGTTGTACATTTATTTCATTTAGTTCAAGAACCAAAACATCTAAGTCATCTTAACCATGCCAATAATGGCAAAATATCTTCTGAGCCCTTCAATCTCTTAACAACTACAGAACTTCAATTATATACTTTTTTTTCACCTTCTTCTTGACATCCTATTTCTCACTGAGGCCATTTTGTATAATTCCGTGTTCCTGATTGGAAGATAGGAACAAAGGCAATGATGAAAATAATAACCCAGGAAAATACTTAAAAGTACACTTCTGATTTAACCACTTTTTTGTGAAGGCTTATATTAGGGTATAATATTATTTATTATTTGGAGAGTGACTAATAAGATTTAAATAGCAGTGAAGGAAAAGGAGAACAGAAAACGTTTTGTTAAGGCAGCTTGACTTTGAGTAACTAAACACTGGCACAGTAGCTTTACTCTTATTTCTCTTCATAGCTACGAAAAGAAAAAAACTAAGCCCCCCCCCCAAAAAAAAAAAGCCCAAGGCAAAGAAGTGAGTCAATAAAATCTTGTAGTTATAAAATCATTGTGAAGATATAACTCTCTCAAAGTCAGGCTTAAACCAGGGAATGACTTATTTCCCATGATGTGGATTATAGAAAAATAAAACCCTAATTTAATTTTATCTTGCCAGTAGACCTTGTAGGTTGGAGGAAGCAGGGTAGGGTAGAAAAAGAGTCTAGTTTGCTCTAATATTTTTCAAGATTATTATTTTATTTTTTTAAGATTTCTTTATTTATTATATATAGAGAGAGAGCATGAAAAGGAGGGGCACAGGGAAAAGGAGAGAGAGAGAGAATCTCAAGAAGGTTCCCTTGTGAGCCCTGAGCCCAATGTGGGCCTCAGTCTCACGACCCTGAGATCTTGACCTGAACTGAAACCAAGAGTAAGGTGCCTAACCATCCGAGCCACCCAGGTGCCCCAGGACTATTTTTATTTATTAACTACAATAACTGAATGAGCAGTCGTTATTTTTGGTGTTATCTCTATTTTTATATCTAGAAATATTATTTCCCTCAGGTAATAATTAGGCTAAACCCTCTCATTTTAAACTGTCTTATTCTGAGGGGCCAACTACTATAATAAACAATCTTAGAGTATCCAGGAATGACATAATAAAAATTTATTTCTAGCTAATATCACAGTCCAAATCAAGTTTTGCTCCATGGTGTCATGGAGAGGATCCATTTTTGGTTTGATTTTTGTTTTTATAAATACATCTTTGAAATTGGTTGAGGGGAAGAAGGGAAGTAGCTGTTTTGATCATTAGCATTTTTCTTAAAATGTTTCATTACTTATTTCAATCTGATAATCAGGATAGCCAAAATTATAGCTCTGTAATGAAAGGTCTGTAATTTTAAATATGTTCTTTTTTCTCAGCTATATTTTCAATGTCAGGCCATAGTCAACAGGATTAAGAACTTCCTCCCTTTACTCATTGAAAAAGGAAAGGAAGGAAGAGAGAAAGGAAGAAAAGAAAAGAAGAAAAAAAAAAAGTCTAGTCCAACTTCATGGGCTCATGACCTATGTAGATGGAGAAGGCTCCCTAGTCAAAAAGGCACTGTGCTTGGTTCTGCTTTCAGCATCTTGAAATTCTTAAACATTTTATCTTTGACCTTGTGTCATAAAAGTTGTCAAAGGGTCAGTGGAACAGTGCCCATACAGAGGTTTGATGCATAATATGTGTGTCTCTTCCTTTCACTGAAGCATCTTCTCATTCACTGTTGTCCATAGTGCCCAGTGGGCACAGAATTCCCATTAGCCTTCCCAGTCTAGTGGACTCCAGCATTCCTAGGGACCTCTGCATTCTTAGTGGATCCTCTGGTTCTTAGTAGCAAATGAAAAGAGAGAAATGTAAGAGGGATGCCTGGGTGGCTCAATGGTTGAGCCTCTGCCTTTGGCTCAGGGTGTGATCCCAGAGTCTCAGGATCAAGTCCCACATCAGGCTCTGCATGGAGACTGCTTCTCCCTCTGCCTGTGTCTCTGCCTCTCTCTGTGTGTCTCTCATGAATAACTAAATAAAATCTTTTTAAAAAGTAAAGAATTGGGAAGTTTTTAATTTAATTATTTTATTTTAGGGTCTGTCCCCCAAAACAGCATATATCATCTCTATCAATGTCATTGTGCAGACCTCGGTTCTATAGTCTCTACAAAACCATCTACATAATTTGTAGTCCCAATAAAAAATGAAACTGTGGAGCCTCTTGGTCAAACATTATTGAGAATTTCATGACTATAAAAACAGAGCTTTAAACCAGGCACAGGGCCTTTTTAAGTGCAGGTCATATGTTACTATACAGTCTTCGTGTCCGTGTAGATGGTCCTAAGTCTCACTTAAATTCCAGGGAATCTGAGAAATGTGGTTTAACTGTGTATCTGGCAGAAAAAGGCAATGGTGTTTGGTAAGTACATTACCAAACAAAGACTGCTGCAACAAATTGCCACAAACATGATGGCTTAAATAATACAGATTTATTGTTTAATAGTTCTGGAAGACAAATCTGAAATGTATTTCACTGGACTAAAAGTTGTTGGCAGAACTGTGTTTCTCTTTGGAGGTTCTAGGGAAAATCTATTTACCTTTTCCAACTTCTAGAGACCACACCCTACTTGGCTCATCTTCCAACTTTGCATCTTTCTGATGATTCTTCCCTAATCATGTTTCTAGCTGACCATAGATGGAAAAGATTACAAGGACCTATGGGATTCTATTTGCCTACCTGGATAATCCAGGATAATCTATTCACTTTAAGGTCTTTACTTTAAGCACATTTGCATGGCCCTTTTGCAATGTAAAGTAACATATTCACGTGTCCAGGGAATTAAGGTATGTGTATTTTGGAAAGCCATTGTTCTGCTACCACAACAAGCATATGGTATTGTTTTCATTACAACTTGCTATGAGAGTTGGTATAAATTATTTCTTTAATGAATTCTACCCAAAGAAGTTTAGTTTCTGAAAGTAATTAGTTCTAATTAAAACAGTGTCTCATCATGGAAACTATGACTCCAGTGATAGCTCTGGTGCTGTCTCTTCTTGATATATTCTCCCTAAAATGTTTTCCTTTTCAAGATCATGTAACTGTCATTTTTTGAAGAATGCCTATTAAATCACTCAGTTCTAGATGTCTGTTTCTACTTTGTTGTACCTAATCTTATTTCTAAAACAAAAACAAAAACAAAACAAATAACAAAAAACCTCAGCTATCTGAATTGAATTATTGAAGTTGAAAGAGGATAGGAGAAAAAGAAGGAAAAATGTGTGTGTATCTATCCTACATAGAAGAGTTATATCTAGTACCCATAAGTATTTTCTTAAAATTATCTTTTTTCTTTATGTTAAAGGCGGTTTTTTTAAATTCTGATGAAATGTAGCCTGCCAACTTATGAAGAGATTTTTTAAAGCAATTCATTTGGTACCCTCCAAAAGCAAAAATAAATATATAAATAAAACTCCAGTAACTCTTCTTTCATTTTTTTAATTAGTAGCAGCAAAATTATTTATGAGTTGTTTAGGGGCATGTTCAGACAATGTGGTAGGGTTCAATGAGAGGAATATCACATTTTTATTCTTCCTTGGGCAACTTTGATTTAGTTCAACTCTTTCTGAAAGAATGAAAGTCAAGCTTGACTGCCTTCTGCTTGATTTCTCCTATGCTTCATCTCTGTTTCCTTATTAATAGGAAAATTTAGAGAAAGGATAAGGATTCAAATTAAAAAAGGAATTGAGAATGTGTGAGGAGCAGTTCTAGACATTTTATTTTTCCCTCGTCTCTGTATTAGAAATAACAATGGACACCCTATAAGATGAACTCATTAAATACAGTCTCTGGTAATTGCTAAAATATAATGTAGGAAAAGGAAGAAAGATGAACCTCAGGTGCAAGTGACTTCTTAGACCTTGTTTGCATATCAAGAATTTTTAATAGTATCAGAGCATTTGCATAAGTTATGTACTTTAGTATTAGACAACTTTCACCAACTTTTGCAATGATAATAAGTAACCTTAATATCTTAATAGCATATAAATACATTAGTTCAGTTTTGCTTGGTATGGCTGTCACCTGCTTTGCCTCTACTTTATATACCATCACCTTTCAGAGCAGAGGCTAATGGGAGAGCCCCATCTAGAAGACACTATTCTTTTTTTTTTTTTTTTAAGATTTATTTATTTATTTATTTATTCATGAGAAATACACACAGAGAGAGATAGGCAGAGACACAGGCAGAAGCAGGCTCCATGCACCGGGAGCCCAACATGGGACTCGATCCCGGGTCTCCAGGATCGTGCCCTGGGCCAAAGGCAGGCGCCAAACCGCTGTGCCACCCAGGGATCCCCTAGAAGACACTATTCTTATCATGAAGGGAAAAGAACAAAATAGTTTATTTTTTTAAGATTTTATTTATTTATTTGAGAGAGAGAAATAGCAACAGAAATGGCAAGAGGCAGCACAAGCAGGAAGGAGAGGGAGAAGCAAGCTCCCCTCCCAGCAGGGAGCCCAACGTGGGGCTCCATCCCAGGACCCTGGGATCATGACCCAAGTTGAAGGCAGACACTTAACCAACTGAGCCACCCAGGGGCCCCCATGATAGGTTTTTTTTTTTAAGATTTTATTTATTTATTTTATTGGAGAGGAGGAGAGCAAGCAGGGAGAGGGGCAGAAGGAGAGGGAGAGAATCTCAAGCAGACTCCATGCTAAGTGCAGAGCTAGACATGGGTCTCAATCTCACCACCCTGAGATCATGACCTGAGTGGAGATCAAGAGTCAGACTCTTTTTTTTTTTTTTTTTTAAGAGTCAGACTCTTAATGGACTGAGACACCCCGACTTCCCAAGAACAAAATAGTTAATGGAAACAGACAACAGCACATAAGCTTCTTCTAAGAATAGGCTGTACCACTTTTGGTTCATTTTTTTGGCTGAAGTAAGTGAGCTACTTGGACACACTTGACATTGAAAAAAGGAAATACATTTTACCTACAGTGAGGTAAGGCAAGGCTTTCAGCAATGTGCCAAGATATGTAAACCTCTGAGACAAAGGAAAGAGAAGCAAATGATTTGGAATCATAATGCAATCAACCACACGAGGAGTAGAAAGGAAGCTATTTTTTTTTTTAAACTACTGAGTGCCTCAAATTATATCTCCTATGTTGTAAAAGTTTCAGAAATTATTGTGGAAATTAGAATAGAAACATTTTGGTGTGTTTAGGGTAATTACAGATTTAAAGAGCTAGTGTAAAATTTAGAGAAAGCTGGAGTATACTGTTTCTCCTCCTAGGGAGAAAAATAGTTTAATCAAAGAATACCACTTTGTTACTTCAAGTCTAGTCTGCTTTTCTTTAGGAATGAATTACTAGTTTATTGCTTGGCTGTGTGCCCACATAAGCAACTACATTTCTCAGGCTCCATTGCAACTAAGGGGGTCCATTGTGCATAAGTGGGATTTGACAGATGGCACTTTGGAGAAAATTCCTTGAGGATTTTCTTGCAACAGAGGGGTAATGTGCACCTTTTTGCCATCACTTCCTTCCATTTGCTTCTTCCTGTCTAGAACTAAGACCCAATGGATGAAGATCTGTAGTTATTTTGGACATTGGCTTTGAGGATGGAAGCTGAGTGCTAAATTCTTGGGGCTAAGGTATTGAAGGTGTTTGCATCTTTGCTGGCAAAATGCAAACCCTGAGTCCTGGAGGGTTTAACTCTGTACTTCTTTTATGACAGGGCAACATAAACTTTAATTTTATTTGACTTACTATGATTTTCTATTTCTCTTACTAGCAGCTGGGCACAGTTACTATGTGGTACAAGACTTAATTAAATAATATTGATTAAAAATTGAGGGCAGCTCATTGCATCTTTTCTCACAGAGACCAGTGTGGATGTTTAACTGAGAAGTAAAATGATACAGAATAAGATGCCGAGGAGAACAGAGCAAAATTATAATGTCCAAGACCTAGAAAAAGATTAAAACAGTGCTAGTGTTCAGCCAAATGAGCAAAACTAAAGAAATGGTATTGTATTAAGTAAGATTATGACTGCACAAAGCTTAAATATTTAGCTGTAATGATAGACATAGATATACATTTTTGATCATATATGGATACACACAGATTCAAATGCATTAAAAAATATCTTATTTTTAATAAGTAGAGTCAAATCAAATAGACTCCTCAGATACTTTAACTGGGACACTATAGAACTATGAGCCCTTATTTAAGTAGAATGATATAATGTTCTCTCTCTGGGCCACTTGGCACCAATGTCACCCATTTGTTTTGCTTCTACAGACTTCTCAATGATAGCTACCCCCAAACAATGGGAACTGTTCAAATGGGTCTATTGGCAATGGGATTGTGGTTTGTGAACACACGGGTGCCCCAGTTTTTAAAAATCTATTATTCCAGCATTTTTTCCCCTGTTAGTTCTGCTTAGATTTAAAACTAGAAAAAAATAGTAGAACTTCTCATTCCATTCTGCAGAATCTCTGTTCCAAGTATCCAGGATCCTTTCCAAATAGTGGGCTAAGTGGACCCTTCTCAGCATTTCTTAACTCGCATGATGTGCTGTCTTTGTCTATGCCCTGATTTTGTCCTCTCTCATTTATTCATCATCAGCTGAAGACAGCAAATTCAAGAGGCCTCTTAGTTGCTAAAAGCTTTAACTGCTTAAATCTGCCAGAGCAGGTATCTGAATTTAATATGAATTGAGAAAAAAAAAAGCAAGAAAAAAAACTTCTCAAATGGTATGTCAGGAAATATCACCAATACACAAGGATGCTTTAATCTAAAACAGGTATAATCAGTGCACATATACTGATGTGTCCATAGACTATGTTGACAACCAATTGTACAATTAAAAAAATATTTTAATTAATTATAATTGCAGGCAGAGAGGATTCATGGTAAATCCCTGTTTTACTTTTCATAGTCCAAGAAATATTTCACAGTTTCCAAGGAGGGATTGAAAATATTCGATTAGTTGAAGTAAAGAAAATATTACTGGTGTGTGGGTTTGGAACATGAAGAATGAGAGGAAGAATCAGGAGCAAAAGGAGGTAGAGGAGGAGGAGAAAGAAGAGTGTGTAAAGTTGTGTTTTAAGCAACTGAGAGAGTGAAATGAACAAATGTTGGAAATGAGCAAGTAAAAGTTGGCTAAAGACTATGGAATAATAAAGGAACTGGACTTAGCAGCTGGCTAGAGGCCAACAAACTAGCATGTTCATGTTCTGACTATTTGAATATTTGCTTTAGTTTCCATTGACCAGATTTAGATATTCACTTAGATATTTCAAAGACCATGTGAACCAACACAGTGTTTGGACAGTATTATCCCGGTTGTCTGGAGATGTTTAGGTAACATCTTCGTTTTATAGTGTGCTTTGCTGTTTTTATTCTAACAACTAAAAACATAATATTTTTGTATAATTGCCAAATAGTGATAGATTAAAATATATTAAATAATTCTTAAAGCGAATCTCTTGTCAGTCAATGCAATATTTTAAATATTTTGAATACAAAGAAGCCAATGTTTTATTTGTACTTATAATCCTTTTCTCCCAGAGAAAGAGGAATAATTATATATCTTTTCTACTTCAGAATATGCCTCTTAGAAGTGTATCAATTGCATTCAAGTTCTTACAGTTAAATGTGTCCATTTAAAGTTATTTTCTGTATTTACCTTGGTACTTAAGGCAGAATACTAGCTATCTTGTTGAAATAGAAATGTCCACACTAGACTCTTTCTTCCTTTCAGAAATGATTTCAAGCCTGATAAAGAAAGAAAAAAAAAGATAAAGGCAGCAAAGCACTTGTCATTTTTTTTTTTTTTTTTTGTATGTGCTGCACTTGTTTCTTTCAGGCATTTGGGAAAGGACTGAATATATATTATTTGATTTATTTTACTGTCTCTTGAAGTACATTTGGTTTTGTGTATTTTAAACAGAGAGACAGAGATGACTTGATAAACAATATCCATCAAAACAACTTGGAAACCACTTAAGATGTTGGTCTTTGTAAGAAGTCAAGATAGCTTTTCTATCCAAGTAGCTTTGAGTGCTTCTGTTAAAAGTATATAGCAGGAAGGAGATGAGGATGGCGGTAAAGCAAAGAAGCAGAAAGGTTTAAGTTGGAAATGTGACTTTAAATATTGTTAGTGTCTTTCAAAACGGGTACTCCTAAGAGTAAGCTCCTCTTTGATAGCAATAGATTGTCAGTATTTGGTCTGAAGTTAAAACACTGTTGAGAAGCTCATTAGCTAAATATGAAATTCTGTTTTGTTTTTTTTTTTAAGATTTTATTTATTCACTCATGAGAGACACACAGAGAGAGGCAGAGACATAGGCAGAGGGAGAAGCAGGCTCCCTGCTGGGAGTCCCATGCAGGATTTGATGCTGGGGCTCCAGGATCAGGCCCTGAGCCGAAGGCAGACACTTAATCACTGAACCACCCAGGCGTCCTGAAATTCTGTTTAAAATAACAAACTTGGGCAGCCCAGGTGGCTCAGCGGTTTAGCACCGCCTTCAGCCCAAGGCGTGATCCTGGGGACCCGGGGTCGAGTCCCACTTCAGGCTCCCTGTGTGGGGCCTGCTTCTCCCTCTGCCTGGGTCTCTGCCTCTCTCTTTCTCTCTTTTTATCTCTGTCTCTCATGAATAAATAAATAAAATCTTTTAAAAAATAAATAAAATAAACTTTCCGGGGTGCCTGGGTGGCTCAGTTGGTTAGGCATCTGCCTTTGGCTTAGATTATGATCCCGGGGCTTTGGAATGATGCCCCACATCGTCCTTACTTAGTGGGGAGCCTGCTTCTCCCTCTCCCTCTGCCTGCTGCTCCCCCTGCTGGTTCTTTCTCTCTCTCTCTCTGTCAAATACATAAATGGAATCTTTAAAATAAATAAATAAACTTTCAGATTGATTCAAAGTATCTTACTCAATTTATGCACATGGGATTGCTTTATTGCTTTTCAGAAGACTAACTAGGACTTTCCGCTTTAGAATATGTGAACCAGCTTTGAAATATACCATGGCAAATATTTAACAGCAAACAGCACTGATTAATAAGGGAGAAAAGGAATGGATATTGCTCCAGTAAAATAGCAGAGATTTAGGAAGTTGGTAAAGAATGATCCAACTTGAAATTTGGCCAGAAAACAGTGCCTGACATACACCCACACCCTCCTTTGGCAATATGTTCTCTGCTATTTTAAATGGCCATGAACAGCTGTAACATTAGTTTTGTTGTTAAATGATGAGAAAAGGGTTGTAAAGCCAGTGCCCTGAATTCTAATCCCAAACTCCCTATTTATTTTATTTATAAGGATATATCATTTTCTAACAGCCTATTTTCTGGAGGTCTGAGGGGTGTAACTGGTGCAGTATAATTATTAAATTTTCTGTCAAGTCTTAGTAAATTAGAATGACTAACCCATATGTAGTAATGATCATGTTTGATAAGAATAACATGTATGATCAGGATTAGATGGATATATAAATGAAAGTAAACTCAATCCTTTAGTCTATAATCAGGGTAGAGCTCAAAGGCAAACACCACTACTGTCTCTGGAACCATCACAGAAAGCCACACTATCCCCCATGAAAATTCTATTTTCAGTTGCTACCAATTCATCTCAGTGTGTTTTCTTGCCTAAATCGTCTCCCCTCCTGGGCACAGTAATTCTCCAAATTTTCATGTTAAATCCCCACCGAACTTTTGACCAGGAGCAGCATGCTAGACGGTGAAGAAACATGATGGCCACTCAATCACCTGATGGACAGCATGATTTTCTTTGCAAGAGTTAAGTGTGGTTCATTTTTGCAAACTGAGAAAATCACATTTTAAATGCCTTGTCTGCAGGCTATTTGTAGCTAATTTAAGACTCAGTGCATTTCTCTAAGGCTGAAGACTAAAGGAAATGTTAGGAGTATCCAGCTAACTTGGAGCACTGATAGAGTCTGCCTTGCACAAGCCAGTAGTCTGCACTCTTGATCATATCCTTTCATTCAACCAACCTCTACTTCATGTCTCTTAACAAACAAAACACACAATTAATGAAAAAAAAAAAAAAAGATAAAAGAAGAGACAGTGAGGGAGTACAGGAATAATGAAGTTAGTTATTCCAGCAGCTTCTAAAAAAAAAAAAAAAAGACTGTTATCTCTAGATTGATATTTTCAATGGATATTTTTAAGTCATTGTCTTATTTGAACTTAATAGCTTTAGGTAGCATTAATCATTCTCTCTCTCTCTCTCTCTCTCTCTCTCTCAAAATTCCCTTTACCCTTGGCTTTCATGAATAGTATGCTCTTCTGATCTACTACAGCTCCCACTTTTCTGACCTATCCATGTTAATCTTTGCTACCTCCTTCTTCTTCTTCTTCTTCTTCTTCTTCTTCTTCTTCTTCTTCTTCTTCTTCTTCTTCTTCTTCTTCTTCTTCTTCTCCTTCTCCTTCTTCTTCTTCTTCTTCTTCTTCTTCTTTCTCTTCTTCTTTTAGATTTTAGATATTAGAAGGTCCTAAGATTTCATTCTATTTTTCATCTTCTTATTTCTTCCCTGACAAGCACACTGACACCTGTGATTTTGCTTTTTAATTTATCTCAGAACTCACTTTTGAGTTCTAGATCCGTATCATCTTCTTTGTATAGAGCAACTAAATTTGAATATTTCAAAGGCAACTCTAGGGAATCCCTGGGTGGCGCAGCGGTTTAGCGCCTGCCTTTGGCCCAGGGCGCGATCCTGGGGACCCTGGATCGAATCCCACGTCGGGCTCCCGGTGCATGGAGCCTGCTTCTCCCTCTGCTTGTGTCTCTGCCTCTCTCTCTCTCTCTCTCTCTCTCTTTCTGTGACTATCATAAATAAAAAAAAAAAATGCAACTCTATTTCATCATCCAAAGTAGAACTCAATTTTTCCTTTAAATATCATTCCCTTCTCTAGCATTCTGTATTTTAACAAATGCAGCCATGCTTTATCAAGCGAGGCACATTAGAAATTCAGAGGTTCTAATTCTTCCTCCTCTTTTATTCTCCATACCAGATCCATTTCCATGGACTTATATTATCTAAATTTATATTATATTTATATTATCTGAATATATTCTCCATCCAAACACCACCACTCTGGGTAAAGGTCCTACCTCACCTGAGCTACTAAAATAGATTCCATCTCATCTTTCCCCTTCCCTTCTGGACCACCTCAAATCTGTTCTTACATGGAAGTCATGGTGATATATTTTAAATATAAACATTTATGTTATTTTCTGCTAAAACTCTTCCAAAAATGGCCCATTGTTCTTGATAAATATGCACTCAAAATTCAACTCCTGACTCCCTTTTTACGCAATTTTATTACATTCTTCCTCTCTTTTCCTATATTTCATCTATAAAAGTCTTTAAATCTAAAAATTCCACTTTGTACCAGCTCCACCCTGGACCTGTACCACCTTAAGCAAGTCATTTTTCTTTTCAGATCTGACATCTCTCCCTGAAGTGAGCCTAACCCGTTGTACACCTACAAATAGCCCCATTGTAGCCTCTCATGACTCACAATCATTTCTTCTTTATCACAATTACTATAACTTATAATTATTTATGCATCCCAAATTAGATGGTGAGCTCCATAAGGTAACATTAATGTCTATGTGTATTCACCTGAATGACAAACCAGTGCCTGAAATATACATATGAGATGCTCAGGAATTTTTTTTAAATGTCTAAAGGAAAGACCTGATCTGTTTTATATATTATCAAGCTGAATTGCATCACTACAACTGCTCCATGTCCCCCGTGTTCTCTCGTTTTCCCACGCGGTAACTTTAATAGATCTTTCTTCCAATATTGCCTCAATGTCTTCAGGGATCTGTGAGGGAGAATAACACCAGGTTAAGAATTTGTTTTCTAAAGAGGACTGTGTAGTTCAAGTGACTTGTCTCCTTTCCTAGCTTTGAGATACTTAGTAAGCTACTTAATTGCTCTGCATTTTAATTCCTCATCTGTAAAAATGGGAATATTGATTTATAAGATTATGTGGTTAAATACAATTATTCAGAGTCCTTAGAACAGCACATAATATGTGTTCAATAAATATTAGCAAATGTTTCCAATCGTATTTTTCATGTACTGGAAAAATTGAAGGGTTATGCAAGGCAACACTGAGGGTAGATGCTCTATTTTTGAGGAACTGGTTGGTACAAAGAGTTTTATAGTAGAAATGTGGCATCTGTCCACAAAACTAATTTACAAAACCATTTTTTTTCTCAGTAATGATGCAGTTTTCATAAACATTAAGGGGAATACAGGAAAAAGACAGTATCCCAGATCTTTAGGCCCTACTGAGGAGAAAAATGACAAAATACTGGTCAGCAATTCATCTTTTGTATAAATGCTTGAAATTCTATGCAGATGTTTTAAGTTGTAGCCTTGCCTTGGGTATCCAACTTACAGTAAAAATTACTTAATTGGTTTCTATAAAGAGCATGCTTATTCTAGACTTGAGTTTTAAATAGAATAGTCATTTTGATGAGGATCATTACAGTTTCAGAATTTTCTAGCTTACATCAATATGTTTCTGAAAAAAAAAAACACTATTACAAAGTCTAGAGATAACCAGAATAAAAAGCAACTTATATAACATTTGAATTGTAATAAAAAACGGAAGGTATTTTGCATCTTTTTATCTGATAGCTCTGAAAATTATTTGCTCTTCACAATTATCTTGTTTTGGGAGGGGGATATTTTTGAATGGGTTATTATATTTAGTTTGTTCTTGCAAAGAATTATCCACTGCAAACCAAAAATATAGATATATAGGAAAATACATAATAGTTCTCTTGTTCTAAATTTAAATAGCACACAAATCTACTACAGTCATCAGTTGTACAATCTGCCTTTACCTTTTATAGCAGGATTATAGCTTGAAGGGAGCTTCAAGTGTCTTTCCCAAAGGTAGAGACAATATGAAAAATAAGAGTATATGAACACTCACTGACTCCACTGAGGAGATTTTTGTCTCGTCTCAAATATACTGTGAGGTACCAAAAAATTACAGGTTAAACAAAGGTATAGGCAAGAATGAAAACAATGCCAATTATGGAAATACTCTGAATGTTAAAATATTTCTGTTAACTTACATATATCCATATTAATAATTATTAATAAATTGATATGAGGGGCCAATTAACATATAGAAATATAGTCAGCTTCATTACTAAAAACATTTAAAAAGCAATATAATTTTTACCTAACATATGAAAATATTTAATGGGATCGTAATATTCTGAGTAGAGGTAAATATGTACTTACAGACTGTGTTCATGTACATAAGTACAACCTACTAAGGGGCAATTCGAAAATATACATTCAAAGTATTTCAAATGTTAATGCTCTGATCCCCAATTTTTTATTCTTAGTAATTCATATTGAGTATTTTTGATAGTAGGAAATATTTATATAAGAAGGTTTTTTTATTGAGAAGTTAAAAAATTGATTTCCCATACATCCAATATCCATTTTCCCCTATTAATAATATTGATGTGGTACATTTGTTATAATAAATATTGTATTGTAATTAATATTGGTGCATTGTAATTAACTAAAGTCCATAATTTATTCAGGTACCCTTGGTTTTTATGTACTCTTTTCCAAAATCCCTTCCAAGTTACCATATTACATTTAGTCATCATGTCTCTTTAGGCTGTGTCTCTTGGCTGTGAGTTTCTCAGCCTTTTCTTATTTTTCACAAACTTGATAGTTTTGAGAGATACTGTTAAGGTATTTTGCTGAATGTCCCTCAGTTAAGACTTGTCTGAATTTTTTTTTTCATGATTAGACTGGAGTTATGCTCTTTCGAGAGGAAGACCACAGAGAAGAAAAGTGCCATTTTAATTACAAAGGTATGTACTATCAGCACAACTTATCACTATAATGTTAAACTCGATCATCTGGATGAAGCAGTATTGGTTATGTTTCTTTTCTATGAAGTGAATCTTTTTCTTCTTCCCAGACTGTACTCTTTAGAAGTAAGTCACTATGTACAACTCACCTCCTTGAGGGCATCTACATAAATTATCTGAAATATTTCTGCATAGGAGCATCTACATAAATTATCTGAAATATTTCTGCATAGGAGATTTGTCTGTTCTCTTTAATTTATTTATTTTTCAATACTTTATTTACATTAGTATGGACTCATGAAAGTTTTATTTTAATATAATTTATAAAAACACAATTTCAAAAATACTTTAAATGTCCATCATCAGTGATTGGTTAAATAAAGTATGAAATTTTATGCAATGGAGTAACATGTAGCATATTATATACCAATATCAACATATATATTTACATGGAAAGATATCTATATGCTAAAAGGGAAGATACTTATTGTTAGTCAAGTTTCATTTTTACCAAAAAAAAAAAGAAAGTAAAATAAAGTGTGTCAATGAGTGTATGTATATATGAATATATTTTTAAAAGTCTGAGATGAAAGAAAAATGTTGATAATGATTATATCTAGATGTTGGGATTATGGAAGTGATTTTTAATTTTCTATATTATATGACCTTAAATATTTTTGTTCAAATATTTTTCATACTGAATGCATATTAGTTTCATCATTGTGTTGTTGTCTTAAAATTTTTCCCATGCTGAATTCTGGTTTTAAATGCACATTACTACTCACCTTTGCTCAGTTTTACTTTCTTCTTCCATTATGGAGAGTGACAAGTAATGGCTCATTCCAGTTCTCTTTAAATAAATCTGTGTGCCCATGGAATAGAAAAGTCTGCTATTTGTTACATGTAGCAAGTGCTCTGTCCTCTGCATGCGTCTTCAGACTTCATGATGCAAAACCTCTGTGTCATTGTTATCATCATTATCATCATCATCACCATCATCATTACAGAGATGAAATTCCTGAGACTAGAACTTGTGATGAGTCCCACAATTAGTACATGTAAGAATCACGTTTTGAACAAAGGCTTGTTTAAATCCAAAGTTCATGTCATTATGTTATGTGTCGGAACAGCTGCTCCTATACAAGACGGCCTCCACTCACCTATTTAATACCACCTGCTTTCTCTTATATCCTCCCTGGCTCTATTCAATACCTTGTCTTTACACCTTATGTCAAAATATTCTCCTTGAGTCCTCCCTTATTTAATAGCTCATCCAAATGAGTCACCATTGTTTTTTCCCTTAAATTTCAAATATATTCATGATGATGTACTGCCCTCTGATTCCACACACCTATAGTTATGGGTTGGATAATATCTCTAACAAATTTGGGCAATATCAGGTCCACATTATTATAAGTCATATTCATAAAAGCATGGTCTGTTGCATTAGTATGCTGTATTTGTGATGCACATAGAGTTTTTCATTAGCTTTTAATATTAATTCCATAGAAAGAGAAAATATAACCCTTACCCCTTTGAGAAGGACAAACATAATTTTTAAAAATGAGTTACCACTTCAAGAAAGAATTCTGTTTTAATTAAAGGCTAAGTATGAAGTAATCACTCATTCTTTTTGTTTGACCAGGTTTAATAAATTGTCTGTGCACCTGAATATTTTAAATACATTATGATCACAGACTTTGACATTTGGTGCAGTTGGGCCAAGAGCAAAAGTCTTAACTAAGGTTGCATTCTATAATACTCTACCATATTTCAGCAAGTTTTTGCGTATATTTTCATCCCTGATACCTGAGGCCCTAGGAGACATGTCTCTCATTAATATTTAAGGTCCCTCTATTCATCTTATTCCTTTGTAAATATAAGTTTTACATTTAAGTTTTAATGTTCTTAAGTTATAACATATGTTTTAGGTTAATTGCATGAAGTCATAAAACATGGCTAGTGTAAGAGATAGCTAAATTTCAAAAAATGAAAACTGTTAATTACTTAAAATGTAAATGAGTTCCTAGGGAAATAGCTTCCTTCCTTCCTTCCTTCCTTCCTTCCTTCCTTCCTTCCTTCCTTCCTTCCTTCCTTCCTTTCTTTTCTTTCTTTCTTTCTTTCTTTCTTTCTTTCTTTCTTTCTTTCTTTCTTTCCTTCCTTCCTTCCTTCCTTCCTTCCTTCCTTCCTTCTTCTTTCTTTCTTTCTTTCTTTCTTTCTTTCTTTCTTTCTTTCTTTCTTTCTTTCTTTCTTTCTTTCTTTCTTTTCTTTCTTTCTTCTTTTTCTTTTTTTCTTTTTTTTAACGTTTTCTGCTCCTTTTGGCTTTATTTACCCTCTCCCTCACACAATAACTTGGTGTTACATAACTCACAAGTCACATTACACAAAACTCAATGTTATATCTAATTTTGAGATGTATAAATAGGCAAAGATTTCTAAATTTCTAGGGGAATAATTTGTTTGTTTATTTATTTGCAAATTAAGAGACTTCATCCTCAGAAATTTACATAGGTAGAAATCAGCAATTACTAGTCCAAAAACAATTCCCCCAAGAGATAAAAATCACAAGCCTCTATGAAGTCTTCTTAAAAGTTGCTTATATGATTCTGCCTCCAGTCTTAAGACCATATGTGGCCACAAGATGTTTAAAAACAAATGAATCACATCATTGAGTAAGAAGTCTCATTGATTACAATATTTTTAATGCTCCAAAGCATGTCACTTTGGGCCCCTTCCTCTGTACCCATTGTCATTTAATTACTCTACTGAAGTTTTTCTATTTGTGCTGTTACTTCAGGGAATGAAAATAAATGAAGTGGAAATGCATTGATGGCTCTAGTTAGTGAAGAGGTCAAATGAACTCCTGGCTCTGCACTTTGCAGCTGCAAAAGACAATGGCTTTCACATGAAACAGTTCTATTCTTGCAGCAGAGGAAGTGAAAAAGTTGGTTTTTGGGGGGTTCCAGGGCCAGAAAGAAATGCTAATATTATTTTAATCATTTATGTACAAATGATCTTCTTATTGCTAACAATAAGGAGAGCTAAGGAGGGAATGATAGGTTTGGCTAAGATAAACATTTTCTTTAAAAGCCTGTGTAGTTTTAAAAGAATTACCATCTTTAGGATTGCCAGATTTAGCAAATAAAACTGTAAGATGCCCAGCTAAATTAAAATTTCAGATAAACAATGAATGATTTTTTTAAGTATAAGGATGCCAAGAATATTTAATAGTACATACTTATATTTTTAAAATTTATTTATTGTTTATCTGAAATTCAAATCATTTTGAAATTCTATATTTTATTTGTCAACCCTACTAAAAAATGTATCGCCTAGAAAACATTTGGGGAATATGGAAAATAAGATGATAGCTCAATAACACTTCAGGAAGACGAATGGATATATCAAAATAAAAATCAAATATATTAGCCTATGAGTTACCATTTGTTCTAGGCCTATTAGGCATGAAAGAAATGTCAGTTCCCTGAAGTAAGGGTGAGATGGCTACTCTCTTCCCAGTTCGGTGGAGGTAAATGCAGTGCTTTTTCCATAAATGATGTTACTTTACTTGCTGAAGATACAAAGGCTCACATATTACATTCAATGCACCTCCTGGGTTTTCTAGTCTTTGTTATTAAGAGGCATTGGCTGATATTTATTCAGTTTTGACTTAAGATTTAATTTTGATCCGTGTTTTTATGTATGCCTAAGATTTGTTTTGAAGGAATTCTAGGACTTAGGAACGAAATAGGATTCCTGATTTCCTGTGGATGGCTGTGCCATTTACATTTTGTGATGTTGGCAGATGAGAAAATGAACAAAGAGGGCAAGTTTTCGAAAAACTCAATGAACCTAGGAGCTTCAAACATTTAAGTTAGTAAGAATGAGGTTCAAAATGTCACCCTAGCTAGAGATGAAATGAAGAGGACTATCCAGTATTATGCTTATGAACATAAACTAATTTGCTAAATTTAAGAGTAATACCCTGCCCTCACCCCCATTTTCTCATTGGTAAACTGGTAAGCAATACAGAAAGAATGTCAAAGCTGGGTACATTCCATGACATTCATGGATTTCTCTGGAACATTTGCAACCACATGTGTCAGAGAGGCAGGACACAAAGGTGGCTTGTTACAACAATCTATATAGAAAACTGGGACTTCACGCCTCAGAGATTGACAAAACATTCAGCTATTGGTCTGGAGAATGAAGTTCTAAACTGGGACTACGTTTCCCTGAATCCTTAGCCACATATATTAAAGAACTATATCCCCTCCAGCAAGGATCTCAGAAGATTTCTATCCTTTGAGACTGTCTTGATTAAATCATCTTCTTCCCTGCTTTTAGGGTATACTTTTATTTATAAATGATATTAATGCTTGGGTATTGTGTTAAAAGCCTCACAAAAACACCAAAAACACCATGCCAATTTTCTCTCATTCATCATAAGCAAAGGTTAAAAATGTTTTATCTTGTGAATATTTTTTCCCCTTGTGGACCTCATATAGATAGATAGATAGATAGATAGATAGATAGATAGATAGATGATAGATAGATAGATGATAGATAGATACAGATAATGGATAGATACACACATATAAAATTCTGAATTTTATATATGTATATTTAATATAATTACACATATAAATTTTATTTTCAAATGATTTTGCTGAATTTCTAAGATGATGCAGAGCATAATTCTATCTTGGAAATATACTCCCCTTTAGAGGATTGAGAATGCACATTTGTAAATTTGTCACACTTTGCTCACATTTTTGTTTGCCTCATTTGGTTGGTGTTTGCCTAGTAAGCTGCAAGTCACTAGCAAGAGCGTGAGGCTTTCCCTGGGCACTGTAGGTGCTCAATGAATAATTAATCATCAAATGAAGCTGCAGCAGTTACCAGGAGGTTAGCCACCAGGCATCAGCTGCTATCTTGTGCTGGCTTGAGAGGAAAATAACTGACTGACATGAAATTAGGTAATTTTTAATGAAATTAGAACCTTCTTTTAAAAAAAAAAATCTGCTGCTGGAATCATTCAATAATAATCATGGTAAAGGGAATAAAAGAGAAAAAAAATAATCAGCATTTTTTTTCAACTTTTCTACAAGTGAGTTGATAAAAAGCCATCTACTGTCATTCATAAACACATTCTCAGATGTTATCATTTTCTCAACTTCTCTGATGCTCTTTTGGCAGTTCTATTCCCCACCCCCCACCCCCTGCCAACAGCCAACTGTAGCACTTCACTATGCTGTAGCAGTTTTGAGTTACTGTGTCTTTCTGAGACATTGATAATTTCCACCTCATACATTGTAGTGCTTGCAACTAGGAAAGGAAAATTGTGATGTGTCATCATCTTGTCTTTAAGAGATTTCATTTGCAAAATTCTCTTAGTGCAAACCTTACTATGATATTAAGTTAGACAACTTGAATACCACATTACAACCTGGCAAATCCTAACATATTCTAAATTATTAGCAGGAAGATCAAATAAAGGATAATAAGTTTGCTGGAACTTAGGTGGTAGGTGGAGGAAGCAGAGAAAAGCAGCAAATATAGAGAAATGATAGAGGTTAGAAGTTGTGTTTCTTGAATAAAATGGTCTAACTCTGTTGAAACATTAAAATGCACTGGAGATACAAAAACCCCAGACAAAGGAAGACTGAAATTAGATCAATCTCTTTATCACGTAACCAGAAAATGGGAAAGGACTAAGGCTGAGATACGTTAAAAGTATATTGAAGAGCTGTCTGAAACTTTTTATTACCCCCAAACCTGTAATTCCTTTGAGTTCTCTGGTCATCAGTTGATCAATTGTATGAGTCACATTATGTCACCTGATTTTCTGTCTTCCAATAAAGTAGTTTTTAATTTCCAATCAGGATAAAAGAAGAGCAAAATCTATATGAATTGTTCAGAATTGTCTTTTTCATGTCCACTGCTCTGAGGTGTCTTTTCTATGGGAAGCCCAAAAGCAAGACCCTCTGAGGATCTTTGACCCCCTGAGTGTTCTCCTCCATTCTCTGTAAACCTTGGGTCTCGATCAAACTTTTTTTCATTTTTTTTTCATCTTTTACCCTTTGTTCACAGTCCCAGGTTAATATACATAAAAATGCTTGATTATGAGATTCACATTGAATTTTTCAAGTTAAATTCAAAACTTTTCAGTCATTTGAAAACTGATTCTTCATTATCTACTATGAGCAAAAGCATTAACCAAGCCAGAGAGGTAGGTGAGGAAGCAGTTGAGGTGTGCAGGGATTTTTCCATAGAAGTAATTTGTAAGAGCGTTGGTCTCACTCCCTCTCTTTCAACAAATAGCTGTCTTTAGAGAGACCTGTTCATGCTCGCTCTTTCCCACAAATAAATGAATAAAATCTTTAAAAAAGGAAGAAAAAGAGATGACTCCAGCTTCTCATTTTAAAGGGCTTTGTTGAGGTCCAATTTACCATAAAATTCACATATTTAAAGTGACCAACTGAAGTATTTTTAGTATATTCAGTTATACAACCATCACCACAATCAGTCTAGAATTATTTTCATAAACCCAAAAAGAAACTCAGAAACTGTGCCTACTTCTACCTTCACCCCTAGGTAACCACAAATATACTATCTGACTACGTTTGCCTATTCTGAACATTTCAAACTTTTGTGATTGCCCAAGCCATCTTTTTTCTTACTGGGTCCCAGTGTTGAACGTGTGCCAACACCTGTCAGTGCCCCACAGAGGAGGCTCACAGTCAACACCAGGAGGCAAGCTGATGGTTTTTTGTTTTTGTTTTGTTTTGTTTTGTTTTTGTTTTTTTTGTTTGCTCCCTCTGTGCTGGGTCTGGCTGTATCATCTGTAGTGGGGTGGGGAGGGTGCTCTTGTGTCCACGGATAGTCTTTTTTTGTTTGCTAAAGTCCTATGAGACTTTGGAAAGCAAGCTCCATTGACTAATAGAGCCAGATGACCTAGAAGCCTGTCCCTTGAGTGGCAGCCACAAAAGCTGGGTTGCTGGCTGGGTATACACACGAGTGCCTTCTAGGGAGATATTGGCTATTTGGAGTGGACTTGAGTGAGAGGCAGAATTGGTGTCTGCTGGCTTCTCTGGTCCCCAGGGAGGATCACAGATAGCTCCCAGATGTGTGCTAAATTACAAGTCTGACCCTCAGGCAGCAGCTTTTAGTGTATGCAAACAATCCTCTTTTAGGGAAAGACTAGGAAATGGCATTTTGCTTGTTGTCTCTGTGCTGAACCCCTGGAGCACAGCCACATTAATGAAAGATAGTCCAAAGAAAGGCAGGCAGGGACAAGGGGCCCCCAACCTAAAAGGAAAGCACCCTTGAAAGGATCTTATACCACCCTGGAAGGAGCCCTCCACCTTTTGCCATTTGATAGGTAGATGACAAAAACCTGGCTGTATAACAGAAACATGGAGGATTAATCAGATTAAAACAGCCTGCCAACAAACCCAGAACACCAACCCCTAGACTTAGAAACTCTGGTGGCAACCTGCTCAGGTCCCCCCTCTCTTCGGGAGTTTTGTACTTTGCTCTCCCTCAACAAACTTTGCTGCCCACCAGTCTTCATGTGATCTATCTCCTCAGCCTTCAAAGCGGTGTGACCCAGAACCATGGCCACCAAAGGAAAAGGAATCCTGCAACAACATGTCCTTGTGAGCCCACTAAGAACTGTTTTCTGTCGCCTGTGGGTTTCTGGATGTGAGTTCTGTTGGCTTTAATAGCTAGGTGTTTGGGGAGGTAAGGGGACAGTTTCTAGGTGGAAATCTTAAAAGTTGGAGCTTTAGATGTAAAGTCCAAACCCATCATTCCTCAGCATGAAGCTGGGAGTTGTGAATTCCCTCCTGATTGAGGAGTGAAGAGGTTTGGACATTGTTTCTAAATATAACCCCTAATTATGAAGTACTATGGTCATATATACTCCGGTTATACACATGTCGTGTATGTTATTCTATGGAATTAAAAAAAAAAATCTTTAATTGAGAGGTGCCTGCTTGGTTCCGTCGGTACAGCATGTGACTCTTGATCTTGGAGTCATGAGTTTGAGCTCCACGTAGGGTATGGAGATTACCTAACAAAATAAAACCTTTAAAAAACACAAAAACAAAGAACTGAATTTGAAATTCATATATCAAGGCATTACTGAAAAAAATAAATTAAAACCACAGACTGGAAAACTGAAGTGTGTGCTTGGAAGCAATACAAAAAAAAAAAAAATCAAAAGGATTTAGTGAAGTATTAAAATTGGTAGAAATTGAAATGATGGGTAAACTATCAAAATTATCACTCTTCCAAATAGAATGAGAGCCTGGACATTGACTTTTGAGGAAGTGGAGGAAGATTAATTTCCACTAGTGTCAAATGCAGGTATAAGTACCCTCAGAGTACTAAATGAGTGTTTTTGCAATATTAGGAATTTTAAGGACCTATGTTCTCTCATGAGAAAAGAGAACTATAAGGAAAAGCTTCTTTACTGGATATTTATTTTCCCCTAGAAGCTTACTGTGTTTGTTCCCTGGGTTACTTAAAAGGGGTTCCTGCACAGCAGGGACCTGATCCTTGTGTCAAATCCATCCTAATGCCTGGTTTTGTAAAAAAAGTTTTATTGGAACAAAGCCACACCCATTTTTGACAATTGTGGTTGCTTTCAGCCTGTATTGCAGGGTTGAGCGGTTGCGACAGAGACCGTATAGCCCACAAAGCCAACATTGATTCTCTGGCCCTTTACAGAAAGTTTGTCAATGTCTGTTGCACAGTAAACTTTTTAAAGTTAGTTCATATCACTATTTTTAAAATTGGATAGTTAGGTTTTGTCATCTCAATAAATTTAATTGCGTGCATGTTAGCATGGAAATGACAAAGGTAAGGACGGAAAAGAAATAAAGCCTTTATTGCTTTGGGACATGGCTGCTAATGACTAATTTCATGTTTACAATTACAAATCTCTGTGACAGCCCACCAGACATGGTCTGCATTGAAATAAGGATGCTGCAGTGAGATCAATCTGGAATTATTTTCCCTGAAATTTTAGTGTTTGGCCCTAGAAGTGAGTTCGATGAGACCAATGGCTAAGCCTGGACAAATTGTTTCTGTTTAATACCATGTCAGATGCTCACGTTCAGAGGTTTGGCCATTCTCCCTCTCTTTCTCTCTCTCTCCCTCTCTGTTTCACTCTGTCTCTGCCCTCTTCCTGTGTCTGGTTTTGCCAATCTCTTTGCTTCCTCTCTCTTCCTCCCCTTCCTCTATTTCTTGTCCTCTTCTTCTTGACTCCCTCATTCACAAAAGCCACACAAATTCAATAGCTGCAGCTTTGTTTCTACATTGTGACTTTCAATATTTTATTAGAAACCCAAATTGAAAGCTGCCTAATGATCCCAGGAGAAGACTGCCAATTTAACATAACCTCTAAACAACATTTGAGAGGCAATTTCAGAGGGCCACAGTGGAGCGGGCATTGCAAAATCCACCGGTGCAGGGGCAGTTTAAAGGGATATGCATTTCTTTGCTTTTAGCACAGCCATGGGGTCCTGCAGACATTTGCTCCCCATACTGCTGGCTTCTCACTTTCATTTTTATTAAAAAACTAACAAGGAGCATTAAGCAGCTCCCTGTTTAATTTCCCATAGAAAAGCAATAGTTTCGAGCAGCCCACTGGTGGAGGGATATTTAAATGCAAAATGCACAGCTGTGCCAAATGTATGCACCAGAGCAAAAAGGGTTTTTTAATATGACAGGTTAATACCATGGATTTTTATTTCATTTGCCACTGAAACAGCTAATCAGAGAGAATTGGACCAGTGGAAGCAGAGGTGAAACTGGGTAGTTGTTAAGAGACAAAAGATATTGCTTGTCAACCTTCTGTGGTTTTAATATTATGCTAGTGAGGTGCTGCAGAATTGACCAAACGTTACCCCACTGAGGAGATTTGCTCTGACCTACCCTCACTTGGCTGAGCCTCTAGAAGCTTCCTGCACAGAGACACTAAGTGAACCATGTTTTCACCCAGCCACCTGCTCAGGCCCTGCATCTGTCCTACCCAATGGGGGAAAAATTATATTAAAGCAAGCGCTAGAAAAGATCACACAGAGGAAATCTTTAAGGCTTCCTATCAGCCTGAACACTTGGCTTCCCTTTGGCTCTGGGTAAATAGACACATAGTAATGTGAATGATTGTAGAAAAGAGAGATTGCCCTAAGCACAGATTTCATGAAATCTCTGTATAAGCCAGGCGACCCTGTCAGATGACCAGCTTAGCCCAGCCCAGGTTGATAGGAGAACAATTCTTTAATTACATTTTTAACAGATGTCGCTCTTAAGCCGATCCTGCTTCCTTAGGCCAGGTTTCCATAATGACCTTTCCTTTTCTTTAGTTCATAACATACACATCCTAGTTAAAAAAAAAAAAAAAAAAAAAAACATGTAATGAATAATAATGCTTCCTGATAGGAAGCTTGGCAAGACCCCTGGATGGTACTTAAGATCTTAGGTAAATACGCAAATTATGATGTTCACACCCATTAGGTCTGTTTTTCCTCTTAAGAACAAGGTTTTGTCCAGACATAGGTCGAAAAGTAACTTTCAGAGTCAAAAGGAATGTTGGCAAATATGCCCTGAATTGTCTCTTTTAGAATTTTTCCTTTTACTCGAAATGAATCTGTGCTTGGCCCTGGGCCCCTTTCTCTAAGTTTTAGGATTGTAGTTTTAGGATTCAGTTTCTCAAGTCCAGACCCACAGCCACCTAGATCCCATTAGATACAACTATAAAGTTTTGAAAGATATGTTCTACTTTTCAAATAGTAGAACGTTCAAGTGATGAAGGTGTGAAAGAGGCCACAATCCACATATCTGAAGGGAGCAAGGTGTTAGTAGGTCCCAAGCGGTAGACAGATCACCACAGAGTAAAGGAAGAAAA
Source organism: Canis aureus (assembly GCF_053574225.1). Classification (NCBI taxonomy): domain Eukaryota; kingdom Metazoa; phylum Chordata; class Mammalia; order Carnivora; family Canidae; genus Canis; species Canis aureus. Next base: position 51,437,962 of record NC_135630.1, read on the forward strand.
CATTTTCCACTAATTTGTTAACTTATAGCTCAGGAAACAGTTCTCTTGCTTTCAAATTAAGTCATTTCTGCTCTGCTACCCTAGACAAGCATCATGAAGGAACCATCTGAGGAGTTGAGTGAAGTTTTCAACAATAAATTGAAAATGGCCATTTACAAATGACTGCTTTCATACGGGTCCTTCTTCTGTTAGCTAAGGCAAAAGAGGTTAGCTTTCTAAAATAGTAAGCAGAAAAAGAGAGAGAGGAAGGGGGAAAAGGAAAGGTAAAAGGAAAGTATATCTGTAGAAATTAACTGCTAAAGGATTGATCTAAGGAGAAAGGCTATTATATTTCTAGAGGAAGAAGCAAATAGATCACCTGTTTTATTAAGTAGACACCTAATATATGGATAACTCTGAAATGATGTTTCCATTTCTTCTGGTTAAATGGTGTCATGCATGTATAATGCAGCTTCTGAACCCTGAGCCCAGAATACAGGTGGGCGGCAATATTTGCTGCCATTTGGTAGGTGCTTATTGTATGTCAGGTATTTCATTAAGTGCTTTGTAAAAAATGAAATTCAGAATCTTGTTTAGTGTTTGAGATGACTCAGGTCAGCCTGAGAATAGCTGGAGAATGATATTTGATTTTACGCCTTATATCTAAAATCCGATTACTGTAAAGTTGCAGTTCTTCCTACTTACACTTTGTTCTCTCTTAGCCCTTGCTATTTTACCCCTTTGGTACCAACTCCTCTTCCATCCCCTCGTTCCTAACAACCCATAATCTGCATGCTAGTGCAGCAGCCCTTGGTCCAACTCCAAATTAGCACAATTGAGTTTTCTCCCCAGCTTTATTGGGGTATTACTCACAGATAAAATTGAAAATTTATTTTCAATTCTGAGTACAAAACTAAAAGTTTACAAATAAACATAGTCGCATGCCTTTTTCATCTTCTACTCCCCCTTTACTCTGTTTTTGTCAGTGAATGTAAATAGGCTCATTGTCCCAACTCACATGCCTGAAATATTCTTTTTTTTTTTTTCTGCTGGAGAGCTACACCAATGAACATTTCAAAAGATCAGCTTGTGTATTTAATTTAAATAGTAATCCTAGAAAATAAATCCCATCCTGATCCCCTGAGTGAAAAATGGCTCCAGCAGCAAGGAGGACTCTCTGGCCATTCTCAAAGTTCCTCTCCAGGTCTGGAATATACTTAGGCTGTGAGAATAGCTTTATCCCCTTGACCACAGCAAAAGAACTTTCACAATTAAGCCCTACAATTTATTTACTTATAATTATGCTTGTCTCTGTAGATTGCCTTTTCTTTAACTTTTCAATACCTGATTCTAAAGGCATCATGTGCTTTTATAGGTCAAAGTATCTTTAAAAGCTTTTTTTTTTTTTTTTAAAATGGCTTTAGTTGTTTTACTTAGAACATGCTCACCCAGAGAAAGTCAATAAGACAGGAATGACTGAACTAATAGAATTCCAGGTGATAACAGCAATCAAATTCTAATTTGGCAAAGTCAAAATGAAGAGTTTCCATCACCTTACAATCTGTGTTTTTGATATTTTATTTCTTCAGGTTTACCCCTTTCTACAAAATGCCTAAAGGAAGAAGATACCACCTAAAAAGTAAAAGGCAGCATTTATAAACATCTAAAGGGATTCATTCATTATTCAGAGAAAAAAATCATTTATCTGAAATTAGTTGGAAGTAACACCAATAATGAATGAGAAGGGAGGCATGTTGTATATATTTTGTCTTAACAGAGGAGACAAAAATGTAACCCTTGAAAGCTAAACAGAAGCAAAAGCTTTATTCCATTTTTTCTCCTTAATATACTTTATCCTTTTGATAAATTCACAAAATTATAATGTAAATTCCTCTTCAAAAGTGCAGTTTGGTTTTAGGTATACCCATGTTTCATTTTGGCCATCTGACCCTTTCTTCTCCTGTTCCTCTTTTTCTCCTTCCCCTTCCCCCTCTTTCTTTTCCTCTTTTTGTTTTCTTCCAAGGTTCAGGGTCTGTCTGTAGGGATGCACATATGTGTGATTATATAAGTTAAAGAGCATGCCTCTTCAGATGTCAGCCTTTGGGAATTTCAGGATTCGGGATCAGGTCAGAACCTGGAATTAGTTGGAAAAGACAAAAGAAACTGTGGCGGATAAGCAACATTTGAAAAGCCTGGACTATACAATGCTGCCAAGCTTCAAAGAACCTAGCTAAACTTGATGGACAGCTGTTGTTCAGTTCACTGTGCTAAAGAATCAAAGTGTGTAGATTCACTGGCAAAACTTATGAAAGGTCAGGCTTCTCAGGCCAGAGCTGTTGAGAAGCAAACAGAGCAGAGAACAAGACAACAGGGGCTGAGTAATACCATGGCTTCATTTCCTTCACATCAGAAAGTGTTCGCCTTGAGGCCTAGGAAAGCAGTTGAACTGGCCCTCTGAGACAGAGATCACCTATGATCACATCACCACCAGCATCAACCTCGTGGTGTTTGTTTTTATTTATGTTTTTATCGTGTTGTTCTTGCCTCCTCTCTTTTAGCAGTGTAAGGATTTTTTCCTGGATAACTTCATCATTTCTAATTTTAACGTTCTTTTTTTTTTTTTTTTATGAAAGTGCTTGTATATTTCTCATAAAAACATAGAAAACACCCATGAGAAAACGAAAAAGAAAACAAATACAAATTACTACCACGTGAAGACAGCCACTTTTAAAAAATATTAATTGTTGTTTTGACTTGCAATTCTTGGTATGTTCTGGTTATTTCTTCCCTCAAACATTGAGATCCTTAGGTATCAGTTGACTTCGTCTCAGGTGGAGACTTCATCTTACACACCTTTCAAAAAAAGGAGGGACATGTAAAGGGCAGGAATTTCTATAACCTATCTATACCTTCATCAACATTGCATAATATAGAAGTAACTAAAAAGAAGCTATAGATAGAACCAATGAAGGTTTGCAGGTTTATTTAGTAGCGAAGAGCAAGAGAACTAAAAGCAAGGAAGACATATTGATTCAGAAGGAATGTGGTTACCCATTCAACTGTCCATGTTGCCCGCAGCTGTGCTCAGCCTCATCACACAGAGGCTAATAGTCAATTGCACCTCAAAAGTGTAAGTCTGTACAGCTCCGGAGACATAAAATATCTCAATAGTATATGTGAGGAGGATGAGAATAGCATCTGTGCTTCAATACCTGCAGAGTATCTGTGCACCTGCTTCTGTCCTGGCAAACAAAACAACAGTAGTGAAGTAATGGTTGGTCCTAGGTTTGTGGGAGATTGGCAGGGAGGAGATCATAGGTGAGATGGTGTGACAGCTGCATTAGAGAAACATCTGCAAAATATTATAACCATATTCATAAAATGTGTTCATTTGAGGCTTCAAATAGTCATTTATATTTAGTGCATTCTGTCTTAAAGATGTCTAGTTCATTTTTTCCATTCGTAAGGTCTCTGACTTAAATGTCATCTCCTCAGAGAATTATTTTCTGAATTTTATATTTTTGGTAGGCCGCCACCACATACCTGGTTACCATCTTAATTTCTTCATAGCAATTATCATCTGAAATTATCTTTTTCGGTAAATTGTTTATCTCTCATTTTTCCCCAATAAAATTTATACCTAATGTAATTGAGATAGTTTTCTGTGTTCTTGATCATTGTATTACTAGATATAGAACTTAAAATACTGCTTACAACACAGTAGGTGTTTGATAAATACTTAGAAAACTTAAGTAAAACTAAAACAACAACAAAAACAAACAAACAAAAAAACTAGGTGCATGTAAGACCATAGCTTCACTGATTGTTTTATCTTCTTTTTCTCTATTCTGAAAGGCATGTGGTAAATTCCTCACTGTTATTGTGGATTTTTCTATACATTTTTTTTTCCTGTTTAAAAATTAAAGGTATTTTATTATATGCATATGAATTTTAAGAATTGGGGAGTGGAGAAGAGTGTCAGAGGCTAAGCAGGCAAGTATTCAGAAAACATTTGACGTGAAACCAGTTTACCATTTTCAAGTTCTCTTTCATGTTTGTGTCACCTTTCCCACCTCCTCCTTCTTACACTATATGCAGAGTCAGGGCTAGATATTACTCAAAGAACACTTGTTCCAGACTTTCATAGCACTCAATATAGCTGGGAGATCAAAACAAAGACTTCATACACTTTTCAGCTTATCAATGTAGAGTAAAACATGAAACAAACAAACAAAAAAAAGGAATGAAAAAGTTGTATCTTTTCTTTCTTTTTTTTTTTTTTCACACAAAAAATAATAATGTGGCTAGGAAGCCATCGTTGAAACCTGCATTCTGCATCTTTCAAATGAGCGTTGTACTCTGAGGAGGAAAGCAATGTGTTTTATTTTAACTAACACATGACATAAAATTTCCAGTTGAGTCATGGAAAGAGTGAAAAAGAGGAGAAAAATGAGCCAGACAGTGAGACAGTGCTGAATGCACAGATAATAAGGAAATGGTTTCCTTGGCAACAACAGCACTTTGGAAGGTTTCAGACAAGAGTACAACTGGGTACAAAGTATCTGATTAAAATTTATTGCAGGAGAAGAAAATTGTTCAAATTGAACAGTACCAGAATATGCACTGTAAATCTGAATGTGATTGCTGAAAGAAATATATATACATATATATAATTTTTTCTAATTGATTTTATTTTCTCCATTTTGGTATAAAGTAGCATTTAGGAGGCCAAATTAATCTAGCAAAGAAAGTTTTTTAAAATAGCCCAAAGATACTGATGCTTGATTTATGACTTAAGAATCAAAATCCACTGATAAAAGCAACAAAGTATGTATCTTTGAAAAAAATTCAGAAACCTGTTATGAGGCACCTACTATCTCCTTTAGCTCCATTTCTTCAGAGAAGGATAATATTCAGTGTTCATTTTCAACCATCAAGAATAAGAAATATTGGGGGATCCCTGGGTGGCTCAGTGGTTTAGCACCTGTCTTCAGCCCAGAGCATGATCGTGGAGACCCGGGATCGAGTCCCACATCAGACTCCCTGATTGGAGCCTGATTCTCCCTCTGCTTGTGTCTCTGCTTCTCATTCTCTCTCTCTCTCTCTCTCTCTCTCTCTGTCTCTCATGAATAAATAAATAAAATCTTAAAAAAAAGAATAAGAAAATTTTCTGTATATTTAAAAATAATTCATGCTTAGCATTTAATTTTCAAAGCTAAAATGGACTACAGATGGTCAAGATAAAAATCTATTGTATAAACTTGGAATAAACAGAGTCAACTGGTCAATCTGACAGGCATATTCTGGTACATACAATAATGACAACTTAGGCCCTGTCCTGCATATTGCGTGCTATAAGGACATAAAGAGTAAAAGGTTATTGGATTTCTAAAATATTGCCAATTCTGAGAGGATATTTTCAAATGTCTTAAGCCAAAATGAATCATCATAACATTTTAAAAACCCCATTTTATTGCAGAAAATAATGTTCATTATTATAAAATAATTTTGTAAAAGTAATTCTGAGTTCTAAATCTTATTTTGATTGGTGTCTATTATGTAAGGAAACTGCACCATTCAGTTTTCATTACTTAGCCTTACACACTGGAGATAATCATAGGAAGTGGTGAGTGAGCTTTAGCTCATTTTTATCTGTGATTACCACTTAAGTTTTCTGAGAACTCAGCATGTCTAAGAAGTTAACTCCTAAGGAAGCAAGAGAAATAATATTTCTATGAGGCAATTGAAAGTAAGGGAGCTATATTAGCTTTTTAATGTACAAGGTACACTTGGAGACTTCTGCTGAAAAGATGTAGAAAAGCAGAAAGCATTTCTATTTATTAATTTTGTCCTTAGTTACAGCTAACATTAAGAAATTCAAGTGAAAGAAATATATGTCCATACTTAATTTTTAATTTTAGCTCTCTAGGAAAAATATGCCAGGTCAAAATTTTAGCAAAGGGCCTGGGTTTAACTAATGTAAATGATTCATTCATCCTTAATAATGATGGGCAATTTCTAATGAGTAGAAAGTGAGAAATAAAATTAAAATGTCTACAGAACAGTATATGGAGACCCACATTTTCTTTCATTTACTTCTATTTCTGGTAAATTGTATTTAAAATATCATTGGTAAAAGGACAATGGAATTTCTAATTCCACCTCTTTTATAATTATGTTAGCAAATGTCCTTGCCTTTGGTTCTGAACTTTTATCATTAATTTTTTAGTTTATTTAAATTCTCATGTTAAAAGACTATTATTTTGAGAGTGAAAAACCCCGTGCTTGGGTAGAATACAAACTTTTTTTTTCTATTTTATGAAATTAGCACAGTGCACAGATCATTATTACCCACGTTAATTGACTTGCCATTGAAAATCTGATGATTTTTATAGAGATAATTCCTAATGTGCACATTTCTAATAATTTGCAGCATGATGTCAAATTCATTTTTATTAGAATTTTATTTTTTAAAAGAACTTTATAGAGAGCCTGGGATAGCCTTAATACTTGAATGGATACTTAGAATGTGAAAAAGAAGATGAGAGCAAGGATTTTGCTCTAGAAGAAATTACATACCCCCTAGAGGGAAAAAGATATGACTGTCAAATTACTTTCACGTCTTTGGGCTCAGATGCAAGTTAATAGCATACCTAGTCATTAAGGTCTATCTAAAATGCCACTAATTCTATACCTGCACTGATTCACCAACTACACCCTTGCACTATGTTTTTTCTCCCTCATAGGAATATAATTCTTAAAGTGAATATTATCACCTCTAAGATGTGTATTGTTTTCACGGTTATTATCATGTAAGATCAGTAAAGGATTCCCATCACGGAGATACACGAAAGTATGTGTAGGCAGGAGTGAAGCCAGAAGGGTCATTAAAAGGCAGTAAAGGAGCTAAAGCCTCTGGCAAAGCAGATGGGAGAGACCTACACGAATTGGTGATTGTAGGATGATTAATTAATGGTGATCAGAAAGATGGGTAAGTGGGAGAAGTAAAGTCATAGTGGTAAGCTGATGAATCTGTGAAGATGGTGACTGTGATCTCACAAAGGAAGTGATAGATTTAAAAAATGATGGAAAACTTAGAAAGCTGACTGGCCTTGATGAAAGAGTGAATGTAAAGGGAAAAGGCAAATCTAGAGCCAGAGTACAATCAGGAAACAAGAAGGCACTTATTAAAAGTAGGAGATGTTTGGGTTCAAGTTTTAATCATCTACTAAGTTTTAGTAGTAATTTTAGTAATTTTCTTACTTTCCTGAGCCTTATTACTTCAATTGTAAAAGATAAAAATAATATTTTATTTGGTAGTTATCAAGACTAAGGAAGATAATATGATATAAATTCCTTAATCTGGTGTCTGGCAGGTAACAAGAATTCAACAATTATTAATGCAAACCTTATTAATCTGTTGTTACATTAATAATAATAACTTAATATGAACTTATAATTCAATAACATTGCTAATATTATTCTTCTAATTTAATTTAAGATTTTATTTTTAAGTAATCTCTACACAAAATGTGGGTCTCAAACACACAACCGCAAGATCAAAAAAAGTTGCATTCTCTATCAGCTGAGCCAGCCAGGTGACCCATCTTCTGATTGGACCTAGCTGACTCCCTCACCCCTTAGATGACAAGGGACATCTAAATGAAAACTCGTTGAAGTGGGGAAAAAAAGAAAACTGGTTGAGGGAAAGAAAATGTTCTAGATTTTTTTTTTTTTAATAATTATTGAGGATCTTGGAAACTAGGCCAAGGAGTTAGAAACAACTAATAAAAAGGGACCTTTCCATAAAAGGGAACTTTCCATAAATCTTTTTGATTTGAGCTGAAAGTGGTGCCTTATCTATTCCTGTGATGTCCTAGGAAGCACAAAGTAATAAATAAATAAATAAATAAATAAATAAATAAATAAATAAATAAATTTTGTAAGCCAGACCAGTCTCTGCCTTTAGTTTGCTACTGCAAATCTGAGTGGTTTTTGCTGATACTAGTAACTGGCAATGTTATATAATTTTGAAAGAGGATGTATGATCCTGAAAACCAAGGGAATTTCAGAATATTTGAGTCAGTAAAACATAAGAGACAAAAATGATAAGAAACACCCACTAGATTAAAAGCTCCACAGGGGCAGAAACTATATCTTGTTCTATTTATAGCTAAATACCCAATGAGTGTTGCACTTAACAAGGAGACTTTGAGTGAATGAAATATTATGGGTTAATACTAATTTGACTACCATTTATTTGCACTCACTCATGACTGCCCTCTTTGTAAGTCACCAAGAGGTGTTTCTACATCTGTTCGAGTCCAATATGTATTTTGTCTTTCCATATATGTGTTAGTAATTGAGTCCAATGTTTGGTAAGATTCTAGTGTTTTTCATAATGCACATGAGACAGACTGTGATTGATCAAAAAGATTAATTTTTAGATTTTATTCACTAGCTGGAACATGTTCTTTGGCTTTGAAAAGTAACATTAAAATTTTTTAAATAAAAATTTAATATTTCTAGGGACCTTAAATTGTATTACAGGCATGCTAATATTATGGGTACCAAGATATATTTTGAAATCTGAACCTTCTAACTAGAGGAATTTTACCTTGATCTAAACTATACTTTTTTCTAAACTCTTATTTTTTTGTAATTAATTTTAAAATATCTTTGGAAGATAGAAGGTATTTTTAACCTACATTAAATTCAGAGGTACTTTCTATTAGTTTTCCAGATAAATAAAACTGTCTGTCTGAAATTCAGTTCTAATGAAACACTCTACTCAAGGGCTTTGTGAAAGTAACTCTATTTATAGCATGTCCTTCTGGAAATGGAAGGTAACCCCTGAATGGCACAAAGCTTCAAAATATTGTTAAATGTTTCTTTGTCATTGTTAAATAAATATTGGTAGGCATCAGAATTTTTGAAGAAACCTTCAGAATTAGTATACTAAGGATCAGGAATTCGATCCTAACTACACATTGGATTTAAGGATGTCTCAAAGCTAATAAAGGTAAAATAAGTTATTTTCCTTTTATATATATGAGTTTTCTAAAACCAGCATATAAAAGTGGATTTGGGGATCCCTGGGTGGCGCAGCGGTTTAGCGCCTGCCTTTGGCCCAGGGCGTGATCCTGGAGACCCGGGATTGAATCCCACATCGGGCTCCCGGTGCATGGAGCCTGCTTCTCCCTCTGCCTGTGTCTCTGCCTATCTCTCTCTCTCTCTCTCTCTCTCTCTCTCTCTCTATCATAAATTAAAAAAAAAAAAAATAAAAAAAAAATAAAAGTGGATTTGGGGCAGCCCCCAGTGGCCCAGCGGTTTAGTGCTACCTTCAGCCCAAGGTGTGATCCTAGAGACCCAGGATCAAGTCCCACGTTGGGCTCCCTGCATGGAGCCTGCTTCTCCCTCTGCCTGTGTGTCTACCTCTCTCTCTCTCTGTGTCTGTCATAATAAATAAATAAAATCTTTTTAAAAAAGTGGATTTGTATTAATTTTTGAAAACAACAGAAATGTATGTTTTGGCTTCTCAGTAGGTTCCACAATTTCTTCTGTGACTAAGTTGATGTTGAAAATAAACCACATGTTTTAAATGCATCAATCTATAAATCTCACTTTCTAAAACAACAGTAGACCTTCCTATCTAGAACCTTTGATATTAGCTTAATGACCCTTCATTTTCCATAAGTTCACATTTAGGATCATTCTCTCCATAAAAGTCAAAATAGACATGACATGAAACACATTTTATATTTTGGATATTTGCCAATTGTTAGCATTTTCATTTTATTTTGTTTTGTTTGTTTTTTTAAATTTTCCTCAGTAACTCCCTCTTTCAATTATGGGAACACACAGTGACAACTGAATGTGGATAGCACAATTCTTTTCTTAAGTGTTTTAGCATTCTTACTCATTGTTTTGTTTTACATTATTTTATTGATAAATATACTAAGCTTAAGAAACAACTTATCTTTGCAGTCTCATCAATTTAAAAGCTACATTTGATTTAATTAATAGGAGGAGTTTATGGGAAAAGCTTTTATCGATGGGCATTGGTTTAAGATATCTTGGCCTTTTGAGAACGATGCACTATAATAATTGGTCTAAGATCATGTTAGAGAGAGCAGGTCACTTTATATTCTCTCCCAACTAATAGAGGAGTCAGGTGAGGTTGCTTCCTGACACGGCTACTATTTCATTATTTTGGCTGATATTACCGACCTGAAGAAGCTATTTCCAGTATTACTTGGACCCAGCAGATATAGTCACTGACAATCAATGTGTAAATATAGAAAACAAGCCAATTTCTTCGTATCTGGACCTCTATTTGCCATTAATTTTCCTCTCTTGATTACACAATAAATCACATCTATCAATTCCATTGTATTATGATCTAAAAAAAAGGTAATTGTGGTGTAGTCATCAGGGTAATTATTGTTCTGGGTGTAGGGAAGCTATAGTCTACCTCAGGTTTTGAAACAGTGAGACTTGGGCTGAATAATTTTATGCAGTGATTTCTCAACTTGCACTGCACACTATCATCACTGGAGCATCACAACAAAACAAATCAGAATGCCTACAACTGATTCCCACTGCCAGAGTTTTATACTTCTGTGATTTGTTTTTCGAGAATAAAATGTTCCAAGTATGTAATTTTGGTACATTTGTTTTTGTTTTTCTGCAAATAGGCAATAACACATTTAATCTAAAATTTAAAAGTCAAGAATAAATATTTAACTTAATCCATATAATTTTTAATAATAAAATACTATAGATAGGTACTTTCCTTAAAAGCATTTTCATCCTCATTTTCTTCTTTAATGAAGTCTGTATAATCTAAAAAATGAATGGAATCAAATCTAATCCTAAATGTGATTTGTTTAGAGAATATAGACTCCTGATTCCTTTACCTTTTCAGTTAAAAAATATACCTCTTGGTGAAGATATAAATATATTTTCAAATCATTACCCAAAAGTAAAAAAAAAAAAAAAAAGTTTCATTAGTTAGTTATTACATAGTATATACCTCCTTACTATTATTTCATTGATTTTCTAAGACTTTTAATATACAAATTGCAATCAGGAGGAATTATCAGTCTACAACTTCTTCTGCTTGCAATATAATAGAGAAGATGTACACTAATAATCTTACAGATATTATTACTGTGTTTAGCAGGTGAAGAGAAGAAAGTCTTGGGCTCCACATATCTTAAAAACTAACAATAGAAGATATAGCTGTTGTCACTCCAGAAAAATGAAAGAAAATCTTTGATTAATCAGGTAATTAAATTACATAAACAAGGGATAAAATGTAGAAATTTTTAGTCTCCGAGAACAGAAAAGAGCAGAGGTAAACTGACGTATAAATTACACACAGCTAGGGACACCTGAGTGCATCAGTTGGTTAAGTGTCCAACTCTTGATTTCAGCTCAAGTTGTGATGTCAGGTTTGTGAGATTCAGCCCTGTGTCAGGCTCAGCACTGGGCAGGGAGCTTGCTTAAGATTCTCTCTATGACCCTCTCCTCCTCTCTCTCTTAAAAATAAATAAAATTAAAAAATAAAAAATAAATTACACATATCTAATTTAACCTCTCATGCCTCTGTATCTTTGGCATGTGAAGCTATATATGTCATCCTGATCTTGTTATTTCTGGCTGTCTTTTTCCCTTCTTATATCTAGCTATGAGCATTTGCATAGGGTATGCATATCAATCTGCCTTTTGGTGTTTCCAAATTCTCTGTTGAATTTTCACAAATCATTAAAATTGATCAAAAAAGTCAAGTTGAGTATCATAGTTTTACAGTTTATACCAAGGAAATTAATTTAAATTTGAAAATCAAATATATATGATTGAATTAATGGGGAATCAGAAACTATTCAAATTTCATCTCCAATGTAGAAAGAGCTGAACATAGACACATCCTATCTTCACCCTCTGGAGATGAAATTTAACACCCTCTGGAGATGAAAATGTCTTTGCCTCTTTGCTATTTGTCTATATCTTTTTGTCCTTTGCTTGTCTCCTAGCTTCATCGTATCAATTCTATCAAGCTATTTTTTAAACTTCTTTTTCACACAATCATAAATTTTTGAGACTAAGAAAGACCTCCAGAGTCTCAGTCTTATCTCTCATTCTCTCCACAAAAGGATTTTCTTCTCACGATCATAGGTGGCAAAAAATGCTCAGTGTTTCAGTGAAATGTCCCACATATATCAGTACCAGAAACTGCGTCACTCCTTATTTCCATAATCTTTAACAGAAAAAATGTCATAGTTTTATATCTTCTTGAGAATCTACCTTTTAATACAAATTTATTTTGTGCCATGTGAACTCACAGATTTATTCCTTGATTTACTTTGATTCCATTATTTTATTATTTTTATTTCATCTTTTTGTATATATATTTGCTTTCTACTTATTCTAATCAGTTTGCCTTTAGATTTTCCTTCTTACAGTGCCTGCCAACATGAATATAGAAGGTTTTTTATCTATTGCTATTTGAGAAACTAGAAATTATATATTGTCTCAGAATATTAAAGGACTTAAGCCTAAATTACCTATATCTTTATTATTTATCTATTCTAAAATTCTATGTTTTATACTTGGTTCTATTATCTTCACTTTTTTTAACTGTTCAATTCAATTAGCACTTATTAATTCCCTGCTAATTGATGACATTATACTATGGGTTGAAAGCATAGAACAATTAACCCTCAGGAACTTTACAATCATGGCCCCGATTGTCAATATGCCACAAACATCCATCAATTTAATTCGATTTAAAATTGGCTTTTGCTAGTTACTTGAATACACCAACAGTTAATGGTTCCCTTGGTGAAGTAAATGTGAATAGTTATTATCCTGTAAGTATTACTTCTGAGGTTAGAGAAAATGTGAGCTCTTATCATAGATACCCTCACCACCCCTGCCCACAACCTTCTGAAGACCTGACCCTACACATATTTGAAAGATATTTTACTTTCTAGTAGATAAGAACTTAAATTTAATTACAGTAAGTCCAAAATTATAGCTTTTGGGAAAGAGTCACATACCAAATCCAGGTTTATAGATAACCATAAAATTGAAAAAGTTGGTACTTAGACCAAAGTTAGAACTGACTTTTAATGCCAAGTTATTGAGCAGCCCATTTAGATTAAGGGGAAAGCAAAACATTTCACTCATGGATTTCTATTTCCTTTTGAAGCTTAGAGGGTTTTTTTTTGGGGGGGGGGGTCTGCTTCTTCTTTGAAAGCTGTTATAACTTCATTATAAAATGTGTTACATGTATAGTTGGCCAAGATAACAAAAATACTTAAATGCAATTCAGAGTCATTTTTCAAATGCACCATCCCTAATCTAATATTCTACAGATTACACATGACATAAGTAAAATGTGGTCAGCCAAAATTTCTAGTGTTTTCCATCATATGAAATGTGTACATCACAATAAAGCCTATTTTGTTCTTATTGATGTTATTAAAATTTTATTTTGAATATACTTTATTTCTGAGGTGTGAATCCTTTCCGTTTCCAATGGATATTAATATTCTATTGGAAACAAGTAAGCAAAACTTAAGACACACTTAATAGTGAACAAAATTCTGTAGGATAAATCATTATCCAGAAGAGAAAGTAAGGGGGGATGTTGAATTTTCAATCAAGTAGATCATTTTAAAATTTTTTATCTGCTGGACCTAGCCTTTCTGAAAATTATAACTTCTTTCATTCTTCTTTTGTACGTCTTTCTATTGCCACTTTCTTATGTCTCCATCTCAATCTTCATCATAGCCAACACTAATTGTGCCACTTGTCATGTGTTGGGCACCGTTCTCACTGCTTTCATGTATGATTGATTTACCATTCATATCTACACAAGATTCTATTACTACTCTCCTTTGCACACATTAGAAAAGTAAAGAATATAGAGATTTACAATTTTTCTCCCCACATCCCTATTTCCTGAAAACCCTCAGGCATTTTTGAATAGATGAACCTTGCTCAGGCTTTTCTTGAACAAAACAATTAATTTAGGATTTGAAATGCAAAGTTGTTAATAGGATATGAACACAACTTAGGCATTCCTCCCTCTTTACTATTCATGTATGAATCTGGTCCTCATCTGAATAAGTTCAAGCACTCAGTGTTTCAGCTCACTCAGAAAATGATCAGAGCAGGTCCTCTCTGGCATAAAAATTAATTCATGCTAATCATATATATATATAAATATCTCTGCTACATCAAAGTATCAATGTATTAATTTGCAATGAGAAATTTAATTTCCTGAGATAGTGATATTTTCAGTGACTAGAGTAAAGATGAGGGCTAGTCTCATCCTTGAATAGCAAGGGAGGAAGGATGTATAAGTTATATTCATATCTTATCAACACCAACACCATATTCAGTCTCCTCCGGAGACTCATCCTAGGCACCCAGCTGCCTGCCCTTTTATTAAAGAATTTGCAATTTATAATCTCTTCTGGCCCCAACCTGTTTCCATACCTATTCTCATATTCCTTAAAATATCTCTATGCCATCATTCCAATTAGCTAATATCCTCAAAATAACTTTTTATTTTGTCTCTTTTCATCCTTGTATCTTTTTTCGCATCATGGTAAGATTTCCTTTCTCTTTTCCTGTATCTGGTGTAACATCTTTTTCTTTATACTCCTAATGTTATCACTCTGGTAAGAAATGTCATTATATCCTGCCTAGAAAGTTATAATGGTCCCTGAATTGGAATAACCAATAAATTGTCTCCATTGCCTGAAGATTTATGTTCTTAGGGTATACTTGAATATTATTTTTTATCTTTACAGACTCCCCCATTGCCTACTGAAGTAATATATATATATATATTATATATATATATTATATATATATATATTTAGCATGAATCCTATATGAATATATATTAGCATGAATGCTATATAGATATATATTATATTATAAATATATAAATATATATATATATAAACCCAGAGTTGAACATTCAAGAACATTCAATACCTTACTAATCTCCTTCATATTACTACTCATGGCTTTCTTATTTAATGCTACACATTTTATATTTACTCATCCTGTTCTTTTTCCTAGAATAATATCCCTTCCTATCCCTTGTGTACTAAATTTTTTATCAGTCTACAAGACCATTTAAATGTCACCTCCTCCATAAGGTCTTCTGGAGCTTCAGAAGGATATCATTTATCTCTCCTTTGACTTTTCAGAGGACTACATTTTTACTTTTCTCAGACATTATTATTTTTTCTTACATTAGAGAGACTTTACAATCATTTATTTTTCTAATAGTCCACTAGACCACAACTTCCAAGATCAAGGATTAAGTCTTATTCATTTTTGTTTCCCCATATTATCTACTTACTAAGTAAGTATTTAATAAGAGCTTGTCCCATTTTAAATTAAATAGATCAAAAAGAAGCACTTGGAGCCCCTACTTTTTGTTTTATTTCATCTTGAAGCTTTACTTCTCTGACATTTCCCAAAAACTGTTTATACTTTCTGTGTCAGCAGAATTTCCCATTAAGTGAACAGTTTCAACCTACATATGAAAAGTTGTAAGCAGCAGTTCCTGGCCAGACAGTATTTCATTATCTTCAGTAATATCTGAGTCTAAGAAGATCATCTTTATTATATAGATGCTATAAAGAAATGTAGTTTAAATGGAAAATTCATCATTTATGTATTTTATACAGTTGAAGAGTATTATCAGTAGTGGTTCTTCAAAGTTTTCCCCTAAAATACTCAATGTCTTTCAGTGTTGAAATAATTTTAAAATTAAATTTAAGGGCAGCCCCGGTGGCCCAGTGGTTTAGCAGTGCCTTCATCCCAGGGCATGATCCTGGAGGCCCGGGATCAAGTCCCACGTCAGGCTCCCTGCATGGAGCCTGCTTCTCCCTCTGCCTGTGTCTCTGCCTCTCTCTTTTTCTCTGTGTCTCTCATGAATAAATAAATAAAACCTTTTAAAAGAATAAATTAATTTAATTTAATTCACTTACCCTTTCACTCAGACACCATGGGCTCTTTGGAATGGTTTTAGTTTGTTGGTTGGTTTGTTGGTTGGTTTTGGGGTTTTTTTGATGGGTTTAATGTAGTAAGATGTCCTTTGTAGTTTTCCAAGTCAATATTTGGCAAGATAAACTGCTGAGCAGATAGCATCTGTGAGGAACTGAGATGTGCAAGCTCTTCACTAAGTGCTTATGGTTTATGCTCAGATATAGTGCAATTTCACCAATGAACTCAGAAAAGCAGAGTAGATATTTGGCATATTCCTTTCCAATCTGTTTCAGTGTATTTTATTCATGGTATGGACAATCTTTGAATTTTTTTTTTTCTAAAGAGATGAAATCTCACTGTACACAAACAGAGAGAATTATAACATGTCAGCTAATTAAAAAAAGATGTCAAGCTAATAAGTGCACCCTTTATTACAAGCACATATGGAAAAAATCTTCTTGAAAATGTAATTTATTTCCATTCTCCTAAACCAATGAAACATTTCCTCCATAGAAGAATCTTGATTATATGTGTTGAAAACTCCTTAGGACTCCTATATGATATACTTTATTCAGCTAAGTATAGTTTCTCTCTGTATCTACTAAAATAAAACTTGGGACTTATATTATACTTTCTTTTCTTCATTTTTTGAAAAGATAGTTAGACAATATACCCATGTTCAATTTTGACTACTTTTTTAGTTTTCTTTTGATGTAATCAGACAGAATTCATAGTTCCTCTATCTCTCTCATTCTCTCTCTTTAGGTTTTAACTCCTCAAAACTAAAATTTTAAAGTACTGCTGAAAGTCAAGATAAGTTAGGAAATGGCAATAAGTCTTATAGCATCTGGTCATTTGCCCTTTTTTTCTTGCTTTACTTGTTCTATAAGGTGAGCAGTAATCACTTGCAGGAATTAAATTTGAACCAATTTATCTATCTATATTATATACATTATGCTATATACTATATATACTATAATTATATACATAAAACACAGTTATAAATATATATTGTTATGACATATATGTTACTATAGTCCAGTGAAAAAGCATGACCAGAAACAAGAAACTCTCCAGTTTTCTCTTTGGCATAACTAGCTGTGTGAGTCAACACACATCATTTCCTCCACAGTCAAATATGTAGCAAAATTTATTTTTTCTAAGTTTTTATGAGGTTCAACTGAAATATGAATCCAAAAATATTTTTTAAATAAGCTTATCTGCTGTGTAAATTCAGGTGGTGGCAATGGGTTGAATTATAAAATAGAAGAGAAAAAAAAAAAAGTTAAGTCGTTGAGAGGGAGTAGAAAAAACATTGAAGAACACCTCCAGTAAATACAGTAAATAATTATCTTCTCGATTAAAAGTAACATGATATCTCTAAATAAATCTTTCCTATACCTAGTCTGTTTTGGAGGTCAGTCAATGAAGACTGATTATAGCATGTAAATACCGAAGATGATACTGACTGATGATGGATGAGACATATAGTTAAAGCTCACGTAAAAGATAGAATATCTAACAGGATGATGGAGAGAAAGTAAATATTGGGAATATTCAGGAGGTCCTTCTAGTTTGGAAAGCACTTCCTAAAATTTTTGAAGTTTAATCTTCCTTTAAACTCAGGATCTTATAGAACCTAGAAAAAATATTATTAAAAGATGTAAAGGCACTGTAGGAAATAAAGAGTTTATAAAAATTGAATATATTGAATGGTAAATTCCAAAGAAATATAGCTATATTATACTGTGAATCTCAAATTAATCCTTCCAATCTTTTGAGAATATTTGTAAAGCAAAGGGTGACTTCTTTTCATTCTGTTGTCTCCCCCCAAGTATGAATCGATTACTTGTGATAATATTTGTCATCAATATTCCCATCAATATCTTTAGTTTCCAACTAATCAGTTACTATTTTAAGTACAGGTCTTTCTGCATCATCTCAGCATAGATTGAAACATATCTCTGCTACTACTCAGTAGCTTGTTTTGTTTTTTAGTTGTCATTAGACTAATTCTTTGCTACCCTTCCCCCTTTAAATAAAAGAATTCCATGAGATGGAAGCAAGTAACGCTTTCAAATATGAACATACTAGACAAACTTCCTTGCTCGTGAATTGTACCAAGGGAAGCCTGCTACAAATTTCCCAGGATTAGGCAGGTAGGCAAATACTTTTTGGAATGAAAGCTGTGTACAACACTGTCCTCCATTACTGTTCTCTCTTTTCCCATGATTATTCTCCACCAGCAACTACTGTAGGCTATAGAACGAGGACCCAAATTAAATAATCTGCAAGATGACATTGTTTTTCCATGACCTATTGTGTCATTCACACTAGTTACTGGTAGTGAATAGAGTGATGACGTGGAGACTTAATTTGTGTATAAATGAAGGATGCATAAAATCACTAGGCAGTGACAGTGATGAAACCAGAGATGTTGAGGAAATCACTGGCATTTTTGGAAATGGGATTTGGGCATATATGTAAAAGCAAAAGGAAATAGGGGGGGAAAAGCTCAAAACAGAATATCATGATGGAGAAATTCAAGCAAGTATAAATTTTAGCCATGTTTCTTTAGAAATTTGTTGGAGTGGTTTTATAAGGTAAACGCATCTTAGTTGTTATTTTCTTACCACTGCAGAGAAAATTCCAAGACTGTCCTCTAAACATGTTTCTTAAGCAAAATAAACTTAGTTTTGCTTTCTTTTAACATGCTTTTTGAGTTTTATGTTCAAATATCACATCCAGGTAGTATTTGTAATTTGAATTTAAAAGTTACCATGTGGTTGATGGAGCTGAGATGAAACCATCAAAGGCAGGATATTTCTATTGAGATCTACCTCCCTGCAATGTGTGGAGTGAGAGTATCAAAGAGAACAGTTGCAGTATAATAAATTTTGAAAAATGATACATATTTTACATAACATTCAAAAATCATCTTTAAAAACGGATTGCTGAGTTGTATTTGTTCTGTGGTGCTTTACATCTGATCCATTTGAAGGCAACGCTTCCTTTATATCCACACATTGCTAAAGACTATTTTTTGGCACTTTTCCAGATATTGCGCTCACCACGTTTCAGCATTAAATTTTGTTCTGAAAATATGGATTCACTAAATTGTAGAATGTTTAAGGAGACAGTTAAATTCTAACTACTGTATTGGGATATTTGGAGCAAAACTGTAGTTGTGTTTTTTTATGCTGTCTTTCCCTTTGGCATCTCAGGAAAATCCATGTCTCTGATGCAGTCCACATACCACAAGAAAGAACAGTATGCTTTCTCAGTAATTTGTCACTTTCTGTATGATGGAAAGCCTCATTTTCTAAAAGAAATATCAGAAAAGTGAAGGAAAGCACTTTGTACATTATTTTATCATTTTACCAAGAACAAAAATAATGGTTTAATACTTCCCGTAATTCCACTTTTTCCTTTTGCATACAAAGTAAGTTGCACAAGTTCAAGATTAACAGATCCTAATTGAAATGCTAAAAGATAAATATACAGTGTAATTATCCAGTTTGAAGTTTAACATTTTTGAAGATATTTCAATGTGAAAAAAATCTGTTCAGAGACTTCTTAACACATGTCATATTATAGAAAGAAATGAGCACTGATTTTTCTAGATATTTTCAGTGCCTAACAAAATATGGTATTTTATCTTGACTTTGTAACCAAGCACCATATTTTTAAACAGATGCCATTTCTCTTCTGATTCCTGTATCCCATTATGAATTACCTCAGTTGGGAAGAGGAGGGGGGAAGCATTTCATCAAAAAATAAGTCTATGCACCTGAAATACACTATGTTCTGAAGATAATAAAAAAATGTACACATACGATCATTTATCTCTGCTGATTTGAAATATCATCGAACCTTTAGAGCCAAAATACTGAAGTCTTGAGAGATACCATGAAACCATTAGAGTGGTATATTCATACTTCTAAAGGTGATATTCTTCTACCCCAATAAAATCTTTCCATATATGCAAACAATAATGGCAACAATGTAAATTGAATTATCCACAAAATACTATGTTTTTATTATAGCATTGCTAAAAAGATGTTCTGGGCTATGATACTGTTAGAAAGTGCTTTCATATTGTATATACCCGGGCTTCTAATTAGGCTTGTCAATCACTGATTGATTACTACCATAAGATGAAAGACCAATTGCATCCCAGCAATTATATTATCTTAAGGGTACAAAATGCAATGTTCTGCTCTCAGCTGTCAGCAAGATTTCACTGAATGAAGGTCTGTTCTATCACCACAGGCTGTTCAAAGGCCCTTCTGAGAACCTAAACGGCACATTAAGCTCTAGAAATACTGCTACTCAAAAGAAAATATGCAGTGGATTGAAGTTGACTAAATTTTAATTGATGAATGAGAAATCATTGGCATTGTAGCTTCACATTCTGTAATTTTAGGAAAATATAATCCATACAAATATGCAAAATTTCTGTTTCCATACTTCATATGCTTCCCTTCTTTTTTTTTTATTTTTTTTAATTATTCATTTATGATAGTCACACAGAGAGAGAGAGAGAGAGGCAGAGAGAGAAGCAGGCTCCATGCAGGGAGCCCGACGTGGGATTCGATCCCGGGTCTCCAGGATCGTGCCCTGGGCCAAAGGCAGGCGCTAAACCGCTGCACCACCCAGGGATCCCCCATATGCTTCCCTTCTTATCCCTCCCCACTTCTCTCTACCTGTTGACTCTCTCCACGTGTAAACACTTCCACGTCTGTGAGGAGACACATGTGTTTCATATATTGAACTTTGCCTTTTGGCTTTTTAGAATTTTAAAATAGTCAGTGGATATATATATTTCTAAATATATTCTAGCAGCATAAATATTCTTTTCTCTCCGTTTCCTAAGGTTGAAATATTGTCAAGTCAATAATTATTTAATAATGAGTCAAGATTAATTATTAAATATTGTTTTTCATCCTAAAATGTACTCTTTTGGGGATAATAAACTTTCCAGTAACATTGTTTTAGGTGTATCTTTCAAATTCCAAAGTCAAGAGTTTAGGAGAAATATGTGGTTTAAGAACCCTACAGCCATGATAGCTGCTATAGTTTCAAATATTTGGAGGAAAAAAACAAATAACTGATTTAAAATGTGGAAGAGAGGCTTTAAGTTAGAGACTTATTTTGAATTTGACTTTTTGGTTTTCCGCTTTTCCAATAAAGAATACTGGATGACCTCCTAGTGCTATTGCTATGAAGCAAACCACCACAAACTGGGAGTAGAAAACAACACCATTTTCTTACACTTAAGGATTCTTTAGGCCAGGAAATAGGACAGAGCACACTGCTTCACAGTGTCTGGGGCTCACCTGGGAAGATTTGAATAGCACGGGACTGGAATCATCTAGAACTTTCTTCTCATGCCTTCCTTGTACTGGGGATGGGATGACTTGAAGAATGGTTATAGCTGGATCTGTCTATGGGAACAGCTGTAAGAGGTTTTCTATGTGGCTTGATATTCTCACAATATAATGGCTGGGTCAAAAAAAAAATGTGATACGAGTGAGTATGAGGATGTGGAAAAGCTACACGAGTTTTCATAAACTAACCCCAGTCACACAGGATCACTTCTGCTGGGCTCTAAGAATTGAAAGCAAATGCAAACCTCATCCATACTCATGGCAAGGGGACACAGAATGACCTCTCCTGGAAGGAGGCTAAAATAATTTACCACTATTTTAAAAAGCCAGCAAAATTTCATCTGAACACAAATTATTGATCACATCTGCAAAATAAATCAAGCTCTCCCAAGGCTCTCAAAATGCCTAAACTCTTTATGGGATTAGGTTCAAATTCAAGAGCCAAGATCCTGTCTTTTAAATATGGTCCAGGTATGGATAATGCTCCTCAGTGTGATCTTCTAATATAGTCCTTGAGTTTAGTCTCTCTTGGTCTTAAATCTGGTGAACTAAAGAAATGTGTTATCTTGTTTCGCATACCCAAAGTACAAGAGTGAGGTAGGCATAGGCTAAGTACAAGTGGCACTCCTGCTAGGAGATGGATGAGGGGAGGGAGAAGGAGAGGGACTGGAAGTGCCCAGCAGTCAACGTCCCATCGCATGTCTAAGATCCAGCCAGTATGAGTTGCCAGTTTCTGGGTTAGAGTCCACTCCTATTCCCTGGCTCCTGGCTATGGAATTCTCCATGGCTGTGAGCTCCAGCCTCTGGGCCCTTGTTCTGACGTCTGTGTTCTGTCCTTTCTATAAAAAGCAGCCCACGTTTGCAGCTGTGTAGTTGTTTCAACCTGAATCCTACCTGGAAAAATAGGGAGTTCAAAGCCCTTTTTTCATTTTGTACTCTCTTTCCGTCCAAGCTGCTATAAAAATCTTTAAATTTTATGTGTTTTTGTGTGCCAATTTATCATTCACTTCATTAGACAAAGGCCACACCTCTCTTGCACCGGCTGTAATGAGGCTATGAGGAAAGCCAACAAACAAACATACAAACTCTAAGGGTCTCAGAACCGTTGGTATCCAACAAAACCTTTGAGAGACTTTATACACTGAAAGGGTTTTTGATGCACATCTTAAATCTTTCAGAAGTCTTACAAAATATGTTATGGTCATCCCTTGTTTACTTTTTAGCCTGAGACCATACTTTGCTGATGCATCCTAGATTTGCCTTGAGGCCTTTCACTACTTGAAAATATTCTGCTGGCAATAGTGGGTGTGGTAGCCATAACAACATGCCACTCAGATCTCTTGTTAGATGAAGCCCACTGACAGATAATCCCAGTGGGGCGCTTAGAATCTACCACGTAAGGAATGAGCCCATGTTTCCCATGGGCTGCTCTCGGCAACTAAGTGTGGCAAGGGTACTAAATTAAGCACCTTCCTATGAGAGGAAACACTCCCCTGATGGGGGACTTTGGCTTATCTGCCTAGAAGAAATTTCTTAGAACTGCACTGCAGCTGGCTAATCTGCCTATCCAACACACTCTCTCTCCTTCACAGGGGACAGACCTGCATCACAATCAAGTGGTTTTTTCCCCACCATCCCTGGCTTCCCCACTCTTTTCCCTCACAGTATGTACTTGAGGAAATCTCTTGCACACCTCATCCCTTCTTGCTGTCTGTTTCTAGAGTAACTGACTAACACACATGATACTAAGAATTTCACGGTGGAGAAGGCCAAATAGAAAACTCTGAAACCATCTCCCTAAAAATAATATTATATCCTGGAGTGACTAGAGTTTAGAACTAATGACCTACCAGATGCAAGGGTGATGGTTTTATTATATGTAACCTCCACTTAATTCACCAATATGACCTCTGCAAAAATGGGATGGATTCTGAATAATGACTATAGATTCCTGAAGGCTTAACCAAGTAGTAACCCAGATTATAGCTGCTGCGCCAGATGTGATATCATTGCAAGAACAAATTAGCAAGACTTCAGGTACGCTGCGTGTGACCACTCATTTGAAAACTGTATTAGAGTCAGATTTAAAAAGGCTATAAAAGAGTTTGCATTCATGTCAGTTAAACAACAACATTTATTTATGGTTTGCCTTAGGACTATTTTAATATTCTTATTTTCTACCATAATATAGTCTGAAGATGTCAGCTCTGCCTGGACAACTCAAAGAACATTACACATATCATTACATTGATTATATCACACGAGTGGACCAAATGAGTAAAGGGAGGCTGGAACCTAGAGGCCACGTAAAGACACATGAGCCACAGAGGCTGAGAGAGAAATGCCACAAAATTCAGAGACCTACCACTACAATTAAATTTTAGGAGACTTCAGAGACATGCCAGGATATTTCCTGCAAAATAAAAGATGCATTGCTGCGTCTTGTGTGCTCTCCCACAAAGAATCACAGCATTTGGTGATCAGCCCTTTTGGGTTCTAGAGACAACAAATGTTAGGCATAGGGATACTGCTTCACCCCATCTACAGAATAGCATGGAAGACTTTAACTTTTCATGGGGCCTGCAAGCATCTCTGTTACCTGTAGTGTGACTAACAACCTCAGTTTTCCTGGAGCAAATGGGTTTCCTGGGACATGAGACTTTCAGTGCTAAACCCAAGAAAGCTCTAGATAAACCAATGTGGTTGGTCACCCTGGTTGGGGCATAAAATCTGGCAGACACTGCAGTGTTGTAAGCATCAGCAGTGGTAAAAATGTAGGATAGAGCTCGCGGTAAGCTGCAGTGAAAGAATAAAAATGCAGACACCTGGAATTATGGAAAAAGGCCATGCCATTCCAGCAGAGAATTACACTCCATATGAGAGCGAGAGGAGTTTAGGATGGATAGCAGAAGAGGGAGAGGATGATGCTGATGGCTCCAAGATGAGTTACTGTGATGGGGGCTATCTCCATAACCCATTCTTCTAAGTTTACTCTCAGGAAAAGAGGTCCCAGGGAACCCAAGAGAAGCTGCTCTTGGCACATATGCAGAGAAGTGTACTGTGCAGCGTAAGCAGGGAACTGTGGTTGCTCAGAAAGTGCATAACCCAGATCGCCTGCCGCAGGGAGTCTAGTTGACAGATGACCGCCATCTCTCAGTACCACTATTTTCGTATCGCAGTCTTAATTCGCAGCAACTTTGGCCTGGCTAAAATTCCTTAGACCTGCACTCCGGTCTGAGGTTCTGTTTACGCAGTATTTTCTCCTGTTCTCTCCTTGTAAAGTGTCGTGCCTGCATCATGGTGTACCACCTCTCTCTCCCTCCCTTGGCTCCCTGCTCTTTCTAACTTACAGCTATTCCCACTCCCCACCGCACTATAAATCTATCACACTCTAATCTTGTTTTGACATCTGCTTCTTGGAGGACCTGAACTAATGCACTGGGAATGAGTTGTTGCATTTTAAAACCAGGAAATCCTGATTCTCATAGTTTCTCTATGTTCTACTTGAAAGACTAATAAGTTCTCTTTAGCTCATCACTCTCTAGTCTCATCTTATGATGCGTAGTTATGGAATATAAGGGACACTTGGAACATGCTGCCGAAATATCTCCTTGGCTGGATCTCTCAGGTCATTTAGGTACTTTGTTTTTCCATGTTACTGTAGGTGCCAGTTGTGCTTAATTCTTGATCACTATGTAATGAGAAATCGGTTTTCCTCCAGCTTCCAATAACAGCTTCCTTAACTTATTTTTAAATTTTCCCAACAGCTTCCTCAAGGCCTATTCAAGCATTTTCCATGACCTAGTTCCAAGGTTAATAGCATGTTTTCAATTTGCTCTTTATATTTTAGATTTTTGTGTTTTGTTGTTATGCATTTTGTTTTATGGCTTTAGCCCACCTCAAGTTACCACATTCCATTTCAATGGTTATTGGTGAGTCAGAACCCATTTCAAACTAAGGGCATACAATGCATATTCTACTATGTTCATGCATTCACTTTTGCTTTTCCCTCATGTTCAAAGTGAATCCAAACTCAAATATATAAATGTCAAAAGGAAGAGTGCATAGACCCTCCTGTTCAATAGGAACAACAAATTTGGAGCCATTTATTAAAATGTCCATAGATAATATTTATCAACTAACTGATTACCAATTTGTAAATGTGTAATATTAATGAAAGAAAATGTGTGACGCTAATGAACAGCCTAGGGAGAATTTTCAGACCTACAAAGTATTCATTAACCCTTCCTATACTTAAGACTCTTCTTTCTATCACTTGCTACTACTACCCTTTCAGCACAGAAAAGCAACTGTCTTTAAAACTGGTACTCTGCTATCCAGAGACATGTTTTTTCCTCTACTAATGAGCCTACAGTATTTCCCCTTATGTTAATTCAAATCAAAATTTTTCATCCTCATCTCTGCCTTGAAATTTGATTCTTATGTTCCTCTTCTTAACACCAGTCCTCTTTTCTAGAGAGTTCAATCCTCCCTAAATGCCTTCATAATCTAAATGAAATGGATTTTGTCTTTCTTCACCATCAATCTAAATCTCATGTTTGCTATTGACAAATGGCTTAAAACCTAATGTTTTCCAAAAGATTGTCTTAACCCACCATCTCACAGATCTCTTTGAATTTCTAAGTCTCCACGGCATGTGTGTTTTCTAGTCATATGCCCTGTTAGCTAAATGAGAATGATATACTCATTCTGATTAATTCTTTGTAATTTAAAATCTATTTCTGGATTGACAAATTAATTCTGTTTTTTTGGGCATTTTTGTATATTTGATTTACATCCTAACTTATGGTGTTCATAGTTCTCAGATATTTGCTGCTCTTTTTAGTTGTGTGCTTTAGTTTGGGACCTCTCCCACATTCTGGACTGTGTAAACTGTCTTGTGGGTTATGACATCCTATTTGGGTCCTTAGCTTATTGCTATTGTGGTAAATTTCAGTTGGATGCCTTTAAAAAATGTTATACAAATTCAGTGCCTCTGAGAAATCCTCTTTATTTTGGCCAAGGTTATATGCTTCTTAACCAGTTTTTACATTTCTTTTCCTGTAATTTTTGTAGATTGAAGATGGCAAGCAGTGATTTCAATATGTAACCCATCTGCCATTTTGATAGTGAAATTGTCCACTGTATATTTTATGTTATCTTCCACATAGTTGACAAGGATTATATTTTCATCATCTTGACTTTCAGATTAGCTAAAAGAGTATCTTCAATGTAATAAATGCTCAATGAACATTTTTTTGAATGATATAATTAAATGTCATAGTTCCAACTCATGGTTTAATTCTGATATTATTTTGGGAATATGGTTTTAAACTGAAATTAAACCACAACATCCCCTTGGATGTAGAATATAAGAACATATTCATAACCAGAGATAAATTTGAGAATTAGGATTTACTTCAGAGATTCTGAAATAAATTTAAATTTCTAAATTTCTCTAGTTTTTCAGCTCAGACTGGTTTTACTCCTTTCAAAAAGAGATTTATAAAGTAACTCGTATTTTTTTAGGTATTGTTCTGGATGCCGAGTTTATAGAAATAAATAAAAATTTAAAAAATCCTTCCATTAAGGAGTTCATATGTGTAGAGCACTGAGATGTTTTCAAGGAGGAAAATATAGCTGAACAGGATTGCCAAGAACAATACCAGATGGTGAGGGCAGAGAGTTTTTGAAGGAAAGATTGGGTAGAAACTTTTAGGCCATTGTGAAGATTTTGGTGTTTAATATGAGCTATATGGGGGACTACAAAAAGTTTCAACAGGGGAGTGACATAATTTTGGTACTGTTGCCTAGTCCCTCTATGCAGTGCCCATCACCTTCATTTACTTTTACACCACCCTGTAGCAGTCATTCTCAAACTTTTTGATCTCAGAAATTATTTTATTAACTTATTTAAACTGCTAATAATAAATCCACTTCATGTTTACATATAAACATATTTTTATGAAAATATTTTTAAAATACAGAGAAAGGGATAACATTGTTTTACATTTTTCAGATTTCTTTGATGGCTGCTTTGAAAGAAAACAATTGGATTCTTATATCTGCTTCTGCATTCAATCTATTACAATATTTTTTTGGTTGTAGTATATTGAAAAAATCAAATATGTAGTTAGAAAATGGAAAAATTTAATAATCTATTCATATGATTATGGATAGTGTTCTTTGATATAACACCAATAATTGATAAGAAGTAGTTTCTTAAATATTGATTACACTGCAAAATCTGAAACCATATCAAAGAAACTTTCACACTCTTTTGCATTAATATTCATTGATTAATCTTGTGATCTGAATGAGTGTTACCAATATATGATATTATAACAATATGTTGATCATTTAGAAAATACGGGTTTATTGACTTTTGCATATCTTTTATTGACATATTTCATTACATAATATTTAAAAATTACATTCAGTAACAGCACCTTTGATCCCACCAAAAAGGTCTGTAAATATTATGAAGCTGACAAATTCACAGTGGCAGATAAAAGTATTCCAAAATTTTAATTTTCTCTTGAAAACTCAATTGTTTTCCCTTGGCAGCATATACTATCAGTTGCTTTAGTCACTTGTTTATTTCTGAGAAAATATCTGACCCAAGTCAAAATATCCATAGTATTGGTTTGGCATTCTTTTAAGGAAAAATGATATTTCATGAAGTTTTTAGTTCAGTTCACAACTTAATCACACAACGGTTTTCCTTTAGGCAACCATTGTATTCATTCAACATGCTATAGAAGTACTTTATGCACACTTTCCATTTTGCCATAGAGTATATTAGAAGTAGGTACTCAAAAGCTGATATTTAATAAAACTAGTACTTTTTAGTAAGTTATAACTGAGACATTTATAACTGAAATTATCGTTGGTTTTCTGCCAAATTATAGCAGTTAATACTACAATACTATTTGACTATTAGTACATCCCTTGATTCCTGTGAAGGCACCAGCGATTTTGCCTACTATTGTTTTTAACCATCATTTCTTCTTTTCTTCATCATTTCTTCATCCCATAGATCTTTCAGAGTACTTCGTTTAGTGCATGTGCCTTACCCCTCCTTGAATTATGACTAATTATGTTTCTGTCTCTGCCATATTCCCAAGCTCCCTGAAGTCAAGACTTGTATTTGATTTTACTCCATACACCACCTCAGTCACACAGTGATTTCCCTTTACTACTAGTATAATAAGTACTGATTGAATGAGTAAATCAGCAGATTTTTTTTGTTCTAAATGGGAGACAATATATGTCACAATTTTGTTGAAATTCCCACCAAATCTTTCTATACTTAAGCTATCCACAATACCATGCTGTAATAGATTGTATGCATTATAATTTATATTTACCAATGCACAAGGTAATCATTTGCCTTACAGGAATATTTACATGTGTGTAATTTTATTTTATTTTAATTATTGATTTACTCCTCTCTATCTTTTATGATAGGGTTCCTGGTGGACAATGAATATGTCTTATGAAAGTTTACTGCCTAGTATAGTATCTTGTATGTATGAGTCATTCAAAAATTGAAAGCTGATGAA
Source organism: Canis aureus (assembly GCF_053574225.1). Taxonomy (NCBI): domain Eukaryota; kingdom Metazoa; phylum Chordata; class Mammalia; order Carnivora; family Canidae; genus Canis; species Canis aureus. The sequence goes on from NC_135630.1 coordinate 51,466,919, forward strand.
TAAATAAATAAATAGATATTTTTGGATAAAAAACTTATTCACAGATAAAAAATGAATGGTAATAAATGATACTGGAGCAACTAGGAAATCACATAAAAAATTATCCTAGACACAGAATTTACAAACTTCACAAAAATTAACTCCAAGTAGATCGCAGGCCTATGAGCAAAGGGCAACTATAAAACTCCTAGAAAATAACATAGGAGAAAATCTAGATGACCTTGCATTTGGTGATGACTTTTTACATATAACACCACAGGAAACTCCATGAAAGAAATGGTAAATTGGACTCCATTAGAATGAAAAACTTCTCTGTGTATGAAACTCTCAAAAGAATGAAAAGATATATATAGACATATAAATACATAAAAAAATGAAAAGACAAGCCAGAGACTGGAAGAAAATATTTACAAGATTTCTCTTCTAAAGTATTATTATTCAGAACACACAAAGAACTCTTAAAACTTGACAATGAGAAAATAAACAACCTTATTAAAACATGGACCAAAACTTTAACAGACATCTCACCAAAGAAAGTATATAAATGGCAAATAAGCATATGAAAAGATATGTCATTGGGAAATGCAAAGTAAAACAACAATGAGATACAACTACACACCTATTAAAACATTCAAAATCCAGAACAATGACAACACGAAATTCTGGTGAGGATGCGGAGCAACAGGAACTCTCAATCATTCATTCATTGATTGGTGAGAATGCAAAATGGTACAGTCACCTTGGAAGACAGTTTGCAGTCTCTTGTAGAACTAAACATACTCTTCCATACAATCCACAATTATTTGTGGTATTTACCCATGTGAATGGATAAATAAATTATGGTACATCCAGACATTGGGATATTATTCAGCACACACATGCACAGAAAAGCTATCCAGCCATGAAAAGACATGGAAGAAACTTAAGTGCACATTACTAAGTGAAACAAACCAATTTGAAAAGGCTATATGCTAAATCATTTCAACTATATATTTATATATGACATTCTGGAAAAGGCAAATCTGTGGAGATAGTAAAAAGATCAATGGTTGCCAGAGGTTAGAGAAGAGGGATGGATGAATAGACAGAGCAGAGAGGATTTTAGGACAGTAAATTACTCTTTATGAAACTGCAATGGTAGATAAATGTCATTATAAATTTGTCCAATCCCATAGAATGTACAACACCAAGAGTGAATCCTAATATGATAACAGTGTGTCAGTGTCAATATAGGTTCATCAGTAGGCTCAAATGTACCATTCTGGTCAGAATATTGATAATCAAGGAGATTATGCATATGTTGGGAAAGGTGGTAATTGGGAAATCTTGTGGTACTTCCTGCACAATTTTATTGTGAACCTAAAACTACTTTAAAAAGTAATCAATTAAAAAAGGAGAAGAAAGGAAATTTCCTTATATGGATGGTGCCCACTCAACATAATCCATATTGTATAGATTACAAAACATATTCACACAGAAAATTCTATTTTCCCTTATATAAACCAGTTAAGCATAAAATACAAACGTTATTAACCATTTCCTTCATTTGTCATTGCTCTACAATTATGCTGTTGTTAACCAGTCTTTCTATTACTGTTAAATGTTTACTTTTGGCAAACCTTTGGCTGCATAATAAATGCATACAAATGGAGGGACTGGTAATTAGTTGAAAACTTATAGCTTGATTACACTATTAAAATTATAATTAGAACAATTGTTAACTTGTATTGATTATGCACTAAAAATTGTGTAATATTGTCTCATTTACTTTTCTTAACGCTTATATGTAGAAGGTTATGTAGTTCTACTTTCACATAAAGAAATTGAAACATCAAGTAATTTACAGAATGCTATACAGTAAGCAGTTAGAACCAGGATTTGAACCCATGTACTCATTCCGTTATGCTCCTAAATACTATAATGTCACACTTTTTGCAAAATAATCATTAAATATTATTGAAAAGATGATATTTTGCTAAGCATTCTAAATCAGTCTAACCTTTTAATGGTTTATAGCCCAAGATGCCCATTGTACAAATAAAGAACAGCATGTAGGTGGAGTTTGCCTTGGCCTTAATAGCTTTTTATATGATGGTATGAAATTAAATAATTGCAATGATTTAAATTCCACTGACCGATATCTCCCCTGCTATTGTAATAGACTAACAACCTACAGGGTCCTCTTTTCAATTGCCACTATTTTCAGGAATCCCCAATGGGTATCAAATATGTTCATTAAACCTATCTTCTCCCATCAGATGTTGGCAGTTGTGATAGTTAATTTTATGTGTCAACTTCGAGAGTGTTTTGAATGAAATTAACATTTACACTGGTGAACTTTGGGTAGAGCAAAATTCCCTCCATAGTGTAGGTAGGCCTTTTCAGTTGACAGCCTGAATAGAACAAAAAACCTGGTTTCCCCAAGTAAGAGAAAATTCTCTAGTAGGCTGCCTTTGGATTTCATCTACACGATCAGCTCTCCTGGGTCTGCAACCTGCTTTCCCACACTGCAGATTTTGAACTTTGGTCTCCATAATCATTTGGCCAATTCCTTATAATAAGTCCTTTCCTTTCCTTTCCTTTCCTTTCCTTTCCTTTCCTTTCCTTTCCTTTCCTTTCCTTTTCTTTCCTTTCCTTTCCTTTCCTTTCCTTTCCTTTTTCTTTCCTTTCCTTTCCTTTCCTTTCCTTTCCTTTCCTTTCCTTTCCTTTCCTTTCCTTTCCTTTCCTTTCCTTTCCTTTCCTTTCCTTTCCTTTCCTTTCCTTTCCTTTCCTTTCCCCTTTCCTTTTCCTTTTCCTTTTCCTTTTCCTTTTCCTTTTCCTTTTCCTTTTCCTTCCCTTCTCTGGAGAATACTGACTGACATACCAGGCCCTGCAATCAGTGACTTAGCCTGTCGTGGTGGCCTACCTACATGGTGATTTGTGACTAACTGGAGAAAAAGGTCACTCCCTCTCATGCAGTATTTTGCTGGAGAGTTCTCAAAGCAGAACTGCTTGTAACTCAGTCTTTCACACAGTTTTTCTGTACAATTTTTTTTTTATAGTCCTTCTTCTTGGGATATGTGAGACTGATGATTTAATCAGAATTGTGACTCCCCTTCTACAATGACTCCAGTTAAAGTTAACTCTCATGCACAGCTACTTCTTCTCTTGGGATGAATTATTTCCCTCTGTTACTGTCAGGTTGGTGTGTTACACTATCTTTCCAAGACATGCTTCAGATACTTCAGCTCTCTAGTAGTATTCTTTCCTGCGGATCACTTCAGATGCCATGCAAAGAAATTCTCTTAGGAATGTCCTACCAGGACTCTAAGAATGCCCAGTATGTCTGAATCTCAACAAAGGTAATATTACCCAACAAAGTTAATATTTCTGCAACATGCGGAATACTTTTGTTCTAATTCCCAAGGCATTTATATTCTGTGGGAAAATTAACCCTCATGTGTCCTATTTTATTTTTCCATTTGACCAGATGTCAATAAGCACAAAACACTAGTAGTTCCACTAACTTCACTTATGGACATGGAGAACTATAATTTTCCCCAAATTTTGTTTGTGTAAGAAGAATCTTTGGCATAAAGGGTAAAGACAAATTGTGTCCTATGAGGGAGTGATCTGATGCTTATCAGATTTGTTTATGCACAATGTCTTATCTGACTAATAAGCACATATTTATAGGGACAATGAATGATTCAGAAGGTGATATCTGAACAGAAATCTGACATACACACTAATATTAATTGTCACTCCATAAAATGATGAGATTAGGAAGAAAAAGTAAGATTAGAAGAATATACAATCTAAAACAAAAATCCTGTTTAATTTTTTGAGACAGTGAACAATGACAGCTCAGTAGGGTTTAATGTTTAATTAGGCAAGGTCACAGCTGAACTTTTAGTTTTCTTCCTATTATTAAGTCTTCTATAAAGAGGTGGAATTTTAGAACCTATTTGAGGATCAGAGAAGAAAATGCATTTAGCACTCCAAGGGATAAAAAGAAGATTCTCCAGACATTAAGATAACTTTGCTACTACCTACTCATTATCTGTCTTATAACAATAGCCAGCTAGTCAGTGACTCACCCAAACCAAATGTGCGAAGTGTGCAACTCTGAATAGATCAAAGACAAGTACTCCATTTACTGGTATTAAGATACAGGTGTTAAAGTTGAGGAAATAGAAAATAAAAAGTGATGGAAAGTTTACTACAGTTGTTGGCTCTAAGGAGTTGCCAAGTGAGCCAAGCTCAGTCATCTATTGTTCAAACAAATGTACCTCTATTATGCCCCCGGAGCTATGACTACTGCCCTGAAGGGTACCCTCCAGGTGATCTCAGGAGTAACAATGATGCAGGTCTGCTTGTGAGTTAAGATAAATTTCTACCACATTAATATTGGATATGTCAGTACTTAACTGATATTAAGGAGGAAGCATTTTCTTGTTACTGAATTCTTTGCTCATTTTTAAATCTCAAAGTGTTGTTATACTTACAAGCAAAAAATTATTAGAGATCCCCTCCTTTAAAAAAAAAAAAGCGTGTTCATGATTATGTGTATTAAAACTTCCACACCTTAAAGTTACCCTTCAAGTTAATGCCATTAAGCTTTCTTTTTTTTTCCTTTAAAGATTTTATTTATTTATTCATGAGACACACAGAGAGAGAGAGAGAGAGAGAGAGAGAGAGAGGCAGAGACATAGGCAGAGGGAGAAGCAGGCTCCATGCAGGGAGCCTGACGTGGGACTCGATCCCGGGTCTCCAGGATCACACCCTGGGCTGAAGACAGCACCAAACTGCTGAACTACCCAGGCTGCCTGGCATTAAGCTTTCTAAATGAAACTTAGGGATAATGTGCTAGTTTTGAACATCTTCTTAGAGTTTATTTTGGGGTGCCTGGTTCAGTCGGTTAAGGACGGACTCTTGATTTTGGCTCAGGTCAAGATCTCGCAGGTAATAGATATAAGGCTCCTTGTTCAGTGTGTCGTCCCTCTGTTCCACTCTCTCTCTCTCAAATAAATAAATAGAATCTTTTTTTTTTTAGAAAAGTCTTCTGTTATATTATAACAAATTATTTATTGTTCCTATATGTTAAAATTTTCTTATTCTCTTTACGTGCATCAAGGGTACTCAGATATGTCCCTTGCTAATGCTAAAAAGCATTATTTTTCTATATATATTTTCTAGTCTTTCATGGTTATAATGATGTTTCCATTCAAATACTCAGTCTTGCTATCCACAACTGTATTAATTATAGAACAATACTAATCATTGGAAGGATTAGCAAGTAAAAAATATTGATATTTCTGCAAATGGGAAATAGTACCAAAACATCTCATTTTGTCCCTCATCACATTCCTCTTGGTATTTATTTTTGGATCCTTTGAAATGACTCTTTCATGCTCAAGGGCAAGCACTAGGTCACTTACCTACTAGTCATCCTTTCCCAATTTTTCTTTGTTAATCTAACCACAAATTTACCTAGATTTCAGGTGACTACCTGCTTTAGAAAGGGGCTCCTCCTTAAACCTAGTTGGAGGATGAATCTTGATTACTTAATATCATGGCAATTCTACTCCTCTCAAGCCTGAATTAAGAAGGATTTAATAAGGATTTTCTTATATAATTCCAAATCAGGACAATGTTGAGGAAATCTTCTAGGGGCCTCTGGAAAAGATTTCATTCCTCTTAGGAATATATACTCTTTGCCTCTTTTGACATTTAGATGATTGTGTGAGGATGGGATGCTGAAAGCTCATCAGTAATACCAAAAGGGGTCAAGTTTAAGGACATTAGCTCACAGGAAGAGGATGCTTGTTCAAAAAGATTAGAGGAATTGGGTGTTTGATGATTTCATTTAGCCATTGATTTGATGAACTCTGGAATGTCCTCCCTTGGGAATCTTGTTTCATGAGGTCATGTGCCCCTATTGTCTAAGCAATTCTGAATTGGGAATAGTACTACTTGCAGCTGAAACCATCCTAACTGACACATCTTATATTTAGGACCCACGCATACTTATTATCTGCTTTCATTAGCTCCAAGATCTTGGATTTTTGAAAGGAAATGTTAAATCCCTTCTCTCAAAGAGAACAAACATTTTCTCAGATAATGGTAAGGTGCTACAGGGAACATTCTGAAAGAGTATGTGCTGTTTTTTAGGTATTAAATCTGAAATAGGGAATTCCCATCCAACTTTGGTAACTATACAGTTAAGCACTGTATTTTTAAAATGTAGAAGAGTGAATAATGTTGAAATAATTAGATTTTAAATTTAGATATCATTTTAGAAGAGCTAAAATTATCTTTATATATACATATTATTATACATTCTTTATCTTATAAACACTTCAGACTAATCTATAATCTGTGTCAATATTATGCAAATGCTGAGATTTGTAACCTAAATGTCTCACTAAATTTTCAGAGAACAACTAAGAAACTGTAAAATTTCTTGTTGGAACAGATGGTCCTTTGATTAATGCTCTAGTGCATAATTCCACCTCTATTGAGTCATTTTAATGAGAAAGTGTTTAAGTGTTCCACCAGTTGGCTGGTCAAATTGGCAATAGGCACCAGTTAAGGTGTAAACCACAAACATAAATCCATCTAGTGACCCATGAGCAAGTGAAACTGTATCTGCAAGAGTCTTTCTAATAGAGAAGATAGTGATTTAATATTTGAGAAAGCAGCATGAAAAGTTTCTCATTGCTTTAAATTCCTAGCCAGCGGCAATTATTATATGATACAGGTCTATGTTAAAACTAGTCATGTAAAATTTCAAACAAATCAGAAAAAAACAAAGTAACCAAAGTCGTTTGGATTTAGTCTTGAAAATGTTCTTAGGTTGGAAATGAAATGCCTCAACACCAGATTTAAATCAATTGAAATAACTGGAGAGATTATATTTTCAACTCACATATTCATAGTTCATTAGGTTTAATAGTGTGAAAACCTCATATTTAGAACACCATTGGCATTACCTACACATCCCTTCCCATAAACATCCAAAACTAATTCTGATAAAAATCTTCAAATTTGAATTGTAGTTATGAATCCACTTATTTTCTCCTAGAAAATTTAAAAGCTCTAGGAATGTATCCATTCAATTTCAATATAGTTCATTTCAAAGGCTGTTTATAAAAATAAAGCCTTTTAGATTAAGCTTTTCCCAACTGTTGCTTCCAGTTTTGCCATATTACATAATTTTTTCTTAAAAAAGGGGGGGGGGGGCTCTTGAACTTTTAACCTTGCCCTATAAGCTAAGTCAAAAGTTATCAGTTACTAGTACTCTTTTATATAAGTTGGAAGGAAGTAAAGGCAAAATATAGGTTTAGACTTCTCTGAGCATGCTTCTGGTTATCTTATTCTGCTGATGGATCTGCTAGATTCAAAGTAAAAAGGTATATGCTTTGTACCACTTCCTGGCTTTTCTCTTCATAACCTTATTAGTTTCCTTCAGCATGACTACTTAGTGATAGTATAATTATTAATATAATTATAATTATAATATTATAATTATTAATAATGGTCCTCCATTATTTTGGTTTTCCAAAAGCCCTAGTCCTTTTAAGCAACTTATTTGTATACACATATACTTTCCTAATATTTAACTTACTTTAGCCCCCTGATTAGACTTTGATATATTTGTTGAATGTCTATGTGGGCAAAGTCAGTGTCAAGTGATAAAGAATGGAGGCTATAATACAGATATCTCAGATAAGAATTAGTCAGTACAGAGCAGGGTATGCCGCGCTAACAATCACAAGGGTTCTCTGGTTTAACAAAACAAAAGTTTATTTCTCTCTTGTACATAATCTTTTATGGATTAGGGCAACTGTTTAGCACAATCAGGGCCCCAGCCAGCCATTGATACTGAACTGATCTGATCTATGACTTTATCAGCCTGAGGACTTAATCTGCTCTTGCCTTAGGAGAAGAAAGAGCTTGTGAATTGTTGGCTTTTCCAAGCTTTGGCTGGAAGTGACACACATAACTGCTGCCCAAAGTCCACAGGCAAATACTAGTTACATGGTCAAAGGTGAACAGAAATGTGGTGGTGCAGATGGAATGTTTGGCAAGTGAAACTGTTGCTACCATAGTGGAAATTTGAAACTATTCATGCTTTTTAACAACAACAACAATAATAACAACAACAACGACAATTCTGCCAACATTTCAGAAAGGGGTATAAATGAAAAAGAGTAGATTATAACTCAGAGGTAACCAATTATTATTTGGTAAATTGGGACCCCTTTGATTTATTGATTTTATAATTTTTTACAGTGGGAAGTAAATCTAGTTTTAGTTTTGGAGAATTAGAAAATATTAACAAATCAGGTAGTAAGTACATGTTAATCCTCCCCTTGACTTTACAGACCTCACTTTCCTCCTCTTTTCATTCACACTCCATTGTAGAACAAAAATTTAAAGAATAAAATTTGCCTTTATTTCATAAAGAATACATTTTGTATATAAGTTTAGTAAATTGTGGCTTTTAGACTCTCAATATATCTTATGATTATATGACTCTAGGTGAGAAAAACAAGAAAGCTCACTTAGTTTAAATGACTGCCATTAATCTTGTATTTAAGCACAGCTGACTCTAAGTCTACTGAATCCAAGTCTTGTGCTCATATCTTACCCCCTTTGTCCAATACTTTGAAAATACCTCCTTGTTATGTTCATCTCATCCACTACATAGAGAGTTCCTAAGGTCAAGCAACATGGATTTCTGGTATATGTTTGATCTATATTACATGGGTTATGTATTTGATACAGGTACTCTGACCAGGAATTTAGTGCCTTATATATTCCAGAGGTCTGAAGAGGCACCAGATTGTATTCAGAATTATGTATGTGCCAATGTCATCAGGTCCAGGTTCAATGTTTTTTTGTTTTTATTTTTTACTCAAGTAAATTAATATGTACTAGTATAATATTTTCAAGTGTACATATAATGATTCAACAATTCTATACATTTCTCAGTGCTTATTGAATACTCTTAATCCTCTTTATGTATTTCAGGCATCCTCCTTCTGGCAACCACTACTTTGTTCTCTGCATTTAAGAGTCTAGTTCTTTTTTTTTCTTTCTTCTTTTCTTTTCTTTTCTTTTTTTTTTTTGGCTTTATTTCCCTTAGTTTATTTGTTGTTTCTTAAATTCCACACATGAGTGAAATCACATGATAATTTTTTCACTTAGCATTATACATTCTAAGTCCATCAATGTTGTAGCAAATGTCAAGATTTCATTCTTTTTTGTAGGTGAGTAATCTTACACTCTTTATCCATTTATCTATCAGTGGACATTCAGGTTTCTTCTATATCTTGGCTATCTTAAATAACACTACAATAAACATAAGCGTGCATATATCTTTTTGAATTAGTATTTCAAATTTCTTTGGGTAAATATCTGTAGTGGAATTGCTGGATCATATGGCAATTTTATTTTTAATTTTTTGAGAACCTCCATACTCTTTTCCAGTGGTTGCTCCAATTTTCATTCCCACCAATGATGCAAAAAAGTTCCTTTTTCTCCACATCCTTGCCTACACTTGTTGTTTCTTGTATCTTTTATTTTAGCCATTCTGACAAGTGTAAGGTGATATTTCATTGTGGTTTTTATTTGTATTTCCCTGATGATTAGTGATATTGAGCATCTTTTCATGTGCCTGTTGGCCATCTGCATATCTTCTCAGGTTCAATAGTTTCTGACAGATATTTGGCATTCATTACTGATTGCATATACACCACAATTATAAATCCCTAGATATAGTAATTATCCAGGATTAACTACTAATGACAAAAAGAAGAGAATGAGAGAGACATTATTGTACACATGCTGCTTACATTATTTGATGTAATATTCACAACCACGTTGACAAATGAATTTACTGGCTCTGAGAAGTTCAGTAGCTTTCCAAAGTCAGTGTTAAAGCACATATTTGATCACATGTCTACTTGATTCTAAATCTTGTGTTTTTTCCCTCAATGCCATAATGATGCTCCCATAAGAATATTTAGTACTCTAGCAAATAGAAACATCATCAAGAAAAATGGTATGCCTTATTTTCCTCTTTTCTTGACATTCTATTTACTTTCATATTGAATAGGGATTTTATGCATCCTCACCAGCAGTAAGACATGCTTCTTAAATAAGATTGCAGTGCATAAAGATTACTATTTAAATATTTTTCCTAGACTTGACCTCTGCATTTTTCTTCTTTACTTGGGAAAAGTCAGAGAACATAGCTGTCTTCAGGCTAGATATAAATGTTTTTGGGAAATAATGGAATTTGTGAGATTGGATCTCTCTCTTACATATATACTAAAAAATTATAAAATGAACTATATCCTGGGAGTAAAAGGAGAAGAATATCCTGCTAAATCTAGTTAAATCATGGTCCTCTTTCTATTCCAAAAAAGATTCTCTTGTGGATATTTCTTTTTTGTTTCTAAACTGGAGGTCAGTCCAAGATGTCTTTCACACACACACACACACACACACACACACACACACACAGAGTTTTCAAATATTTACTAATTTGTTTATTCAGTAAATATATATTTATTGAATGAATATTTATTGATTTTTTAAATACTAGATTCTGTAGTAATGGTGTACAATTGAAAGCATATTTACTGCTTCCTTTCAATTTTATTTTTTTTAATTTTTATTTATTTATGATAGTCACACAGAGAGAGAGAGAGAGAGGCAGAGACACAGGCAGAGGGAGAAGCAGGCTCCATGCACCGGGAGCCCGACGTGGGATTCGATCCCGGGTCTCCAGGATCGCGCCCTGGGCCAAAGGCAGGTGCCAAACCGCTGCGCCACCCAGGGATCCCCCTTTCAATTTTAATTCAAGAGAGAGGGCACGTGGAGATACCATGAGGTCAGAGGCAAGAGTAGTCATCCCCTCTCCATTACATCAAACATAACAAGATGAACAGATTCCAATGTTGTATTAGGATTTTCATTTTGAAGATATTGAGACTGAGATCCCTGTGTGGCTCAGCAGTTTAGCACCACCGTCAGCCCAGGGTGTGATCCTGGAGTCCAGGATCGAGTCCCACATCAGGCTCCCTGCATGGAGCCTGCTTCTCCCTCTGCCTGTGTCTCTGCCTCTCTCTCTCTCTCGTTCTCTGTGTATGTCTCTCATGAATAAATAATTTTTTTTTTTTTAAAAAAAGGATATTGGGACAAAGAGCACAGCCAAAGTCTTAATGTAACTGTCTTCACTTTCATTCAGCTCTCCAGGTCTTGGATCATCCTTTAGGCCAAAGCAATAAGCCAAGTACTTTTCTATTTACTACCCACATTTTTGGTGTCAAGTTGTATGTGAGTCTTTTACATTTGTTGTTTCATTTAAGAAGCATGTTTTTCCAGCTAGCAAAAGTTGTTACTGATTTGGGGGTTTAAGAGTAAAGTAGAGACAAGAATTTTTAAGTGGATCTTTGAGCTGAATTGAAAGTGGCTTTTCGGTATATGACTGATCTACACAACAGAGATTACTTACTTGATGCAGATGATCTGATCAAGAATTCATAATCTTAAATAATGCAAAGTTCTAAGGAGCCACCAGGATGTGTTCACAAGTTCAATATTTTGAGCCTACGGTAGAAAAGGCAGAAGATGGTTTAAATTAAGAATGAGTGACATCACCAAGATGGTGACACAGGTTGTTCTTGGCTTCTATCTCACTCACAATAAGAATACTGGCAACCATTCACAAATAAGATACCAGTGAGAGATTCTAGAACACAAAGGTAAGGCTGAAATAACCCTTCCTCCACCCCTGTCTGCACCAAAGAGGCCAGGAAAGACTCTATTAGAAGGGTAAGAGAAGAGGTTGCACATTGAATATATTGTCCTTCCCTTAGGCTAGCACCACACCATGTGGAGACATCTTCTGTGACCCTTCAGTTTCTCCAGTGGGAAAAGAAAACTTAAGGGGTACAACCAGCCCCCAAATTCGGGTTGCATTATAGGCACCTTTACTCTGATCTTGCACCATGGGTATTGCAGAGGAATCTGGGAGCTCAACCACTGAGAATCTGATTGTGACAAAGAAGAGGGAAGGAACTAGCAACAACCAGCACATGGATATTGGCATATTGAGTTCACACCTGCAGTGTCCAAGTAACAGTCCCAACTGGGAGATTGTTCATCTGCAGAACTAACATGGGGACACACCCTGACTAGGGAGCTTGTCTGGTTGTAGATATGCCTGATTTGGATCCTCAAGTGAAGAGCTTTGTTGGCTCTAGGCCCCTGTTTTTCCACCTCCAGCCAAGGAGCTGAATCACAGCCCAACCCACTATACAAAGTTTTCTAACCCTATCTGATCAGAAGAGCTGGTGGTAACTCCTGGAAGCAGTGCAGCCCAGCAACACTTGAGCTGAGAGGAGGACAGATGGAATTGATTGCCCACAGAGCATAACTAGTACCAGGTATGGAACATTTTCATGCTCTACACAGGCAGGAGGATAATTCATAGCCGAGGCTCAGGGTAGCTCCTGGCCCCATCCAAATGAAAAGCCTGTTTGAGAAAATTAAGATTTTTTATGTAAGTTTCATGGCAACCACAATGACAAATCCTGTAGTAATTACACACATAAAAACATAATAAATAAGTCAAATCAAACTAATACCATAATAGGTATTATACATACACAAAACAAGACAGCAAGATAAGAAAAAAGGTAGATTGGATGTACAAAACAATCAGAAAACAACAAAACGACAATATTAAGTCCTTACCTGTCAATAATTACTTTAAATGTAAAAGAATTAAATTCTCCAAATAAAAAACATACAATGGCTGAATGGATTAAAACACACACACACACACACACACACACGATAAAAAAATGTGCTGTCTATAAGAGACTCACTTTAGCTTTAAAGACACACACAGACTGAGAGTGAAGCAATGGAAAAAGACATTTAAAACAAATGGTGACAAAATAAGAAGTGTGTAACTACACTTATATCAGACAAAAGAGATTTTAAACTAAAAATTATAAAAAGAGACAAAGAAGGTTATTATATAATGATAAAAGTGTCAATACATAAGGAAGATACAATTGTAAATACTTACACACCCAATATTGTAGCCCTTAAATATATGAAGCAAAAACTAACAGGGCTAAAGGGAGAAATAACATTAATACAATAACACTTGAGGACTTTAATGTCTCAGTCAATACTGAATGGATTATATATAGAGAGAATCAGTAAAGGAACAGTGGATTTGAATAACACTATAGACCAGTCGGATTTATAGACATATACAGAACATTGTATCCAACAGTAGCAGAATACATTCTTCTCAAGCACACATGGAACATTTTCCAGAAAAGACCATATTTTAGACCATAAAGAGTCTTAGCAAATTGAAGATTGAAGTCATACCAAGTATGTTCTATGGCCACAATGGCATGAAACTAGAAATCAGTAATGAGGAAATCTGGAAAATTTCCAATCACATAAAAAATTAAACAGACTCTCCTGAACAACTAATGGATCAAAGAAGAAATTAAGGGGGGAAATAGAAGTTCATTGAGACTAATGATAATGGAAATACAATATATCAGAACTTGTGGGATGCAACAAAAGCAGTTCTAAAAAGAAATTTTATAGTAATACATAGCTACAGTAAGAAAGAAGAAAGACCTCAAATTAACAACCTAACTGCACTTTATAGAACAAGAAAAAGGATAACATATTAGCAGAGAAAATAATAAAGATTAGAGCATAAATAAATAAAATAGAGAACAGAAAAACAGTAGAAAAAGATTAACCAAAGAAAAAATTTTAAAAACTAAAAAACTTTTAACTAGATTAACCAAGGAATAAAAAAGAAAACCCCAAATCAATAAAATTATAAATGAAAAAGACATTATAATTGATACCACAGAAATTCAAAAGATGATAAAAGGCTACTATAAACAACTAAACACCAAAAAACTGGACAACCTAGAAGAATGGAAATACTCTTAGAAATAGACAACTTGCCAACACTGAATCACGAAGCCATAGAAAATCTGAATAAACCAATTATGAGTAACAATATTGAATCAGTAATCTAAAATCTACCAATGAAGAGAAGCCCAGGACCTGATGGCTTTACTGGTGAATTTTACTATTTAAAGAATTAACACCAATCCTTCTCAAACTCTTCCATAAAAATCAAAGAGAAGTGAACACTTCCAAACATATTTTATAGGGCCAGTATTATCTTGATACCCAAATCAGAAATGAACACAAGTAGAACAGAAAACTATGATGAATCCTGATGAATGTGGGTGCAAATATTCTGAAGAAAGGTACTCCTGGGTGGCTCAGTGGTTGAGTGTCTGCCTTTGGCTCAGGTCGTGATCCCAGAGTCCAGGGATCAAGTCCTGCATCGGGCTCCCCACAGGGAACCTGCTTCTCCCTCTGCCTATGTCTCTGTCTCTCTCTTTGTGTCTCTCATGAATAAATAAATAAAATCTTTTTTAAAAAATTCTGAAGAAAATACTAGCAAACTGAGTTCAGTAACACATCAAAAAGATAATATACCATGATCAAGTGGTATTTATCACTGAGATGCAAATACGGTTCAACATACACAAATCAACCAATGTAATACATGGTGAATGAAAAAAATGAATCATACAGTCATCTCAATAGATGCAGAAAAAGCATTTGACAGCATCTGCATCCATGCATGATGAAGTCTCAACAAATTTGGCACAGAAGAAACATATTTTAGCATAATAAAGGCAATACATGACAAGCCCACAGCTAGCATCATAGTCGATGATAGAAGATTGAAAGGTTTTCCTCTAAGATCAGGAACAGAATAACAATGCCCATTCTTATCACTCGTATTCCACATACTAGTAGAAATCTTATGTAGATCAATCAAGCAAGAAAATGAAATAAAAGGTATCAAAATTGGAAAGGAGATAAAATGATTTCAATTTGCAGTTGACATGATATTTATATATATATAGAAAATCCTAAAGACTCAACCAAAATACTCTTGAATCTATGATGAACTCAGTAGAGTTGTAGGATATAAAATTAACATACAAAAATCAGTAGCGTTTCAATGTACTAACAATGAATTATCTGAAAAGGAAATAAAGAAATCAGTCACATTTCCAATAGCACCAAAAACAATAAAGTACTTAGAAATAAACTTAAGTAAGAAGGTGAAAAATCTCTACTCTGAAATGTAAGACATTGCAGAATAAAATCAAAGAAGATGCAAATAAGTGTAAAGGTATCTCATGTTCATGGATTAGAAAAAACTCGTATTATTAAAATGTCAGTAGTTGCAAAAGGCATCCCTAGATTCAAGCAATCTCTGTCAAGAGATTCCAATGAATTTTATTTCACAGAATTTAAAAAACAAAACAAAACAAATAAAACTCCTAAAATTCATATGGAACCACAAAAGTCTCCAAATAGCCAAGGAAATCCTGACTAAAAAAGAACAAAGCAGGAGGCATCATCCTTCCTGATTTCAAGGTATACTATAAAGCTATAGTTGTCAAAACAGTATGGAACTGGCATAAAAATAGACAATGGAACAGGATCGCAATCCCAGAAATAAACCCATGTATTTATAGTCAAGTAATACTGACAAGGGAACCAAGACTATTCAATAGAGAAAAGACAATCTTTCAATAAGTGTTCTTGGGACAACTGGATATTCACATATAAAAGAATGAAACTGGACCTTATCTTTCAAACCACTCAAAAACAAAGTAAAACAAAACAGGTGAAGGGCATTAAGGAGGGCACATGACGAGATGAGCACTGGGTGTTCTACTGTATGTTGGCAAATTGAATTTAAATTAAAAAAATAAATTAAAAAAAAAAGCTTAAAATGGATTAAGACCTAAATGTAAGACCTGAAACCATGAAACTCCTAGAAGTAAACATAGAAATAAAGCACCTTAACATTGGCATTCATAGTGCTGTTTTGGATATGACATCTAAAGCACAAGAAACAAAACCAGAAATCAACAAGTGGGATTACCTCAAACCAAAAAGCTTGCAGCAAGAGAAAGCATCAACAGGTAAAAACAAACGAAACAAAACACACAAAACAAAACAAAACAAACCCCAAGGATTTGAAAAATATTTTCATGTCATATATTTAATAAGAGGTTAATATCCAAAATATTTAAAGAACTTCTGCAACTCAATGAAAACAAACAAAATGCAATTTTAAAAAATGGGCAAAGGACTTGAACAGACATTTTTTTTTTTCAAAGAAGATATATAGGCCAATAGGTACCTGAAAAGATGCTGACCATCACTAGTCATATGGGAAATGCACATTAAAACCACAATGAAATATCACCTCACACTTGGTAGAATGGCCATCATCAAAAAGAAAATGGATAATAAATGTTGGCATGAATGTGGAGAAAAGGAAACCTTTGTGCATTGTTAGTGGGATTGTAAATTGATAGAGCCACTATGAAAAACACTATGGAAGATTCTCAAATAATACAAACAAAACTACCATATCATCCAACAGTTCTACTTTTGGGAATATATCCAAGGGAAATAAAAACACTAAATGGAAAGATGTATCTACCCTCATATTCATAGCAGCATTATTTACACTACATTATTTACAATAGTCAAGACATGGACACAACCTAAATGATTATCAATGGACAAAGAGATAGATACATCTCTTTGTATATGTATATGAGTATTATTGAGCCATAAAAGAAACAAGGAAATTGGTACCATTTGGGACAACATGGATGGATGTGAAAAGCATTATGCCAAGTGAAATAATTCGGAGAAAGACAAATACTCCATGATGTCACTTTTAAGTGGAATCTTCAAGTCATAGAAAAAGAGAACAGACTTGTGGTTATGAGATGTACATTGTGGGAAGGGGAAATTGAAGGTAGATGGTCAAAAGGTACAAACTTTTGGTTATAAGATAAATAAGTACTAGGGGTATAACACACAACATGATGACTAACTAACTGCTATATGATATATAGAAAAGTTAAGAGTAAATTCTAGGATTTATCATCATGAGGAGAAACCTTTTTTTTTCCTTTTTTCTTTCTTTCTTTTCTTTTTATTGTATCTGTATCAGAAGATGGACATTAGCTGAACTCATTGTGGTAATCATTTCACACCATATGTAAATCCAATCATCTTGCTGTATCTTTAAACTTGTACAGTGATGTATCCCAATTATTTCTCAATAAAATTGGAAAAAAATTAAGAAATATTCTGTCTATTGTTTCTGGGTAACATATGATTGGACTTTCCTGAGCCAGTCAATTATTCCTCTGTGTATTTGGGCATTAGCTGGATTCTTATGTGTCTGGAATACTGTCAAGGTAAATACCTTAGGCTTTACACAGAGGATTAGACTAGATCACTAACGAACTCATCCTAATATGTAAGGGAACAGAAAATCGGAGAGTCACAGAAAATTACAGATTTAGGAAATGTTTTCTTGTTAGTTTAGAAAAAACACATTTAATTTTAAACTTGGAAAAAGAAAATCACTATTCATTAGAATGAACACATTAATTTGGTTGGATTAGAAATCTCTAAATATACAAAATGCTAAGTTGAATGTATATATATATATATATATTTAATATTTTATTTATTTGAAAGAGAGACAGAAAGAGAGAACAAGAGCAGAAAGAGGGGCAAATGGACAAGCAGACTCCCTGCTGAGCGAGGAGCCTGACTGAAGGCTCCATTCCAGGATCCTGAAATCATGAGTTGAGCCAAAGGCAGATGCTTAACTGACAGAGCCACCACAGAATAACTGCATGTATTTATAATTAAAAAATTTTGTTTTGATATTTACAATTTGGGTATTGGATTTCTCTATTTAAGCTAGAGTCTATTTTTGATTGGAAAATTTGATAAAAACCTGCATTAAATGTGATTTTTTAAAATTCCTCAATCAAGAAGTAAAATCCATGTCTTCACTCCTTCAATAGACCGCTAGTTTGGTTTTCTTAGCTCTAAATATAATTTTCCATTAAGTTCCTAGAGAGAGTAGGTTTTTGGTGACTATGTGGAACCATAGTTCATGTATGAATTTAAATAAATAACCTTTACCCTTAATTGTTAGTTTTTAATCTATGATATATTAACTTCAACCAATAAAACCCCAACTGATAAAAAGAAGATTTAGAAAGATAGAGATAGAGATATTTGGACAGAGATAGGATAAGGATAGGATTGTGATTTCCGTCCAAATATTAATCAAATTCCTAGGTTAGTTAAAGAAATGTTTCATTATATGTAAGAATAGGGCAAAGCAAGATTTATAGTGCTGACAAACATGAATGCCTTAGCTGTTAAGCCCCTGGAGATGAGTAACCATCGTAAGAAGGAATGAATGCAGAAAGTGAAGAGTGAGCCAGTGCCCAAACTGTGGATGGGGATTTAATCAACAAGTCAGGTTAGTGAAGAAACTCATTCCCCCTCAAGCTATCCAAATAACACAGCTTTTTCAATATGTTCTTGAACTAACAAGAGCTTAAAGAAATAAAATCTTAGTATTTTTCAAATATAACTTAACATACACATAAGTTCTGTTACTGTTTACTCATTTCATGCATAATTAAATATACTAATCAGTATTATCTATTACCAATTAATTAAAATGTTGGTAAAAATAAACATTTTAATTTTGTAGCTTGATTGTGATAATAGCATCACTTATAATAAGAATATTACACTATCCTATGCAAAAGTAATAGTAAAATATAATTACTTCTAATGCATTATTTTATAGATTTCATTTTCAGATTAAAGTAGAAATGAGGCAAAATATATATCCTTACTCATGTAACATTCAGCATCTTCCAAATATAGTTGAAACAAAGAAAAGTATGAACAATTCCTAGTTTTCACATGTATATGAATAATTTTCATATAATTTTAAAATAAATTAACTTTATAAAAGTAAATACAAGTAAGAAAATCTCCAATAATATGATTCCATTCCTCTAAAAATTTCTTATGAGCTTTAGTTTCCCAGTGCAAATCAATTTAATGTATATTCCAGTACATGCCATTGTATTCTATCAGATATTTTAATATAATCTTGTTAAGTGCTTATATTTTCCAGAATTTTTTTAAATGATTAAAGAGATTGGTTCTCATCAAGAGTGCCTCTGAATTCTCATTGATTGTTCTACTTTGGATAATAGCAAATTTAAATTAACATTAATTTTTTTAAAAAAGTAATAATTTCTAATTTGGAAAACAAACATGAGTTTGTGAACTAAAATTTTTCCTCAAGTTATTTCTTTGGTGTTGTCCTAAAACCCCCATTCCCTACAGGAATGAATGAAATCTGGTTTATTAGATGAACAGGAGATTATTTACAACAGCAAAAATTACAAGGTGATAAATATAAATCATGTGAAAGTTTAAATACCACAACCAGTGTTAATTACCCATCCCCAAGTGATTATTAGAATTAAAAAAGGAAATAAAAACTGCAAGTTTCATTATATGACATCCTGATAATATAAATTGCACAGTACTACAGTATAAGAGTGCCTCCAAGTGGCATTCATCAAAACTCCATATGAAAAATTTAAGTACAAGAGCTAAAAGTTAGGCTTTAGTAACAGTAGACCCTAAAGGAACACTATCATTCTTTTCTTTCTTCTTCCTTAGGATCTACCCTTCTTATTTATAATTTAATTTAGAGGAAATTCTTAAATCTCTTTAAATATCTACACTTAGCCTCATTAATCTTCAGAATTCTAGATTGTTTCTAATATTATTTATACTGTCTTAATATAGTGTTTAGGTAGCTGATGAGTAATTATTTCATTTCCATTAAACTTGTACAGTAGAATCTGTTCTGATTAGTTATACTATGCCCCCTCTTTTCGTTGTTCTTGAAAATATTGTCTCTATTTCCAAGATCTTAGAGGATAAGAGGGACAAAAGACTTATTCCCCCCTATATAATCCTAGAGTCATTGTATCATCTAATTCCACCTGTCTGATTTCACAATTAAATATAAGAGTTTAAGGGATATACCCAAGGTAATCCTGGTTGATAACTTTACTAATGGAATCTGCCTGACAATGTTTATAATTCAGTATTCATTAAAATATATTTGCTATGACACCAAAAATAGAGCACTTCCCCATGCCCTAAACAAATGCATTTTTAGTACATGGTTTTCTTAAAACTCAACCAAACTCTAGAACCCCAAATAAATTTAGAAGTTGCCTAAGGCAAAAAGTGCTCTGTAACCGACAAATGTACCAATAGGTTCTCAATAAGCTTAAAATTATTAATGTGTAGTGTTTGGGAATTTTTCTAGGTTTATATCACAGAAATATTTAAATTAGAAGAGCAGAAAGGATTCTAGGATAGTAATAAACAGGGCAGTTGAGCTTGTAAGATAACTTAGAAACAGATCTGTGTGCTCTGAAAAGATAATCTTTGTAGTGAATGTTATTTTCAAACTATTTTCACTTGTAAATACTACTCTTTCCATTATTTTACCACTCTTTTCATGATATTTCTTCTAAATTTCATGTTTTACTGTTTATTTCCCTACTTCTTTTTCATATAAATGATTCCAGGAAGGCATTCTTCTCTCTTTTCCCAAAGGTGTCATTCCAATGCTGTTCTTTCCTAATTCTTATTCCTTCCCCCCTCCCCTAATTGCTTTTTATGGGTCTTTTTCTTTCTCTCCTGCCACTTCATATGCAACTTTCTTGGAATGAGATAGCCAACATCAATAACAAGATTTAAAGTTCATTCTCTGAGGGGCTATAATGTAGATATATCCAGAGTACTAAGTACAGAAAAGTTCCTGTAGATTTTCAAATAGATATGTGGATATCTGTATATATAACAAATCTATTAAGTTTTTTAACTTTTGAATGTTATGCTGTACTATCTATGGAACTACTTTGTTGTGAAATTAGATATTTACGGTTATTTAATTCCAAACTGCCGTTTAAGGCTTGAGCTCACACTGTAGTGTCCCTTAATTTCTTCAGCTGTATCCCATTTTAAAAATTAAATGTGTTTAACTTTCTTGCCAAGATTCCACTTGTTCAAGGTTGTCTTACACAATGGCCATTGTTTTTTTTAGTCATGGTTTCACTACCTGCCAATCTGAGTTCATCTCAGAATTTCATTAGTACACTATTTGCTCCGACTCTCACATCATTAACGAGGTTTTAAATTAGGTCAGGCTGACATTCATCCCTATGGCACCCAGAAAACATGACATTGTTTACCATCACTCTGATTCAAGCCCATTGTCCAGATTTTAAACATTTCAACAATGCTCAATGCAAAAACCACTTAAATTAGCTCCTCTGAAAAAAAATTGTGACTGAAATTTAATGAGACACATCAAAACTTGGCTATAATTAATACAAAAGATCTTCTACATGCTTGTAGTTGTTAATCCTGCTTATTTCTCCCATGATTAACTATTCATTTGTTTATTTTTCCCATAGTGAGTTCCTCAGATATCTTCTTTGATATTTGCATTCATTTTGTTAGTGATGAAAGATACATGTCAACCTTCATAAATATTTCAATAACTTTTAGTTTGGTAAAGATTACTTAACTTTTCATATTGCATGCCAAATAAACCCAGATGGTATGCATATATCAGAATGAAATACATGTAATTATAAAATCCAAGTTAATATTTTACCACATTTGTGATGACTTATTCCCAAAATTAGAACAAGGAATAAACTGAAAATGAATAAACCACATTTTTATCTGGGCTTTATGCTAATTAAATATAGCAATTTAATTCTTTAGAATTCAAAATTCTAAGGATAGAATCATTTTTAAGAGACAAAAATATCTATAGAATAAACTAAGTTATAAGATATTTAACCCTAATAGTAATAATTTTTATATTTATGGACTATTTACCTCTCAACCAGCTGTCAATACTCTATACTACGTATAGAAAAAGATTTAAAATTGCCTTTCTATATACCCCTAAATGAAAATGGTCAGGGAAAATAATGTTGAAATGAAGGTAATGAAGAATATGTGCTTTGAAAATTATGGTTGTTAGAAAGTACTCAAAAAATACTATTTGATTATTGTCTCACAGATATCCTAAAATCTGTGTATATCTCATCTCCCTGAATATATTTAAGAATATTCAAAGGCAGGAATATATGCTTTTGAAACGAATCTAATGTTTTTCACTAAATAAATATTATTTGCTAAGTGACTGACCTTGGATTAATATGCCTCAGAATGGCTAGATTTGTCAAATGAATTAGTCTCTGAGATGGCACCAGTTATAAACTCCTCAGATGAGTTGTGAGTCAACAGTGTTTGAGAATTATTGTCCTACGAGCAACAGTAGCAATGAGTGAATGAATGAAAATATTTAGGTGCTATCTAAAAGCACATGGTTAAAGAACAGCAACAATATTTCTATCGAGCTTAGAGAGAATAACCTCATAGAACGTTTTGAGTTATTATCAGCATCAATACAATGTGATGACAGAGAATTACTCCATTTATCTGATTATACTGTCTGTGTTGACTGAATATGATATATATTGTAGCCGTTTAAAGACATAATC
Source organism: Canis aureus (assembly GCF_053574225.1). Lineage (NCBI taxonomy): Eukaryota > Metazoa > Chordata > Mammalia > Carnivora > Canidae > Canis > Canis aureus. Next base: position 51,489,523 of record NC_135630.1, read on the forward strand.
AAAATGTCAGATTATAAATGATATATCTCAAATTAAAATGACAGTGAAAGCTAAAAAATGATCAAAAAGGTATTTATGTTCATTTCCAAAGATTTAAAGGGTCTATATTGGTAACACTGATATCAACAATAGGCCTGGAAAACTAAGTCAAAACATATTCACAAGATATATTTGAATCCTTTGGCTGTCTCTAGATTCAAAATTAATATTCCAAAATGGGAATTACCTAATTTCTCCAATTGTCACAGTAGTATAAATGTAAAGAATAATATTGTAAATTAAAAAAAAAAAAAAGAAACCTGCTATTAGTTCACACTATGTTTGAGAAGATTTATGGAGGTAACATGGTTTAGTCAAGAATGTGAGTTTGAAGAAAGACAAATTTTACACTTGAATTCTCATTATAGAACTTGTTATTGCAATGAGCTAAACCAAGTTATTTCAATTTATCTTTTCTAAACAGAATCATAAAACCTACTCTGGGTATGGATAGGGGTTAAACCATATAGGTTGGTTAAATGTGATGATAACACAATGTCTGAAACCTACTGGAGGCTTTGTGAATATGTGTTATCATTTTAAAACTGTGACTTAAAGCAATCACAATGATAAGAACCAAAAGATACTACAATTAATGGGGCATCTGGGTGTCTCAGTTGGTTAAATGTCCGACTCTTGATTTCAGCTCAGATGGTCTCCATGTTTAGCAATGAGCCTGCTTTGGACACTATCTCCCTCTCCTTTTGCTCCTCCCCCTGTTCATGCACATGCTCACTCTCCCTTTCTCTCATACTATCTCTCAAATACGTACATACATACATACATACAATCTTAAATAATAGCGATACTACAACTGAGGGAATTGAGGGCCTGGTTGCAGAGAACAACTGAGGTTCTTCTCTGGTATAATTATGCATACAACTTTTTTTCTCACTTAGGTAGGATTCAGTGAGCTCACAACTCCTTTACTTGCCTCAACAAAATTTTTAATTCATAATTTTGTTCCAGCAGAAATGCTATACTGAGGAAGAAGCAGATATCAGGGCAATCTTCATACATTCTGTGACTTGTAGCCTCTGTAGGGAGTACTTCAACAGAAGGAAAGTGGCTTTGATTAGACAGCCAAGAGGGAAAAGGTCCCTTTTGCACTGATGAAGATAGCCTATCTAATGTTTTAATTATTAGATAACTGAAAATTCGTTGCTGGGGCATTAAGACATAGGTAAGAGGATACTAAAACTAAACAGTGCACACTGCTTTGTTGTCCATCTTAAACATTATCATTAACATATGCACTGAATCAAAATAACTGATACAAAGAAATTGTAAATTACTTCTGCTTATGATCCCTCAGACATGGTCCATAGAGGTCAAACTGATGACATATTTTACAAAAATCATCTCATTATTTCATTAATATGGTAAATATCTCAGTATATAATCATAGGATGATAGTGATTGAAATACCAAAAACAGCCTTAACTGTAATTCAAAGGTTGTGTAATTTTATCCGTTTATATTAAAATTTGTAAAAAAAATTAGAAGATACCATTAAAAAAATACATGGAGAGAAATCCTATAGGAATTCAAGGGGAAAAAATCATAGGGTATACTTGGGAAAGTTTCATGAGGAAGTAAGAGTTGTTTTTTTGTAAAAATGAGTGCCATGTAAAAAACAAAATTAAGTCAGCTTTATTTCCCAACTTTGAACTTATGTTCATATTTAGGAGGTTTTCAGAAATATACAATTTGGAATGCAATTTGACTTTCAAACTCTTAAGTGTTACAAAGTGTGAACTGTGATTCAACAAACATGATAGAGAATAAATAATTATTCAAGGACAGACCAAAAAAAAGGAAAAAAAAAAAAGGCAAAATTTTAAGTGCAAGAAAATAAAGCAGTATAATAGAAGTGATATTTATAGTTCTAATACACATGAAGCAATATATTTAAGGATAAGTTCCAACAACAGAAGAAATCAAACACTATGTGAAGAAAGAAGATTGAATAAAGTATAAAAAATACATTTAAAATATTAATAATATATTTTAAAAAGCAAATCTAAAAGACATACTTTTCACTACAAAGAAAACATGTAGTAAGAGAACATCTTTGGCAATAAAATATAAAGGAAAGTCTTCATTGTTATTAATGAAATTATATAATATAGTTACAAATTAATTATCTAATGAAGATAAATAAAGCTATTTGTTGCCACATAAACTTTATGACATGATTTCTTTTTTAATTTTAAGAGAACAATGCTGTGTATCTATGAAGAAAAATTCATTTATGTTTGGTCAGAATGCATCCATGATAAAAAACATAGATGCAAAAAAAAAAAAAAAAAAGAAATAACTCATGTTGATATCACTAAATTCAGCAGAATATATGTTCTACTCAGCCTTAACTTCTTTTTAGGCTGTTATAAATTCTCCTCTGTTCAGCTTCAAAAAAAAGACAAAAATAATGGATTCCTCATTGGAAAATTTAATGCATATTTTAAAATTTTTCAAAATATAAAGTTGCAATTATTCTGATGAGAAGATATCAAGATAGCAAGATCAGAGAAGAAATCTGCTTAGTATGTACAACATAACCAATCTTTTATAGCACACAGAATAAAAAGTAAACAATGAAGTTTAAAATTATCTGGTTTGATGAGGGAATTAAATAGAAAGATTTTAGACTGGTGTTTAGTCTTTGGGAATGTGTGTGTGTATAGTAATAAATTTCGTCTGTGTAATGCAAGTTAAAAACCACTTCAAAATTCTGGTTAAGAAAGATTTATAATCTTCCAGAGCTGAAGATGTAACTTCAATAGGCTTCAGGAATTTATGAAAACAGAGTTGTCACAGTTCAATTACTTACATCATTTCCTGAACTGGGAAACACAATAATATCATAAATTCTTCTATAGTGGAAAATATCAACCATTTACATAATGCACTAGCGATGACTTTAGCAGCAGGCCAGCTAATTGTCTACCTTCTATAAATTAGCAATTAGGAGATTATTTTCATTCCTCATGACATCTATTTCTGTACATTTTTCTGCATCATTTCCCGGGTGATCTTGTTCTACCTCTTTCTAAATTGATTATTTTCTAACCATAATAACCTTATATTAAAACATATGATTAGACATAGACATTTTAGTGTGAATGCAACAGAACAAACATTTATTGAGCATAGTATTGCTAAGAATAGGTTGGATAATGTGGGAACTGGAAAGATTAATCGGGTAATTTCTTTGCTTTCAAATTTATTGGAAGGGAACAGATATAGATATAAGTACATACATATCACAAAATGTCATTTGCCATTGGCCACGAAAGTGTTTTAATTTTGTGTAACAAAGAAGTAGCTGTGATGAGGTGCCTGGGTGGCTCACTGGGTTAAGCATCTGCCTTTGGCTCAGGTCATGATCCCAGGGTCCTTAGATCAAGCCCAGTGTCAGGCTTCCTGCTCAGGGAGAGCCTACTTCTTCCTCTTCCTCTGTCCTGCCCCTCACCCCGCTAGCTTATGCTTGCTTTCTCTCAATAATAAATGAATAAAATCTTTAAAAGAAGAAGCAGCAGCAGCAGCTGTGGAACCATAGAGGCAACGGTTGTGAATCCACTGGGGTCAGGGTTAGGGAGTGCTTCCATCATGGCCCATGTAGCTTTTGAGAGGACTTTTAATGAATGTGTAGGTTTTTAGTGGGTGACACACAAAATTCAGATAGAGATGAACAGGAGGGAAGAACCTCAGAACATAGTTTTTGAAGGTGTGGAGACAGAATATGGGATTTATCTTTTGGGGTAGAAAGGAGGAGTCTCATTATATTTTAGAGCAAGAAGCTCTTTCTTTTATTCTGTATTGTTTTATCAAGATTACAGGATGGTTACTCCTCACATTGAAATACTGCTAGTATCGCTACTGTGCTTCTCTCTAATTTGGTGAATCTTTCATATATACAACTCTCATTCACAAAGCTGATTACCAAAGTGAGAAAATTCACTTAGTTTCTTTTGATTGTAAGTAATTTTTTTAAGCTAAGGTTCAGAATTTTTTTTGGTTAGATTTGACTAAAAGAAAATCGCAAACCTGGAGTCAACTTCCTTTTAGTTGAGCTTCACAATACAGTCCATTGTTTTTTCTTTCCAGTGTAATCTTTTATTTTTTAGCAAACAGCTTTTAGAGTTACATAGGCTATCTAGATTAAATGCTTTGCATTTAGCCAAGAAAAGCTGATGAAACTCTTATTCAAAAATTTGAGAGGCTTTACTTTCTAGAACTTAATATGTACTGAACCTCAAAATGGTCATCTATGGAATTCTGATGAAATTGCCTTAAAAGCACAAGGCATTTGCTAATTGCTTATGATTTAATTCAAAATTTTCCATTCTTCCTATGTAAAATTCATAATCAATTATTTTTATTTTATTATTTTTAATTCCAGTATGATTTACATGCAATATTATATTAGTTTCAGGTGTATAACATAGTGATTAGGCAATTATATATACATTATGAAATGCTCACCACCACCACAATAAGAGTAGTTACCATCTGTCACCATACAAAGTTTTCATACATAATCAATTATTTTTAAATTCATAGGCTTCACTTGAATAGCATTTATGACCCAATAAAAATATATTGGGTAAAATTTTATCATGCTCAAAGAGATGCAAGGACTAAATGAATGTGAGGTTGCCTTGGCAATACAGCCCCACACTTTAAAAAGCAATCTTTCGGGATCCCTGGGTGGCGCAGCGGTTTGGCGCCTGCCTTTGGCCCAGGGCGCGATCCTGGAGACCCAGGATCGAATCCCACATCGGGCTCCCGGTGCATGGAGCCTGCTTCTCCCTCTCTGCCTGTGTCTCTGCCTCTCTCTCTCTCTCTCTGTGACTATCATAAATAAATAAAAATTAAAAAAAAAAATTTAAAAAGCAATCTTTCCATGGTTTTTCTACCTGCTTTGCAGAGATTACATGAAATATCCAAGAGAGACCATATTGTTAGCACATTAGGGCATTTAGTGTCTACTCAAGTCTCTTTAACTTTTCAACAGAAATCTTGGTAATAAGTTTGCAACTAGCTGACCCTGTGCCTATGAATAGACCATTTTATTCCTCTGACTCTCTTTTCTAATCTATAAGCCAGTGAAAAAAGGCATAAACAGCACAATCTATGCTTAAAAAAATATCAACCCTCTCTCTAACCCATTCTACATCCTGCAATACTCATTAGAACATGAGCCATGCATGAGTACTAAATGGATATTTTCAAAAATCCCACCCATAATTAGGTGAATGGATAAAGATTTGACACATACACACACACTGGAATATTATTGAGTGATAAAAAATGAAATCTTGTCATTTGCAAGAACATGGATTGATCTAGAGAACATTATGCTAAATGAAATAAGTCAGATGAAAATACTATCCATATAACAAGACATGGAGGACTTAGAGAAATGGGTCCAAAGAGCTATAATAATGAAAAGGTGTCTATCTTTGAGATGATGAATAACAATGAACAGTGGTTCTCAAACTTTAATATGAATGGGAACTATCTGGAAATACTGCTCTTGTTCAGTAAGTATAGAAGGTCTTCAGCAAGCCTTTTACAAAGAAATGCCAATGTTGCTGGTCAGTAGACCACACTCTGAGTAACCAATGATAAGAGACACTCAGAAAGCCTGGGAGTAAGCAGTGAGGCATGGAGACAGGAAAAGGATTTTCATATATGTGCCCAAGCAGAAACACGACTCAGAATCTCACTGGAATCAGAAAGCACATTAAATCCGCGCTTTGTTCTGGCAATATTCGCTACCAAAAGTCCTTTTATGAACCATATAAATTGAGCTTTGAGTATGGAAATTACCTGGCAATAGATATTTTAGCTAAAAAATATCTCTTTCTTTGTAGGCAATCTACTTGACTATCTAGTAAGACACCAGGTCATAAGAAGAGATAAGGAAGGCAGAATTAAGAAATGTGAATTTAAAAAGAGATGATTAATCCATTTTCTGGAGAAAATGTAGAAACATAAGACTGGGAAGATGATTGCATTGGTCATCAGCATATAATAAAAGAATGTGTTTTTTGTTTTGTTCTGCATTTTCTTTTTGAGCTCCAATGTATCACTTTTTTTACTGCCCAGATATATTTCTTTAAAAATTTTCCTGATATAACTTATTTGCTTCAAATAATTATTTTATTTTATTTAATTTGTAGTTAGTATACTCTTTATATTGCAAGGTAAGGACAGTCTATGAAACTCTAAACAGTGACTTGGGCAAAGTAAGCACTTTGGGCTTCAGTTTTCTCTTTGCAGATCCAAAAGTTCGTATGCTCCTTCAGCACTGAGTTAATGACACAGTCAGGACCAAAACCCAGATTTTAAATTCTCATTTTACTTCTCTCATCACATTATCAAGTGTTTCTTATGTATTGCATTAGGGTGTGATATAAAATCAAAGATTTTGATTGGAACTAGAATTGCTGCGCTCAAATTCCAGCTTGGGTAACCTTGGGAAATGTAATCTTTCTGAACCTATTACCTCATGTATAAAATAAAAATAATTGTAATATCTTATTTCAAGGGATGGTTCGAAGATGACATGATAATATTTGGCTACCCATCAACTACCATATAATCATAAATGTTATAAAAATAAGAATTATCATTAGGCAATTATGTTGCTTTTGTGTAAACAATCCATTGGGGATCATAAATTAATGTTTCTAATGCTATCTGAATATCTTTATTACATTTTTTTCAAAACAAACCTATCATTAATGAATTTCTAATTCAAATAAACTTGGTCTATAATTATTGTCTTAAAAACTTGGTGTGTATTCCATACTAGCCATTATAATAACCTTACTTTTAAGTAAAAAATTACATTTTTTAAGACATTTAACTTCCATTTTAAAACGTTAAAACTTCTTTGCTTCTTATTAGGAAGAGTTCTGTTGGCACATTCATCTTATGTTCTTCCTAATGCTTTGGTACCTCAACAACCCACAGGTCTAGACTGAGGTTAACCATTTTTGTCTGATATTTTATAAATATAGCTTCTGAAATTCCTCCTCTATAATTAGACAACAATGGGAATGAAGGTGATTTGATACATTCAACTATTTTAATATTCAAATAGTCATAAGATTTAAAGTCCATTTCAAATAAATGATTTCAGCAATTATATTGTATTTCTTGAACAGCAATCCAAGTCAGCAATCAAATTTGAATTTTGACATTTTTGAGCTATCTCACCAATATCATATACAGGACTAAGTTTTTCCTCTATGGGGAAAAAAAATATTATAAGAGGATTCCAGGATCCTATGCTTACAAGATCAAATAGAGAAGAGGCAAAGGGAGCGATATAGAGGACAAGTGAATCAGCACTCACTTATTCTTGTTCATAGAAATATGATGAAAAAAGGGAAAATTTTACAAAAAATCTTCCACTCAAAGAAATACACAACCTATTTCTAGCTGTGGTTTATTTCTAATGCAATGGGACTGAAATGCAAACTTCCTCAAATCCTTTCTGTTTTTCTCTCCACTCACCCACCAACAATAATTGAGTATTTTAACTCAATTATTTAATAATTGAGTTTGAGTTTGAGTTTAAAAACTCAAGTATTTAATAATTAGAGTATTTTAACTCTGACTAAAAAGAATAATTTTAACAAAATCTGCTTACTTCACAATCATAAAGGTAATATGCCCAAAAGAAGAATTTTCAAAATCTGATGGTGGGTTTCCCTGAAACAACAAAAATAAGGGAAAGAAATTTAATTACTGTACATCTGCTATTTTTGTCACACAAACCTTAGAAGTGCTCATTATCAATAAAGAGTATATGATGAAATTGAGACCTAATAAGTTATACAACCTGCCAAATATCACACATCAGTAAGTGCGATAACCTTGGATTCTCCAAAAACAATGTATTAAAGGTCGGGTCTTTTTATCCCCAGATATGTCATTACTTTTATGATGTCACAAAGTCTTTAATCTTTCTGGACTACAATTTATGTCTCCCTAAAATGATGCTGTTTGAGCAGAAGCTTTCATTCTGCTTTGTAATTCTGTGATCATGACTATGGCTGGGGCATACATTGATAGAATAATTGGCCAATAATACAGGGTCGTGGCATCATCTCCGAAGCTTGCCATAAATGACCTGAATAAAAAAACCTAAATATAATAACAGCTCCATTATAATTCACTAAATAGTGTTCTTTTGGCCTGAGAGAGTTAACATACCACCCTGAATGCCCAGTCTAATATCAGACAGTAAATGAGGCATTTGGGAGATGGGGATCAATGACATCCCTGCATGCACATCAATTGTAGAATAATTAACTAAAACCAAAAACCAGGAAGTTCAAAAATTGAAATGCTCTCCACTGCACTTTTCTATCACCAATCATTGTTGTACATCATTGTACAGGATGTACTTGTGATTGAGGAGAGAAGCCTTGACAATTTAATGAAGAAAAGATAAAACACAGTAATCCTATAGAGAGAAAGGCTGGTCTCCTATTTATCAACAAATGCATTAGGAATCTTCCATCATTAAATTATATGTCAATAATGGTATGAAATGAAAAGAAATAAGTGCCAAATAGGTTTCCTGGTATAACAAAGGTCTTAGAAATTTAAGCTTTTATAATCATGTAAAAAAAACCAAAAATCCTCCTGCTCTATGACCTAATTGTACCGAGATATTAATAGAAATGGGTCTATCATTCTTAATCACGCAAAAATTGAAATCGATAAAGGATTTGCCTGAGTAAAAACTACAACATAAGTCCCAACAGACTGTGCAAATAACATGCAGCATTTTTTTAGCTTAGGACACATAAATTAAAATAATACTGCTGTTGAAATCACATAGTTCAGCAACAGAGGAAGCAAAATAGAATACAACAAAAAAATGTATGTGTTTTAAATATAGCTTCTTTAATTAAACTTCTGGAAAAAAACAAAATGGAAAATTTCGGATTAAACTTCAAAGATTAGGGGCACCTGGGTGGCTCAGTGGTTGAGCATCTGTCTTTGGCTCAGGGCGTGATCCCGAGGTCCTGGGATCGAGTCCCACGTCAAGCTCCCTGCAGGGAGCCTGCTTCTCCCTCTGCCTATGTTTCTTCATCTCTTTCTGTGTCTCTCATGAATAAATACATAAAATATTTTTAAAATAAATAAATAAAACTAAACTTCAAAGATTATAAGGTAATTTTGTAACAGCCTTCCAAAACATCAATAGATCAAGAGAAAAGCTACAGATTTCTTTAACCTCAAATTATCTGTATTGCCATTCTTAAATAAAAATAAATGCATTGTAAAATATTTTGCTTTGCTCTGCAAGAATTCATTTTCATCTATGAAATCATAGCCATGATGGTGTCCCATATGCAGAACAATGTGATAAAAATAATAAAAATATGAAGTTTGACTATAAGTAATTTTAGAGAAGTAAGATTTTTAATTTTTAAGAAAAACTTACTAGATGTCAGTATTAATAATAACTAATATTATTTTAAAAGTAGTTGTTTCAGTTAATTTTGCACTGATTCTAGAAATAAAATAAATGATGTTCAAAAAGTTTTGGAATTTCTCTTTACCACTGTAACAGAACCAAAGGAGAAAGGTGATCTATTTTTCTTCATTTTGTTTTCAATAATCATAATCACCATCCTGATACATTTCATTTACAAGTCTGGACCCAATTGTTTGTGGAGTTTTTGAGAAATTATGTTTAATTTTAATGAAGATGCAACAGACAGAACAGCAAGCAGAATTTGGTAAAAGTATCTTCCACTTTCTGACTAGGTAATAGCGGGCAAGCGATTTAAACTCTCAGAGACTCTATTTCTTGTCTTCCAGATGAAAATGAAATGACTACTGAAATCAGAGTTGTAAGGATTATATATTAACACACTTAAGAGAAATATTATGAGATCTGTGAAGATATATAAATGATAGTCATTAATTTTAAGGAAAAAGTTATTTTTTCCCATTTTATAGGTTGACAGTAGGATTACAGCTTCACTCCAAGAATTTTCTTCTTACCAAGCCTGAGCAAAGAGCACCACTCCTAGACTACTTGTGCTTCTGTGTGCACGCTTCTCCAAAAATCAAGTGACTTCACTGGTAGTTAAACTGAGAAAGACTGAGTAGATGTGGCTGTCCCAACGCTACCTGCTTTCTTCCTCTTGCTGGCTGAGAGTGAGTTCTATCCATTCCTCTGAGCTTTGCTCTTTGAGGAGGGGTGTTTAGGAGGACTACTGTGCAGGGCAAGTCCCACCTGGATCCAGAAGAGTTGTGTCTGGCTGGGAGAGGCTGCATATTTCTGGGATTTATTGAGAGGATTGATTGGCACACACACTATGCTCTCTCCCACAAATCAGGCATTATTAGATATAAAGGGACAATTTGGCATCCATAATTATATTTTAAAATCTCAACTATATTCCTCAATAAAAAAAATAAGGTAAAAAATAATTCTTTTCTTCAGTCCCAGGTAGAAGCTCTCAACATGGATATTGAATAGAATATGCCATAAACTCTAAGGTAATTGGACGTGAAAATAACAAAATGTATAAGCGCAAATTGTTGAAATTTGTCATAAGCATCTCTTAGTGACTACTGATAAGTGTAGCACTTAGATGCTGTACATGTCCTGGCAGAAATGTAACAAAATTAATTTGGAATTAAAATAACCATTTAGGTATGCACAAAGAAATAAATATTTTTAGATTTCTATGTTCAAAAAAAGAAGATACTATAGCATTTTATGTGTACCCTAGTAATTGTTTGTGTTTCCGATCAATAGAAATATAGTGCTGACCATAAATATGTGTTTAAAGTTTAAATCCCTATAATTTGAATTTCCTAGTAATCACATTTAAAAAGGTAGAAAAGACATAATTGACCTTAATAATGTATTTAACTGAATATATCCAAAATATTATCATTTGAGATGTAATCCATATACAATATTGATGAAAAATATCATATGAATTTTTTTCTTATTACTTTTCCTAAAGTCCAATACGTGTTTTATATTTATCTCATTTTGCACTAGCCATATTTGGTGAGTAGCCATATGTGTCTAGAGGATACTGAACTTGATAACAGCACAGGTGTAGATCCTTAAGAGAATACTATATCAAAACATCAGACACACACACACAAGCACACTTATGTGTAATAACGTAAAACCTTCATTAACCAAAATGAGTGAAGAATGAAAACTTCAAATTGAATGCCTTAATTGACTTATGTTTGGGGTGGGGTTTCTTTCATATATATATATGAAAATATATATTTTTGATATCATATATATAAGTATATATGATATATGTATCAATCCTCTTCCTTTTCTTGATTAGGTGTTATTTAGCAAAAATAATTATATATTTAATATGTAATTAAATATTTATTTAAACAAGTGAAATGATGAACAATTTGTTTTGGAAGAGAAAGAACAGATGTTTGTGGACTGATTTACCTGCCATGCAATCTGAGCTCATAGAAATTAAATATATTTTTCCCCAAATATCCTGAAACAATTAGTCATCAATGTTAGAGCAGCTTAAATGTTTCAGAGGGATTTAGCACAGTTGGGAACCCAGCATTAAGTTGTTTTTTATCAAAATATTGAAGCTTATTGCACTGATGGATTCACTGTTTTGTTCCACAAAATCTGAGTTTTCTTACAAAACAAATGTATGCAGAAGCCAAAACTATGACTAGATCAAACTTAGAGACAACATAGATCAAATCAAGACTAGGGATCCTTGGGATATAGATGTGTTTATCACAGTGTTCTACAATTCCTCACATAGAGTACAAATCGCATTGTCTTTGCGGCAGCTTGTACTATCACTTGATCACTTATATAGTATTTGGTGAGGAGGAATGTTCTGGTTTCTCAGAGATACAAAAATTTTCGGAACCCAAATCTGAAATCCGACTTAACACTTAATTTGCTTGATTTTTTTTTCTTCCACTCTTATTCCTAAGCAATCCTTCGAGGAAGACTGAAAGGGCAGAGGTAAACACCTGCTTTGTGAGGTCCACCCTGCTCTCCAACCAGCTGTAAAGTCAGAGAAAGACTTCAACTGCAGTACTTTCTTAGTGTGAAAAAAAAAATCTTTCTGAAAGTTTTAGTGTCTATAAATAATTATGTACTTTTCTGAATCAAACTTTTCTGTAGTTTTTGCCACCTTGACGCAAACCTTAAAAAACCAATCTTTTAAAACTAAATTTAATTGCTAGATTCTAATTCTGAAAATAAGTCTCAAAATAAACTTCAGAAGCTGTGAAAAATGGTTTACATATGTTATGATTGTAATTAATTTAAAAATAAAGGTATGCATATAAAAGTACTAAGAGAAGTCAAATGTTAATAATAGTGTCTTTGTGTTATGAAATATGGTTGTTTATTTTGGAATTTGATTTTATTATACAGTAAGCGCATATTACTTTTTAAAAAATATTGTATTTATTTATTTATGAGAGACACAGAAACAGAGGCAGAGACACAAGCAGAGGGAGGAGAAGCAGGCTCCATGTAAGGAGCCCGATGTGGGACTCGATCCTGGGAATCCAGGGTCAGGCTCTGAGCCAAAGGCAGATGCTCAACTGCTGAGCCACCCAGGTGTCCCCATATATTACTTTTTAAATTATAAACTTCGTAAAATAAAATGAAACACCCATGGATATGTACATCAAATAAGGTATAGTGACTCAGAAATACTAAAAACACACCCCCACCAATACAATCTGATGTTAAAATATAAAATTACAGGGCACCTGGGTGGCTCAGTCGGTCCTGGGTCCTGGGATTGAGTCTCATGCTGGGCTCCCTGACTGAGAGCCTACCTTTCCCTCTGTCTCTCCCTCTGCCTGCTGCCCCCACCCCGCACTTGTTCTCTCTCTCTCTCTCTCTTCCCCTCTCTCTCTGTCAAATAAATAAAACCTTTTAGAAAAATCATAAAATTACAGTTCTAACAACTCCCAGAAATTTTACTCCTCAGTGTGTAGCTTTCAATATTAACACTGTTATTGTTTTGGGTCAAAATACTTAATCCCTATTTCAAATAACCTTTCCAGCAGAACTTGTCTTGCTTATCCTCATTCTTTTCACTTCCAGGAAAATATTATCTTTCAACTGTTAAATATTCTTCTATTTTTCACAGTGATTATGATTAAATTGTAAATTTGAACACAAAAATATAGCTCATGCTAAAGACTAACATGTTAATATCTAGTCAGTATAACTATTGGAGAAATTCTTAATACTTTTGCATGCATTCATTTATTCAGACATGCAGGCAAGCAGGCAGGCAAAGTGTTTATGTTTTTATATTTCTTAAAGTTCTAATTTTGAAATATTTTAAACATACAGACAGAAACAAGGAATATTGTGGCATAACCATGTTCCCACCATCCAGATTTAACAACTGCTATCATTTGCCATAGCTGCTTCAGGTCTTTATTTTAGAAAAAAAAAATTTCATAAACAGTCAAAGCTTCCCACTCTTCTATTTCCCCTTTATCCTCTTTATCCAAAGGTAATATCCTTAATTTGTGGGGGGTTTTTCTATGTATGGTGTTAAATTTCTAGCATTTTACATTTACAAATAATAAATTATATTGTTCTGCATTTTTAATTTGCATAAATGGCATGTATCCTTTTGTGACTTATTTTATAGCACATTAGACCTTTTAGTATTATCCCCTTAACCCGCTGGATCTAATCTTTTTTTTTTTTTTTTTTTTTTTTTATTCATGAGACCCAGAGAGAGAGGCAGACACACAGGCAGAGGGAGAAGGGAGAAGCAGGCTCCATGCAGGGAGCCCGATGTGGGACTGGATCCCGGGACTCCAGCATCATGCCCTGGGCCAAAGGCAGGTGCTAAACTGCTGAGTCACCCAGGGATCCCCTAACTACCTTATTTTAATAGCAATCTAATAATTCATTTTTCCACTCCTCTGTGGACATTTTTAGATTTTTTTTTCGATTTTTTTTCCAAAACAAACAATATCGTAAGGAATACCATGAACATCCTTATAATGCACATATGGCAGTTTCACCAAGATGGACATATTACAAACAGAAATTCTGCATTATGCAAGATGACCATCATCAATTATGCTAGATAATGCCAAATAAAAATCCATAATAATCATGTTAACATACACTCCCTCCAACCATATATATTTTTCCATATCCTCAAATTAGCCTATTGGGATTTTGACTGGACTTGCAATAAACTCATAAATTAATCTAGGGATAATTAACATATGTATGTGATGTATATGTTCTGTTATTATATATCATACTAATATATACCATTTATGAACGTGACACATGTTGGGAAGGCAGTCCTCCTTGGGCCTCTTGTATTCCAGCTACATATTTTGTGGATGTGACAAGAATGCAAGGCAACTGACTGCTTTCCACTGGACTGGAACAGGTCATTTCTCAGTGTTAGTTATGTAGCTGGTAGCTTTCAGAAAAGAGATAATGCCTTCTCTCAACCCGAAATGCAAAATCAAACAAAAAAGTCTTGCTTACTGCCTGCAGTGAAAGCAGTGGATCCCTAAACTCAGTTTTCTTCTATAATTCAGCCCACTGTGTGTGCAGGCATCTACCTGGGCCTGTCATCTCTCTGTGATCTTGGGTGATGAGGGCAAAGGGACCAAAGCAAGGATGGCAATATTCATGCTGCTTCCTTAGCTGTACTACTTTGATCTCTAACTCAGGAGCCTTGTGCCTTCTGCCAGAATCTATGAAATAGTGTCAAAGTAATTTGGCAGGTTCTAAGTGGGGTAAAGTAAAATCTCAGAGCCAACGGCACACATTTTATTTATTGAAGACTTGTAACCCTCAATACAGATTTATAATTCTCTGTATAAAGGGCTTCCACATCTTCTGTCAGAAGGAAGGAAGGGAAGGAGAGAGAGAAGAAGAGGATGGGAGGGGGTGAGAAAGGGATGGACACAGGGAGGGAGGGAAGACGGGCAGAAAGGAAGGAAATGAGAAGTATATTGGCCAAATAAAACATGTCTTTCAATCAGATTTGAGGTTAAATTGCTAAATTGCCACCACTGTGCAAAACTGTTCAGTCTGTGTTACACATAAACCTATATTATTCCTCTTAGCTATTTTATTGCAGTGATTTGGTTGCATTTGTTTTTCTTACTGTTATCCAAGAATAAATATCCTTTTTTTTTAAGATTTTATTTACTTATTCATGAGAGAGACACACACACACACACACACACAGAGAGAGAGAGAGAGAGAGAGAGAGAGAGAGGCAGAGACACAGGCAGAGGGAGAAGAAGGCTCCGTGCAGGGAGCCCGACGTGGGACTCAATCCCAAGACCCCAGGATCATGCCCTAGGCCAAAGGCAGGCACTAAACCGCTGAGCCACCCAGGGATTCCCCCAAGAGTAGATACTCTGTAGTGACCTTGACATAATTTATATGCTTGGCATTTGGTATGTGATGTGCATATGTTACCTTTCACATATTCACTTAAGATGATCATGTGCTCTGTCTACCTTGTGAAGACTTCAGAAATCACCTATCATGGAGTCGCCTTTGTTTCTATCTCACCAGTTGGTATAGTAGAGAATTCTGTGTGTGTACTCGTAAAATAAATGCAATTGACTGACAGACTAACTATTATCCTAGTTGGAAGCATATTTTAAAATGTTCACAGCAGTTACTCTCCCTACTTATGATGATTATAATCATAATAATCAATTCCATTCGTATTATGCATTGTATTTTCCCAAACTTTTTTCATATACATTATTTAATCTGATCATCTAATAAGCCTGGACTACAATAATCAACATAAATCTTATCCATTTGGCAAGGTAAATTGATTATATATACTTTTACACATAAGATCAAAATAAACTAACATTATGCAAAAATAAAAAGGCAAAGGACACATCTGCTTGTTATTTTACCTATGGTGAGCATTAATCCAAATCGTTTATGTTGACTTTGATGAAGCTACATCTGTTTATAAAAGTGCTTTGATCTGTTTTACAAAGCAAGTGCCCCTAGGGTATCCTTAGACTGAGCAGAAGATGGTAAAATTATCCTTTCTTTTCAGATTTTGAATTAGATAGCTTTGCTTAGCCAAAATGTCTCAGGGCAGAGAATATTACCATTCTCAACTTAATTTATAAATGTGTTCATAAGTGGGGTTTTTTTTTTCCTTCTTCTTCTCAACCCATTTGTAATATTGCTTACTGCGCTCCAGGTCTAAAATGTTTCTATGCTCAATCATCTTAAAGTGTAAAATTGTCTCTCAATTTGGAGATCACTAAGATGGACTGCATCTCTGAGAATAATTAATATCTGGAGACCCAATTTAGTTCTTTTTGTTCTAATGTTCAACAAAGGTCCTCATTTATCAATGTATGTTTCCCATGTGTCACATCGTTATCTTAAAAGTAGGTCACAGGAAGAACACTATTGACTTTTAAAGTCTAGTATTCAAAGATACTGTTCCAGCGAAATTACATGTTCCTTAAACAATGACATCTAAAAGGGCATTGTACGGTCAACCACAACCACCTAATGATGATGACAGAAGTCCAAGAAATGTTTCAAAGTGGTAGAAAAACTGTTTTCAACTCAATAATGTACAATTACAAAATCTGGAGACTAAATATATGTAGGCACAGTAACTCTTAAATAGCCCAATCTGCTTGAAGATAATACTTATTTTCAATTCATATGATTATGAGGTCCATTAAGATTTTAATTTAGAGACCATGTTTTTAGTAACATAGGTAAAGGTCATTGAACTAAACAGTTCAATTAATGAAAATCTATCTAAATAGGAATATTTGGCATAAACAACTTTAAATTACAGGGAAAGAAATATTGGTAAAAGGCATGGAAAGAATAAGGGAAAGAGGGAAGGAAGGAAGAGAGAAAGAAAGGAAGGGGGGAGGGAGAGAGAGAGGAGTGAAAGCCTACTCAGACATACTTTATCAAAATGCCAATCAGAGCAAATCTGTCATCTATGGCACGTTTGCTTTGGAATAACCTAAAATTTTAAAACATCACAGTTAGCTTCTAGTTTTAAAAGTCTTTTTATGGGACTGTTCTTGTTCATCATAAGTGTCTCAACCTTCATTTACTTCAACAGACTTTACCCCTGATGAAGAACTATCATTATTTGCAAAATAGTGCTGTTTACACTGTCACTAAACATATGAGAGTTCTGAATTTTGTGCATTTCCTAGGAAAATAAATAAATTACATTGTTTGATGTTTCAGTATTCTAGACTGTTGCCTTTTAATTCATTTGTATTATAAACTATTCAGTGCCTATTATCCCTCAGGGATACAGAATAAAGAAACAAGGTTTAGGAGTGCCTGAATCGCTCAGTTGGTTAAGCATCCAACTCTCGGTTTGGGTTCAGGTCATGATCTCAGGATCATGAGATTGAGCCTCTCCTCAGCCTCCACATGGAGCCTGCTTGAGATTCTCTTTCTCCCTCTGCCCCTCCTCCCTCCTCTCTCTCTTTCAAAAAGTTTTTAAAAATTAAAAAAATAAAATCTATTAAGGAAGGAATAAGTTTTGACCTTCAGGAGATCATAATCAATGGGGAAAACAAATATAGAAATAAGAGTAATTCTATTTGATGGATACTAAAGCTAAGAAAATATAGATTATTTTGGAACACTCAGAGTTTTTTCCCCTCACGTATATCAGTGTGTTATCATTAGTATGACATTTTGCAATATGGAGCTATCATCTGAAGTTATGGCAACCATCACAAAGACACAGGACTTTCAATACTATTTTCCAATAAAGAAGAGAAATTCTTCCAAAGTCTAGTGTCATATTCACAAGATAGTTGTACTAGGTGTTTCAGTCAAAGTTCTCCACAGAAACAGAACGAGTAGGATATGTCTGCATGTATGTGTACAGGCATACCTCATTTTATTGCACTTCACAATTGCTCTATTTTTAACAAATTGAAGGTTTGTGGTAATCCAGTGTTGAGCACATCTACTGGAACCATTTTTCCAACAGCATTTGCTCACTTGATGTCTCTCACATTTTGGTAATTCTCACAATATTTCCAACTTTTCATTAATATTATATTTGTTATGACAACCTCTGATCAATGATCTTTGATGTTACTATTGTATTTTGCAGTTGTTTTGGGGTGCCAAGAACCATGCCCATATGGACAGTGAACTTAATCCATAAACGTTTTGTGTTGTTCTGACTGTTCCACTGACCAACCATTCCCCCATCTCTCTCCCTCCTTGGGCCTCTCTATTCCCTAAGACACAATAATATTGAAATTAAGCCAGTTAATAACCCCGAAAAGGTCTCTTAGTGTTCAATTAAAAGGAAGAGTTGCACGCCTCTCACTTTAAATCGAAAACTCAAAATTATTAAGCTTAGTGAGGAAGACATGTTGAAAGCTTAGATAGGCTGAAAGCTAGGCCTCTTGTGCTCAACAGTCAGCCAAATTGCAAATATAAAGAAAAAGTTCTTTTTTTTTTTTTTTTTAAATATAAGTTCTTAAAGAAAATTAAAACTACTACTCCAGGGGCACCTGGTTGGCTCAGTCAATGGAGCATATGATGTTTGATCTCTGGGTTGTAGGTTTGAGCCCCACATTGAGTATAGAGATTATTTAAAAATTAAAAAAAAAAATCTTTAAAAAAATAGTACTACTCCAGTGAACATATGAAGGATAAGTCTCACTGCTGATATGGAGAGAGTCTTAGTGGTCTGGTTAGAAGATCAAACCAGCCACAGCATGATCTTAAGCCAAAGGCTAAACCAGAAAAAGACTCTTCAATTCTGTGAAGGCTGAGAGAGGTGAGGAAGCTGCAGAGGAAAAGTTTAAAGCTGGAGAGGTTGTTTCATGTGGTTTAACAAAACATAAAAGTCTTTGGTTTGTGGTAATATTTGTTTGTGGGCAGCCCTGGTGGCTCCCCGGTTTAGCACTGCCTTCGGCCCAGGACGTGATCCTGGAGACCCAGGATCGAGTCCCATGTCAGGCTTCCTGCAGGGAACGTGTTTCTCCCTCTGCCTCTCTTTCTCTGTGTCTCCCATGAATAAATAAATAAAATCTTAAAAAAAAAAGTAATATTTGTTTGTGGTAATTTGGAACTGAACCTACAATATCTCTGTATATAAATATACACATATATGTGTGTATGTGTGTCTATATATGTATATGTAAGTACATAGGAATTGGCTTACATGTTTGTAGGGGTTGGCAAGTCCAAAATCTTCAGAGCAAGCTGTTGACTGGCACCAGGAATAGTTGATATTGAATCTCTAGTCCAAAGGCAGCCAGTCCATAGACAGAACTGTCTTCCTCAGGGGACTTCAGTCTTTTCTCTCAAGACCTTCAACCGGTTTGGTGAGGCTGACCTACATTATGGAGGGTTATATGCCTTATTGAAACTCTACCAATTTAAATATTAATAGCATCTAAAAAATCCTTTACAGCCACTTCCAGGCTGATGTTTGACCCAAAATTGGGAATCATGGCCTAATCAGGGTGACACACAAAATTAACCATCACGCTACCAGAGATGTATTCTCCGTATTAATGGTGTTTGGAAATGATTTCATGGGGAGGGATTTCTGCTAGAGTAGTACATCTGTTTTCTTTCCCTAATATTTACTTCCTCAAAGATAAGTAAGAATCTGATTGCCAATGGCATGAGTATGTCCATACTTATCACTAATGGAATTTATCTATTAAAAATCTGAAAATACTGAAGACTCGTTCTCTCTCTTTTTTTCCATCTCAGATATGAGACAATTTTTGTTTAGTGCTAAGAGTGGGTTGTTCTAGTATTTAGACTACAGAGCAATGCATGGTGATAGCAAGTTCTTCTCACTACAGATATAAAGACATGCTCTTGAGTCAGCTTTATTAATATTGCAGCTGCATTTTGAATTCTATTGACCTCCTATAAATTGTCACTTAAATTCGGGAAAGAAAAAAGAAGTTTATTTATTAGTGTTCTAAAACCAAAGCAACTTGGTCTTTGTCTAGGACCTTGAGAAATAAACAAAGCCTGGCTCCTGGTAATCAAAACAAGTGGACATCAGTTTATGGAAAAATCATGGGGGTTGCTTTAGATGTTCATGTAAATTAGTGCAGCTGACATGAGATTGTTTCAGTGAGTCACAGAAGCCTACAGAATTTTTGTCTACTAGTGAGTGACTATCATTTTAGATCCAAGGCCATTTTTTAATAAATACAAACTGGCCTTAGTAAGACTATATCCTAATAAGGTGAGAAGAGGTGGATGTATTCAACTGACCTTCACTTGATTCTTACACATGCCAAAATAGGCCAATATTAAATTACACAGAATGGAGTCTTAAAGTCTTAGTTAAAAGACTCTTATATAAGTTAAAGTTCTTACATAAGCCTTTCAGGCATTAGTGAATGGAATAATTTTCAGCTACTTTAATTGAACTTCTCAGTCAAATCTACAGGCCTGGACCTTAACTTACCAAAGTAGCTAAATTTTGTTTAGTGGTAACACTCAATTCTTTTATGAGATGCATACCAAATTCACATAATCATCTATGATTATCATTATTAATGATATATCATCTGGCGAATTAATTACTTACACCTTTAATTTTACAGAAACAGGAAAAAAAATGCCATCACTTGCAAAAATGTCTAGGTAACCTGTCTTGAAAGATATATACTAAATCACTGAAAAATATACTAATGAGGCATTAAAATAGTTTATCAAATAACAATTATCCTACTTAGTTGATCTATTCATTTAGTTTTTTTTCTTTTGCTTTGAGAACCTTGTCAATCGATTATATTTCAAAGTTGTTAAAGCTAAGTTTCATTTCAACACATTTTGCCAAAAAAATACATAATAAATTATTTTATTATTTCTCAAAGTGTATTTTTATCACGACACTAATACCACAGATTTGGGTCATCTCATTTATTGAACATGAATCTCACCTATCTTAATTATCAAAACTAACCATTATCATTATCAAGCTTATCAACCAATTGGAATTAATTTTTATTATAAAAATCTAATATTAATTTCTGACATAAGTAATGTGTTAATATGATTTAGGAAAGTATAAAATGATATATAAATTATAGGATCCAATTTGTGACATACATTGCTAAAATTAGCTAAATCAAGATTAAAATGAAGAGCGTCTATAATAATTAATTTAGACTTTTTTCATAATCAGTTGAAAAACAACAATCCAATATTCTGTTTCTTATAATTTAATTTTTTAGATAGTAATGTATAGATAAAATATATATATAAATTTTTTTTTCTGAAAAGAAGATTATAATAGGCACTGTGTTTATTGGGTAAATGTCAGTGCATAACTGTGTTGACTTCTGAGGTTCAACTTTTATAAGTAATAAATAAGAATTGTGTTAAAAAAAAAATAAGAACCAACACATAAATAACCCCATTAAGATATCAAAACCAAACTGTTTGTATGTATTTAATGAAAAAAGATCTATGCTCTTTTTTAAAAAGATGTATGCAGTTTAAGACTAACATATGCTCTTAGTTTTTGTTAAGTATTTTATATGATAAAAATGATAATATGATTATAAATATAATGAGCATTTCATGATATGATTTGATAGGATAGATTTAAAATACCTGATTATAACATATTCACCGAATCTGGTGGAATCATACAAAAATGTCTGTCTGTGAATTTTCTCAAATATAACTTGGAATATTTAATGGTCCTTTAAAATGTTCTGATTTTATTTAAAATAGTCACTATCATAAGCTGTACTGTTTCTTCTGTTAGAAGTTTCTGGCAAATAGCCAGCCCTGTGACCAAGCATTAAAATAACTGAAAATAATTTGTATAATTAAAGACCATAAAAATCACTTTTACAGTCATAATTTTTTAAACCAATGTTGTCTTTGCTTTGATCTTATCAGTTTTTTGCAAGGGAAAGCTATATACGGACCATAGAATTCATGAAGTCTCTGAATGAAAACTGCCATCAACTTTACCATGCACACTATGTAAAACATACGATTTGGAATATCTCCACAAATCTCCCCATTTCTAAAATCTAATATCTATAATATTTCTAATATCTCCCCATTTCTAAGTAATGCATTATGTAAAAGATACTGAATTTTTTTATTGCTAATACAGATTTATTTTGAATCATCATTAAAGATTTTCTCCAAACAAATATTGTTTTAATTGTCTCATGGTTAGGATCTCTCATTTTTGTTTCCAGAACAGAGTATAACTGCAAAATTCAGGATGAGAATCCTCTCCCTCTTGTAAAGTGGGAGGACTACTTTGAACTCACTAGGGAAAAGAATACATGAAAGTTGAGGATCCAGAAACTATGCCCCTGGGAAGATTTCCGTGTAGCTTCAGGGGTTCACACATCCCATTTTAAAGACCATTGACTTTAAAATACTCAGAGTTGTGAGAATAAAAATACAGAGAAGACAAAGGATACTGAGTAATCCCAGAAATACTGAGAGATTCTCTGAGAATACTCAGTTTTCTTTGATTGAGAAAGGAAATAGTTGAATGAAATTATTCCACACTTGAAAGTAAATAAAGCAATTACAGAAGCCTGTGTTTGGAAATCTCAGTCTCTAATCAAACAAGTTTGCTGGAATGTAAATGGCAGCTAGATTGGTTTTAAAAATATATTTCAGGGCAGCTCTCAGAACAGAAGCAATGTGGGGATGATTAAAATATCAGGAAGAAGAAGGTTAATTTTTTGTCTCTTAAAAGAAAGGTTGTAATGTTGTAGGACAAGCCTGAAATAAGGTAAAGAATATCTAAGATGTGCCTGGGTCTACTGCTGCTAAAGATGCGATAAGAAAAGGGGGGAGGTGTTTTAGTTATTATTATGTATGAAAAAAATGCATGAGAATCAATGCAATAAAATGGAAAATGAAGGGCAGGACCTCAGTGAGGAGCCTGAAGCGACTCAGCACAGCCTTGGGCACCAGATATATAGAACCAACAGGAAAATGGGTCATAAGAGATTTTGAATATGTTAAATAGGGAGGAGAGCATGGCAAGTAAGTTCTGCTAACTAAGGTTGTCAAATTACTGTCTCAAATTTGCAGAAAGTCAGAAATGTCCCAGCAGCTACACACACAGAGCAAGTACAATAGACACAGATAAGCTTTCCTCCAAGGAAACTTTAAATAAGGTATATGTCGTGTCACAGTCTGATGAGAAATTTCTTCCCCACTGAGTTTTAGTTCACAATTCACAATCTATGGACAACTGTGATAGGCTGAACAATGAGGTTGTGACCCAGAAGAGTTTGCTTTTTCCCCGCAGAGATTGCTGAGCCTCTTCTGTGGTTTTTTAGCACCAAGAGCATCAGTTTCCTGGTTTATGTGGAGAACCGAGTTCTGGGAACAATCATTTTTGCCTCCAACAAGACTTTAGCAACTAGAAAGTCACTTGCCTTTCTAAAATGTATGATGGGAGTTTGTGGTGTGCATTTGTGAATCCAATGACAAGGGTTAACATTGTTAATACTCTAAAAATTAAAGAACATGAATTTGCATTGGATTAATTCAAATTTTGAAAGTGCTAAAGAAACCGTATCCAGAGCTTTTAAAAGTAGCCTAGGTTGTTGCTGCTGAAAGGACCCCCCAATATAGCCAAATTTCAAAAATAAAATATAAAAATTCTGTTCTGGCTAAGAGAGAGGAGATTTTTTTTCAGACTTTATTTTTTTTTATCTGTAATTAATTACTTTGAACATTGATCATACTTTACTTTCACTTACTAGGGAATGGAGATTATTACATTTCGGGCTTTTAATTCCTTTCTCACAATTTAATTCAAATCATAGGAATCCCTCTGGAGTTGGCATCCATGTTGCATGATCTCTGTTGAGTTCTGATGCACAGGTGCCTGGACACGGTTTGAGAGGAGACTTAGAACAAAGGATACTATTTTGGTCTTGGAGTTAAATATATTATTTTATGACCTAATTTATTTATTTATTTATTTATTTATTTTTTTATTGGTGTTCAATTTACTAACATACAGAATAACACCCAGTGCCCGTCACCCATTCACTCCCACCCCCCGCCACCCTCCCCTTCTACCACCCCTAGTTCGTTTCCCAGAGTTAGCAGTCTTTACGTTCTGTCTCCCTTTCTGATATTTCCCACACATTTCTTCTCCCTTCCCTTATTTTCCCTTTCACTATTATTTATATTCCCCAAATGAATGAGAACATATAATGTTTGTCCTTCTCCGACTGACTTACTTCACTCAGCATAATACCCTCCAGTTCCATCCACGTTGAAGCAAATGGTGGGTATTTGTCATTTCTAATAGCTGAGTAATATTCCATTGTATACATAAACCACATCTTCTTTATCCATTCATCTTTCGTTGGACACCGAGGCTCCTTCCACAGTTTGGCTATAGTGGCCATTGCTGCTAGAAACATCGGTGTGCAGGTGTCCCGGCGTTTCATTGCATTTGTATCTTTGGGGTAAATCCCCAACAGTGCAATTGCTGGGTCGTAGGGCAGGTATATTTTTAACTGTTTGAGGAACCTCCACACAGTTTTCCAGAGTGGCTGCACCAGTTCACATTCCCACCAACAGTGTAGGAGGGTTCCCTTTTCTCCGCATCCTCTCCAACATTTGTTGTTTCCTGCCTTGTTAATTTTCCCCATTCTCACTGGTGTGAGGTGGTATCTCATTGTAGTTTTGATTTGTATTTCCCTGATGGCAAGTGATGCAGAGCATTTTCTCATATGCATGTTGGCCATGTCTATGTCTTCCTCTGTGAGATTTCTGTTCATGTCTTTTGCCCATTTCATGATTGGATTGTTTGTTTCTTTGGTGTTGAGTTTAATAAGTTCTTTATAGATCTTGGAAACTAGCCCTTTATCTGATATGTCATTTGCAAATATCTTCTCCCATTCTGTAGGTTGTCTTTGAGTTTTGTTGACTGTATCCTTTGCTGTGCAAAAGCTTCTTATCTTGATGAAGTCCCAATAGTTCATTTTTGCTTTTGTTTCTTTTGCCTTTGTGGATGTATCTTGCAAGAAGTTACTATGGCCGAGTTCAAAAAGGGTGTTGCCTGTGTTCTTCTCTAGGATTTTGATGGAATCTTGTCTCACATTTAGATCTTTCATCCATTTTGAGTTTATCTTTGTGTATGGTGCAAGAGAGTGGTCTAGTTTCATTCTTCTGCATGTGGATGTCCAATTTTCCCAGCACCATTTATTGAAGAGACTGTCTTTCTTCCAATGGATAGTCTTTCCTCCTTTATCGAATATTAGTTGACCATAAAGTTCAGGGTCCACTTCTGGATTCTCTATTCTGTTCCACTGATCTATGTGTCTGTTTTTGTGCCAGTACCACACTGTCTTGATGACCACAGCTTTGTAGTACAACCTGAAATCTGGCATTGTGATGCCCCCAGATATGGTTTTCTTTTTTAAAATTCCCCTGGCTATTCGGGGTCTTTTCTGATTCCACACAAATCTTAAAATAATTTGTTCTAACTCTCTGAAGAAAGTCCATGGTATTTTGATAGGGATTGCATTAAACGTGTATATTGCCCTGGGTAACATTGACATTTTCACAATATTAATTCTGCCAATCCATGAGCATGGAATATTTTTCCATCTCTTTGTGTCTTCCTCAATTTCTTTCAGAAGTGTTCTATAGTTTTGAGGGTATAGATCCTTTACATCTTTGGTGAGGTTTATTCCTAGGTATCTTATGCTTTTGGGTGCAATTGTAAATGGGATTGACTCCTTAATTTCTCTTTCTTCAGTCTCATTGTTAGTGTATAGAAATGCCACTGACTTCTGGGCATTGATTTTGTATCCTGCCACGCTACCGAATTGCTGTATGAGTTCTAGCAATCTTGGGGTGGAGACTTTTGGGTTTTCTATGTAGAGTATCATGTCATCGGCGAAGAGAGAGAGTTTGACTTCTTCTTTGCCAATTTGAATGCCTTTAATATCTTTTTGTTGTCTGATTGCTGAGGCTAGGACTTCCAGTACTATGTTGAATAGCAGTGGTGAGAGTGGACATCCCTGTCTTGTTCCTGATCTTAGGGGAAAGGCTCCCAGTGCTTCCCCATTGAGAATGATATTTGCTGTGGGCTTTTCATAGATGGCTTTTAAGATGTCGAGGAATGTTCCCTCTATCCCTACACTCTGAAGAGTTTTAATCAGGAATGGATGCTGTATTTTGTCAAATGCTTTCTCTGCATCCAATGAGAGGATCATATGGTTCTTGGTTTTTCTCTTGCTGATATGATGAATCACATTGATTGTTTTACGGGTGTTGAACCAGCCTTGTGTCCCAGGGATAAATCCTACTTGGTCATGGTGAATAATTTTCTTAATGTACTGTTGGATCCTATTGGCCAGTATCTTGTTGAGAATTTTTGCATCCATGTTCATCAGGGATATTGGTCTGTAATTCTCCTTTTTGGCGGGGTCTTTGTCTGGCTTTGGAATTAAGGTGATGCTGGCTTCACAGAACGAATTTGGAAGTACTCCATCTCTTTCTATCTTTCCAAACAGCTTTAGGAGAATAGGTATGATTTCTTCTTTAAACGTTTGATAAAATTCTCCTGGGAAGCCATCTGGCCCTGGACTCTTGTGTCTTGGGAGGTTTTTGATGACTGCTTCAATTTCCTCCCTGGTTATTGGCCTGTTCAGGTTTTCTATTTCTTCCTGTTCCAGTTTTGGTAGTTTGTGGCTTTCCAGGAATGCGTCCATTTCTTCTAGATTGCCTAATTTATTGGCGTATAGCTGTTCATAATATGTTTTTAAAATCGTTTGTATTTCCTTGGTGTTGGTAGTGATCTCTCCTTTCTCATTCATGATTTTATTAATTTGAGTCTTCTCTCTCTTCTTTTTAATAAGGCTGGCTAATGGTTTATCTATCTTATTAATTCTTTCAAAGAACCAACTCCTGGTTCTGTTGATCTGTTCCACAGTTCTTCTGGTCTCGATTTCGTTGAGTTCTGCTCGAATCTTTATTAACTCCCTTCTTCTCTTGGGTGTAGGATCTATTTGCTGTTTTTTCTCTAGCTCCTTTATGTGTAAGGTTAGCTTTTGTATTTGAGTTCTTTCCAGTTTTTGAATGGATGCTTGTATTGCGATGTATTTCCCCCTTAGGACTGCTTTTGCTGCATCCCAAAGATTTTGAACGGTTGTATCTTCCTTCTCATTAGTTTCCATGAATCTTTTTAATTCTTCCTTAATTTCCTGGTTGACCCTTTTATCTTTTAGCAGGATGGTCCTTAACCTCCATGTGTTTGAGGTCCTTCCAAACTTCTTGTTGTGATTTAGTTCTAATTTCAAGGCATTATGGTCCGAGAATATGCAGGGGACAATCCCAATCTTTTGGTATCGGTTCAGACCCGATTTGTGACCCAATATGTGGTCTATTCTGGAGAAAGTTACATGTGTGCTTGAGAAGAATGTGTATTCAGTTGAGTTTGCATGTAAAGTTCTGTAGATATCTGTGAAATCCATCTGGTCCAGTGTATCATTTAAAGCTCTCGTTTCTTTGGAGATGTTTTGCTTAGAAGACCTATCGAGTATAGAAAGAGCTAGATTGAAGTCACCAAGTATAAGTGTATTATTATCTAAGTATTTCTTCACTTTGGTTATTAATTGATTGATATATTTGGCAGCTCCCACATTCGGAGCATATATATTGAGGATTGTTAAGTCCTCTTGTTGAATAGATCCTTTAAGTATGATATAGTGTCCCTCTTCATCTCTCACTACAGTCTTTGGGGTAAATTTTAGTTTATCTGATATAAGGATGGCTACCCCTGCTTTCTTTTGAGGACCATTCGAATGGTAAATGGTTCTCCAACCTTTTATTTTCAGGCTGTAGGTGTCCTTCTGTCTAAAATGAGTCTCTTGTAGACAGCAAATAGATGGGTCCTGCTTTTTTATCCAGTCTGAAACCCTGCGCCTTTTGATGGGGTCATTAAGCCCGTTCACATTCAGAGTTACTATTGAGAGATATGAGTTTAGTATCATCATGATATCTATTCAGTCTTTGTTTTTGTGGACTGTTCCACTGAACTTCTTCTTAAAGGGGAATTTTAAGAGGCCCCCTTAAAATTTCTTGCAGAGCTGGTTTGGAGGTCACATATTCTTTTAGTTGCTGCCTGTCTTGGAAGCTCTTTATCTCTCCTTCCATTTTGAATGAGAGCCTTGCTGGATAAAGTATTCTTGGTTGCATGTTCTTCTCATTTAGGACCCTGAATATATCCTGCCAGCCCTTTCTGGCCTGCCAGGTCTCTGTGGAGAGGTCTGCTGTTACCCTAATACTCCTCCCCATAAAAGTCAGGGATTTCTTGTCTCTTGCTGCTTTAAGGATCTTCTCCTTATCTTTGGAATTTGCAAGCTTAACTATTAAATGTTGAGGTGTTGAACGGTTTTTATTGATTTTAGGGGGGGATCTCTCTATTTCCTGGATCTGAATGCCTGTTTCCCTTCCCAGATTAGGAAAGTTTTCAGCTAGAATTTGTTCAAATACATATTCTGGCCCTCTGTCCCTTTCGGCGCCCTCGGGAACCCCAATTAAACGTAGGTTTTTCTTCCTCAGGCTGTCGTTTATTTCCCTTAATCTATCTTCATGGTCTTTTAATTGTTTGTCTCTTTTTTCCTCAGTTTCCCTCTTTGCTATCAACTTGTCTTCTAGGTCACTCACTCGTTCTTCCACCTCGTTAACCCTCGTCGTTAGGACTTCTAGTTTGGATTGCATCTCATTCAATTGATTTTTAATTTCTGCCTGATTAGCTCTAAATTCTGCAGTCATGAAGTCTCTTGAGTCCTTTATACTTTTTTCTAGAGCCACCAGTAGCTGTATAATAGTGCTTCTGAATTGGCTTTCTGACATTGAATTGTAATCCAGATTTTGTAACTCTGTGGGAGAGAGGACTGTTTCTGATTCTTTCTTTTGAGGTGAGGTTTTCCTTCTAGTCATTTTGCTCAGTACAGAGTGGCCAAAAGCAAGTTGTATTGGGAAAAAGAGAAAAAGAGAGGAGAGAAAGAAGGAAAGAAAAGAGAAAGAGGAAAAAAAAAGGGAAGAAAAAGAAAAAAAAAACGAAAAAAAAAAAAAAGAAGAAAAAGAGAAAGAAAAAGAAAGGAGAAAAAAAAGGGGGTGGGGGAAGGAAACAAATCAAAAAGCAAAACAAAATAAAAACAAAAACAAAAACAAAAACAAACAAACAAAAAAAGAACCACCGGGGAGTATCTTCTGATTCTGTGTACTTTAAGTCCCTTGGCTTCTCCTGGAAGTTGTCAGTCTGGCTGATCTTCTGGGGGAGGGGCCTGTTGTGCTGATTTTCAGGTGTTAGCAGTTGGGGGAGCTGCTGTGCCCCTCCTGGTGCAGGGCTCCGTGGGGGTTGTTCACCCCGTGAGGCCGCAGGAGGAACAGCCCCAGTGGCGGGGCAGCTCTGGAAACCTGGATTCAGCTCCGGCAGGAACTCCGTCTGCAGGGCCTGGAGGCTCGGGGCGGGGCCGCTGATCTGCTCAGCTGGGGCAGGAGCGTCCTCGCTGTCCTGGGCCCTCCCGGCCTCTGCCTGTCCCGGGGGAGGCGGGATCCTGGGCTGTGTCCCGGCGCCCTGTGCTCCGGAGCCTGCGCTGGTGGATTCGCGCTCCCGGGCCGCGCAGCCCCCTCCGCGGAGCCGCCGCCCGAGCCCCTCCGAGCTGCTCCTGGAACCGCGCAGGCCCCTCTGCACGGAGCCTCTTCCTCTGCCCGAGCCCCTCCGAGCTGCTCCCGGGGCCCCGCAGCCCCCTCCGCGGAGCCGCCCCCGAGCCCCTTCAGCTGCTCCGGGTCCCGCCGGGTCCCGCCGTGCGCGCTGCAGCCCTTAGGGAGCTCGGCGCACTCTCCTGGGCGCGCAGTTGCTGTTACTGTCCCGGGGAACCCGAGGGCATCCCCGCCCTCCTGGGTCCTGCTCCAACTCCCCGCGAGCCCCTTTCCCCGGGAAGGTCGGTGCAGCTCCTGCTCCTCCGGGACGGGGCTCTCCTGTCCTGGGGACACTCGCCCCGGCCTCAGCCCGGCTCCTCGCGGGGCCCCTCCCCCTTGGAGCCCTTTGTTCCTTTATTTCTTTTTCCCCGTCTTCCTACCTTGATAGATGCGCGAACTCTTCTCACTGTAGCATTCCAGCTGGTCTCTCTTTAAATCTCAGGCCGAATTCATAGATTTTCAGGATGATTTGAAGGTTTTCTAGGTAATTTGGTGGAGACAGGTGATTTGGGGACCCTACTCTTCCGCCGTCTTGCTCCTCCCCGATCTATGACCTAATTTAAAATTCCCTCGTGACTAAAGATAAACTGAACCCTAGTGCTCTCCCCAAAATACAAAACAAAACAAACAAAAGGAACAGTCCTAGGTATGGTGGGGTAATCTGGCCAACTGCTGGTCTCTTCCCCTGGTAGGTCCAGCCATGTTCCTGACTGACGACAAATCTAATTAAGTCTAGTCTAGAGGGAGACAGGAAAATACAAAGTATTGAGTAAACGTATGGGGGAAGGGCATTTATTTATTACTCCTCCCATATGTATGGAGGAGAGCAAAATTTTACTCTACTGCCCAAGTGGAAAAATAATAGAGCAAACATTTCCAGCTGATTTGTGCCCTCACTCATTCCGCCCCTAGGAGCAATGCCTTATTTGATTAATGATTTCGGCAGAAGAAATTTAATTCCCTTGTATTCTGTCCTTTTCTATATTTGCCTTCCTGTGAAGAGGTTGC
The DNA here is from genome assembly GCF_053574225.1 of Canis aureus. Lineage (NCBI taxonomy): Eukaryota > Metazoa > Chordata > Mammalia > Carnivora > Canidae > Canis > Canis aureus. Next base: position 51,520,358 of record NC_135630.1, read on the forward strand.
ATTAGGCTTGTTCCTTCAGGGCAGCATGTGGTCATCCAGGTGGGTCAAAAATTGGGTAGATCAATCTGCTAAATCTGGAAGAGTTAGCCCACTTTCCCCGCATTGATCCAAAACTATATTTTCCATCAATTGAACTAACAATCAATGCAAATATAAGTCTGATCTCTAGATGTTTGATCCATGTCTACATTTCAACTAGTTATGAACTCAGGAGGGCAAAGTGGGGATGCTATTGTTATTCTGGATGAAATATGGAGGTTTTGGTGCAGTGTGTCAACCAACTGAGCTTACTAGTTCCCCAGACCTAAAAGTCTTATTGTTTCCAGCTCAGCCTACATCTAATCTTTTTTTCAAGATCACTTTTTAATGACAGACAATAATCAGTGCAAAATCTAAAGTCTCTTGACTGGAAATATCAAAACCACACATAAGTGGTAATGAGAAAAAAGGAGAAAAAGTTTGGTGTCTAATGGAAGATAGTCTAAAAGCAATATAAAAAAAAAAGTCTTGGCAATAGATAAAACTGAATCTTTATTCAAATTATGAAAAATCAGTACTTTGTTCAAAAGGAAATATTTATTTTGCTAAATTCATATTACTCCAAAGTAATCAGCAGTAAGTAATTTTTTTTAAATCTCTGATTTAAATAAAAACTGCTATTTTAAACATTCTACCTGGTTTCCATCAAAAAGACAATGGCAACATTTCTTAGACTTTGTTAATTTGTTTTAAATCTTAAAGAAGTTAAAGTAAATCACATAACATTACAATGATTAAGTGAATTTTTTTTCAATTTAAAGTAAATCACATAACATTACAATGATTAAGTGAATTTTTTCTATTTACATGTATAATTATTTTAAACTAATTAACAATTACTTTCTTGTTTTTGTCTACCGTATCTTGCCCTCCAATTAAAGACTTTTCACTTTTTAACTTACTAACTTGGGATGCCTGAGTGGCTCAGGACATGATCCCAGAGTCCAGGGATCAAGTCCCATATCAGGCTCCCCACAAGGAGCCTGCTTCTCCCTCTGACTGTGTCTCTGCCTCTCTTTCCATTTCTCTCATGAATAAATAAATAAAATCTTTTTAAAAAATAAACTTACTAACTTAATTTACCTTTTAACTTACTATGCTGTATGAATTATCCACTGTATAAGGATGCTTTGGCTGCAAGGAAAAGAAAACTCCATGTAAAGCAGCTTAAAAACTAACACATGTAACCTCATATGACAAAAAAATATGAAGACTGTATGGTCTTCCCAAATGGACTGTTCAGCAATATCATCAAGACCCCATGTTCCTTCTGTGTCTCTGCTCAGCCTTTTGTAATGATTGGCTTATCCTCTGAAAGTTACTCCCTTTTTCATCCAAAGATAGCTACCATATTTTCACTTGTCAACATGCAGGTAGAAGGCAATATCCAGATTCAGAAAAGTCTCTTTCTTCACATGCATTTTCTTTTTCAAAATCAAGAAAAATGTTTTCAGAAGTTTCCAGTAGAACTCTTAGTACTTTGGGCCAGAATTGGATCTCATACACCTTTCTAAGCCAATAAAGGAAAAACAAAATGCATTATTTGGGGTGCTATTTAATATTCAACAGTCAGGGTAGCATAATCACCTATTAGAATAGAATATTACTAATGGGAATGGACAATGGTCATCAACCGATATGTGTGAATATTCAGGTATTTACCATCTGTCTCTGTGTATGGCACTTATTACTGACTCAGACTAGTGGTTCTTAAACTGTATTCCCTAAGCCAGCAACATCAGCATCATTAAGGAGCTAGTTAAAAATGGAAGTTCTTGGGTCCCATCTCAAACCAACTGAATTAGAAAAATATCAAGAAAATTGATATGAAGGGCTCCTGGGTTGCTAAGTGTCTGTCTTCAGCTTGGGTCATGGTCCAGGAGTCCTGGGATCAAGCCGCACACAGGGCTTCCTGGGCGGCGAGGAGTCTGCTTCTCCCTCTCCCTCTGCTTGTGCTTGTTTGTGCTTGCTTGTGCACACACACACTCTCTCTCTTAAATAAATAAATAAAATCTTTTTAAAAAAGAAAATTGATATGACATTGTTGTTAATTATATTTGCCTTAAACTTGCAGTGAAAATAATCATAAAGAAATATGGCTCTTTTTTTGTGATAATTATGTTAAGGTAAAATAAGCTAGAGATACCGCGAACAGAAATGAGTTAATAAATTATCTGATTCTACCAGTAATTATTGAGCACCTATTTTATGCCTGACTCTATGGTATACATGAATTATGTTGCATTTCTTCTTAAACCAGTTCAAAAGCATCTCCCTTCATATGTACATGAGTAGGAGGGCAGTCCTATGATGAAGGAGTGTCTTAGGTCCAAAATTCTTAAGGCCATAGGCTTCCTCTTTGAAGAGAGTCCTTGCCCCATCGTTGATTTATTATGAAACGAAACAACATTTAGTATAGAATGGTTTAATGTTGAGCAAATGTACAGATAACGAATAATATTTTACTAATCTATAATCCTTTCAGTAGTTTCTGCCACCTTTTATGAACTCCCTAGAGGGAGTCACTTGTGAAAATACTTCTAGGGTGAGAAGTATTTTCAGAAGTTCAGATTTGCACTTCATTGACAATTTCCCTACAGAGATAGGAGGATCACAGTTATTTTCTTTAAAAGAGATGTAAGTTAAAGAAAAAAAGCAAACTTTAAAGCTTTCAGGACATCAAACAGAATAATCAAATATTTTATAAAATATATATCTTGATATGTCAGCCAATATGTGTTTTCAACAGAAGAAAAAAGTTGTAAAAATCCTCAAACAACAATGATTTTCATGCATGCAAATTTAAATGTTAACTTTGGGCTTATTTTAATTCTACTGAAATATTTAAACTAGTTTTATCTTCTTGCTTCTTATTTCCCAACCCCTTTGACAAATACTCTTTACACAAAAAGTGAGACATTTGCAAACTGATGAATCATTATCAATTCATGAGGTATGAATATGCAGTGAAATTGCAACTAACGGATATTAATAACTTGCAATTTTGCAATTATTTGTTATATTTTTTGTACCCAGCAGGTAATAGCACTTTGAACATTTTGTATTTGTTATATATTAATAAGAGATTTTACCAGATTAAACTCAAAATTTCTGGATTGAAAATTAGGTTAAAAATACCATATTTACTTATACATTTCTCCCTCAGGTAATCTTATTCCCATGCTCAATTTTAAGAATTCAAAGTTTTGATTTTAATTTTATGTTTTTCTGTGAAATTATCAAATATTTAAAAAATAAGAGTTTTTCTAATGTTTTAGCTAGCACATTTGAAGAATGTACAATTATCCTGTTTGCAAAAATGTATGAAATCAGAATTACAGAGGTATTAACAGTGGGCTCTACTTTCTCCAGCCAAACCTCAGAGATTACACTTGAGTGAAAATTTTGTTAATGGTTGTGGTGGCTTAAATACACATCAAGGTTACTCACTGGAAACAGCAACTTCACTAACTTGGAGATAATGTATTTTTTATATTTTTCTGAAAAACAGAAGTAAAATCTGGTATTAAAGTTGTAAATCAACATGGATTATAAGGCATCCTGATTTTAGAAATATTAACACGTGTAAATACATTGGCTCTATACTGATGAGATAAAATCAAATCTGAAGAAACATTGATGCTTCCATCAAACAGATTAGATTCAAGTTTCTTTTCAGAAAGTTTTTTTTTTCATTGTTTCATTGTGAAAATGATGAGGCATGACCATTCCTTCTCTTCTACTTGAGGAAGGACTTCAGTGATCCTTTTCTATATGGAGAATAAGATCCTCGCTTAGGACTTCGTTTTTGAAAGGAAAGTTAGATGCTTTGTCATTTAATTTTCCGTCTTTTATTTAGATAGTATACATGGGATAGTAAATAAATAATTTAATTTTAGTGAAATTTTTAAAAGAAGTAAGGGATAGAAGGCTCTAAGGAATGTCATAACAAATAGTTTCTTAGAATGTAAGCAAAAATAACTCCACAAGATTTCTCTTATTGAGGTTGAATCAGAGTTCAGATTTTATTTTCTCTTCCCTTTTAAAAATAGAAATGCAGGGATCCCTGGGTGGCTCAGCGGTTTAGCGCCTGACTTTGGCCCAGGGCATGATCCTGGAGTCCTGGGATTAAGTCCCACGTCGGGCTCCCTGCATGGAGCCTGCTTCTCCCTCTGCCTGTGTCTCTGCCTCCTTCTCTCTCTCTCTGTCTGTCTATCATAAATAAATAAATAAATAAATAAATAAATAAATAAATAAATAGATCTTTAAAAAAATAAAAATAAAAATAAAAATAGAAATGCAGGAGGCCAGGTATGACTCTCCATTCAAAATAGATGTAACCTATTCACACTTGCTGTAACGAGACATGCTTGGCTGGACTGCTTTCCATTGGTGATTGCATTTCTTTCAACTCACACTCCTCACCAAACACATATCCTCAATCACTGTATAAAAACCAACAACTATTTATTCATATCTGCAATCTTTCTTCTTATATTTCCCTCCCACATAGAGGATAAGACTTTGAAAATGCTTTTACTTCCTTACATCCCCATCAAGAGACAAAACTTTGGGAAGTACTTTATTTCTCTACTCCATCCCCATTCAGCTGAGTTTGTTGTGATTGTTTAGTACTTTAAGTTTCTTATAAAAATTTGTTTCTTCTACTCTAAGAAACCATAACTTGGACTGATCATATATTTGTAATTATTGTATCTTTGGCCACCACTCACCACTGCGTTATTTCCTTCTCTCCCTCCCATTGAGACAACTGATCTGATTCTTTTAATATTTACTAAGAGTTTGCTTGAATACTAAATATGTGGTTATTATATGTTAGGGTGGCTTCTATATTCTCCAATATTTTAACACCCATGTGAAAGCTGTCTTAGCTGGGTAGAGTATTCTTGGGTTAAAGTCCATTTGTCTCAAGAATCTATATTTTCATGTAATATCTAACATCACTGAGGAAAAACTATGCTTCTTTGCTTATAACTTCTGTCTTCTGTGTGGCAGACTATAGGATTCTTTTAACCTTAAAGTTCAGGAATTTTTCCAGGATATACCTAGATCTGTGTTCCATCCACCCTGTCTGGAAATCAGTGAACTAGTGTAATTTGCAGACTCAAATATTTCTTCACACCAGGGAAATTTCCTTCTTTATTTGTTGAATTACTGCCTCTCTTCCATCTGTTCCTTTTTATCCTTTGGAAACCTCTATTATTCATATCTTATGTCTTTTGTATCTATTTTCTTTGTCCCTTTTCCTTTACTTCATGATTTTCATCTCTTTATATTTTTGCTCTGTGTTTTGAGGTATTCTATTTGATTTCCCAGACCACTAATTCAAATATCAACAGTGATGATTTTTCCTTTTTATTCATTCTTTGAAATATTTGTTTAGAAGCAAATTCTTTTACTTCTAGTAAGTTATTTTTTTGTGTTGTGTTGACTCTTCACTGATAGATAGATATATAGACAGATACACAGATACATGATATATACATAGACAATATAGATATAGATAGAAATATAAATGTTTATATAAACTATGAAACCAAAAGCATAATGTGAATTTATTGTCTGAATTTTCCCATAGCATTAAATATGTTTATGAAATATCTTTTTTATGGTTGTTTCTGTCTTATTAATGAATTCTTTAGTAAACATTACTAAATTTTTTGGCTAGTAGAAGTGTCTTACCATTTTAGATATTGCTGTGGTAATTCTGCTAGTTGTGCATATTCTTGAAGTCTATATGCATGTGTGTTAATATCTAAAGTTGATATGGATGATTTTCCTCCTTGTTTCATTGTCTATTTTATGAATAAAATTATTTAATAAATGCATATTGCTTTTATAATAGAAAAACTTAAAGGTCAATTTAAAAGCTTAAAAAACAAGTCTGTTTATAGCACAAATTTAGCTCCTCCAATGTTTGCATATTCCTCAGCCCACTTCTGACCAGCCACCCTTTCTTCTTTGATTACTGGCCTCTATCATTTGTATATAATTATATAATCGCTTTAGAATGGAAATCTCTTCCAGAAGAAGGACTGTTTTATTCATTTACATATATCTCACAATGTTAAAACAAATGCAATGTTGAAAAATTGCAGATAAGCAAAAAAACAAAAAAAGAAAAAAGATAAATTAACAGATAAGTTATATACGGTAAATTAATAGCTAAAAAGCATTGTTCTAAGTTTCATTGTTAATACTGTGTTCAGTTTCCATGCAAACATTTGTCATTCAACATGGGTGAAATTCAGTGCTTAGATACTTCTTTTAGCGGAAAGTACTAGAAAAGTACATTCACACATTCATCTTTTTAAAGTTCACATTCGTTGACTTAGTCATCAAACATTAATTTAGTGCTAATTATGTTTCAGATGCTTAGCTTACGGCTCCAAATCATTCCCTGTTCTTTTAAAATGAGAAATATTCCAAAGGCATTCCTCCTCTCCCTTTTGCACCTTATTGGCCTGGTTCCTACTAAATGGTTTTCATATCCCATTCTTCTCTTCTAATCCATCTCCCAATTAGCAATCTCCCACCTCTATGGATGAAATACCATTCTGTCACCTATGGCATGTGCAGGTACAACGAGTTTGTTTATCAAGAAAAAGTTGGAGGGAAAAAAAGGTCTTACTCATTCCTGCCTTCATCAACCCTCTAAAAAAGATTTATGCTTTGGGGTAGTATTAACTGTAATGAAGTCTGCAGAAAGTTAAAAAAAAAATCTTTTAGCATCAAAGTTAGAGTCTCCAGTCAATTTGGATGGACTCGATGGGTATAAAAAATGGAAAATAGCCTAATTCCTGCCATCAGCTGTGAACTGCAATGATGTTCCTCTGTGTAGACAGTTTGAACAAATGCCACAGGGCTGTGAATAGCCTCAAACCTTATGACAGTGATGCCAACTAATGAGAAGCAATTGTTGCCTTCAGATTATGGGAGAGCAAAACCACTCAGATAACTATATTTTAATACCATTTATAAGTGTATTATTGCTTTGTATCCTAGTTTTTGGTATTTTCTTGATTAAGAAACAATGAATCAGGCCTATGGACAAAATTTTTCTCTAGGGCTACCAAGGCATTAGCTTGAACCTTTTGACTTTAGTACTGCCCTTGGTTTCTTAAAAGTGAAGGCAGGAAAGCTTTACATATGTAGTATAAACCAATCAACAGGAAGAATGTCCAGTGAAGACTACTCTGTAAGAGTAGCTATTTTTATGTCTGCCTTTCTAGGGTCAATAGTCTAAAGGGAAACGATGTGTTGAATTTACCTGGACAACTCTCATTTTCTTGGATGCATTTGAAAACAAAAAAAAACCCCAAAAATGAAAACCTTATATATAAAAACACGAAATAATTCTATGAGAAAGACTGTCTTCTTGCTATAGTAACAACCCAAATTAGAGAAATATGACTAATTCTGTGCAGTGTAATATTGGAGGTGACTTTTAATTATGTCTCACTAAGAAATAAGTAAAATTCTTAAGCAGGCTAATGAAATGTATTCTAACAGCTCAATCTGGATTATCTCTCTGATTAGCTCAACATCTTGTATTTTTCTAGAGCCAGTGGGTTCTCTCTTGGAATGGCAGGTGGTACATTTTATCAGTGCACTATATTATATATATTCTATATATAATTGAAAAATAATTTCTAGACTCTTGGTTGCTCAGAATTTACATTCTAAATGCTATTTTAACACCAATTAAATATAACAAAGTCCCTTGCTTTCTTTTCACTTTGCAGACTATTAACTGCCTTTTAAACTTCGGAACAGTGTCCCTGTGCACCACCGTGATCCTCAAGTGTGTCTCTCCTGTGTGTCTGTGGGCAATCACTTCCATGTTCCACTACCACCTGCTGAAGAAGAAAAGTTCTATAGCCCCTTGTTGCTTTATGATTCAGACTGAAAAAAATTCCAAATCAAATAGAAGTTATGACTATATCAATATCGGTGTAACTCTTAAATTATCTCCCTTTAACACGGATTTTTTTCCCCATTTTTTATCCATGGCCAAATGTCTGGGCTGTTTCTTTGGTTTTCAAGTAATAGGAGCCCACTCAGGTTAGCTTTACAAAAAATAGGAAATGTAGGACAAAATTAAAGCTGTAGGTCAAAAACCTCAGGAAAAAGTAGAGATTTCAGCCTCTGGGGGACGAAGACTAGAAACACATCAGGAATTAAGGCAGTTCCTCTGTGGTCCCTCCTGTTATTCGTTTTATCCATCTCTTTCTCTCCTGCCTCCCTCACTCTTTAAGACCATGATGTCTTTTTTTTCTTTTATTTTTTAATATTTTATTTATTTGAGACAGAGAGAGAGAGCATGAGCAAGGGTGACGAGTGGGGAGGGAGAAACAGACTCCCCACTGAGCAGGGGGCCAGTCCTATGGTTTGATTCTACGACCCTGGGTTTGACCTGAGCTGAGGGCAGATGCTTCACAGACAGAGCCACCAAGGCACCCCAAAACTGAATCATTCCGAGTTTCTTAAATTCCACTCTGTCTCTCTATGAGTTATTTCTCTGCTCCTCTTTTATATGGGAAAAATATTTGCTCAACTGGCTTTGTAGTTTGGAGGTTTCAGTTCAGAAAAGAGCCAAAATTGACTAGTATGTCTGAATTCTCAATTCAAAATTTCTGCTCTATCCAGGATTTTTTTTTAATTTTTATTTATTTATGATAGTCACACAGAGAGAGAGAGAGAGGCAGAGACATAGGCAGAGGGAGAAGCAGGCTCCATGTACCGGGAGCCCGACATGGGATTCGATCCAGGGTCTCCAGGATCGCGCCCTGGGCCAAAGGCAGGCGCCAAACCGCTGCGCCACCCAGGGATCCCTCTATCCAGGATTCTAAATCAATTGCACAGAGCTATGTCCAGGAAAATGAAGTCACTCACAGCAATCACCCACAGTGCCAGGCCCCCCACTGTTAGCTTGGCAGACAACCGGAAAGGTCTTCATTACACCATCTAAAAACAAACAAAAAATTTTTTTCACAGTGTATCAAAAATGTAAGCTGTCCTAGGTCATGAAGAAAAAAAGAAGAAAAAGAAATAGTTTCTAGAGCTACTATAGTCAGAAAATATATCGATACAAGGCAGTTTTCAGACAGTGAATTTATATGACTAGGGTACATTTGTGGCTTCTTCAGGAAAGAAGTTTTAACTAAGCAGCCTAAGGAAATAGAGGGCTAATATGTAAGATTGGGGATTTTGTCACATAAAGAAATAGATGTAGAAGTAGGACAAGGAAAGCAGACAATAGTTTCTTCTTTTCGAAGGTTCTTGCCCTCTAGTTAAGAGCGTGACACATTTATTATATCAAGAAAACCATATTCCCCAGTTTGAAGTCAAGTGCTGGGTAGTATGATATGGATTAGGATTACTAGAAATCAGGGAAACCAATTATTAATGTAGATGATAAGAGTTTTATTGAAGCCTAGAATTTTTCCAGGCCTTTGTCTAGATGTAGGATTCACAATACAGGAAGGGAAGAGAGATGGAGATTAACAAGATTGGGATTATAAGGATGGGAATGAGAATTGTGTGGACAATGACTAAAAGTGATAACGAGTTATTGTCAGAGGAAATGTTGATAGAGCAAGGCTGTTGTCAGATATACTAACTACAAAATTGTCCATTATTTTCTTCTCTAAAACAATCAGAAATAAAGTAAATTTTTACTATCAAGATTAATGCAACAACTGGTTTTTGGCATCAGAATGTCATGATCTCATACATAAAATGTCACTGATATTATTTCAATTATTACCAACAGAAGGCTGGGAGTGGCTAAATGTTTTCATAATTTTCAGAATGAGTCAGTGACATGTTAAAGATACTAAAATAGATTTTGTCATTATTATAGTCTCCAGAAAAATCATAGATGAATTGATTTATTAAACAGAGAGTTGAGTTGGTAAGCACTTAGGAAAGAGTGGAGTCCTCATGAAACAAACTAAATTTAACCTCGTGTTTCATAAGATTACTTATGAATAGAAAGATAAGAAAGGTGTCATCACGTAATACGTCTTGATCACAGCATGAGATTCCATGGAGGCATAACAGCCATAAGTGTGTCAGTCTTAAGTGTAAACAACATAATCTAATTCTGGCTCATTAAACAACAAAAACAAAACCAATATAAAGGTTACCCTAAAAATAGCTGATTAGAAGGAAACCACTTTTTTTCCAAAGAGCTAAAGCACAAATCACAATTATTGAGAGAAAGGACGAATCAGGCTTGAAGGAGTACAGGTACAAGGAGTCTCACCCAAAGCCAAGGCACAGATCTAGCCTTCAGAGGAAATCACTGTTACCAGCAGTACGTATCTGAGCCCACTGATTGTGTGACAGCGTCCCCAGCATTTTGCTTTGGGAAAGCAGTTTTGTCTAGTAGCTAAGAATATGAGCTTTGGCATGAGATAGCTCATGCTTTCTGTCTCTTTGTGCACAACCTGGGTTTTCCTGTCTGGATCCCGTGAATAAAAATACCCAACTACAGTGGTTGTTATATAAATAAACGCACTAAGATGGTTGTTATAGAAATAAACCCAAACTGCTTAACATAGTACCTGACACATAATAACTGACCAGGAGGTAGAGTAGTGTAGTTGTTAATTTACCCAATTTTGGCTAACAGAGTGGCATGGCTGGGGGATGAAGACCTAATACATAGTCATAGTCCCTAGGAAATAATAATTCCATTGTGCATTGCACTTGTTAGGCAGTACACAGTAATGTGTCCAATTCTGGCTGTTACATTTAGGAAGAATTTTAAAATCTGTATATTTACCATTTGATCTTTGGAAGAATACCATGTGGAAATAGAATAAAACTCAATCTGTAGAGTTCCATTCATGAGATAGGAATGATAAATTGGAATTACAGGGAGATGGACTTCAGATCAATATAAGAAAAAGCTCCCTAAAGATTATAGAAATAGGGTGCTTTTTCATATCTGACAAAAGAGAGTGGCTTTCTTTGAAGTAATGAGAACCACAGATCTATTCAAGCAAAAATTAAATGAGTATTTTTAATGATATTATGGAAGTTCCTACATTTTACAGGATTTTAAAAGTCCTAAAGGTCATTTCCCATGATTTGTGAATTGGTTTAAAGATACTCACCTACCCTTGTGAAACATATTGTACAAGTTCATTTTGAAAAAGGAGGAGATTGGAGCAGCAAACTGCCAACAATCCACACAATATATTTATGCAGTATTCAAAAATCTACTTTGTGACATGTCAAATACCCTGTCTCTTACTTAGAAAGTTCTATTAGTGCTGTAGGAAAAAATAACAACAAAATAACATTACCCTAAAAATCTTTTTACTTTGGTGGACAGCTTTGGAGCTTTTGTGCTAACAGGAGTGAAAGACAAATTTTAGTAACATTTTACACGTAGAAAAAAATTAGCGAATTTTTACTTGCCTCATCAAAACAGAAAATAATATCAGAGATTGAATGAAAACAGTTGAAGCTTTGAAAAGTTAGGAGCAATTTATGTTGGTTGTTATTAATCTCAAATTTTACTATTCTCAAATAGCAGCACACTTTAAGGAATTTTTAAAAGTGACTAATAAAGGAACTTTTAAAGATTTTATAGATTTGAGGGAGACTGCTTAAGCAGAGGGGAGGACGGAGGGAAGAGGAGGGACAGAAGCAGACACGCCACTGATCAGAGAGCCCAACATGGGGCTTAATCCCAGGACCCTGAGATCAAGACGAGCCGAAGGCAGACTCTTAACCAACAGAGCTACCCAGGTGCCCAAGAATTTGTTTTAGTGATTTTGTAAAATAAGGCAAATTATTCCCCTCATAGGAAAAATAATTCTGGTTTCAAGAAAATGCTGTAAGACCAATTTCTAATCAAAATGCGAGGCAAGTTATGGCTAGTATGAAATTAGCATTCAACTGATTTTCAAACAATTTCCCTTGCATGTAGAGAAAGCATACATGAAGTTGTTTTAGCATAGATGAAGCCTCATTTTCTTCTAACTTATTTGTAAGGGACTGTGTTGAAATCTAAGACTATTTGGTTAGATTCTTAAAATAAATGTGAAACTTTCAATCTACCAACCTACTAATCTAGGAGCTATTTATCTCCAAACAGAATTACAGAAGTCCAAAAAATAAGAAAGTCATGCAGTACAGAAAAAAAGCTAATGGAGTATGGAGTTTGGGTCTTGCATTCTCACTCAAAAACCCTCTGACCTTGAATAATTTGCCCTTTCCTCAACTTTTTTCCTCCTGAAAACTGTAGATAAAATATCTTCTGATCAATTATATTTCCATAAAGATGTTGGCATATTTTGAATCACTAATCAAGAATGAGGATACTATTATTCCTTCATTGTAACTACAGAAATAAAGCCTCAGAGGTACCTACCAGTTTAGTGGAACAATTTCTGAAACTGCTTTTCATGTTAAGACTCCAATGCTCAGAATTTTAGGCACACATAAAGTTTAAAGGAAAAAAAAATATCAAATTTGCCAAAGTTAAAAGGAATGGGTGAAATAGGTGATAGGATTAAGGGAAGCACTTGCCGTGATGAGCACCAAGTGATGTATGGAGGTGTTGAATCACTATACCATACACCTGAAACTAATATACACTCTATGTTAATTACCTGGAATTTAAATGGAAAATTTAAAGAAAGCTTAAAAGAAACCTAGTAATAACTTCTGGTGTTATGATGTTAATACATCAAGCATATATTGAGAACATGAAAGAATAAGTGTAACCAGAAAAATAAGCATCTGGCCTTCATCGGTGATATTGTATTTCTGTCATTTATCTCCCCTGTTCTGATCAATAATTATCAATAATTATGTATGGGAGATTATAAATGTAAATAAAAATTATTTCAATCCTGTGATGAATTCTTTATATGTGTTATTTCCAGCTCCTCAACCATCTTAAAGAATTGTACCATTATGTTCATTTGGGGGAGGAGGAAACAGGTTTATGGTGGCTGTGACTGGTCTAAGATAATCAGTAAAGGAAAGGAATGAGTTTTATTTCAGGCCTGTGTTGCTATTTTTTTTTTTCTTACTCTAAGTTTTTTTTCAAGATCCTATGGTATCTTCACATCTAGCATATGGATCCTCTTCTCATGACTATATAAAAACTGGTGTGGAAAACATTATTTGTTACTCTTGTCTTTTAGGTTTCATGTCTCTCTATTCCTGAAGACACTCAATCATATTTGGCCCTGGATAAAGCTGCCCGTTTTCCATTCTTTCCTAATTGCCCATCAGAAAAAGCAATAGAATGACTAAGTTGATTCTAAGACAACATCTGCAGTCCCAAGTGTTGAGAGACACCAAATGCTTTAGTTCCAAAGGCAGGGTATTAATCACTAAAAATGTCTGTGGATGTGTCTGTCAAGACGTTAAGGAAAATAAACTTAAAGAGAAAGGAAAGGGAATATAATCACACAATACAATTACAAGAAGAAAGACAGATATAAAGAAGATATAGACAGGCTGCCTAAGAAAAAAGTAATCTTGGAATGTAGGCCAATAAAAGGGAGAGGAAAAGAAACTAAAGAGCTGCATATAGCAGCTAAGTGCCATTAAAGCTTTTTCTAGTACCATAAATAGCACCAGAGATTGCCCACTCTGTACTGGAATGCAATAAGGATTATATCCAAGGCTAACTGCTTTGTTGTATATTGTATTATATTCCCTAATTGAATTAGGAAGTCCTTTTCTGAACTTAAAATTGGTTATTATTGCTATCATCTAACCATACAAATTGTTTTTGTACATGAGCTATACATCTCTCTCCCATTCTCTATCTATATCTACATTTGATATACTTAATTTGATAATAGATTAATTTTTAACAATTGCTTTGGTTTAAAACTAAAAAATTATTATTTACTTGTAAAAATCAGATACATAAGAAGGGAAACATTTTTTTGTTTGTTTTAGAAATATGACCTTTGTTCTAAATAAGCAAATATCACTCCGTCCAAGCTAAATCAGTTTGCTTTCAATCATCACATAAGTTACAAAGACAACCAGAAGCATCTTTCTCTTCTATATTTGGTATCATCAAGATGCTCCAATTGACTGAATATATTATGTTAGCACCAAATCTTGTTGGCAAGAGTTTTATCTGACAACCTCCGCATTCCTCACCCAACCATCTGTTTTTCTTGGTCCTTAGTCACAAGGAAAAATTTTCTAATTTTTTGCAACACCCTTATCAAGCTAACCTAATAACAGATTTCCATTGACTTCAGAGAATACTCAGCACTTGCATTCTTACCCATGGTGTGTGAAGAAAGATGTGAAAATGATTCAGGGAACTATGTAAATGAAGTAGTGTTGCCATTGGGAGCAGATACAGATGCCTTCACTCTTTTACACTCTGGATACCATGAACTAAGGCCAAACATTCTCATGTATTGAAACACATTGCAAAATAAGTTATTTTTAGGAAAGGATTGGAAATGCAGCCTGACTCTCCACAATATACTCCAGTAAATATGTTTTCACATATCATCCACTTGATTTGACAGTAGACATACTGCAAAGAAAGTTTGCCCTTGTGAATCCATCATAAAATTATTACTGGCCTAGTATCTATGATTTAATTACATAACACATTGGCCCTCATTCAATCCTAATAGCTTTTCTCTACTCTTTCTAGCATTTTCCTTCTCTAAACATACCCTTAATTTTTATACATTCAATGTGTGTGAACCCAGGCCATACCACATAAGTAATAAGTTCTCATATAGCTTTTATAATTATTTTAGGTTCATTCAGTCACCGGCAAATCATTGAAGACCTTCTATGTCCTCTGGCTATACTTAGGCTAAGATGTAGTCTTGTCACTTAAGCAACGTCCACCCCCTTTTAGGGATTATGTATTGTGCGTCCATATATTTTTTTCTTCAAATAATCTGGGAAGTCCTCTTCAACAACAGCCGTTGCTGTGTATTTAATATCTCAATAAACGGTTTGTTTAGAAATTCAGGCACAATCCCTATGTTAATGGTGAAAATTGTAAATTAGCCATGTATAATGGCTATGTGAAAACACCTTCTTTTCAGCCATATCCGTGTTATTGTATTCTTGCTTATCCATCATGAACTCTCCATATTTGAAATAATTTGGAAATAGAGACCAAATCTATTCGTCTTTATTTTCCTCTAGGATCTAGTACAGTGTGTGGTACATAGAACAACATATTCAAGGAATGTATTTTCTTAGCTATGAAGGAGAGAAATTAACTCAATTAAGCCTCTAAATGGCTGCTCCTTAATCATCCATCGTCTACACTAAATCAGTTTTGTGAGTCTGTCATATTTCTATGTCATTACATTGTTCTGCCTAGCAGCAGCATTCCTTTTGTTGTTTTTCCTCTTGAGTAGAGGCATTTGATCAAAAGATCTACAATTATAAACAAATATTTATCATCTTGACAAAAGAACATTATTATTCCATTCAGACAGCAACCTTTGTAACTGAGAGTTACAATAGAGATCTGCAGAAATAGTCCATGTAAGTTCCAGTCAAGGCATTTGTGGATTTATTGGAAATACTTTCAAAATGGCTCCAGTGGTATATGAGAGAGTGATAATTGTTGGACGAAGCATTTATGGTTTTCTGCAGTCTCGACTACTTTAGAGAACTTAGTAATCATCCAAAGTTACTCCCTATGAATGATTGCAGCTTTCTTTCAGGCATTCAGTGCAAGCCTCATTGATTCTCTTCATGATTTATTAAGCCAGGGCACTTTTGTGGTTAAGCGACAGAATTCAGATTTCACTGTAATATCTTTTGTAATGGTTTTTTAAAAACTTTATGGAAGAATATGAAGTTGTATATTGCCTAAATTAAGTGTGTACTTATTCAAACAAATTTGTTTTCAAACAGTTTCAAAACCGTTCATAGTCAATGCTTATGTCAGATATAGAATTATTTAACTTTAAAGTATGATTAAAACATTTATGAGAATGATGGCCCATATTATGCAGATTATTTTAACTGGGACTTCGTCAGAAAGAGAATGAGCCCGTCAATAATGACCAAGACCCGGGAATCAGGAAAAAAATATTTGGGAGAGTCTGTGGAAAATAGGCACTTATCATCCAAGAGGTTACTGTTTAAGGACTTTGCTAGGCAATTGACCTCAGCAGATCTGAAAGCCAGTAGAGAAGACTCTACCATGAAGAGGAGGAACGAGAAAGAAGATATTTCCCTAGAAAAATAAAGGAGAAGAGAATGAAAGATTTTGGTTCAGTAGAGCATGCATATTACCCAAAGGACTGAGCGCCCAACTGTTATGCTGATACAACCGGATTGTATTAAAATAAAACAAAATACTGGTCACAGTCAATGAAAAGTCGTGCTCTTCATCCTGGTGTGTTAACATCTACATAAGATCAGAAGCCTGGCTGACTTAATCCTAAAAAAATAAATTGTAGCCCAGAGAATTTTTTTTTTTTTTTTAAGATTCTGTTTATTCATGAGAGACAGAGAGAGAGAGAGAGAGAGAGAGAGAGAGAGAGAGAGGCAGAGACACAGGCAGAGGGAGAAGCAGGCTCCATGCAGGGAGCCCGATGTGGGACTCGATCCCGGGTCTCCAGGATCATGCCCCAGGGCAAAGGCAGCACTAAACCACTTAGCCACCTGGGCTGCTGGCCCAGAGTTTTTTTAACCCAACCTAGCGGCTAAGGACAGGCTGCCTCAAGGTAGGCCATGTTGGCATGAAGATAATTTTGAGTTAAAAAGCAATCAAACCACAGCAGATTCAGGAAAAGTTCTTTATACCCACAACCACCTAAAAGAATTTCAATAGAGGGCCTGCTCCAAGAAGAGAGCTATCACCATAGTAAATACATTAGGACGGGAACTAGGTACAGTAGACGAAGAGGAACCTAGCAGGGCCTATTTGATCAGTCTTCTGTGTCCCAATTTTTCTGAGTGGCCCAGTAAATATTTGTTTACCAAACATTTATTCTTTTTCATCTTCCTCTTATTTGCATTTCTTCTCTTTGAAGTCCTAGAGCCCTACCCCCTTGTCCTTACTTCAGAATGACATATATACTTTCAGTTGATCTGTCTTTGGAATTTCCATGTCTGTGTGGCTTCCTCATATATGTATAAAATTAAGTTTGATTTTCTTCTATTAATCTGACTCATGTCAAGTTGATTCTTCTTCCAGCTAGAAGGACCTTGAAAAGGCAGGAACTTCTTGCTCCCTGACACCTACTCAAGGGTTTTAGATTCTGTGCAAGAGCTAAATTTACATAAGGAACTGAAGTGACACCAGCAGCAAGGGTCAGAGGGCTTTAAGAGCTGAAAGCTTGACAAACTCTGCATTCATTGCATTTACTGCCTCCATGAAGACTATAAGAAGTGAAGGGCATTTAAAACAGGGGAAAGAGACTCTAAGACTTCAGTGACTATCCTGAGTTCCTTGTGTGAAGGTGCACAAAAAGAACATACTCTTAGTTGGCAATGTATTTTGTCTTATTTTGCCTGTTTGTTTTAGGAAACATACAGAGTAATCAGGAAATTTTTGTCCTTTCCAACAAGATAGAGTGTTGGATAGAGGAGAGATTTATACTAAAGTAGAATAATAATGAAAATGGCATTTTCTCTGTCTTTAATTATTGAGGGAATGCACTCATACCTGGAGAAAAGAACTGAAGGAACGAGAGAGGGAGAAACAGAAATGACAGAGACTTGCGGTCATTTTCTTTCCCCCCTAAATACGTATCACTATCTACCTTGACTACTGTATCACTGTGTGTGTCACTTTTTCATTTACTGTGATATTTTTTCTTTTAAAATGTCACTTTTGGAATGAAAGGAACAATAAAAAAGAGAAAGAAAATCATGCCTGGAAAAGAAGTATTAGTAGCTTTATTAGTGAAATTACTCCCTTCTTTTTTTCATCTTTCCCTACCTTCCATGGCAGTGTCAATCTTTACAATCAATCCACAGCTACACAGTGGTCCTCCCTCTCCCTACCCCACCGCAAGTATGAAGGAATCAGTATGTAGTATGAGCACATAATTCAGAAATAAGATTTCTGAATGAGATCACTGCTTCTATGAAAAGGTTAATGAAACTAGGGCCTGCTGTGAAGAGCACATTAGTTTATGCACGATAGATGTAGGGAGGCTTCATAATAAATTATAATTAGCCTTTTCATAATGCATTTCACAAATACCATCGATTTTGATAACCAGCTTCTTTGGGACACTCAATATGTTTCACACCTCAAGATGTATAAAATACAAATTAACAGAGTAAATCTGAACTGACCATCAGATCAAGGCTCTGCAAGAAATCATTGGTAGAATTAGTAGGAACAGAGTTAGACTGGGGATTCCTGAAATTTTGGGGAGTTTATAAACATTTTATAAACTGATTAATTTGCTTGCCCTTCTTGCCAGCTGCCATGAGTTCTCTCTCCTCAGCAGTCACAAAGATGCAAATATACTAGCCTCATTTTGGATGCAAAAAGATGAAACTAGGTCATTAAATAATTTATGCTTTTGGGGCAGATTTACACCCTTCTGAACTCTGTGGGAAGAAGCTCAAATCCTTGCTTAGGTTTTTGACTTCAGAGTGTGACCCCTGAGCCACTGTCTTAAACTGCCGGAGTCTATTTTATCATCTGTAAAAGCAGAAGCAAGAAAACCTATTTTGCTATTCTTATGGATGTTGCTGCACATAACTAGGATGTATATAATACAGTTAAATAGGTTAATTTTTATAAAAATACAAGATGATGGGATTAATCTTGCCATTCCAAATCACATATTTCTCTAAGAGTGAGGCTACTGAGTCTATTCCTGAAATTTTATGAGAACATTCTGAGGATATGAATTACTCTTGCCAGGCTAGAAAAGGATCTTAATTATAACAGTAAGAATGAAATCTTTATTCACTCAATAAATATTTATGGAACACCTACTATTAGGTACCAGGCATTGTATTAGTTGCTGAATACGATGATGAATGAAATAGACATAATCATTACCCTGATGGAGGTTACTTCTATGGGTGAAGCAAACAATTTTACGGAATTTCACTTAAATGACCCCCCCCCATGAGAAATAAGTTTTCCTATGAAGAGCAATTACATTTTTAATTTAGGCTGATGATCAATTCATAGAACCATAAGAAATTTAGAGTCATTCAATTCTCTCCTTTGGATTAGATCTTTGATGACAATATATAGAAGAATAAAAGAATAGAAATAGAATAGAATAAAAATCACAATACTATATATATATCACAATACTATATATATATATATAGTGTGTGTGTGTAGATATGTGTGTGTGTATATATATATATATATATACACACACAATATGTTCTTTTTTTGCATTATTTGAATCTATATTTGAACAAAACTTTTCAGCTAACTTATTTCTACAGTCTACCAAGACAGATTTAAGGGGACAAAAAGACATCGAGGCTGATTTATAGCTCATCAAAATCATCCCACTAGTAGAGATTCATCAAGATCAACTGAGTAATGGTCCGACTGAGTTAGTGAAAGTCAACGTAGTGCTGACATAGCACATCTTAAACTTAAGAATGATAGCTTTGCATTGGTGGCTAAGAGAACTGATACTGCATTTGCCTCAGTAAAATCTCAATTCACTAGACATTAAAAGAAAGAAGGCTATGTCCATATCAGTTCTTCTGAGTAGCAAAAGGATAAGCAGAAAACTTTTTCTAGCAGAAATTTTTCCATTTTCCCTCCTTAGTAAGTATATAAATGATTTAATCTTTCATGACTCAGGTTCTTGTTTTGCTTCGAATTCCTCAATTTATCTCCCAAGAACCATTGAAGAAGCCACTTTATGTTAAATGCAAAAATAATATTTACAGGTATTTTATACTTTGTGAAAAATATGTTTGATAATTTTGAAACAAAAGTTAAATGCGAGAGGTAACATAATGTAGTGATTAATCCGGTACTATGATGGCTTTGAGTTTAGCCTAACTCCCTAAATTCTTAAGTGTGTAATATTGGGCGGTACATCAGTTTCCTTATTGATTAAGTTAGAATTCTTATATTATCTGTTTCATGAGGTTGGCATAAGGATCAAGTAAATGAACATTTAGAAAGGGTATCATCTTAGGACAATGGCTGCAGCAGTTAGCATATGTAAGTGTTTATTAAATGAATAATACACACAGAGACAAATAATTTTCTTAGGTGACTCATAAATGGGTTCTGAACCTGAATGAAAACAAAACAAAACAGAAAAAGGTTTTAAAACATATTTTGAATAATATCAGTGTCATTAGAATAAATAAATGACCCCTCCAAAGGTGGCCACTTAGACTAGGAAAACATTGATTTGAATGTATAAGCAGAAGTATGCTTCTTAAAAGCTATTTTATTTCTCTTGAATTCCATCTTATATGATGACCCAGATCTGTCTGCTAATCATATCAAAGATTTTTTTATTGTCATTCAACTTCTTCTGGAAGAGGAAGAGAGGTTTGAAATCTGATGCCAAAAGTGAGACCTGGTACATTAGACACAATAAAGGGTTCTCCTTTTTTCAAATTAACAAAATGTCATTAGCTTTGTACCTAAAATCAAAAATGAAAAAGATAAAGTACAGTTATTAGGAATCAAAGCTAGAATTCATGAAAAATATATGGAAATCTAGGAATACCAGAGTTACTTAGCTGTTATGGGTGTGTGTGGTTAATATTCTGCAGAAGGCTTTCTTGTTAAAAACAGCACGGTATGTCACAATTCATATGAGTTGGAAAATTTTGGAACTCTTAGTGTCAACTCAAAGAATCAGAATTTTGAAAGCTTAATTCTAATATTCAATTGTGAGGAACTGGCAAATTTAAAAATATTTTATATTTTAATTTCTTAGCATATACTTTCCTGCTGCTGAGAAGCAATAGGGAAAATGAAGATTTATTGAAATAATTGTCAGGGGAGAGCAGGGGATGGGGGTTAGAGACTTTGTTTTATTTGTTATAAAACACTAAATAATCAAATTTATTTTACTTTATTTTTTTTTTGACATATTAGTCTGTGGTTATATCATTGTCAGAGCCAGACTTAATTGGAGACTTTTATTTATTTATTTATTTATTTATTTATTTATTTATTTTTTATAGATTTTATTTATTTATTTCACAGAAAGAGAGAGAGGGAGAACAAACAGGAGGAGCTGCAGAGGGAGAGGGAGAAGTAGGCTCCCCACTGAGCAAGGAGACCAATGACATGGATGGAGCTCCATCCCAGGACCTTGGGATTATGACCTGAACCGAAGGTAGATGCTTAACCAACGGAGCCACCCAGCCCTCCCAATTGGAGGCTTTTAAAAAGTAGAAATGATAGGTGCACTTTATTATGTAAAGATATCAACACCTGAAGCCAATGCTAAAGGAAGCAACAACACTGAGCTTGGGGGGGGCGGGGGGATGGAAACTGTTAGTGGATTTAATTTTGTCAATTTGCTGAATAACCCACCCTGCCCTACAATAAAACTCTCTGACTGTGAGGCAAAGCTAATAATGCTGACATCATATCCTATCATTCTCTCTCCCCTCATTCCCTCTACCCAAACCACTCTAATCTCATTGCTTTCTTGAATTCACCAAAAATCCAAAATGATAAATATATTATTCCTAAATAAAATATATAGGAATTAGGTCACACAGCTGTGGAGATGCAAGTCAAAACTCTTCAGGGTAGATTAGCAGACTGGAGACCCAGGGAAGAGTTGCAGTAGAAGTTCAAAGGAGATCTGTTGACAGAATGCCCTCTTACTGCGGAGGTCAGCCTTTGTTCTATTAGAGCTTTCAACTGATTGGCTGAGGTCCACCCACATCATGGGGGATAATACGTTTTACTCAAAACCCACTGATTTAAACATTCCTGTCATCCAAAAACATCTTCATAGATCTATCTGGAATAACATCTGATCAAATATCTGGCCACCGTTACCTAACCAAATTGACACATACAATGAATCACCGCATCTGTTATATCCCACTCATGACCACTGCACCATTCCCTGTAAATATAACATTCCTCACCAGCCATCTGTGCAACACCCTCCCTCCCTCCTCCTCTGGTCTCAGCTATCCTCTCTTTGCTCCATGGCACTTATCACTACTTCACTGATAGTATACCCACTTGTTTTGGGGGGGTTTTGTATGTTGGCTTTTGGGTAGGTCCATCTTTTCCTATTAAATGGAATCAGAGATGTTGTCTGTTTTGTTCACTGTTGCTAATGCCTCACACACAGGCACTCAAGCATTCATTAAAAAATAACAATAATAAATGAGCATAGGGACCATATTGTCATCAATTAACTCATTTATTACAGGAAAATGCCGAACTGCTTCATTAAATAGAACAGCTGTATTTCATACAAATATTGAGGAATAAATCAGACAACTCTCTTCTATACACTATCTTGTTCCTCTATGCCACTGGGTCCATAGTTTAAGTTATGCAAAGAGAATCTCTGAAGGACAGAACCCTGTTAGAAGTTGTGTACTCCCCTACAATTCTCTGCTTTATCTCAAATACATTATATCAGTTACAATTAGAACAATTGGTTGCCAGGGTCACAACTTGAACTGGCTTAATTAAGCAAAAGAAGGATCGTACTGGCTCATATTAGTGAAAAAGAACAAAAGTTATAGTTGATTTAAAAATTAATCAACTAGATCCAGGAGCTCAAAAAAATGTGATTAAGAATAAGCATTACACTCTGCAAACCTCAGCTCATTTTTTCATTCTGTCCTAAGTCAGGTACTGCCTTTGTGGTGGCAGGATGGCTCCAGGCCTTCATGCGCACAGCTCATCTGGAGGAAGAAAAGAAAATTAAAAACACCTCTTTTTTTAGTTCCCCCAGAAAACACTCCAGGAATTGCTCTGATTGAGGTAATATAAATTATATGTCTATCTATGGAACAATCTCTGTGTTTATAAAGAGGAAATGCTCAATTGAGCCAGGGCTGCTTCACAGTCTCTACTGGGGTTCGGCATCCAGCAAGCTCTACTGATTGAGCCAAAACTGCTTCACATTCTCTGCTGGGGTTGGGCATCAAGCAGGCTCTGTTGAAGTGGCATCACCTCATAATGAACAAATAAATTTTTTAAAATAAGCTTTCTATTTTAGAATAGTTTAAGATTTAAAGAAAAATTGCAAAGGTAGTAAAGAGAGTTCCCATATACTATACCCAGTTTCTCCTGTTTTTAACATCTTATATTAATCTGGTACATTTGTTACAATTAGAGTGCCAATATAGATACATTTATTATTATTATTATTATTATTATTATTATCTTCATCATTATTATTTCTGAGAGAGAAAGAGAGAAGTAGGGGGAAGGACAGAGGGAAAATGAGAGAGAATCCCAAGCAGATTCCATGCTGTGCATGGACCTGGACCTGGGGCTTGATCTCATAAACCAGAGCCTGTGACCTGAAATCAAGAGTTAGACACTTAACTGACTGAGCAACTGAGGCATTCCTAGCTACATTATTATTAACTAGAGTCCACATTTATTCCGATTTCTTCAGTTTTCTCTAATATTCTTAGTCCATCCCAGGATCCCATCCAAGATACTAACTGTATTACATTTAGTCATCCCATTTTCTTAGGCTACTCTTGACTGAGACATTTCCTCAGGCCGTTTTTAATCACCTTGATAGAGTACTGGTAAGATATTTTATCTTATTTTTTTTTTTTAAAGATTTTATTTATTTCTTCATGAAAGACACAGCGAGGCAAAGACACAAGCAAGAGAAGCAGGCTCCATGCAGGGAGCCCGATGTGGGACTGGATCCCGGAACTCCAGAATCACGCCCTGAGCCAAAGTCAGACTCTCAACCACTGAACCACCCAGATATCCCACTGAAAGCTATTTTATAAAATATTTCTCACTTGGGATTTTATGTGATATTTTCTCATGATTAGATTGGGTATTGGGTTACTGAAAGGAAGACCACAAGAGGTAAATTGCCATTTGAATTATACCCATTCAAGGGTATATAATATCAACACATCACTGTTGATGTTAATCTGATCATCTGGATGAGGTAGTGTTTGTTAAATTTCTCCACTATACAGTTACTCTTTCCCCCATTGTTATACTATGCTCTTTGGAAGACAGTCACTAGGTCCAGCCCAGACTAAAAGGTATAGAGAGTGATGCTCCACCTTTTTGAAGGCAGTGTATCTATATAAATTAATTGGTATTCTTCTGCACAGGGTATTTGTCTATCCTCCCCGATAAGTTTATTTATTCAATCATTTATCCACATTAGTACAAATCATTATTATTTTAAACTTACGTTATAGTCCAATAATACATTATTTATTTTGTTACCCAAGTTGTTCCAGCTATGGCCATTGAGAGCTCTTTCCATTGGCTCCTGGGTCCCCTTGACAGAATTCTGACATTGCGGGATATTTTTCAGTAATTTCTTATTTATGATGCTACACCATACTCTAGGAGTGGATTTTTAAGGACAGTCTGAAAGTAATGATCAGAAAAATGGTGAATGTATATATGCCAAAAAAAAAAAAAAATCCACAACAACTCTGAGTTTGTTGTGTAGCCAATCCTTTATGTAAAATTAGACCAAGAGAATTTCTATGAAATGAAATGAGCTTAGATTCTGTTCTATGATGTATGATGTTTTGTTTTTATTTTTCTACCAGGAAATTCTGAGACTATCAGCTTATAATGCCAATGACTGTTACACAAAAGTTGTTTATTTAAGAAATGTCTTTGCATAATTTAAGCTTTGAGGGTGACATTCCAACTCACATGCTTAAGGTCCATATTGATTGGATTTCTTTCAGCCTACATAACCATATTTCAGTATTTCACATAGATGTTAGAAAAAAAAACCTTGATTTTTTTTTTAAACAGAAGAAAAAAATTCTTCCATACTTATTTTTAAGTATTCATATATTTCAAAGTATTCATTTTTTAGGAAATATTTTAATTCTTAACAGATCCACAAATCCTGTATTATCACAATCAGGTAGTAAACCACCATTTTATTACAACACTGCTGATAAAATTGCTTCAGGTCTAGATCCTAGGATCTACATTCTTACTGTAACATAGCAAAGATAAGGCAGAAAAAGATAAACTTACTGTGTCAAGACCATTTCTGTAAAGAATATCAACTTGGTCTTTATTATTCTCTGGAACCCACTCTAGATTTGTGATTCTTCACCCATGACTCCTACTGATGATTCAGGTTCTAATATGACTATTTATCCTACATTTGGTCCCTCAATCTGAAGTCACTTTCTTTCAGGAACATATATTTACAGTTTCTTAGTCAAAGACTGTTGCCTTTTAGAAAACTGCTATCATCTACAAACAAAATACTTTCCAGTTTAGTGTTACTTTTGTAATATAAAATCATAAAATTTTTATAATATAAAATCATAAAATTTTTATAATATTTTATAATATAATATATTATTAAAATACATAAAATATATAATACATTTTATAATATAATAATTAAGATGGTAATTATTGCTTGCTATAATTTCCTACTAGTTTCAGAAAAGTCTTAACAGTGTTTATTACTTTGGAGCCAGCTGAAAGGAAAAAAAAGAAAGTGCATCTCTGTCCTGGCAGGTGGGGCTGGTTTCATAGAAATCTCTATGTTCTGAGAGGGTTGTGGAGTTCTGTGTATATAGTATTCCCACAACTCCACGACTCTCCAAGGTCATGTTTTCCCCAGTATCAACAACTTGTGGGCTTCCTACCACATGGCAAAATTCATCTCTGTGCCTTTCCTTTTTGTGTTTCTCTGAGTATCTTCACATAAATTCTTGGTTGATGCTTTATAGCACTTCATTCTCTGGGATCTGTTGACAATGTCCCAGGAATGAATGACCTTAGTCTTATCACCTATAGTCAATAAGAAAGTTCTTATCACCTATAGTCAATAAGTTCTTATCACCTATAGTCAATAAGAAAGATCCTTCCATTCCTTAAGGCCAGCTTTTTCAAAGAGGTTTACCAGAATAAGGCAGTTAAAGAACAGTGATCAAAGAATAGTTTGAGGGTGTGTCTGTAATTGATACTTTGAACAAGACAGGGTGCCTGGGTGGTGCAGTTGGTTAAGCATTTGATTCTTGGTTTTAGCTCAGGTCATGAGGTCTGGGTCATGAGATCAAGCCCACTGTATGGCTCCATGCTTGCACTGAGACTGCTTGGGTTTCTCTCTCCCTCTGCCCTTCTCCTTCCTCTCTCTTCCTCTCAAATAAACAAAATTTTTTAAATAAAATAAAATAAAATAAAATCGACCCAACAGAGGTAATTTTGGAAGTAGAGAGCAGGATGGTTACATTTCCCACAGCCTTGTGGGAATAAAGATTCAGCAAAATCCCATGATTTCTGCCATCACTGGAAGGTGTCCATAGGACTCTGAATATCACAAACAATTTCAATTAAGTAATTCTAATTAGAAAGATTCATGTAATAGTCAAATTTTCACAATTTTTCACAATTTTTTTCTATGGGGTGAGAGAGTGGTGGTTAGCAAATTCATCAACCCTTTTAGGAATATTCTCCCCAAATTCAGAAGCAATATAAAATACCACATAAAATTAGAATGAGTAAAGCTAGTAGTTAGTAGACAATAATAATTTAATATATAGAAATTTGAAGTAGGTGAAAAAAAATGAAATCCCACTTAACTCCTTTTATCATATCTTCCTTAACCAGCTTAAAACCCTTCAATGACTCCTTAATATCAAAAAAATTATGATCAGCTTATCTAGGAGGCCATAGAAGATTGGCATGATTTGGCTCTTGAATTTCTCTTTATCTTCACTTCTCATCAAAACTTTCTTTGTAATCTTCTGTCATATAGAACTGCTTGCAGTTCTCAAAACTCACTATGTTATTTCAAAACTGTCATTATCTATCATGCTTTTTCCTCTACTTGGAATGTATCACTTCTAATATAGCCGTTAAAAACCTTAACTTATGATTACTGCATATTTAGAAACTTGAATGACCCATTATGTTCTGTTTTTTCATCTATTATGTTTTATTCATTGCTATATCCCAGTGTCTAGCAAAATGGATAGCACCTTCCAGACACAAAATAAAATGCTTGTTGAATGGATAATTGAATCCAATCCTTAATTGAGAAAAGAGACAAACTAAGACCAGACATATGAATATAGGAATTATAATAAAATAAAATAACAAAGGTAGTTTGGCAAATGTAATAACATGAATACTTAACTACTGATATTAGTGTTAACACTTGTACCTACAGCAAGATGAATGGTGCCCCTCAAAACTTTATACTCATCTAAACCTCAGAATGTGACCGCATTTAGAAATGGGGTCTTTGCAGATGTGACTGAGTAAAATGAGGTCAACTGGATTCGGTTGGGCTCTATATCCAAAGTGCAGTGTCTTTGTAATAGGACAAGAGACAGAAAAACAGAGGGAAGAAGCTCATCTAAAGGTGAAAGTAGAGATTGGAATGATGCAGCTGTAAGGCATGGAATGCCACCAGAAAGTAGAAAGAGGAAATGAAGGATTCTTCCCTAGAACTTTCAGAGAGAACATGGCCTTGCTGATACCTTGATTTTGGATTTACAGCCTCTAGAAATGTGAGGGAATAAATTTCTGTTTTTTAAGGTACCCCATTTGTGGTAATTTGTATATTCTCCCTTCTAAAACTAATGTAATACCTAGGAAGTAATTTAAAGAAAAGATTATACCTAATACAGATTTTCATTATCAAAGTGAATTTTCTCACAGTTTTGTTCATGCCTGTATAAATAGCATCGCATAATGTCTTTTGGTGATATGTATAGTTTAGCCCTTAACCTTCATTTGAATCCTGACATGTGAATTCCTTACAAACCAGACATTCCAGATCCTCTTCCTAAAAGTCGTAATTCCTGAATGTAATGCCTAATCCCACTCATTCCTAATGTCTAAATAGTCTTATAGTTTTTTATGTTTCCCCCCCGTAGATCCTCAATCCATTCCCTCCTAGGTGTCCCTATCTGGGAAGTCCTTAAAAATTCTATAGGCTCCATAATTTTTCTGAGGTAGTATACTTAGCAAACTCATTTTTCTTTCCAAAGTCTCTATTTCCCTTTCCTTCCTCCTGTAGCTGACTTTGCAGTTAATACATTTTATTACCTTTCAACCAGTAACACCATGCTGTTCTACACTTGAAAGCTGAAATACCACGAATGTAAGAAGCAGAGAATAACAAAAGAAAAGGAAAAAAAAAAAAAAAAAAGAAAGAATTGGAAACTGGAAGTTTTGATAAAAAAAAACTTCACTAAAAATCACAATTTTGAAGAGAATTGTTCTTTTCTTGTCAAAACTGCTATGAGAAAAACAAATGGCAAGAGTGGAAATACTGACAGTCTTGTTGCTTTTCAAATATAGAGCTTGGAGAGGGCATGTGAGTAGGAGGGGGCACTCGACAGAGGACTTGCTAACTGCAGGAGCCAATTTCAACTCTCCAAATGGCTGATTAGGTATCCAGACCAACATTCCTGCTTAGCAGCTTTAAGAAGGTAGGGTAACATACAAAGCTCATCAGATGAACATTAAAGAGTTAATAAGGGACTGAAGAATTAGAAATCTTTTGAAAATCAAGAGAGGTAAAAACCACAGAGATGAGCCCAGCATTTGGGCCCATGTCTTTCCCATATATGCCAGGCTATGGAAAACAAAGGGCTGGGTGGAGGTCTTTTCTAAGGGCATGCAATCTAAAAGTTGTCTATGATCTCATAGAATGAGGACACATAGACACAGATATAGGAAAGTAGGAAAAAATATCTGAAAGATAAAATACAGATTAATAATTATATTAAAATTCACTGTCTCATTATTAATTCAAGTTATAGAAAATTTAAATTATGTCTAGCACCCCAATTTGAGGTAGGTACAGAAATGTGAAATTGACTTGTGTAAAACCAGTTCTACTTCAATGCACTCAAATAAATAAAGCAATACTGTGGGCATATCTGTCCTTTTAGAGCCAACAGATCCAGGCACGGCATCAGCCTCAACTCATGCCAAATAAATATTTATTGAATAGAAAGCAAAATTTCATTGTAATATTTGTAATTATTTCATAAACCACTGAAAGATAGCATCAAGATCATCAAATGCAGAGACTAAGTAGCCTGGGCTTTTTCTCAGAGCCACTTTTGGGACTCCAGCTGGGGCCCTGTGGTGATGACTTACTGACACTGTTTCAAAAAAGAACATGGATTCATCAGGAATCCAATTTGTTGGAGGTTAATAACATTTAGCATTTGCCTGCAAAGGTCTGTTAGCAAAGGATTTAGAAAATGTGGATAATTTAGACATTGATGAAAGAGAAGCTGAAGAATGCCAAATTTGGGGGTTGCTTCTTCAATGAGTGATTTCTATTAAGAAAAGACTATAAAGTGGCTCTGAGTATAGTTATTAGGAAAAGGATGAGACCCTAGAACCACAATACTTTCCTAAACTGAGAAACTAGACATGGCATGTTATTAACATTTTCACATTTTGAAATGGGGTTTTTATTTATCTCCTGACATTCTGTTGAGACAAGGTTAGATCTTCAATTTTCTCTCCTGTATTATAAACAAAAGGGTGCTCTGCAAATGCAAAAGAGGAGTCGAGAATGATAAGATTCAGTATTTGTATCTTTAATAACATGTTAAGAATTAGCTAGATACCTTGATAACACTGAGGAAACCTGTAGCTTCAAATAAAATGTAAAAGAGAATTAGTAGAGAGAATTTGTATCATTCTATATTGTTTTAAATAAAATACAAAGGGATACATTTAAAAATAGGAAAATAATCAATTTTAATATCAAATTTGAAATCCACAAAGCAAAGTAATAAATTCTATAACTACTCAAAATACTTAATTGCAATTATACACAGATATTGGGAAAAACATGCTAATATTGTCCTGTATTATTAAAGAATATTAATGTTTACATGTTAACACAGAAAGAAATACAGAGTTTGACATAGTAACTGGCTTCAATTATTATTCAACACATTGACTGAGTACTACCAAAATTTTCCTAAGCAAACCTTATTGAATATCTGTCTTAAAAATGTTTAAATCAATAAGAAAGACAAAGTTTATTTGACTTGTAGGCAGATTCTAATTCTACTTTCACTTTTTCTACAGGCTAAATAATTACAATTAACCACTGATTAATGCTGTAGTTAATGAGAAATTAAAGCATTCTTCAATTTTCTCCCTAAATCGAAAACAACATTTAGCTAAAATATATTTCATTGTTGACAAGGAAAGCAGGATAGTGAGCAAACATTTGTTTAAAGTTAAATGTTAATTTCAGTCTTTTTGTTTTAATACAAAAATGTATTTTAAGTCCCTAATATTCTTTCCAGGAGTATGAATATTTTAAAAGTACTTTTTAATTTGTTTTATTCTAAGAAGAAAGTGATTAGATTTTTCTGAATCATTCAGGACATTATTTTTTTCCAATAAAAATCCATTGTAATCAAAAGAAACCTTTGAAGAAGCTGCCATAACCTTTAAAATAACATATTTACCTTCTATTTTATTTTCTTGCTCAAAGATTGATTTAATTGCATTGTTTTTGCTTAACTGCAAAACCATTTTTACTGGTATATAGTTGAGGAAAAAAATATGAGAGATTTTGAAGATCAAGTTTATCTATGAAAGCAACAATTTTAATTATCACAAGAAATGGTTGAGTGCTAGCTCAGTGTACTAGAGAAAGATCGTGATCCTAAGAAAGTCTCTTCATTGTAACTTCTATAAACTTTGACTGAATTAACCGTTTTCCACGTAAATCACTTATCTAATTTCAGTGACAGCGTTAGATGAATGGATAGCTTACAAACACCATGTTTTTGCACCAAATTCTCTTGTCACTATTAGTTCCAGCATACTGCCTATTTTAACAGGGGCCTGTTCAACATGCGGGTAGGGAGAAGAGCTAAAAACATGAGGGAGTAAACTGATCATGTTTTCTTTCCAGTATCTGTGCTCCCTTTTGAGTTTTCACTACAAAGTGAGAAGGTTGAGGGATGGTAGTAATACTTTTAATCTTCCATTATTTGCATTTATTTGCCAATTTCAGTGGATTACCCAGTCCAATGCTGGCAAGTTTTGATGTGGGACAGAGTCACATTTGATGTCTTTGCACATTTTTATGTCACCTTTCCTTTCCATGGCTTGTTATTTTATCAAGTGCCTGAGATCTTCATTCTGCTCACTGGCACCCAGAATCCCCATTGTAACACCCCACCCAAGTGGTATTTCCTCTTAAAGTGGAGCTATGCTTTTCAAAAATTGCATACATCACAATTATTCTTACAGAAGATGAAATTGGAGTCCCAGAGATGTTCAACATCTTGCCAGAGATGACCCTACAGGGATACTTTTCACGATTGTCAGATCCCAAGCTATACTTTCTACTCTCTTATATTCTGTTCTTTGATTAGAGGAAAAGAACAGGTCAGTAAAACACTTTAGGGGAATGAGTCTACACACCTCTATAGGTTGCCATTCCCAACACAGAATATATAAATAGAAGCCCTGGAGTTGTGCAGTGCATGACATGAGTGACCATACATGATGGCTCTGATGTTGATAACAACAACAACAACAACAACAACAAAAAAAAAAAAAAAAAAAAAGAAAGAAAGAAAGAAAGAAAGAAAGAAAGAAAGAAAGAAAGAAAAGAAAAAGAAAAAGAAAAAGAAAAAGAAAGAAAAGACAAAGATTGCATGGATTTTAAACAACAGTAATTTATGATTTAATTAGAAGACCAGAAAGGAGACATCAAGAATGATTCTAAAACTTTAATTCTGAAAGATAGTTTTACTTTTACTAGAATAAAGAGACATGGGAAATGGGGCAACTGTGGAAAGGACAATAATACATTCATCCTTAGATACTCTGGATTTGAAGTACACAGAGTACCTGTAATAGGGGTCTCCAAAAGATAGTTGGAATTATGGTGCTGGATCTTGGGAGGGAGAATCACTGAAGATTTGGATGATAGCCACTGACAGAGAAGTAAAAATTGAAGTCATGATATTGCCTGGAAATAGGAGAGGCTCAAGTATGGAACATTGGGGGAAAGTTGATTTGCTGTTCGGAGAGGTGAAAAGGCCAGACTTCAAAGCGTTCAAAAATAAGACAGAATCAAAAACTTGACAATGATACAGACCTCAAGAAATGGAAAATCTTTAAAGCCAAAGATATAAAACTTCTCTGAAATGATATCTGGGAGAAATAGAGGATGAAACCCAAAAAAGATGCATTCCAAAAAAGGAGCTCGTTGGAAGAATAATATAAAACAAAACAAAACAAAAAATATATCTACATCGAAATGTCCATATGATCTTCTAAGCTCACTCACTTAGCTAAGGGATTTTTCCTTGCCAGTAGTCTCAAAATATACCATCTATTTCAGTCTGTGCCTCAAACATTTTTCAGATTAGATATGTCCATTATTTTAATAAGGGTATTCAAGGTAAGTTTGAGCTTGTCAAAACCTAGAAATCAAAAGACTTGTTATATATTATACACTGTATAATTCCAGAGTTGAAAATGACCTGGGTTTGACAGTAGGAGATAGAAAGAAGGAAGAAATATAATTTATTTACCTTTTTGCCCCTTCCTCAGTATAGGGAAAGCTGAAAAGCAAAGATTTTTGTTTTTTCTCCTTAACACATCATTATATGAAACACATAAAATTTATTTATCATGTTTATTGTCTATCTTACACATTAAAATGCAAGCTTCCTAAGGTTAGGAGTTTTTGCTATTTTTGTATTTCCAACATCTTGAATTGTACCTGACAGCAAGCATAAGTGTTAAATAAGTCTTTGCTGAAAAGGAGCTTTTTTTTTTTTTACCTTAACCTCTCAACCTCTCAAAGGTCAAAGTCCTAGAGATTTAAGAGTGGTTTATTTGGTCAAATGCGATTCTTTATCTTATTCACTGTCTATACAATCTAATCCCTGTATAAGCCAGAGCACCATCACTTTGGATAGCTGTTTATGTACAAAGTTTGGGTGTGTACTCACATAATACATCTATAGCACAACACACTGTTGGCATGCATGTATATAGACAATCATTTGTCCTCATGTGTGGAGTATAAAGGAAAACTTTCAACAAACAAGAGCTAAAGCCTAATAAGTTAGAAATATCAAAAAAAGAAAAAATTAGTATGAGATTTAAAAATTTAAAATACCTTAAGGCCCTGATTCCTTTGAATTTTAAGCCATTTTTTGTGGCTTCACTAAGATTTTTTGGTATTCCATGAATTCCGTGAAGCCCAGAGTTACCTCATTATGGGCTATCTTCTTAAAATTGCATCTAAAATGTACAGATTTTCAAATGTAAATTGCATATTCTCTTTTTTCCTGGGAATGAATCCATAGATTTTCTCAAATTTCAAAAAATAAGGCTAGACTATTGACGAATGAGGTTTTTTTAAAATCATGCTTTATTTTTACTTATCATCAGTCATTTTCATTTAATCAACAAGCACATATATGCTAAGAATATATATTGGGCGCAGGCTATGTGCTCCAGTAGGTCCTTGAGATAAACATAAACAGCAAATCGAAGCATATATTCCCTTAGATAGTATCTATTAACTAACATGTAGAAGTGCCAAATAATCCTACAAGTATTTTCTATTTTACTTCACTAAAATTCAAATCAAATCATATTCTAATGAATTCAAAATTTATTACAACAGAGATAAAAGCCGCTCAACTACATGTTTGTGAAAATGTATTTAAAGAACACGAAAAAATTCATTTCTTATTATGTGG
Source organism: Canis aureus (assembly GCF_053574225.1). Taxonomy (NCBI): domain Eukaryota; kingdom Metazoa; phylum Chordata; class Mammalia; order Carnivora; family Canidae; genus Canis; species Canis aureus. Next base: position 51,554,285 of record NC_135630.1, read on the forward strand.
TGTAATATCATAAATTATTGGTAGTCAGCTCTCTTTCTACTTGTTAAAATATGCAGCATTTGGTTCTGATATTTAAGTGTTTTACACATTTATAGAAATAAAATAGTCAGCACTTAAGAGTTGTTATTATCTCCAACCTAATCCTGATGCAAATGTGTAAGTTTCTTTCTTGCAAACTAATAAGAAAAATACATAAAAACAAACTAAAGTGAAATCGCTCTTACCCCCTTTCACTATATATAGTATTTCTTTATACCTCCATAAGTGTGTTAGGAATGTTAACTCTCTTCATATATTTAATGTGTTAGGCTTCTCTGTTTACAGAATATTAGTCTTGCATTATAAGACATTATTACTCTTGTGGACAGTTTTTAAATTTCATCATTATTTCCCTGATGAATGAAGAATCAGGTCAAAGATCTGTCTAAAGTCCTTATGAGATAATGGCTGTTGGCTTCAGATTTATTATTTCTTCTTTCCACGTTTCTTAATTCCACACAACACAATAGAGATAGAAGTAAATTGTGATTCCATTTCTTTTTTCATGGTCTTTTCTCTTCTTTTCTTTCTTTTCTTTTCTTTTTTTCGTTTCTTTTCTTTTTTTTTTTTTTTTTTTTTTATAATTTCTCTACCAAAGTGGTTCCTACACATTCTGTGGTGATAGTACAAAGTGAACCTCTATTTTAATGGAGAGAAATATCTTTCTTTGAATTTTGCCATGGACTCATGCAACTTTTTTTCCCATGATAAACTAATATTGAAGTAAGTACTGATTTAAGGTCATTTTTATGTAGTTAAAACCAATATTGTCTGCAGAACCCTGCCTTGCATTTATCATCAAATTTGTATTGTTTTGTTCTCAGACCAAATCAGTTAACTGGTGGACCTCCAGTTAAACGGTTTCCATTAAATACACGTACTTCGTTATCTTAAATATTGCTCTTAATCTTCCTTTTAAACACCGACATTATATATTTCTGCACACATTTATCCTCCCCTTGCACTATGCATGTACTTTAGCACATTGTAAATCCATTTATTGGCTTCTTAACGAATACTTTATCTTAATATTATATAATTTAAATCAGAATATTTTTATAATTGCTCTTATCATCAGGATTCATTTAGGTTTATTTTCAGATTCAAATTATTTGCCTTTTTTTCTTTCTGCATCTCCTAGATTCCATCTGGAATCATTACTTTTTCCTCCCTGAAGAAGAGTTCTTACAATTTCCTTTTGGGTTCGTGTGCAGGTAATGAATTCTTTACTCTTTGTATCCAAATGCTTTTATGCTATCTTCATTCTTAAAAATATTACCCACCATGAAGAAATTAAGCTTCCCAATTGTATCCTTTAGCATCCTAAAGATGCTGTACCATCCTGTGGCCACTAATGTTATGTAATAGCCACTCAATCACTCCTTTGAGGTTTATCTCTGGGTACTTTTGATATTTTGTGTTTTATTTTCTTCATCAGGTACGGGACACTCTCGGCCATTACCTCATGAAAGCTCTGTTGGTGGCCCATTTCTGCTCTTTCTTTTTTTCTAAAATTTCAGATAAAAGGGTATTAGATTTTCTCATTGTGTCCTCACTTACCCCTTCTTCTCCGTTTCTATATTTTATCTCTCTTTGCTTCCTTCTAGCTCAGCTGTGTCTAACTTGCTATTAAAATCATTCATTGTCTTCTTGGTTTTAGTTATTATATTTTTCAGTTCCATAATTTCTTGTTGATTCTTATTCATATATGCAGTCTCACTATTTATAGTTTCCAATTCTTTTCTCTCAATTTTAAATTTACTTTTATTTCCCTGAACACAGTGAGCATAATTGTATTACAATTTATATCTAACAATTTCCACAACCAGACTGTCTCAACCAACCTCCGTTCAGTGTTGCCCTACTAATTCTGGTTTGTGCATTTTCGTTCTGCTATTCACTTTATTTTCTTTGATTGTTTCTTTGAACAATTATCTTCAGAAATAATTTTAGTCCTAAGATATTTCTTTATTCTTTCCAAGATGAGTTTGCTTCCTTTTGCCAGGCAGAAGCACATGCTAGCTTACCCAATTCAGAGCAAGGAATATTGTACTAGGGTTGCTATCTTTAGCAATCACTTAATATTAACTTGCATCTTTCCAACTCAAGGACTTTCCTGAATGATAGATTTTTCTCTCATGTGTCCTGATGATTGGCAGAATTTCTCAAAACAAAGTTGGTAGTGGTGTTCTAGTTCTCAGAGAAGGTCCCTGCTCCTTGTGGCCCAGGATTCTGACCCCTGTTGTCTGCTGCCTCTCAGCTGTCTGGTATGATTGAAAGTGCCCCTAAGGAAGAAGTGGCTCATTCTCTCCCTTATTATTATGTGAGGACCTCAGCAGTGTATTAGGATGCTTTTAGGTCCAACTTTTTAGGTGCCTTTGGCAGGAGGTGCTCAGAGTCACCTAGTTCACCATTTGCTGGAAATAGATTTCCTTCAAATGTTCGTTTTTCATAGACTTTATTCATAGACACATTATATTTGGGATTTAACAATTTATAAATCTATATTGAGATCTCAGAAATATCAATATCCTCCGTGCTAACAATTCTACCCTGGTAGTTTATTTTGAGGAGATATAATCCTCTCCCCACCCACTATTGATCCCTTCCCACAAAATAAACTATGGGTACACTTTATAAAAAAGATATTGATTATAACATTTTTTGAATTCTTTTTTTTCTAAAGATGTTATTTATTTATTCATTAGAATACACAGAAAGGAGAGAGAGAGAGAGAGAGGCAGAGACACAGGCAGAGGGAGAAGCAGGCTTCATGCAGGGAGCCTGAGGTGGGACTCGATCCTGGGTCTCCAAGATCACATCCTGGGCTGAAGGTGGCGCTAAACCGCTGAGCCACCCGGGCTGCCCACATTTTTTGAATTCTAAGAAAAAATGGAAACAGGTGACATGGCAAATAAAAGGGAATAGATGTGCTAATTATGGTTCATTCATACAATGGATTAGTATTTAGTGATTAAAAATAGTATTTTTTATAATCATGCAAGCTAATATTAGAATATGAAATTTCAAAAGACTATGTGATTAACATTTATAAATTGAAGAATCAAGACTATAAATCAAAAGCACTAAGAGACATGGGCACCTGAGTAGCTCAGTTGGTTAAGCATCTGACTCTTGGTTTTGGCTCAGGTCATGATTTCTGGGTCATGAGATAGAGCTCCCTGCCGATCTCTGATTAGTGTGGAGTCTGCTTACCATTTTCTTTCTCCCTCTACCCCTCTTTCTCATGCTTTCTCTCTCTCTCTCTCTCTCTCTCAAACAAATAAAACCCTTAAAAAAGACAACTAAAAAACAAATCACCAGAAATCTATAGTTATTCTGAATGCTGATATATTTTTGTTTATATTTTTATGTATTTTTCTACTTATAAAATAAAACCAGACAACTTTTAAAATAAAAAAAATATATATTGCAAGTCTCTCTGAAAGAAAATAAAGAGAAATATAATCAGTAATTTTATTTGGGTAATAGGAATTTCAGGACCCTACTTTGTCAAATTTCTTTGCATTTCATAAATTCTCTAAGATTAGTATGCACAGCTTTCATGATCAAAGTAAGATAAAGTCTATTTTAAAACTAAATGCTAAAAAATCAGGCTTTATTCCTTCCTGAAAATAATGTTGCATAAGCTCTTTTTACATTACATAAAGCTATCACTAAAATAAGGTTAAAAATTATTCAGAAGGACGTGTGGTAAAGTTCTGCAAAGGATGTTCTAAATAAATGGCTGTCAGCGTTTACAGGAAGACTTTACAAAGGTAATCAACAGGAACTGGCAGAAATTTATTTTCAAGTTCTTTTTTTTTTTTTTTTTCAAAAACAATTGGCTATTAAAAAATGCACTTAGAGCACCTGGGTGGCTCAGTTGGTTAAGCATTTGCCTGGGGCTCAGGTCATGATCCCAGTGTCCTGGGATCGAGTCCCACATTAGGCTCCCTGCTCTGTGGGGACCCAGCTCCTCCTTCTCCCACTCTCGCTGCTGGTTCTCTCTCTCTTTCTCTCTCTCAAATAAATAAATAAAAATCTTTAAAAAAAATTAAAAATAAAAAATACACTTTCACTATTTAAGTAAGCAGTTTAAATAAAGCCTGAATTAAAGATTTCATATGGAATTATTTTTTCAGTCGTTTCCTCAATGTAAAATATAGCTAAAGAAAGGACAACAGTCTTGAAATTCTTTATATTAGAAATAAAATACTACCTACTATTTAAAAGAGTGAACTTTCTAGAGCATTCCTTTTGTGAAAAAAATCCCATAATAGAAAAGAGTAATATAAACTAATTGCATAAAGATAAGGCCTTCTGGCCCATGTCATGTGCTCCTTTCTTTTTGTGCACCTTTAAGTACTTTATCTCACTGTAAATAGTGAAAGAAAAAGCATTTCTAATTTCTCCCATTATTGTCTTGATGTCCAAATCTGATGTTGTCCTAATCAATCAACTCGTATTAATTCTAGCGTTGTTTCCTTAGTCACTCTTGGCAACACCCACAATTCTGTTTCTGCTGTTGCAAATGTAGTTATGTAATATTCATCTTGCATAGTATTTATAAAGCTACAGGTTTTAGGTTGTTTGCAATAGGCTTTAGTTACCGAAATAAAACAAACAAAACTGTATTACGCCCTTGAATTCTTTCCTGCATGCACTGCAAGTTAATTGTGACAGCAGTATAAGAAAATAAAGGCTAATAACTGGGTTACTAGGTGGTTTGATTTGTTTGGCAAACAGAATGTCGTTCTTTGCAGACTAATCTGATAAAATTTTAATTTTTACTTTCTTCTCAAATCAGTGACTTTTTAACAGATATTTGCTCTCCTCAGATTTATATGAACAGATCAATACATATTCTTATATCCTAAATTTATCAAGATTTTTCAAATCCTGTATTCCTCACAAAATTTGTTGAACCAGATGGAACTATGACAAACTTGAGTATGAAAATTTTAAAGACAAATACCTTTTTTTTTTACTTAAGATACTTTATGAAATCTGTCTTTATATCCATTCATTTACTTGTACCCCACCTTGTCTGAAAGATTTTGAGATACATGTTTATGTGTATATGCATGTAACAGGTTACGAACACAAATAAAATTAACGAATAAGAAAAGGACAGGATGCCTGGGTGGCTCAGCGGTTGAGCCTTCGGCTCAGGTATGATCCTGGAGACCTGGGATTGAGTCCCACGTCAGGCTCCCTGCATGGAGCCTGCGTCTCCCTCTGCCTGTGTCTCTGCTTCTCTCTCTCTCTCTTTCTCTCTCTCTCATGAATAAATAAATAAAATCTAAAAAAAAGAAAAAAAGAAAAGGAGGACAAAGGAAAAATGACACAAGGAAAGCTGAGGTCAAAACAATGTGACACTAATGCATGAAAAGCTCACCAAGACATTTTATATATTTGTCAGCTGAAGAATACAAGTTTCATCCTAAATTAATTATTTCATATGAAATTAAGTCCAGTAATCAAGGTGAAATAAGAAACATGATGAATAAATAATTTAGCGGGAACAAAGAGTTGTTTAAGAAAAGGATCATTCTCCCTGATATTAAGAACAAAGAGAAATTACTTTTGCAAATTCTCAGGAAAAGGATGCTCTGTTATCCAAACAATAATTTTTATAGCAATAAAGCAACTTGTTCAATGTCACTCTTTCCTATGTAACAGGTGCATTATGGATAAGTGGGAAAAGATCACTATTCAATTCGGGAGAAACAGCCTGATAAGGAGATTTGAGAGGAGTGAGACTAAGTGTAAGTGTATAGCTTTACTCTGGTCTAGTTTACTTCAAGGCTGCTTTGAGATTGTTTTCCTTAAATAAAAGTTCTCTCTGCTGGGCCTTTCATTCATATTAAACAGCAGTGATCCCAAGCTTCTAATCCTTGACCAGTAGCTATCTTATTTTCAAGTTAAGCCAAAAGCCACAGGCAATAGCAGTCAGTTGAGCTGACATCCACATGACATGCATTTTTGAGGATGGAGCATCCTAGCAAGGATCTACCTAAAGAAAAGGCCACTGTTCCCTGGCCACTGTGCAGAAATAAAGGAATATTAATGAAATGGGAATGGTGTCTCTTAGGAAGTAGTTATGAATAAAGTCACAACTGGTGCTGTAACTTACAGCTATGTAAGAGCTCTGCATGATGCTCTCTTTGCTAGCATGTTGCCTGGAAGGATTGCATCTATGGGAGTTTGATGGCATCTTTTTCTAATTCACATAAAGTCTCTCTAAAACTTAGCATTGGCCGAGGTAAGGAGTTTTAATAGAATAATACAGGGAGTCCTTACGTGGTTCTGAATGCATAACATTCAGTAACGATGATTTAGTTGAGTGACCCCAGCCTCCCAATGACAGAGTTTAAATTTCAGTTATGGAATTATGGATAATTGCATACTAGTACAAACTTCACTATTAGCTCTTCAGTCCAAGATCACTAAGCAAATTAATCGATGTGTGTCATGATCAGTGACCAACTGTGTTACTTGCTTCAAAGTCTGTTGGTGATTGAGCATCTGCTAACAAGTCCGCACACAAACAGCAAAGTATGTAATTATATTGACTTCTTATCTCCCTATGGTAAATCCAGATAATATTTTACAAAATGGATAATTGAAGGAGAGACATAGCCAACAAAGATCAAAATGCAGTAGAAACAAAGAAAGAAAAAGAAAGAAGAAAGAAAGACGGACAGACACTGGAAATGAAGTTTGAATCAAATATAAGTGGAATTATAGAAGAAATAGCTGAGTGTGGGAATGTTGACACTGGCACCATTCTGAGGATTAACTTGTTAACATAAATGAGTAAAGCACTTGTGATAGATAGGATGAAGATGTCTCAGGGGAAGTGATACCAGCCAAAACCTCACATTAAAGGAACTCTCAGAGATATTTCATAGCATTGAAAGTACAAAGGGTAAAATGTTGGAAACTAATCTAAACTTTGAAAAGAGTAAGATGGTTCTCCAGAGCATAGAGAAGATGTTCACTTCATATGGTAAGTGACATGAAGAGAAGAAAAGAAAGTGTTGCTCAACTCACAGTAAGCCTTTTTTTTTTTTTTTTTAAGATTGTATTTATTTGAGAGAGAGAGGAAAGAGAGCATGTGCGTGAGAGTATGTGAGTGGAGGGGAGGGGCAGAGGGAGAGGAAGAAGCAGATTCCCCATTGAGCAGGGAGCCTGATTCAGGACTTGATCCCAGGACCCTGAGATCGTGACCTGAGCCCAAGGCAGATGCTTAACTGACTGAGCTACCCAGACTCAGTTCATACACAAATATAACATTTTAATTTTCAATGTCTCTAATGTTTTGAATCATAGTGTACTGCATAAGTATTAGATTCATGAAATTTTTATAAATCCATACATTTGTAACCAATAGTAAGAAAAAGTTTAATGTTTTGACAACAGATTTAAAACACCACAAAATAATCATAATCTTCCCATGGGTTATCAAAATTACTTTACACAGTTACAGCTTGTGTGTTCATTTTTGTAGTCCCACCCATTGCGCAAAGAGAGGATTGCTTGTGCGAAACACCGCAAGTATGCAAGTAAGTAAGTCAGCACAGTGTTGGTAAAACATGTATGTAAGAGAAAGTATTTTGAAGTATTATAAGAAAAGCAGAAAACGTAGAAAGTGTATTCATATAACAACGCTGATAACTACTTCAAAAGTGACATAAGTCAACAAACTCGAAATACATATTTATAACATGTATGGAATAAAAGTCTTAATAGCTAAGGATAAGGAATCCAAACAAAAAGAAATTGAAAAATACCCCAAGAGATAATAGAATATTAGAGAAGAAAATACGCTCTAGAAAAGAAGATCTGGTTGCAAGGAACTGAAATTCACTTAAGCTTGCACAAAGCAAAAGGAAATAAGTAAATAATGAGAATACCATTCAGTCTTCGTGAGGATGGAAGCTTGGAGACAGTCAAGAATGGGAGCTATTTTGCTTTTCTCTTCAATAATTCTCTTTCTCTCTGTTTTCAAGCTTCTTTATGTTTGTTTATACATCTTCTTCTTGGCCTCAAAAATGACCATTTCACATAGAATCATATCACTTTTGGCTCAAGGGGCTATTATGGTTGACTTTACTTTCTAATATTAAATGTCTGGGTTCTCAGTAAAGATTCTGGTCAACCACAATTATTTGGCTAGTCTCAGGGCAGGTTTAGTATCAGGAGATAGTTTTGCCATTTGTTGGCTATTTATAAAGACTCTAAGCAGGACAAGTACATTTACTGACATGTGCAATCCAGTTAATTAACAAAAGATGAAATTACAAATACTAATGAACATTTGAAGATACTTAAAATTACATTCAAAGAATCAATCCATAAAACAGTGAGACATTGATCAGATTTAAAATGTTTTACCTACTTATTTATTTATAGTAAAATATGAGTAATCAGGTAACAGCAGACAAGTAAGAGGGAAAATTGGTACACCTATGAGCACTGCTTGAGAGATTACAAGCTAGTACAGTTGTTTCAGGTAGAAATATCTGAATTTCCAAAGACCTAATGTCACTTTTAGAAATTTACCTTTGAGAAATAATTAGGGAGGGGGTGATTGGGTGGCTCAGTCAGTTGAGTGTCTGCCTTCAGCTCAGGTCATGATCTCAGGGTCCTTGGGATGGAGCCCCACATCAGGCTCCCTGCTCAGCATGGAGTCTGCTGCTGCTGCTTCTTCTCCTTCTGCCCCTAACCCCACACATGCTTGTTCTCTCTCTCTCTCTCCCTCTAATAAATAAAACCTTAAATAAAAGAAAAGAAATAATAATGAATTTATGAAAAAATGTTATATGCAGGTATGCTCATTTTTATAGTATTTATAATAGAAATGAAATGAACAACTTCAATATTCAATAAGAAAGAATTACTAAGTGCTAATGTTTTCATATGAAATGTCATTCACTCATTACAATTCATAAAAGTCCCAAAATTCACTTCTGTAGACATCAGTGTTCACAGATAATAACACGGAGAAAAGTATAGCTGTACACTCTGAGAGAGTGTATGTTTGTGGAAGAATCTGATAAAAATCACTTAAGACAAAAGAATAAATTCAGATCTGTGCTTCTCAAACTATATGTAGTAAAAGACCAGTGTTACTATTTTCTTTTTAATTCCAAATCACACTGTAAACCTATACTTAAAAAAAAAAAAACTATAATAACGAAATCAATAGAAAAGTGAAATAAAATGAAATGTTAAGCATAAGGGCTGTTTTTATTAGATTATGTCATATTGTTATACAAGTTTCTAAGCACTTGGAATTCCTGTACTTAACACAGGCTGGTAACAACCAGTTTGCAGAACAACACAACTTGAGTAGCATATTGCAATTGACCTTCATTTTGCTTTTCCTAAAAAGGGTTAGTCTTACTAAGTGTAAAGCTTTTGATTTGCTTTTGATGAGATGCAAGCTGATTTTACAGATATTTTGTAATTATCATAACTAACATGCGTTGAAGACTTTCTAAGTCAGACACTATTTTCTTTTTTTTTTTAATTTATTTTTTATTGGTGTTCAATTTACTAACATACAGAATAACCCCCAGTGCCCGTCACCCATTCACTCCCACCCCCCGCCCTCCTCCCCTTCCACCACCCCTAGTTCGTTTCCCAGAGTTAGCAGTCTTTACGTTCTATCTCCCTTTCTGATATTTCCCACACATTTCTTCTCCCTTCCCTTATATTCCCTTTCACTATTATTTATATTCCCCAAATGAATGAGAACATATAATGTTTGTCCTTCTCCGACTGGCTTACTTCACTCAGCATAATATTTTCTATACAAAAAATGACTCAAGCCTCAACATAACAATGTAAGGTAAGTAAAACTACTCCATTCATTTTACAGACACACTGAAGTTAAATAATTTTCCCAGGGACACACAGCTAGTCAGTGGCAAAGCTGAGACTTAAATGGAGGCAATGTGACTCGAGAGCACATTTCTAATGCACTGTCCCCCCCACCACCCCAGATTGCACGTTGCCTTGTGGTCAGAAGCTAAACCGCTTGGACCCATGGAGTAGAGGTTGAGCACTAACTCTGGGCTATGCAAGGTTGGAGGTCTTCTCTTGGCAGGAAAAGAAGTCACAGACATAGCTTAGGAGGAGAATAAACAGAGTTTAATGTGAGATGTGTTCTGGGAATCCCTTTATCTATTTCAGGAGGTCACTGATAAATTTGTAGTCTCCCAACTCTGTAAAATATTCAGTATAATTTCATTTCTGAGGAAAATACAAGAGGCTGAGTTGTGTTTCGATGTTCTAGTTGTCATTATTCTCATCAGTTGTGCCATAGGTAACACACCAAAATTAACTGTGTTACAGTGTGCATTTTTTAAAAAATTAGGGACTTATTGTTTTATTTATTTTTTCTTTTTTCATGCATTTGTTTTTCTAGACCTCAGAAACAGAGAGTTGTATTAACCATATACCTCATTGGGACACTTGGGTGGCTTAGCAGTTGAGCATCTGCCTTCTGCCCAGGGCGTGATCCTGGAGACCCGGGATCAAGTCCCGCAACAGGCTCCCTGCATGGAGCCTGCTTCTCCCTCTGCCTGTGTCTCTGCCTCTCTCTGTGTGCCTCATGAATAAGTAAATAAAATCTTTAAGAAAAAAATAAAAGCATATACCTCATTTTTTAACTCACATCGATCTGGGCGATTTCTCTGTTGTTTTATTTTAATTTTGATTCTCTTTTGTCCCAGTTCCCTACTCCCTTTTCTCTACCTACCAAAGAATGCAACCATTTTAACATGTAATAGATAGGTAGGTAAATAGAAAGATGATAGATAGATAGATAGATGATAGATAGATAGAAGTACAATATCATTCATTTTTTAAAAAATATATTTTTTATTTATATACATTCTTACAAAATACGTATTTTGTGTGTTGTTGTGTTGTTTTGCTCAGTACCATGTTTTTATTTATTGCTTGTTTGTTGGTTTGTTTGTTTTTGAGTCTGACATGAAACCAGAACACTGGGATCATGACCTGAGCCAAAGACAGATGCTTGCCCCATTGAACCACCCAGGTGCCCCTCTCAATACCATGTTTTTAAGATCTACCTGTATCACTGTCTATACATATACACGCATTCAGTGTGTATTATAACTTCAAATACTATTTTCCCTTTGAGACATTGGACCAAATAACCATAACCAACTCACATAAAATAAGTCAACAAAACAAAAATAAAAGCCTTTTTTTTGTAAAATTAAATAAACAAAGCTCTTTTGTAGTCGTTAGCTTAATTATATGATATGCTAAAATACGAAATAAAAGTTAAGATTTATTAGTCAGTTCGATGAATTAAAATAATCTGCAAGGGATTTTGTACTTTAAACCCTGGGTTCATAAGCTATTATTTTTCTGTATACAAAGTTCTGGGAGCAAAAAGGTCCTTATCTGTGTAATTTTAAGGATGTCTGTTGTAGTACTAGAGAGTTACTTAGAGAATTATTATTATTATTATTATTATTATTAAGTTATGACTTGTCTAAACCCCAGATATGCTTAGGATTATGGACAAACAATATAGAAAAAACAGATGCTATAAATTAACCACATTTTGATAACCAGGTCTTGGTGGAAAAAATTTGGTTGATTAAATATATGCTTGATATGGAAATGAAAGACCCATCAAATTAGTTAAAATTCAAAACAACTTAAGAGTTTAATTTCACTTGAATTTTCAGATGCCTGGATGGCTCAGCAGTTGGGCGCCTGCCTTCGGCCCAGGTCATGATCCCAGGATCCAGAATTGAATCCTGCATAGGTCTCCCATGAGGAGCCTGCTTCTCCCTCTGCCTCTCTGTCTCTGCCTCTCTCTCTCTCTCTCTTTCTCTGTGTCTCTTATGAATAAATAAATAAATCTTTAAAAAAAAATTTCACTTGAGTTTAATGCTCAACATCATTTTGCAATGACTTTCAATAATAATATGACTAATAATGTATGGTTAAGAATACATTTTGTTTTTTTTTGTTGTTGTTGTTGTTTTCTATTATAAAAAGAAGCAAATCTTTAATGATAGTAAGAAATTGATTGTGGATGAATTTAAATTTGGCGGTAATGCCAAGACTGGTTATTGAACGCACTACAGATGGTCCCTGTTTTATATGATGCTTTGACTTAGGATTTTTTGATTTTACGATGAAGTGAAAGCACTATGCATTCAGTAGAAATCATTGTACTTCAAATTCTGAATTTTAATCTTTTCCTAATGACTAGTGATACTCATTATGATGTCTTCTTGTGTTGTTGGACCGTGGCAGCAAGCCACAGAAACCAGTCAACCACCTAATCACAAGGGTAAGTAATCATTTTTATCCAGACAATCATTCTGCTTTTCACTTTCATTACAATATTCAATAAAAAATTTGAGATATTTAACACTTCATTATAAAATAGGCTTTGTGTTAGATGATTTTTTTCCCAGCTGTAGGCTAATGCAAATGTTCTGAGTACATTTAAGGTAGACTGGACTAAGCTATGGTATTCAGTAGGTTAGATGTAGTAAATGCATTTTCAACTTAAAATATTTTAGATTTTAATGGGTTTATCAGGATGTAACCTTATTATATGTCAAGAAAGATCTGTAGACTATGAGTCCTTAAGAGAATAAAGATACTTTTCTTTGTCCACCTAGTATCTAGCACCAGGCCAGGAGCACTGGGTATACCTATAAGGTTCGATAATCAGATAATTTAGCCTAGCTAGTAATATTTGTCCATTGGATTTTTAGGATTTTGGAAAGCAGGAAAAATGTACACAACCTGGGGAAAAGAAAGTATATGATCATTGAGGATGTAATATTTAATGGTAGAGATAACATAAGTCAAAATACAGAGATGGTTCACAGGTTTGCAGGCCAGGAAATTTGAGATATGTGGGTGGCAAGGTAAGTTAAACTAATCAATCATGTCAATCAAGGTTTCTCAATTAAAGTTCCACATTTGAACCAAAGAATATAGGAAATGTTTTGAGTAACTTTTTTCTTAATTCAGTGACTATAGGTAAAAAGATAAATTCATGACCTTCAGTGGATGCCTTAGGACAACAGGATCTAAATCTCCCATGATATTCCAGTTGAAAAAGACCTAGAGACTGATATATATATGTTATTAATGGATATATCTATATTTATCTATCTATCTATATCATCTATATAGTTATCTATATACATATCTATATCTGCCTACATCCTATATATTTGTATATCTCTGTCTATCCGTGTATCCATCTATCTTTTTTCCTCTTGGGAGAGAGATAGAGAAGTTATCTATTTATAATGAGAAATAGGACCATTGAGTTTGTCAGAGACTGATCAGCATTTTCAATCGTTGCAGGCAGACCTTACGTATAAAGGCTGATTGTTATCAAAAAGATTGTTCTTGGAGTATAAAGTAATAGTACCTTTGAGCCATAAGGACCTGATTTATATCTCTCCTAAATAAGACAGACTTGTTGCAAAGACTGCATGATTACTTGTAGCCCAGAGCACATTCTCTCTTCCCTGAAGCTTAGGCACACTGCCATTGTTTGTTTTTCTAACTGCTGTCTTTTTACTGCTTTCCTGAAAACCTTTCTTCCAATGGAAGTATCCTCTTTTTAGATATCTCTTGTATGTATTATTATGCTGAAAATGTGTTTGACTTAACTTTCTAAGTCATATGGCTTGCATATTTTAAAGAAGGGGAGCCCTTCCCAGAAGCTTAAAATAAAAAGTCTCTAATTGCATATCACATTTTAGATGTGATCTTTGCAGTTATATTTCAAGCATTTCATACATTTCCTTACTTTGTTCTTTCCCTTCACAAGTGAACACACAGTTGACAGGCTTAAGTCTAATGAGCATCTATTTGGGTCAAAATAATCCCCACTTTCAACTCTCCTAATGAATTTCAACTTTCACCCCAAGTGTATTTAGGTTATGAGCCCTATAGTCTTCATCGTTAAAACCAATACTTGCATTTGTTGTTTTTTACTCATTTAATAAGATAAATCAAAAACTGCAATAAAACAGTGGTTTCAAGTTTTTCTTGAGCAAAATCATCCATTACTCAAATGACATGTGAAGGACAACTACTATGTTTGAAATGCAGTGAGTGTCTGGAGGCCCATTGCTTGCTCCCTCTTTTCCTCCCGCCCTTGCTGCAAAGAAATTTCCAAGGCACTAATGTGCCAGACTGTGAGGTTTCAAAACCTCACTGCAAGACCCACGATAGATGATACATACAGATATTTAGATAGAGTCTGGTCTGGTCTATAGAGCAGTGTAAGAGTTTCCTTCACTGCTGTAACAAATTGGGACAAACTCAATGACTTAAACAATACAAATTTATCACTTTACAGTTCTGTCTGCTAGAAGTCCAACCTGGCACTCACCAGACTAAAATCAAGGTGGCAGCAGGAGTCCATTTCTTCCTGAAGATTCTAAGTTTTGAATCCATTTCCTAGATTATTTGGGTCTTGGCACAATTCAAGTTCTCTCAATTGTAGTACTGAGATCCCAATTTGCTTGCTGGCTGGCAGCTGGCAGCCATTCCCAGCTTCTAGATTCCACCTGGATTCCTTGGCTGGTGGCCCCCTTCCTGCATCTTCAAATCCATCAGTAGTGGTCCAGTGCTATTTATGCTACAAATCTGTCCTTCTTTCCTCTTCATCTTCTAACTCAGCCAGAACAGGTCTCTACTTTTAAGGATTCTTAAGATTGGGCCAATTGAATAATGCAAAATTATCTCCCTATTTCAGGATAATCTCAATAGTCTGCATTCATGATCAAATCTTAAAGCCATGTTTGCCATGGAAAATAACATAGTCACAGATTCCAAGGATTAGAGCTGGAGGGAGGCTGTCTTTGTGGAGGGAGTATTACTGTGGTACTTACCACATATAGTGTCTGTGTAGTTATTTGAATTTATTTTAAAGTGGGGGTCTTGCCACAGGCAAGGCCATTAGGTAATGTGCCGATTAGTCATTTTTTAATCTAAACTGCTTCTTTAATTGGTTTTTACGTCTTAGATATTATCCTGACTTTGAGACTTTGCACACCACAATTTGATTAATTATACATTGCTTTTCTGTCAATTCCTAGAGGAGAATCTCAGGTCTCTATTTCCAATATTTTGACTGAACATAAGTGGGGCAAACTCACAACTATGTGATGCACCATCAGCATAACAAAGAAGACTGTGTTTTAGATTATGAGCTGTCAGGTTGATCCATAACAGACTATTATCCTTTCTGCCAGCAATTTAGCCATAACACACACACACAGGCATGCACGCACACACATGCACACCTGCACATACGCATGCACATACACACATGCATATAACATGGACAGTTACTAAAGTGATAGAATTGACCCCAGAGCCAGGCTGACCACAGGCTTGAATACACTGATGGACCAAATTTTGACATGCTTATCTGAATCTAATTGGAAAATCAGATCTCTATATAGTTATTTACCCTTAAGTTCTAAGCAGTTGCATTTCATCTGTTATTTATGATCTCATTCAGATTTCAAAAAAAAATCCAGTACTTCGTGACACATCTCAATTTATACTTTACCTTTAAGACCTGGTTACTCTTTGAACTAAGAACACAACATTTATTCATATGCACAGAAGTTATGAACCACAACCAAAGGTGAATGAATGCACTTCTGCAATAAATACAGTCATTGGTCCAACCTTGGTCGGAAGTGCGATTAAAATGGCGCTACTTTTTCTAACAATTTTAAGGGAGAATCTTCCCAGGGATGGTGGTTATTGGCCAGCCACTTCCTAGCATGAGTAGCAGAGGAAGGTGGGGATCCTGCCAGCCATCCCAGGGCCCCTGTTGTTAGTTCTAGTCACTGGAGGCTGATGTGTGGCTGCCTGAGACATCTATAAAACCCAGTCCCAGAACACTGACTATACCTAATGTGCTAACAAGAGAAAGAAAAACTTACTATCTTTTTTCTCTCACTTGGGATACTAAAGGGCAATAGGGCAGCTATCAGCAAAAAGTCCAGAGGCATAGATCTAGCAACACAGAGAGAATCTGAAAGGTGCATTTTCACAAATGGTAAGCACATGATATGCTTTTTTTGCATTCTCTAGGGGTAAGCTATTTCTCAAAAGCCAATTCTCACTATGACAGGCACCTTTGGCATTTATGAAATACTCAGTGTTTCGCACTCATCTAAAGGAATCTGTGTGTTCAGGAAACAGTGACTGAAAAAATGCAAGTGTCCTGGTCAGCTACTGCCAATCACTATTTCTCACTCCACAGGGATTTATTCAATGGAGAGTACAGCTTCAGGTCTTCCTTTAGGGAAGTTTCCTTCTCATCCGAGAATAAATCCAAGTAGATTCTTCACTGTCCTCTAAAATCCTGACAGGCCATGTGGAAAGAAAACAATAGCACATTTGTGAAAATGGAAAATGTGCATATATAATTACATTATATAAAGTAAAGACCACAGAATTTATGGACTATAATGTCTTTGGAAATACCACAAATCCTTCAAAGAGCAGGATTTTACTGAATCTTCCAATTGCAATGAGCACATTGGACATCATATGCATTGTTGCTTTCAAAGAGGTTGACCCATTTGCTGAACAACAAGAATGACAAACAGCCTACCAGCCCCAAAGGGTCAAATTCAGGAACATTTTACAAAATCTCTTGCAGATTCACCTCAGACAATTGCATTTTAGGAACGATTAAATCAAAGTGTCATGATGCAAAGAGAAATAATAAGAAACTCACTGGTAAACCTGTCATAGCTGAGGGAAGAATGAGATGATCTTCTTTGAAACTAAAAATCTTTTTCACGCATTACAGAGGATATTATGAGCACCAGTTGAGAGTGAGGGAGTAATTAATAAAATTCAACCAGCTATAAATTTCCATTCACTGGGCAAAAAATATTTCTCACATTCTGATTTGAGAAAGCACAATGATTTAACTTTTAAATAATAAGTTATTCTAAAGGAATTATAAACAATGGGCACCATCAACACTTAGGTTAGTAGATTTTTTTTCCTTTAAGCAATGGGACCGAGCACTAGCTGTAACACCATTGAGAAGGCACTTGGTATGAGCACACATATACCAATCAATTTTATGAGCAGCTGGTAGGTCTGAAATTTCTATACTCTTTTTTTCCTACAGACATAATTGCTTACTTCAGTGTACAACTGTAAGAAAAAATGAGACTTTTTTTTATTTGTGAGACCTTATCCTGGTTTGTTTGCGAAACCCCAAACGATCCCATGCTGAAATAGTTTTAGAAGACCCTCATATCTATAGAAAATCTACTTGGCTTATAAAATTCACATGAGCCTTTCATAAAAATTCTATATATTGCCTCCGCAACCTTTTCTCTTCTCCCATTACATTATAGGTTAAGAGGACATAAGTATGGGTTGGAAGTAAACACTTGCAGCATAATATGTGTTAGCATTCCCTCAACTAAATATTCCCCTGAAAAACTAAATAGAGTAGAAAGGGCAGGCAGAGTGCATTATACTTATTTAGTTTCATTGCATCATTTTATTTAGGGCCTAAAATGATCCTGTTAGCATGGCTATAATTTCTTTTGGTCTTACGTAGTGAACATTGGGTTACTGAGGTCAAAACTTGATCTCTATATGCACCCTAAACCAGGGCCATCTCTTAATTAAACATAACTTTCTAGAGACAAGAGGTAAATCGAGAGCAAATTTATATAAATCATGCTGAAATCCAGGAGCATTCTAGATTTTTCCCTTGTCCTCATGCCCCATATTTAATTTGATAAGTAAAGATTTCTCTCAGGTTGGCTCTCTCTGCTGTGTCTTCTGATGCCCTAGCTTTAATTCAAGCTGTCATTATGTCTCACCAGGATTATGACAGTAATCCACATGATCCCTCTGCCTCTAGTCTTTCTCTACATTTGTTCTGTCATCTACGCTGATACCATAGTGATGTGTCTAAAGCACCAATTTGTTATTTCTTCCATCTTGTTTAAATCTTTTGATTGCCTGGCTAATTCCTTGCTTGTTCACAATGACAGAAACTCTATTAGTGGTATTAAATATCCCTTGGGCAAGTAACACCGGAGCACACAAGCAGGAGTCAAGCAACATACTCCGAGCTCCTGGGACATGGAGCCTTCACAAGAAAGAATTAGAACATAGACCCAGTAGAAATCCAAATCTATGCAGACATGTCTGATGGAGGGGAAGAACACATAGTAACCTGATTTTAGGAAGTATCAACTAGGGTCCTGAGAGAAAATCTCTAAGAAAAGAAGGAATTTATCAATGTAGACCACATCCAACAGTAGGAACAAGTATTTGCGAATAACTCTTAGCTATTTTTTTGAGAAGGGGGGGTAAAGCCAAACTTAAGTCCACTAAATCCATCTGTGTGCCCCACTCTTAAAGTTATCCACATACTCTTTGAGGATGAGTGCCTTGTAGTAAAACCCTATATAATTATGTCAGTGTGAATCTCAGGATCTCTAAATCTAGGCATCTTCTTTTTTTAGTCAAACACTTAAATAAGTCTTTTCAAACTTCCAGTTTTATAGTAAAGTTATAGAGATATAATATACAGCATGGTGACTATAGTTAATAATACTACACTGTATATTTGAAAGTTGTTAAGGGAGTAAATCTTAAAGTTCTCATCACAATAAAAAAAATATAACTCTGAATGGTGATGGTTATAGCCAGAGAGAAATGTATAAGATCACTAGCAGAACCAACATACATATTAATACCCTGGGATTCAGAGGTAACGGAAAAAAAGACCAAAAGTCACAGATAGTCACTTTGGAAACATGTTTACGTCATCTCTGGCCATTTTTGAGAATTTCTAAAGGCACAAGGAAAGGGAGGAGGTTGTGGTAGAAATTATTGAGATAGCAACTGAACCTTAAATCAGTTAGAATTTTTATCAATTAGGATGATGTGGGTGAAAGTGGGAAAGGACATTTTGGTAAAAGACAATATGGCTTAAGTAGTGAAGGTATCTGTTATCTCATAACGAGAGTCCAAGGATAGATTGTCTCCAAGATTGTCAATTCAGTGGCTCAGAAATATCATCAAAGACATAGATTCTGGGAAACTTTCTGCTCATCCAACTTCAGAATGTCACCTTGATCTTTTGGCTCACACCTTTTATGGCTAAAGCAGTTGCAGACATCATTTTGTCAACTAAAAGTAGAAAAAGTGCTTAAGATCATCCTTCACGTCTCATTGGCTAGACTAGATTATATGGTTACCTTAAATTACTTACCAGCAAAAGGAATGAGAACATCAGGGTAGATTCAGACAAATTTTGACTTAACCTGAAGGAAACTGGGCTCTCATTAGCTAGGGAAATAAGGCAGAAATTATGGTTAGGTAAGCACAAATAGTGTCTGCAAAATCTAGGAGTCACAAAGCATTGTAGTCTATGCTTTGTAAACTTCAGATCCTGAATCAGTAGGTCTGGGGTGGGACCCAGGGTTCTTTGTTTCTAACAATTTCTCAGGTTGCTACTGTTCCATGGATTACATCGTAAGTAGAAAGAATTTAGGTGGCATTAACATAACTTTTTATTTCAGTGACTTCGGTAACCATCAGAATCAAATCCACACTCCTTAGTATATCTGCCATATACTGTCCTTGATGACAATCTGGTCACTTTATTCTCATTGCTCATTATAACCTAAGCATAGTGTGTCTTCCCATATGGCATGTAACATAAGAGCTATAAGAATTTAGACTCCTATGGCTTCTTGCTCTCACTTGCTATTTCCTCTGCTTATGATATAATTTCTTATCCCTTCTCCTTATTTCCTTTTTTCACCTGGATACATAAATTAGTTTTGGCAGCCTTCTCTAGTCTCAACACTCCAGATTCTACTATGTGTTGTCAGTGCCTTCTTTCAATCCATGACTATAGTTCTAAATCACACTGCAATATAATGATTTCTTTACTTTTCCACCTCCTCCATTAATAGTGGAGACTTCAACAGCAAAGGTATTTGAAATACTGCATGATTAAAATAAATAAATAAGTAAATAAACAAATATTGCATGATTAATGCAATGTCTGATAAAGAGTAAATGTTCAGTGACAGTGTTTAATTGATTAATAAATTCCCTCTAATATTCTGTATCATACAGGTCTAACTGTCTGTATAGAATGTGGCCACTACCACCCAGTTAAAATAAGGACTGGACTCCCATCCCCCCATTATATATAATTATTTGAGATTATTTGCTTTGTTCTTGCTTTCCCGTTATTTTTCTTTCTTCATTTTCTTAGTTTTCTTCCTTACTTTTTCTCTTAATAAATTTTGTTCCAGTAGTATTAAGAAAATGCTACTTTCTATAAATATTTTATGCATATTTATTTATAACATGTAAATGTTTTGTGCAAATTAATGAATAAATCTTGACCCTAAAAGAGCTTAGAATCTGCTAAGAGATCTAAGACATGTGCATCATACAAATCTAATTCATGTTTAAAAATGAGAATTTCATAAAAGAAAAATGCAGGAAGTGGTATAGGAGTTCAGAAGACAGTCTAGGTAGGTTATCAACGAAGTTGTAGTGGACACTATTACTTGTTTCCTCACTCGTTGCCAGCAGGACTTTTTTTTCAGGCTGTTGGACTGAAGTCTCTGTTCTTCAATGACTACATGCCTCTCTCACTTCTTGTTATAAGATCTTCTGCTTGGAGCAACTCAAAATTTGACAGTTGATCTTCATTGGAGTGAGCAGTGAAGAGACAAAGAAAAGGGTGACAAGATGGAAGCCACACACTTTTGGCAAATCTAATTTTGGAAGTGATATCCCATCATCTTAACTAATATTAGGGGACAGACATTAGGTACAGTCCACATTTAAAAGGGAGGAGAGTACCAGATGGTAGAGATCATCTAGAAGCTGCCTGCTATATATAAACCTCATGGAACTTTCATTACAAATGAGACAAAACACCAGCAAACAAAAATAAAAAGGTAGCACAGGCCCACCTTGAAGCAATTCAAATGGTTGTTTTTCAGAAGACACTTTGGAAGATAAAAATAATGGTAGACAAGAAAATTGCAAATATGAGCAAATCTGGGCAGCCTGGGTGGCTCAGTGGTTTAGTGCAGTCTTCAGCCCAGGGTGTAATCCTGGAGACCCAGGATGGAGTCCCACATCGGGCTCCTTGCGTGGAGCCTGCTTCTCCCTCTGCCTGTGTCTCTGCCTCTCTCTCTGTGTCTCTCATGAATAAATAAATTTTAAAAATAGAAATAATTTTAAAAATAAGAATTCTCTCTCTCTTTTCCTTTCCCCCTTCCCCTGACTCATTCTCTCCCTCTAAAAAAACTTTAAAAAAAATATACGTACAAATCTAAATAAGGGTTAACAGTATAAAAAATAATAATAGTTTGATGACTAATATGAAGTGTAATTTTTAAAAAAACAGAAAAAATTATAAACAAAGGAAAAGAGTAAGATATCAATAACATGATAAAAGAAGAGAAACAACTGAACATAAATTTTCTAAGCCCCTTGTATTACCTTAGAGTTTCCCATGTCCAAGTATGCATATTACATTTTAAGGATAACTCCTAAAGTATAGACAGAGCTTCTGTTGTTCCAGACAATAGAATGGGTCTATGGGTATGTGTTTGGTGGAAAGGAAGCAGGAATATAAATAAAACCCAATCAATCTAAAAGAACACAGAAAATATGAACATTGGGAGATATGGAAAAAGCGAGATAAATAGAAGTCACAGAATGGTAGAAAATGAAATGTTTGAAAATGAAGAAAGCACAAAATAAAAGAGCTATCAATTAAGCAGAATCCACAGATGATAGCACTGATTAGATAAGGGTCCCAAGGAAAAAGAAGAACTAATGACCTGCCATGCTTCACTACTGATTAGAAAGTTGACTGTGATATAATCAGAATTAGGGAATATGTGACAGGTTACTATTCAGTGAAGATGCACAACAAAACTTCAATTTTGAAAATTTTATTTAGGATTCAGCAGCATTTCCTGAATGGCTAAGTGGCATGGCTTTATTGTTAGCAATCAGATAAATGGAGTTGCTAAAACTGTGTTTTTATAGCATCATATATAAGATCGATATTACTTATTCATATCCAAGATTTGAGTGCATGAGTGTGCATGGGGAGCGGAAGGCAATGGACCTAACATGCCTTCAAACAGCCCTTTGATACTACTGGTTGAATCTGAGTTGCCTGTGAAACATCCAAATGAACTGCTCATTTAGGCAGAGTACAGATGCAAGGATGTATGGAGTAATAGCCGAATTTCTTGTCAGTTAGATGCTGGATCAAATCTCAATTTTTCCATATACTAGTTGTGTGATTTGGACCAAGTTACTTTAATGTTTCTAACCTCAGATTCGTCATCTTCATAATGGCCAAGACTATTGGTGCTGAAAGAATTCCTTCTAAAAAAAATAAAAAATAAAAAAATAATAAAAAAATAAATAATAATAATAAAGAATTCCTTCAATTAAACAAGATAATGAATATAAAATGTTTAGGACAGTGCCAGGAACACAGACTGTGGTTATTAAAAGAGCTTTATTTACAGTCAAATTCTATGGACACGATTTAAAAAAAAAAAAAAAAAAAAAAAAGCAAAAACAAAAACAAAAACAAAAAACCCTCAAAAGTAACATTTTAATTCAAAATGAAGTATAAAATTAAAACATATCTTGAATTTAATTGCCCTTAAAGTAAATCTACTGAAAGACTAACATGCCATGAGGTTTCCGTTGAAATAACCCCATCATGTGGGTCATATTTGTTAACATATCTAGGAGAATGTTGTCAGGGGGTCATACAGTTCCTTGCCACTGTTAACTAGATTTCTACTCAGAGTTGAGAAGCATTTTTTTTTTTAAGATTTTTATAGTATCAGACAAGCAATACCATAATTTACTAAAAATTCTTAGATTATCCATTTGAATAAATCATATAGAATATATGAAGCCAGCATACTTATACTAATCTTACTTTGTTTAAGAAGAAACTGACAACTGGAAAAACTTCAATTTGTATATGGATTCATGTCTTATCAGTGAAAATATAAACTGAGATAAAGTAAATCATCTAAAGTAAGAAAAAGAGTCTAATTAAATTTTAGAAAGAAAGGGGGTTACTTCAAGACAGTATATTGTTCTGGCAAGAATCCTGGACGGCCTTTGACAATAATACTTAAAAGACTATGGAAATCATGTACCAACTAAGCCCATCTTCTTTCTCTTTTAAAAATGTTTTGAAATAATTTCAAACTAGTAATTTTGTAAAATAAAGATACTCTTTTGTATAATCATAGTACAATTACAAAATGCAGTATATTTTTTATCTCAGATATTTTCATTTTCCTCTCAGACATTTCTCTAGAAGTTTGATTTGGATCAATTTTATATGTACTTCTTCTCTACTTAACTTTTTAAACATAAAATATAGTTATAACACCTTTTATATAACCTTCCTGCTAATTTAAATATCTCTGTCAGTCCTAGGTCAATTTTACAAGTTAGCTTTTTTTTTTTGAAAGAGTCTGACTCACAAGGAGTTGCAAAAATAGTGCAGAGATTCCCCATGTACTCTTCCTCTGCCTTTGTTCAATGATAATATCTTATATCTTACATAACCATAGTATATTGTCAAAATAAGGAAATTTACATTGGGACAATGCTATTAACTCACTTACTAACCTTTATTGGAATTTCACGTGTTTTGCGTTTACTCTGTGTGTGTGTGTATGTGTGTGTGTATGGACACAGTAGGGAGAATGGTTCTATGAAAGTTTGTCATGTATATAGACTTGACTACCAACCACATTCATGATACAGACTGTTCCAGGGACACCAGAGGGGTCCAAGCATCTACCTTGGTCTCAGGTTGTGATCCCAGGCTCCTGAGATAGAGTCCCACATTGGGCTCCCCAGAAGAAGCCTGCTTCCTCCTATGTCTATGTCTCTGCCTCTCTCTCTGTGTATTTCATGAATAAATAAAATCTTAAAAAAAAAGGATACAGACTGTTCCAATATGATACAAATGCAAAACCTCCTTTATATTACTATATTACTCCTTAATAGTCATTCCCTTTTTCCACCTCTAACCTCTGACACTCATTATTATGTTCTCCATCACTATAACTTTGTCACTTCAATTTGTTATGTAAATGAAATCATTCAGTTCAACTCTCTGAGGTTCAATACACACAAATACACCATATAATATGTGTGTATATCTATTTATCTATATAAATATATTTATATATCTATCACCTATATCTTTATAGAACTGATTTTTTAAAAAAATCAAATCTCTCCAAATGATTTAGTTTAAGAATGCCATTGCCCTTCCTTACTTAAAATTTGGATAATATCATGATATTACTGCTTATTTAACTATTATTCTATATGGTTGTTTATGCAGTGGGTAATTTTGTCTTTGTTTTGTTCTCATTGTGTGATTGGTTGCTTGGTTGCTTAGTTTTGGAAGAAAGGGATTGGAGTTGACCTAAGTATAGCTTAGTGCATCACTTTGAAGAATCTTTCTCAATTATTCTAAAAAAAAAAAAATCAATTGTTGAATTGTGATTGAATAAGATATATCAAATATGAAAGAGGAGACTTATTTTCATACACATAGAGCAAAAAACAGCTAAAATATTTTCTACTCAACAGAAATCCCGCTGCTGTGTGAATATTATTAAATCATTAACACAAGCCTGGTAAAATCTTTCATATATATGATTTAGATGAACTAATACAGTTCATAATTGACATAGTTTAAATATTTCACTGTTAAACTATTACATCTGTCATAGTTTATATTTGTGGTAATCAAACCATTACAAGCACATTTTGGAGATGTAAGTAGGTAAAGGTATTACATTTGAAAGACTGGCAATCAACTTGTTAAATTTTTTGAGACTCTTTACTTGTAACTAACTAACAATTTTAGGAAGATGATCTGTAGTCAAGGTAACAAGGAACAGAAAATGAATAGTGTAATTATAAGAAACTTTGCCCTGTGTGGCCCTCTTTACCACAGTACACTGTGTTTTGCTGTGCTCCTATGGGTACCAGAGTGTAACATGCTTTGACCTTCTCTTCTTTACCTTGCTGAGAAAGGTAATTTCAACAGAACATTGAAAGTCTCTGAGAAGAGTTTTCACAAATACAGTTCCTAACTTAACGTTTCTACGACTGTGGTCAGTCAAATAATCTATAATTCCTGACTTATTTCTCTGGATAATCACTTTAAAGCAAAGTAAAATGTAAATTTGATTTCAAGAGAGATGAAGCTATAAAAACATTATTTTTTGTACTATTCCAAAGACTCTGCTGCAGCTATTGTGTTGTTACGATTTATGTAGTATCGAATATTTTCATAATGTTTATTCAGAAGGTAGATGCAGATACTATTATTAATTTGTTTTTAAAGGTACAACACTGGTGTACAAGTGGCGGTGTACCTAAACTGCTTCTATTATTACAGAATTATTTCTTAGAAAAATAGACACATAACTTGGAGAACTTGTGGCACTGTAAATTTTAATCTGATATCATTCTATATTTCTAAGGGTAAAACTGGCGAAAATAAATCTATTTGCTCAACTATGTGACACAACAATATTAGGTAATGATAACAGATTTGATTTTCTTTCCATGGTTTTTATCTTGCCACCTTGATCTACCCATTAACCATTGCTTGGGAGGTGGAGGACATAAGTGGAAGCAAAATAACTAGCCAACTTTCTTAAGAGATTGTTTTAAAAACTAAGAGCTCAGAGCACTTTTGAATTTGAATAGTTTGCCTATTTGAAAAAAAATTGTTTTCTTTTTTAAAATGTATTCATTTATTTGAGAGAGAGAGAGCATGAGTGGAGGGAGGGGCAGAGGGAGAGGGAGAGAGAATCTCAAGCAGACTCTGTGCTGAGCCAAAGCAAGATATGGGGCTTGATCTCACGACCCTGAGATCAAGAACTGAGCCGAAACCAAGAATCTGACGCTCAACCAACTTCACCACTCAGGCATCCCGGAAAAAAGTTTTAATGTTTCATCACAGTTTCCTACTTTTGTTTTCTTCTCCAAAAACCAAAGCACATAGTTTATACCATATATAAAAAATGAAAAAAAAAATTGATGATATTATAAGAATAATTCCTTGTTATAAACTAAACAAAGATACATGGTTTAAAATGAGAGGGGAACTGTGAAAGGAGATTAGATAACTCTGAAGTCCACAAAACTGATCTGAACTTTCCCCAGTCTTCACTCTCCAAGCTGCCTGCTAGTGTCAGGAGTAGTTGACCAAAGACCAATAGTTTGAGAGGAATACTAACTACAGAAGGACTACTGTCTTTTTTGTTTAATTTAGCCAAAAAGCCTCTCTGATTTTATTTTTGAATTTTTAAAATTCAATTTGCCGACATATTAATGTCTTATTTTCTTACGCTGGAGGCTGTAAGGAGAAAGGTCCAAGAATGAATGTCAAAGTATGAACTAGCAGAAAGAAATCCTTACTGCCCCCTAAATTTGCATGCACTCAGAGAACCACAAGCATGTTCCCCCACCTCCACCCCAAGAGGAGCCCAGGGATGTCTAAGGGCTGTTTACCTGCAGTGAGGAAGGTTCAGGAAGCCTAAATGTTCAGTGATAGAAAGCACAGGACCCAAAACTTGAGCAATGGAAATAAGAGCCCATGATTAAAGAACAGTGGGAATTACACAGCACAGTAAAAACCAAGAAGATGCTTGTTGATGTAAGGATGAGGTATTTTTTTTCCCCTGTATGAAAATAATATGTGAGCCCTTGGCCGAAATTTCTCATCTCTCCAGATCTATTCTTTTCTGCACTGCCTTGGACCTAAGGCTTACTTGTATAGACTGCCTCATTTGGGCTCTGTTGCCATTTGGATCACACTTAGATTTGAACAATAAGAACCACCAGCAAGACATAAGCAAGAGAGAGAGCGAGAGAGGAGAAATAGGTCATGGCATTTACTTATATTCTCCACTTACCCCCTCCATATGTCACCTCACTCTGTTTCTCACAAGACAAATTTTGACAGTAACTGCCTTCTTCTCCATGATCTATGACTATTCATTTTTAGCGGGTTCCTGGTATTGCCTTTCCTGTTGTTTCTTTAGGTATAGGGGTAGTAACAACTTCCCCCTCTCTGAATCCCAGAGTGATTCATCATCCCTTATTGATACCCCTTCACCTTAACCACACCTCTGTAAAGAATCCCATCTTTATATGCTCTGCCTTTACTCCTTTCAGTGTGCCATTTATCACCTACCTGATATTGAATTCAGACTACTATCTGGCAAAAATAGGAGGAAAGGGGGAGGATCAAAATTACTGAACTGATTAAATATTTATCCAGAAAACACTAGAAGCCATGAGTTTCTTTTGAATCAGCAGATTATTTTTCTACCAATAGAGGAAATGCTGTACCAAAATCAAGTAAAATTCTTTTAGACACATAAAGAAATTTCTGACTTTGTACATATGATTTTGTGGCCTTGAAAATTCAACCAACTGCATATAAAAGTATTGCTTTCCAATTTTGTTTTGAAAGCAATTTCAAAAGATAAATTTTGACACATTTCAAAAGATAGCATTTTTAAGGAATTCTCTTAGATTAATTTTTAAAATCACAAAACTGAACACTAGTCTCGAATCAAATACTCATTTACAGATGAATTTTTTCAACTTCTCCACAACTTCTGTGTAAAATCAATATTAGAGCTTAATTGTATCCTTAATGAGTCACTTGTGATCCAGAAGTAGTACAGATGTAATTATTATTTTCAGCTTGGAATAGTTTTAAATTTACAGGCCATTAATCTACTAGAGTTTATTCAATTGTATGACTTACAGAAATTGAAAATAAACTCACAGTATCTTTAAACTCAATATCTTTGAGCTGTTTTTCCTTTTCAAGGAGATCTCTGAGTACATATACATGTATGCATGTGTGTGTGTTTCTCTGTGTGCAGTTGTGTTGAGCAAACCCCAAATAAGATAAACCCAAAGAAATCCAGGACAAGACACATCATAATCTAACCTCTGAAAACTAAAGACAAGAAAAAATCTTGAAAGCAGCAGAGAGAAACGATGCACTGCTTATTTGAGAACACCAATTCAAGTGACAGAGGATTTCTCATCCGAAACCATAAAGGCCAGAAAAAAGTGGCACAACATTTTTCAAGTACTGAACAAAAATAACTACAAATTCTGCATCTGATGAAAATATCCTTCAGGATAAAGACATTTTCAGATGAAGGAAACCTAAGAGAATTTGTCACTAGCAAATCTATCATTAAAAAATGGCTAAAGGAATGTCTGTAAATAGTAAGGACATTATCACAGAAGAAGGTTTACTCCTTCAGAAAAAATAAAAAAATCTGGAATGGGTAAAAATAAGGCTAAATACAATAGACTATCCTCTTCAAGAGTCTTAAATATTTGATGATTAAAAGAAAAATTTACCATCTGATGCAGCATTTAATAGATGTAGAAGAAATAATAGTCTATGAAATTGTAAAAGTAGGGAAGGCAAAGGAATCTAAATGGAAGTAAAATTTCTACACTTTGCAGTGATAAAACATTAATAGCAACAGATTCTAAGTCACATTATGTATATTATATTATTCTGACTAGGAAAACAATACACAACTACACAACTATGTACTAAAAACACTAGAAATAAATCAACACCAGCTTTTTTTTTTCTTTTTCAAGTGTTAAAATACACCAACAAGGTGGCATAAAAGGAATGATATTTCAATGTTTCCCTTACAAACAATGAATACAGGGTCTGAGATGCCCTAACTAGGGAGCTGCCCATGAATTTAAGGTTAGATTTGGTATCCACGGGCACAAATTGAAAAGGAAAGAAGCAGGAAGTTCCCACCAGAATCCTGTAGGGTGATACACAGTCATTGTAAATTCAGTTATGAAAAGTCAGCAAAGAAAAAAATGGTGACCAAAAACATCAAAATGCCATGGTCATTGGAAGTACAAAGTCAAGCCAAATGAGATCAGAGTGAGAGGAGGTCTGCGGAAAGTGGAGACGTTGGAGGAGACAAGGCTGGTTCATGGCTTGCTGCTTGAGCTGACAATTGCATAGTGAATTATGGTGAAAGTATATGACTCATTTGAGGTACAGGGGGCAGGAAGTCAGTGCAGAGGACACATAATAGCTATTAATGGGTTTCTATACTTTTAAGGAGATTTTCCTATATTGTTTCCTTCAATCCTGTGTGACAAGAAATGTAGCCTCATTTTATTAATAACACACTGAAGGCTAAGTAAATTTAATAACTTGGATAAAATTATTTAGCCAAATAGGAGTAAACTAAGATACACACGTATCTTATGGGCACATTCTTCAGCCGGACTGAGCAGATGATCTGGGTTGGTAAGAATGGAATAATCTCTTCATCGCATTTTCCTCTCCAGTATCATGCAGCAGGAATTTATTTAGTTCAAGGCAAAGAAGCTGTTTTTTTTAAAAAAATGTCCTTTTATTATAAAAGCAGAAAAATTCTTAAAGTGAAACAAAGCAGGGCTTTGGTTGGCTGAGAGCACAAGACTTTAAAGAATTATGTAAAAGACAAAGGCAGGGAAAAAAGTGAAAGTCATACAATGGAATTTTGTTGTTGCTGTTAAAATGTCAGTGTGTGTTGTTTGTCTTTATCACTTTTTAAATGATGAAACTTGGAGAAAAGTGATGCATCTTCACCATTCATATTTACTTTTCTGAGGAATCAGTGTTGCCCAGAGTTTTAGAATACGGGCTCAAAGTCAATTGACATGAATGACTCCAGAATCTGTTATTTTCTTAACTGTGCAAACTTGGGGTGATATTAACCTCTCTGAGGTTTAGTATGCTCATCTGTACACTGGATAACCATTGAGGTTACTTATAAATTAGTCAAGGATTTGTATAAAATAATCCAGTGTCTTCTTCGCAAAGTATCTTTTGAAAAGCTGTCAATGTTTTAATAAATATCTGCAAACAATGTTTACTTAAAAATATTGATAGAAGATCATGTTGACACGGTTGAAGTTTTGACCTCCCTTTAGAAATTTACCTTCACTTCTATCTACACTTTGAATCCTGAATGAAAGACTCAGGATTTCAGGATTTCAGTCAGCAAATGACTCCTCCTGACTTGGAACCTGGGTGAAACAGTGTTAACAGGACCCAAGATAATGCAGGCTTGCTCTGGAAAGAATATCTCAAAGTATATCCCTTACCTAAACTGAGTCAATCCTGCTGTGTGGAACAAAGAATAGCACAAAGTTAATGAGTGTGCTATATGGCCTTTAAAGAAAACCAATGTGGGCAGCCCGGGTGGCTCAGCGTTTTAGCTCCACCTTCGGCCCAGGACATGATCCTGTACCCAGGATCAAGTCCCATGTTGGGCTCCCTGCATGGAGCCTGCTTCTCCTTCTGCCTATGTCTCTGCTTCTCTCTCTCTCTCTCTCTCTGTCTCTCATTAATAAATAAATAAAATCTTTAAAAAAAATTTTTTTAAGTAAAGAAAACCAATATAGCAAAACATAAAATAGTTTGAAAAAAAATACAGTAGAAATATAATGCTTACTCGGAAGCTTACTTAGGAAGATAAGAAAAAAAGGGATTACTTGGAAGGAGATGATTACAGAGAAAAACAAGCAGCAGCCTTTCTCACAGCTGAAGACCACAGAATAAAAGACGAAAGCCAAGCCTCTTAGGTAGAGTAGTATGAATTCAGAGTTGACAGAAGACTAATTTCTCAAAAGAAAATGTTTTAAAAATTAAGCACCTGGATCAATATGTCATTTTGAGTTAAAAGGAAAATAAAGTGGTATCTGGGGAGTGGATTTTTATTTTGTAATCAAATGTAAATATAAAGACAAAGATCCTTTACAACTTTTTTAAGTGATCAATGTTACCATGAGTCACTGCTGTCATTTTATTTTTGTTAGGCACACATCAATGGAAGGATTAACTCTTTGTTTCTGATAGTTTTATGAGCTCATTTGAGAATATTTTAAAATGATAGAAAGATTTTCCATTGTAGAGAAATCCCATTCATTTCACACAGCTTACGAAGTATTGACTATATAATCAGAGCCTAGATTTTGTTTTTAAAATCATTTTAAAAATTAAAACATCAGAATTGGGTTCAATTGTATTTAGACAATATTTGTCAGATTAGTTCATTCTGTCATATATTCCCAAATCTTCAACTGGTAGTGGAGTGTGAATTGGTGAGTCTTAGACTCTGGTTCACGTTCTAGGAAAATATTACTTTTGTTAAGTAAGGTTATATGATAGCAGTAGGCAAAATATTTTCTCAAATTTGACTGCTTCTTGGCCGTTTCAAGACTTTTAGCACAATATATATGTATTTTTCTTTTACCTAACATGAAATGATGTCGAACTTGTGAGATGCATAAGAGATGATTTGTTAAATCACTTGGATAAGTTTCTCCTTAATAGTTTTTGTTTTTTTCCTATAAGAAACCTTAGTATGTACTCCTTTTCCTGTTTTTAAGTTTCATATATAAGTTAAAAAGTATTTTCTATAAGATATTCTGAAGCCGAATATAAAATAAATTTTATTCTGAAGAACTATTATTTATTATGGTGTTTGCTTAAGAATATAATGGTCATAGCTCAATGCTTATAAACAAAAGAAGTAAAATCTAGACAATACCCCTCTCTGTATCTCTCTTCATAGGACAAAGATTAACATCATGGTTTGGACTTGATTTGGAATATTATATTTCAATTTTAAGAAACCACCAATGCATCTATAACCAAAGATGACCCAGTTCCCTAGGTACTAAAATTACTCTTTCCTTTAAGGTCTAAATAAAATGATTCAAAATGGATCCTATGTTGTTGCAGGAATTACAATCCTGCCTTGAAAATTCTTAAAGATGAGCTAGAAAGGGGAATGCAGATGATTGCACTCTTAATCTCCCTCACTACAAACTTCTCTCCCTAACAACTAGGGGATCATCTCCCTCTATGCTATGTTCTAGTATCAGAAAGCATGAACAAACATATGCCTAGTTCTCCAAGGCAAAACTATAAAAGGCTAAGACTAAATTTATAAGTTAATAAAACTTATTTAAGATTTGGGGGATGGAGTGGGAAGTTGGTGAGAGTAACCACAGCATGAAACAGAAAACAACAGTTGATGCTACATGAAGAATAATGAACTACGAACACATAGAACCACATGGATGAACTCAAATGCACGATGTTAAGTAAAATAAGCCAAACTCAAAAGATATGGTCCAATTTGTATTATAGGCAAAACTCTATAGAAATATAGAAGATAAAATTATAGGGACAGAAACAGATCAGTGGTTGCTGGGGTAGGGGAAAAGAATAGACAAATAAAAGGACATGAAAGTTTATGGAGTAAAGTATCAGGCACTTTGTGATGATGTTTACTTGATCATATACATTTATCAAAATTCATAGAGCTATACAACTAAAAAGGAGGATTTTGCTCAGTGTAGATTATACCTCAATAAACCTCACTTAAAAAAAAAAAAAAGGATGCTGTTCCATATTATTTTTCCTAATCCCTTACATATATCTTCAGAGGACTTCTTAGGAGTCCTCTTTCTATCTAGCCCCACTTTCTGATTAATTCTCAAACCAGAGATTTCAAACCCATTAAATTGCTTGTTTTCCATTTCCAGGATCCCCAAACTCATGTATTCCTAATCCCTCCAAAATCTAAAAGAATCAATATACTTAATAAAAAAAATCATTAGCAGACATAGATATTTTTGCTACTCATCGATTTGAACCAATTCATAACTTGCTCCTGTTCATAACCAAAGACATTTTGAAGTGGTTCTTTTCCTTTTTAATTTCATTTGTTGCACAAAGAAAAGAGCCACCTATCCCGGGGCGGGGATTTATCATCCATCTTTGGCATCTCAAGGCCTGTGGAAACTTTACACTCAGTCTTCCTTACCGGTCTCCCCAGTCCCAGATGTACTTTTGAAGAAGGACGCTGCTGCCAGTACAAATGCTTTCCTTCCCTGACCAGCACTTCTAAGAAAACACAAAGGATTACGTGCTAGAAAATTCATCTCCCACTTGAAATTTCTTTACAAACTGTCATGTTTGATTGCCCAATCTCTTCAGTGACTAGGCATATTAATTGTTCAAAGGGCCAAAGAACATACTGCATTAATTTGTCCATTTATTTGCTCACTTTCCTCCATAGATTACTATTTAGATTTGTTTTATATTTTATATTCAGAACTGATTCCATGTTAAGAGAAGAAAAATTAGTGTTAATCCAAGGAAATGAAAAATTCAAAAACTGCTTTGCCCAGCTGCCTTTATAAGTATTAAAAGTATGGTAGTCTTAAGCTTATGGATACAAATGAGAACATACTACTATCCCCAGCCCCTCCTGCCCCTAGTCCATCCAGACCTGAGGTGTCATGCCTTTTTGGAGACAATTCTCCGTGGTGTGTGTCTCCCGAGCAAAAGACCTTGACTTCTATGCTGGAAAATGTCTTATCAAGGATGTTAGTATAGCAGAGGGAATTGGAAGATAAGGATGGTATCTCCTTCTAGAGCAGTGACAGATTTGTTTGTTGATCAAAATAATACAAATAATGTCTCCTTTAAGTACATAGGTTGGACAGGTTGGCTAGGAGCCCCCTTGAAAAGATGACGGTTGCTAAGCCAGGAGTACTCGGTTGTGACACAAAGCCATTGCCTGCACCTCCATACCTGGGTCATCCCACTTCACCCTGTGGGGTTTAGGGGGCAAGGGGAAATGATGTGACTACAAAGCTCATGATGACTGCTGTGCCAGGAGTAATGACGTCCTTAGTTTCAGACCCATGAGTACCAGGTCTTCTGCCAACATTTGCAAAACTGTGGCAACCCAGTTTATTCACTGAGAAGCAATGTCAGCTCTCAGACCCTTTATGGTTCTTGACAGTACTATACCCACAATTCAGTCCAGTTCACATCTCTGTGACTTTCAGTGGGCTCGTATCACCTGCGAGTTACTGAACCGAAAATACTGCCCAAATCACCTGCCTGCTGCTGTACCAGGACTATTGTCACAGCTACACTCA
This sequence comes from Canis aureus, assembly GCF_053574225.1. NCBI lineage: Eukaryota > Metazoa > Chordata > Mammalia > Carnivora > Canidae > Canis > Canis aureus. The sequence continues at coordinate 51,588,518 of NC_135630.1, forward strand.
AGCAACTACTCTTTCGGCCATCCTTCCCTGGGGCATTCTGTCCTTGACTTTTGAAAACTACTACCCAAAACATTGATGCCATCACCAGTGAGTGCCCAATTCAGGCCTTTTTGAGATGCCCTACTGTGGAGGGGTAGGGATACAACTTCTCTTTCCCTCTGTGGGCTCTTCTGTACATGTTTCACAGTAGGATGTCTTGGGCGTGGAACTGTTAAAATTCGTTTTTTTGTCTTCTTTCTCCAGGGTAAATACCCAGGACCAGATGTTAGCTAATTGAAGTGGGTTGATAAAGCCAACTCTGAGTAACCAGGATGATCCTCCCTCTCCAATTCTCCATCTATTGCTGAGTCAAGCCTGGTTTGATGAACACTCTGCCTTGGCACAGATTCTTTACTAGAGAGCCTAGAGTCACTGCTAAGTCACAGTAATTTGAATGTTATTGCGGACTGAACTGCGTTCCCCCAATATTCAGATATTAAGGTCCTAACCACTAATATGACAGTAATTGGAGATGAGAGGCAATTAAAGTTAAATGAGGTCATTAAGGTGGGGCCCAAATCCAGTAGGACTAATGTTGTTATAGAAGAGACACCAAAAATTCTCTCTGTCAATGCATGATTTATTTTTCCTCATTGAAGGCAGTCTATAGATACTAGGTAAAATACAGAGGGAACTCCTTATGGGATATCAAATGTCAGGGACCTTTTTTCATTGCTATCAGTTTTCTTCTACATAAGAGATCAATGCAAAAAAATAACAATTTCTAGAAACACTGAAGGGGCTGTTTATCAAATGGTTGAGATAATCCTGGCTTCTTTGCTCTTACATTTATTCCTTGCCCCTCCTGACTTCTGCTCTGTTCACAGGTCAAGACTTGCAGACCACATTTTCTCAGATTCACTGAGTTCCGTTAATGGGAGATTAGGAGAAGCCAGAGTATGCACTCCTTCCTCCAACTCAGCTACTCCTCCAACAGTTGCCACCTGTTTTGTGGCTCCACCTCCCACCAGAAAGACACAGTGGATTCCAGCCCCTGTAGGACAGTACTGGCTTCTCCACTCTAACATCGTCCTCCTTCCTTTGTCTCCACAGCCTACAGATGGTAGTGACTTCCTGCTGTTGTTAGTATCTGTTACCTCACCATTCTATCCACATCCCCACCACTTACACAACCAACTCCTTAGAGTAAATAAATCCTCTCTGTTGTAAATTCTTTTTTTTTTTTATTGAAGTGTAGTTGAAACATAATGTTACTTTAATTTCAGGTGTACAAATAGTGATTCAACAACCCTATCGCTCATGTTATGCTCACTGTAAATGTAGCTAGCATTTTTCCCTATTTGACGCTACTGCAATACTATTGCCTATATTCCCTATGTTGTACCTTTTCTTCCTGTGACTTATTCATTCCATAAATGGTAGCAGTAAATTCTTTTTTTTTTAATTTTTTTATTTATTTATGATAGTCACAGAGGGAGAGAGAGAGAGAGGCAGAGACATAGGCAGAAGGAGAAGCAGGCTCCATGCACCGGGAGCCCGACGTGGGACTCGATCCCAGGTCTCCAGGATCGCGCCCTGGGCCAAAGGCAGGCGCCAAACCGCTGCGCCACCCAGGGATCCCAGCAGTAAATTCTTAAAGTAGTTTTAAATATTCTTATTTAGATCCTAATTGGATTGTTTATTTATTTATTTATTTATTTATTTATTTATTTATTTATTATTATTATTATTTTGCTTAATTATGCCCTGCCTTATTCCACATAAGGCTTAAGACAATTTGGGGGAAAATGTGAAATAGGAGAAGATATCAAAACTTTGAAGCAGATTTTTTTAAGCTGGAAGATGATCTAAAATAGTTATGTAACATAATGTCCAAAAATAAGCTAAAATAATGCACAAAATTGACCTATAGATTGGCAGCAGATGACTTATAAATCTAGTTTTAAACATTCTGTCAATTGTTGTAAAAAAAATAAAAATGGTAAGTTAAAAAAATTCGAAGGTAGGTGGAGAAGAAGAGGAGTCTATTGCTTATTTAATTACCAGTGTCTTGCTGTTATTTGCAGGAACATCTGCTTAAAATAATAAAAGAGTTTATCTTTTATTTTTAATTTTATTTAAAAAAAAACACTCAAGCATTAAAATACCCTCTAGTTTTGCTTGGCACACTCAAACCCAACCATTCTCAGGTGGTTTTTTTTTTTTTTTTTTTTGAGTCTCAGTCCAAAGATCCTCCAGGAAGCATTTTGGACACTACAGAGATTACAATCTTGTTAGTCAAGGTGGGTTTTCATTCCTTCAGTGTAAAAATCTGCCAAGGTTGCTTCATGTTTGCATTCCCAATGGAGTTTCAGGTTTTTTATTGCATAGCAAGTTTTGTCCCTTTTCCTCAAAGCAAGAAAAGGATTCAAACAAAATGTGCATTTATCCATTTATAAAAATATCAAGTAATAAAAATAGCTCCACATCCAGGTAAGTCTATCAAATTTAAGTACAGCTCTATCAAACTACTGGACTAGCTTTACCATCTTTACTAGTCTTCTTTAGGAATTCATAGATCTTTCTCTTAATCCCTATTAAGGGAAGTCAAAGCAATTCTGGCTGTCAAAAGTTCCTAAAAGCACTGGATACTCTTTGCACAACGTTTATTGTTTTTTATTAATACACAATATTTCACAGTGCCCACAATAACAAATCATGTATTTATCTCCCCTACATGATTTTCAACATGGGCATTTGTGTGTACAAGAATTTCTTTAGGATGTATACTTAGAACTTATTCTTCAGGAGCATGGAAAATACATATCTAGGCTCATTTAGTACAGGCAGATTATTTTCCAAAATGGTTGCTCCAAATTATGTCCCTGTCATAATAATTTAAAAGACTTAAAAAAATTCTCATTACCCAAATCCTTGTCAATGTTGTTTTTATCTAACTTTCTAGTTTTTATGTACTAAGGTGTAAAGATGTATTTCATTGCTATTTGGCTTTCTCTGACTAATTGTTGAGTTTGAGAACATTTTCATACCCTCTTAAGTCAATGGCACTTCTTTGTGAATCATCTGCTCATCTTCTTTACCAAGTCTCTAATCAGGTTTCCCTTTTTCCCTTGTTTACATAAGATAAATTTTCATTATGTTAAATTCTAAGTATAAGATAATGTCAGTTCCAATTTCTTCTTCAGCCCAAGAGTATTCAGTAATTAAAAAAAAATTTCAGGTGAATGTATTTTTAAACCATCTTTTAATTCATTATAAACATATACACAAATATACACATACACATAGGCTAATTTAAGACTAATTTATTTGACCTCAGAATATTCCTACAAGATAAGTGTATTCAATATCCCTGTTTTAGAGATGAAGAACCGAGGCATAGAGAAGTTAAATATCTTGCTCAGGGTATAAAGCTAGGAGGTGACAAAGTCAAGATTTGAGCCCAGTGTTTTAATCTAGAGCTCAAGCTTTTCACTATGATATCCTCATACAGAGTCAATATTGAAGAAAAATGCATAGAGTTTCTTAAAATTAAACTTTGGTAAAATAATAAATAAGAAATAATAGAGATGAATATTATTTCTGAGGGAAATAAAATTATCTTACTTAGGTACCTCAGATATAAGACATAACCATCCATTTCCAGGTACCTTTTACAGATACAAAATTAGAAATTATGTGACCTATTTAATGAAAATAAGCATCCAGATGTAATAGACACATTTAATAACCTGTAATCAGAAGTCATGTTGGCTATTTTGTTAAGATAAATTTCCAGTAAAATATTCAACAAAGTTGCCATTTAAATGGTAATGCTAATAATTACATTCTGAGTTCACACTTCACTGAATGGCATAATTTATTTATTGCACATTTCTCCTGTGGTTAAAAGAGAATGTTTTTGTTCCTATGAGGGCACTTGAACTATCACTTTTGAAATTTTATTTAATCATTAGTTTGAATGGGGAACTTGCATCAATTTTTAGGTGGGATTTCTAAACTAAAATATATTTTTTCTATTATGCAGATATCCATCCGGTGTGGGAAACAAAGCATCTTCTAAGTGATACTGCCAATTAAAATCATACAATTCCCAGGAAAGAAAAAATAGACTGTCATGAGTATTCTTTCATTGGTGAGATTGAAAGAGAATATTTACAATACATATATCTGACCAACAATTTTTACACAGAATATGTGAAGAACTTTTATGAATCTATACCAGTAAGAGAACAATCCAATAAAAAGTGGTGAAAGTCATAGAGATACTCTATATAAAAGATTCACAAATGCAATAAGTCCCATAGACATCAGGAAAGGCACATTAAGCCACAAAAATATAACATTTATTATTCACTAAAATTGCTAGCATATAAAATACTGATACAACTAAATGTATGCAACTATATGGAGTAGCTGAACATCCCATACATTGTTCATGGGAATGTGAATAATACTACTGCTTTAGAGACTTGTTTGAATGCTTACTATAGACATATATCTACTTTATGTCTGAACAATTCAACTTCCAGATTTTATCAAAGAAAAAAAAACATATGTTTACAAAAGAATTGTACAAGAATATTATGGAGGTCTTCTGCATTTTTTTCAAAGATTTTATTTATTTATTCATGAGAGACACGGAGAGAGAGAGACAGAGACATAGGCAGAAGCAGGCTCCATGCAGGGAGCCCAATATGGAACTCTATCCTGGGACTCCAGGATCACACCCTGAGCCAAAGGCAGACCCTCGACCGCTGAGCCACCCAGTCATCCCAGAAGGCCTTCTGGACTACAGTAAAAACTAGAAACAACCCAAGTGTCCATCAACAAAAGGAATGGATAATATATTCACACAATGAAGTCAGGACTACAGTGAGGCAAGGAAGGAAGATATGTATGTGTGTATGTGTGTACGTATATTTATATATTGAATATGTTTTTATAGTATTAATATATATTACATTCATTTATATTGAATTTTATTTATTATAAATTTAATTAAATATATTATTTATATATTATAGTATATAGTATATACAAACACACAACATACATTTATCATTACCAAAGACATAATTTGTAAAATCTAGTACAAAATAGAAATGTGGGGACTCATTCAAAAAGCAAAGAAAACAGCATGATTACTGTTCATTTTGTGTTGCTCAAAGGCAGTTTTAAGGGCAAATAACCTCACTTAATAAATATGTGGAATCACTGAAATTACTCAGCTCATATTTCATAATTGGGACATGCAGGTATATTTTTTCTTACCAAAATGGGGGAAAGGTCACACACTAACTCAGCTGGTTTTATTTTACTTTAGGTACAGGTATATTCAACCAATACTCTCTAATTTCAGTTTACTCATTAATAAGGCACTGTTAAAAGGAAAAAGGACAATGGGTTGCTCCAGTCTTTTCAATTCTTTCCCACTCAATGTCATCATTTTCATAAGTGGTTGGCTAATTGAGGGAAGTACAAGACTAAGAAAAGATATGCTAGGAGTTCTTAGTTGTTCATTTGTCTTTGAAAACTGTTATCTTCTTTCTGTATTGAAAACAAATTGGTTTAAATGAAAGTGTGGCCTCCTAAGGCTGTCAGTAATTCCACTTAAACAGCCACAGACATAACATGCTTCCCTTGTACTCAGTTTAAGTCTTACTGAACTTTCATGCATTATGATTCCACCAGAATCCTGTGCTCAAGGGACATCACAAAAGCTGTATGTGAATGGGATGACAAGAACAGCAGCAAGCATATATATAGCATTTATCTCCTCTGCTGATATGTGCATTTCATTCTCCCATTGGACTTCACTTAAAAAACACAAGTTCAAAGATTAAAATTTTGAAGAATTTCAAGATGGTGGCAGCAGAACATTAAACCAAACATAGGTCCTTCTGAACTTGGGACCCTTTGAGACTGTTCAGATCACATATGCAGGAAGCCGGTATTGATTACATAGATATATGATAGATAGATAGATAGATAGATGATAGATAGATAGATAGATAGATAGATAGATAGATAGATAGATGATAGATCCATCTATTTTAGGGAAACCTTCTTCAAAGGGTAAAAGAAACCTCAGAGAAAAAAGTGAGGAGAAGTATTCAAAATTTGGATACATGTTGAGGAAACAAAGGACTTTGGATATGGGCTTTACAAGAAAAAAGAATTCAAAAGCCACTCAAAGTTTTGGGGCTGAAAAATTAGAAAGATGGAGTTAATATTTACTCCAATAGGGACAGAAGGAGGTGGTTTGAGATATGAGAGATATCAGAAGTTCAATTTTGAATACATTAAGTTTAAGTGCCTGTTATACACTCAAGTGTAAATGTCATTTAGGCAGTTGGATCCGTGAGTATAGAATGCAGAGGAGACAGTAAACACAGTCGGGGCATGATATTTAAAGCCATGAAAAGTGGGAAAAACTGACGTAAGGAGTAAGTATATATGGAGGAGAGGTGTAAGGACTCAGCTTTGAAACAATCCAGTATTTAGAGATCAAAAAAATGGCAGGTAGCCTACAATGGGAACTTGAAAATTGCCTTTGGCAAATGACTTAACCATGTTCACTCATCTGTAAAATAAGGGTGTTGATACCTACTTCTTAAGATGGCTGAGGAATGAAAGATAAAAATAGTAATATCTAAATTATCTAGCATGCCCAACAAAATTGCCTCCTTATTCCAGCTGGTGTGTCTCCTTCCACTGATTCATTCCCCGTAAAACTAAAAAGAAGAAAATCAACCAAACCCAAAAACTCAAAAATCTTAATCTTTTCATTTATTCATTTGTATTACCACTGTTGGCTTTTTAATACTTTCAATTACTGGTCAATTGCCCAGTACGGGAAACATGTCTTATTCATTTCTGTGACTTTACCATTGAACACACTGTAGAAATAAAAAAACAAAACAAAACACTAATACTATGTTTTTTCAAAGAATGAATATACTTTTAGCAAATGAGGTCATTTGATTGCCCTAAAGAAGTCTTTACTATAGTTCCTACTCCTTCTCAGGACAAACAGGAATCTTACCTGTGAAAAACAATGTTCTACATTTCTCACATTATATTTGCTTTAACTTGATGAGCTAGAAATGATTTTAGAATAAATTTTCCATATTTTTCCTCCATGAGTTAAAAGAAATAACAGTAAAATCTTTTAAACATGATATTGCACTTAGAGAAATAAGTAACTCTCCCAACCTACTCTGAGATCTAACTTGAAAACTAAATGTTCTTTGACATTCTGTAGGATTTATAGAATGTCAAGATAGCCTCCACTTTGATTGGTTATTCATAACTTTGAAATGTTTCCATTTATCGTCATGTTCACGAGGTACCTCTCTGTTTTCAGTCTTTTGCATTAGTGATAACTTATACAATTGTGTTAAAGAGCTAGACACTGAACCCAAGAGAAGAACAGTACATCTACTTACTCTGTTCAAAGCTACACATCTCTGATTTGGGTTGTACACAGCCAAGTCAAAAAGCCACATGGAATTTGGCTTTCTCGTTTGCCTTTCTTGCATAGTTTTTTTTTTTTTCAATGGCTAGCCATTGAAAATAGGCAGAACTTCCTAGAAACTCAAAGTTAAAAATGGACTCTAATGTTTCTTTCAAATGGTCTTTTACCCAAGCAGGTATTTTTTGATAAAAGAGAGATCAGACGCCTGTGACATCTGGGAGCACTGACCATCCTAGAGCTGGTGTCAGGACACAAACAGGAAAAAATGAAACCACTCTGAATATATAAACCAGAAAGGTTGAAATGCAAGGAATTGGTTAGACAAATGATGAAATACTCCAAAACAATAGCAACCGTGAAACAGGGAATCTAGACATTCTCAGTTGGAAGCCTCCACATTTGCCACCACCAGATTTAAGGGACGAAGTGAGGAGGTGGTATTTGGTAGAAGCTAGGGCATGTTCATAATGACTGGTCAGCACATTCTCTTTATATAAGGCAGTAGTTCTCAAATTTTGTGTGCCTAAAAATTATATTGCTTAACATGCATACTCCTAGGACTCACCTCCAGATAGTAGGATTCAGTAGAAAATGATTCAGTGATATTAGGCATAGGAATATGTATTTTCAACAAATACCCTTGGTAATTCCAATGTAAGTAGTCCCTGGGCCATATTTGTAAATATATTGTTAAAGAGTAATTTTCACAGGTCTAACTATAACAAAACTAGTTGCTGAGAAAAACAAATGTTGAATGGGGAGTGATGGAGCTGGAGGATGTTCAGAATGCATTAATTTCATGTATCCATTAAAACCTGGGTCTTCCATTTCCTTTTCTTAGACCCCTTACAAATCCCATTACACATATCTCAGTTTAAACCTTTGTACATAAAAGCATATACTGAAGGATTTCTTAGATTTCAAATAATAGAGACAATCTCAGATCACTTCAGGATTAGTATTAAGTGACTCAGGAGGGTAAAAGCAAAGAAAAGTATTTCAATGGCTGCACTGATGCTACTGAAAATTGAAATTTCAAATTATTATTTAGGCCATCATGTCTAATACCAATGTGGTGATCTAACCGAAGATCTGGTGACCCAGTTTTTTTCATTCTCTCATATATATGGGTTTGCACCTCAGTTCCTTTGATATTCTTAGGACTCAGCTTTTCTTATTATCTCTTTCCATGAGTGTTTATGTTTTCCTTTCCATGTCTATATCTTCCTCAAATGCTTTATTCATTACTGTGAATCTAAAGTTATTTTATCTATCTTTATATTCAAGGCCCCTCAAAATGCTGTAATCAATCAAGTAAATTAGATAGCATCCTATATGGAGCCTATATTGAACAGAAATCCCAGATTGGTTTAGATTCTTTAGTAGGAATCCCATTGCAATCTTGCTTTAAGACTGTAGGTGCCCATATCTCTTCATATAGTATTAAGGGACAATAGCTCATGTAATTTTAGCAGATGACTAACTTTATCATTTGTATTTTAACCTTTTTTCTAAATTTCCTTTTCAAATTATGGACACTGTCAAATCCATGTGCTAACCAAACATTCAACATAGACAATGAAGTAGCTGCTACTCAAGGTTTCAAATAAAGGTGATCTCACTATGTAATCTGTCTGCCCATTCCATCATGGCAGGTCATTCATTGTTCCAAGGATTTTCCTTTATAAGAAGTTGCAACTGCTTCACTAAAACTTTAATAAAACATATACTGATGATGTCTGAAAGATGTATAAAATACTTATAATTTATTCTTTCCCCAATAGAATAACTACTTAAATATTTAAAACCTTCTATTGTGGCTCGCCTAAGTCTTTTTTTATCTCTAGACTAAAATCCTCTGGTTCCTTTCATCTCCCCTAACATGTCAGAGTTTTCAGACACCTCACTGTTTTGAACACATGCTAATTTGCCAATGTCTATTTTACACTGTGATGTACAGTATTAGAGAAATTATTTCAAGTGTGAACTACATATTAGATGAGATGAATAACTTTCTTTATCTGGATATGAGACTTTGATTAATGCAATTTAATACTATGTTATGATAATATTTTCAGTGGCATGATCAGAGTATTGAGTCATGCTGAGCTTGTCATAATCAACAAAAACACAAGACCTCTCTATCCAAAGATGCTATATATCACCTTTTCCTGATCTTTATCCTAACTACTAAACAAAGATATTGGCACTTTTTTCCTTTTAAATTTCATAATATTTATTTGATTCTCTCACTGGTTTTTATCACAATAATTTGAAATATTGAGGTCATTTAATCTTATGGGTGAAAATAGTTTAGTTTTATCTGTAGTATCACAAGAAAGCAGAATGGACAAGAAAATCCATAGTCCAGAGTTAACTGACCTTCACTATACAACAATTCTGTAATTCTCTAATTCTAAACTTCATCCATGTACATGCCATCTGTATATTTGACAATTATAATTAGTGAGGGCTCTCAGTTATCAAAGGATTCCAAAAAATAAATAAATAAATAATTGCTCTGGGTGCCTGGGTTACTCAAGTCAGTTCAGCGTTGGTCTCTTGATTTCAACTCAGGTTATGATCTCAGGGTCCTAGGATGGAACCTCACAACCGGCAGAGTCGGCTTGCCCTTCTCCCTCTGCTCCTCCCCCTGCCCCAACTGGAGTGCATTCTCTCTCTCTTTGTCAAATGAATCTTAAAAAAAAACAAAATAAAACAAACAAACAAAAAAACAGAGATAATATTGCTTCATCTGATATTTACAACATCTTGGATGCAAACAGCTGAAATTATTTTTTTTTAAGTTACTTATTTATTCATGAGAGACACAGAGAAAGAGAGAGGCAGAGACATAGGCAGAGGGAGAAGCAGGCTCCTCACAAGGAGCCTGATGCGGGACTCCATCCCAGATCCCGAGATCATACCCTGAGCTGAAGGCAGATGCTCAACCACTGAGCCACCCAGGTGTCCCTGAAATTACTATTCTTGTTCTGAAACTCACTGATGTCAAAAGTTTGCTTAAGACATTAGAGCTAGCCTAATACACAGCAGAAAACAGAATAGAACTAACATAGATGGACAAAAAACAGACCCCGAAAGGGATGAAAGGATTACCAAGGGGCATGAAGAGTCTTTTAGGGTGATGAATATGTGTATTATCTTATTTTGGTGATGGATTCACAGGTGCATTCTTATGTAAAATTCCTCAAATTGTACTTATTTACATGTGCAGATCATTATATACCAGTAATACCTCCATAATAAATAAATAACTCTCTCAAAATAAATTGAGAGACTCAAGGCCTTTGTTCATGTTGATTATACCTATCAATATTACTGAATAGGTAGTTAAAACTGAAAAGGTTTAAAATTATTTGTTTATTCATTTAAAAACAATGATAATTTCAGTACATGCTAATGTAATATTTTTTATGGGGAAAAAAAACCTGTTTTCCAGGATACAAAAAAGTTAGTGAAAATATAGTATTTTACATTTCTTCAAATCTCTTCTTACATCTGATAATAGATGGCAACTGGGTTTTCATTATTTTGACTTTCAATCTGCTACTAAATATTGTATTAATTGATGTATCTTGAGAAAACATTGCCTTACACACATTCATAACTGGAAATTAGAGGAGCGTTTAATAGCCTTTTCAGATAATTGTGGATATTCTTTGATGCTACACCAAAACTCAAGAAGTGGAGGGATGCCTGGGTGGCTCAGGGATTGAATGTGTGTGTTTAGCTCAGGTAGTGATGCTGGGTCCAAGGATCGAGTCCCTCATAGGGCTCCATGCGAGGAGCCTACTTCTCCCCCACCTATGTCCCTGTTTCTTTCTCTGTATCTCTTATGAATAAATATATAAAATCTAAAAAAAAAAAAAAAACTCAATAAGTAGTAATTTCTTAAAGGTGGATTGCATTATAAAATTCAAGTTTTATCAAAAAACTTTTTATGTTCTATTACTTTAAAATTTATTAGACTACATTGCATATTAAACAGGTTTTACCCATGAATGGATATGTGTCATGTGTTATAAATTTGAAAAATTATTGATAACCTGAGCTCTGCAGTTCTTTCCAAATTATTATCCATTTTATTTTATAATATCAAAATGACAAATTCCAGTTTCATCTCAAAACAGAGACTTTCTCCTATGCATCACTATTGTTTTTTTCATCCTTTAGGTGATATTCTGATTTAATAAGTTAAAATATGGAAGGTCATTCTTCTTATGAGTAAATGCCTAACTTATGGTTCGGTATGGTTATCTATCCTTTCATGGCTGGAGACTATTTCAGTTTAAAATGTACACTCCTGACATTCTAGCTGTGGGACATGAGGCCTTCAAGATCTGATTCCCTCCATATACGTGCAGCCTTTACACCTTCCTGTGTACTACACTCTGTTTCCTGAATTCAACTTGCTTGTACACATTTTATTGACTTCCCACATATACATGCATCTTATTCTGGACAGCTCTTTATCCTTTTGACCAAAGAACTTCTACTGTGCAAAGGTGAGATTCTTAGCCATTACTTGAGATAAGCCTCTTGGCTCATGCAAAACAATATGAGGGTATGTGCTGACATACCAATGATCTACCACTTTCTTGGTCTTTATGAATTAAGGAAAAGCACTCCTTCCAGTAGGATGCAAGGAGGCACATGGCTTGGAAACACCTCCCTAACAAGCAAGTCTTCCTTTAATTAGACACAGCCTCGATGGAGAGCTGTGAGGGAAGAATTGACTTAGATTTTACCTACCATGTGATGGTCCAATAGGAGTCATTGTAAGAGCATAAGATACAAAAACGTTTCTAGATGTTTTGACCCTTTCATAGTACTGTCACATGTACAGCAAAAAGGCATGTCCTCGGGTACACTGTAAGTACCTCAAGGGAGAAATCTCTGCTTTATGTGTATCCTCAGGTTGCAGCATAACATCTGACACATTACAAGTTCTCATCAAATAAGCATAGAATGCAGGAATATTTGGTGGAAATCTGTATACTAGAAGAAATGGCATTCATTAGAGACTTCTCTTTGAGCTTATGTCATAATATGTATTTTCCCTTCACTGCTAAATTCATCCCACCATCAATCTTCACAGGATAGATTAGTGTGGGAAGCTAGCACATTAAAAGACAATCATTTATGGGACAATATTTTTTTCTTTTCAAAATGAGAGTGTAAACCATAAAAAACAGACAAGTAAATATATTTGAAATATTATTTTGGTTACTGGCAGAAAGGGAAAACAGCAATGTTCAAACTTGTTCTGAATTAACAAGATTCAGAGGATGTGGGAATACCATGGAAAGAACAAGGACTGTTCTTCATAATTGTGGGTAGAAATCCAGTCTGTCATTTCTCTGGCCACATGAATTTAGGCAGATTGTTTAACCACTCTAATCTCAACTTGCCTTTTGAAAAATAAATGTTTATTTACCTCTATTGCAAGGTTGTTGTGAAGAGTCAAAAAAACAAATGATGCATGAAAAAACCTAGGACACTTGGCATATGGTAGGTACTAAGTATTTGGTAGTTCTTTATAATTATATATATCTTTATCATATTATCAAAGGTAAAAGATTCCCTGAAAAGATAAAATACTTTTTTAGATATGAAGTTCAAAAGATGGAAGTCCTGATTTTATTGATGTGCCATTTCTGGTACTTCAGACTTGCATATTCCTATCAGTGACAAATGCATGAAAAAGTGTACTGCTTAAAAGATCTAAATTAGTATATATTATTAAAGAATACATAGTAATAGCTTTACTATTCTGTAGTAAACAACTTGTAAAATTAGCTTGTTTCACATAATGTGAAATTTTGAGAAGAGGCAGCTTAGAGCAGGAGTAGCAGCTCAATATGCCAGGATCAGTGTGGATTTTCTCTTGCCCACCCTTTATTTGCTTTGTGGCACTCATCCTCATGCTAGTGAATTCTGCACAGGCATGGCTTGCCTATTCCTAAGTGGTAGATGGGAAATTTAATTTTTAGTTTTCCAACGCTGACAGTAAGAGAAGACAAGTCAAAAGTGGATTTTGATGAGTCTCTTAACTGGAGCAATCAGGATGTATGCTATAGCAAATAATCTAACCACATTTATATATTTTCATATAAATGTTTGGGATTAAATTTAAGTGAATTTACCAATATTCTACATTATACTTCCTGCTCAAGTTGCTTTTGTACTTTAACAATGAAAAAATGTCAGTTGTGAAAAATACATCTATTATGTCAATGAATAAGCTATTAGAACATCACGGATTCAATAAAAATTTGTCATAAGACTCTCATATATAGTTTGTTGAAATGGCTACTAGCTTTATTTTGTTAGACCTAAAGATTCAAAGTAGATTTTAGTTTACTTGAGTTATTTATTATCATTATAAAAAATTTATGGCAATTACAAAATATCTTAGATTTAAACACCTTAAATATTTTTTTAAAAAAATCACGTAAGTTTTTCTAACCTATTGTTAGCTTATGAGTTATATGGAGATAATTTCTCTTGGTGTAGCCATCAATATTTTATAATAACACAGCAATCTTTCAAATAGTTGCAGATAAAAAACAATTAGTTGCAGACGAGAATAGGCAATCATATATTGTGATAAGAAATTAGGTTACTACAGAATTTAATGCCACTGGGAATGGAGTAGTTTCCAAATTTCTGAAAGAGTTGTCAGTAGTAAATCAGAGAGCTACATAAGTAGGTGTGTCTTTTGTATTGACATCAAATCTTTTAATTATAATTTACAATATTTATAATTTGTCTAGCATGTGCCTGTGAAAGTGATTTTTGATCATTGTCTTATTTGTCAAAATTAATATACCTGCATATTACAATTAAAGGATACAACCAGATTTGAAATATGGCGTGACCTTACAAAACTTCAACAGTTTCATGTCCTTTATTTAATGAGTCAGAATTTTTTCTTCCTTTCTAATATCCTTAGTATTTGCCTCTAAGTAACCCGCTAACTTAATTTTTGCTTAAGTAGAAATCTCTATGAAAATATAAATACCTTCTCTTCCTAGATTTTAACAAAAACTAAACATTTCAAATAGTTCAATTCATCCCATAATAATTTCTCAAAAACATGTTACCTTCACATGATTTCTTTTGTTTCTTTTTCTTTTTTTTTCTTCTAAATTACATTTTGAAATGGTTTATCTTCTTTTTGTTGTTTTAATTAATTTATAAATTATTTATCCTGTATCTGAGCATTTGTATTCTGGGTGGAAAAAGAAGCATAAAATTGTAACTTTGCAACAGATTTTGGCAAAGATGTGATGAAAGGGGAACCTCTTACACTATTGGTGAGAATGCAAGCTGTACAGCCACTGTGGAAAACAGTATGGAGTTTCCTCAAAATATTAAAAATAGAGCTACCCTATGACCCAGGAATTGCACTATTAGGGATTTACCCTGAAAGATACAAATGGAGTGATTCAAAGGGGCCCCTGCACTCCAAAGTTTATAGCAGCAATGTCCATAATAGCCAAACCACAAAAAGAACCCAGATGTCCATGGACAGATGAACAGATAAAGAAGATGTGGTATATTACTTAGCAATCAGAAAAAAAAAAAGATCCTGTCATTTGCAGTGATGTGGATGGAACTAGAGAGTATTATACTAAGTGAAATAAATCAGTCAGAGAAAGACAATTGTATGATTTCACTCATGTGTTGAATTTAAGAAATGAAACAAAGAAGCATAAGGGAAGGGAGGAGAAAATAAAACAAGAGGAAATCGGAGAGGGAGACACACTGTAAGAGACTCTTAGAGGAAACAAACTGAGGTTTGCTGGATGGGAGGAGGGTGAAGAGAGCAGTAACTGGGTGATGGGCATCAATGCCCATCCTTAAGGAGGGCACGTTATGTAATAAGCACTGGGTGTTATATACAACATATCGATCACTGAACTCTACCTCTGAAACTAATAGTATGCTATATGTAAATTAATTGAATTTAAATTTTAAAATTTTATTTAAAAATGTGGTTTTGTGTACATGTCACGTGGTGGCATTGGTGGGGGTCATGGAATCCAAGAAGACAGTACACAGAAGTAGAAAGTCAGGGCAGCCCGGGTGGCTCAGGGGTTTAGTGCTGCCTTCAGCCCAGGGCCTGATCCTGGAGACCCGGGATCGAGTCCCAAGTTGGGCTCCCTGCATGGAGCCTGCTTCTCCCTCTGCCTGTGTCTCTGCCTCTCTCTCTCTCTCTCTCTGTATCTCTCATGAATAAATAAATAAAATCTTAAAAAAAAAAAAGAAGAAGTAGAAGGGCAAAAAAACAAAAACAAAAAACCATACATGGGCTTATTGAGAAAGTATTGTAATAGACAAGTAAAATCTAGAAATATAAGACTGAGGGATTAGTACATATTTTTTTAGCTTTATTAAAGTATAATTGCTGAATAAAATTGTAAGATGTTTAAAGTATATATGGTATACTTTGATATACATACACATTGTGAAAGTATTCTTCCCATTTATTAATTAACATATCCATCACCTCACATAGTTTATTTATTTGTTTGTTTAAGAACATATAACCTACTTTCTAAGAAAATTTCAATGACACAATACACAAATGGAAAATTATTCAGTCACAAGAAGAAGTAAATCTTGCTGTTTGTAACTACATGGATGGAACTTGAGGTCATTATGCTAAGTGAAATAAATCAAAGACGAATACTTCATGGTATCACTTGAAAGTGGGATCCAAAAAAGAAAGTGAAAGAAAGAAAGAAGAAAAAAAAGAAAGAAAGAAAGAAAGAAAGAAAGAAAGAAAAAAGAAAGAAAGGCCAAACTCATGTTATGTAATTTTTGAGAAAAAAAAAAAAAAATCATGGTCATCACATTTTTTTAAAAAACTGCCATTCACATGGAACGTAAATTTAGACAAAATTAAAATTAAAATCTAATAATGTTTAAGTCTTCTTCATGGAATCATCAGCACATCAACCCACAAATATGTAAGTTCTTTACTTGTTATCTTAAAGAATATTTCCATAGCTCCCAGTAAATATGATGTGTTCAATTTATATGACCTCTCTTGGATTACCCTTCATACACTAGTCATTAAAAGACTAAATAAAAAAATAATACATATTTTTTCAAAGCTTTCTCAAAGTTATAACAAATCACACTTTTTTTTCTTCAAAATGTGCAATTTGAATGAGCTTGTTAACCTTTGAAAAATAATAGTGAGATGTTTTCTTGGTTTATTTAGAGCATAATGCTTTTTCTAGTCATCTGCTTTATTGAATTAATAGGCAATTAATTGTATCAAATGGAGACTGGTTTCAAACTCATAGTCTGCCAAAAATGTTAGCAAGAGAGGTCAGAAGACCAATTAGTGGAAATATTTTAAGAAAACAAATGTTTTTAAATTTCTTTAGCAAAAGCCATGTTATTAATAAATATAATCGTGTTCTTATTACCATTATTTTGTTTTTCTTTGTCTTTTAACAACTTTACTGAGATAATTCATGTACCAAGAATTTGACTCATTGAAAGTGTACAACAAAGTAGTTTTTAGTATACTCAAAGTTGTTTAACCTTTAGAATAACCTTTAAAACATTTCTATTACCCAAAAAAGAAAATCTGTATGCACTAGTAGTAACCCCCTATTCCACAACTCTCTCCTTTGACTCCACACAAAAACATAGTCCTAACTTCTGTTTCTATAGACTTGTCTATTCTGGAGTTTTCAAATGTATGGAATCACACAATTGCATTGTACAGGACCATATAAACAGAAACTAATGTTTTTAAGCTTCAACAGTATTGCAGTATGAACTAGTGCTTCATTTCTTTTAATAGCTGAATAATATTCCTTTGTATGAATATACCACGTTTTTCAATCAAATTCATCAGTGGATGGGCATTCAAGTTGCTTCTCCTTTTTCTTATTATAAATACTTTGGATATGGACATTTGTGTAGTTTCTTGTTTGAACACCTGTTTTTAATTCTCTTGGGTATATTACCTAGGAGTGGAATTGCTGAGTCACATCTAACTTTATGCTTAACATTTCAATGAATTGCTGAACTATTTTCCAAGGAAGCTATAACATTTTAAAATCCAATCAAGAATGTGTGAGGATTCCTATTTCTCCTCATTACTTATCTTATTTTAGCCATCCTAGTGTTGTGAATAGATATTGTGGTTTCAATCTTACTCCCCTAGAACTAATGATGTGAGGCAGCTTTCGCTTACTTATTTACCATTTGTATATGTTCTTTGGAGAAAAATCTGTTCAAATCTTTTGCTCATTTTTAAAATTGAGAGCTAGAACATTATTGCAAATAATAAATGTTCAATAAATATACATAAAATAGGAATGGCTTTCCTTTTTAGGGTTATTTTTTGCTAATTAATGGATATTAAATTACAAGTGTGGGATCCCTGGGTGGCTCAGTGGTTTAGCGCCTGCCTTCGGCCCAGGGCCCAGGGCGTGATCCTGGAGTCCCAGGATCGAGTCCCACGTCGGGTTCCCTGCATGGTGCCTGCTTCTCCCTCTGCCTGTGTCTCTGCCTCTCTCTCCCTCTCTCTGTGTATCTCATGAATAAATAAATAAAATCTTTAAAAATAATAATAAAAATAAATTACAAGTGTTATTCTTTTAAAAGTTCAGTTAAATATTAGCATAAATATAGTGAAATGATAGGATGATTATTCATTTTGCAGATCATGTAGCCTATAAAAATAAATGGATAAATAATGTCTGGTAATATCTCATATACGATTAGAAACATAAACCCTCAGAATCTTAACAAACCA
The DNA here is from genome assembly GCF_053574225.1 of Canis aureus. NCBI lineage: Eukaryota > Metazoa > Chordata > Mammalia > Carnivora > Canidae > Canis > Canis aureus. Next base: position 51,606,808 of record NC_135630.1, read on the forward strand.
CAAACAGGAAAACAAACCACAAACAGGAAAAAAGAAAAAAGAAAAAATATCACATCTAGGCATATTATAATCAAACTACGGAGCAAAGATAAAGGTAAAGCCTTGAATCAGCAAGGATTACTAATGTAAATAAAAGTAAGATGGGGGAAAAAACAGTTGTGCAGAGAAAACATAGTAAATTTGCACATTAAAACCTGAATTTATCAAAATTGCATTGAATGTAAGTGGTCCAAATACTCCAGTGAAAAACTGAGTATCAATCTGAATGAAAAAAAAAAAAAGAAAGAACACTAACTCTGTGCTGCTAATAGGAGATAAGTTAGACACAGGAAGTTTGAATATAAAAAGACATAAGCATATACGAAAACATTAGCCAAAAGTAAACTGATACATTAATATCATACAATGTACATTTTAAGTCAAGAGCATGATGTTAAAAAACAAAATCCATCCAAGTAAATTTTAAAGATCAGATTGGCTTTATACAATGATTTGTGAATTGATCAGTATCCCATCCAGCAAACAGAAAGCTCTATGGAGCTGCAGGGGAAGAAAAAGTTTTTAAAGGCTGGGAGGGAACAGAAAAAAGTAAGTTATTAGTAAAGAATGCATTGTTTTAGGCAAGGTTGCCCTCCTAAGAGGAATGGAAGGAGCCTATCCGTAAATTTCCTCCTACTGCTGACCAGGAAACTCCAGGTTGGCTGGTTAAAGGTCATATTCCTAAAGGGAGTAAAAATTCAGTGAGGTTAGATATTAAGGCTTGCTTTGCTGATTTGGGACTTTAACATAAGTGATTACCTGTGGGGTTTCTTTCTAACAAGCATTAGAGGAAAAATTACATGCATAATGAAAACAAATCTAGAGAAAATAGAACAGTTCTGGGTCTCCTGGGTGGCTCAGCGGTTGAGCACCTGCCTTCAGCCCAGGGCCTGATCCCGGAGTCCCAGGATCGAGGCCCACCCACATCAGGCTCCCAGCCTGGAGCCTGCTTCTCCCTCTATGTGTCTGCCTCTCTCTCTCTGTATCTCTCATTAGTAAAAAAATAAAATATTTAAAATATATATATAACAGTTCTAAGCCATTGTGTCACAATCACAGAGTCACAAAATACGAGAAGAAATAACAAACCATTGAAGAGATCCATTTGTCCTCTCTTGACGAGAACAAAAAATAATGGTAACTCTCAAAGTCTATTACTAGGGGATAAATTCATACTTCTAAGACAAAAACCTGACAGTATCTAATAAAGCAGAATATATGTTTATTCTATAACCCACTAGTTTATATATGTTCGATATAATGCTAACTTATCCAGTAGAAATGCCTACATATCTGAACCAAAGAATGTATACTGAAATACTCAGGACAGCACTATTCATAATAGCTCCGAATCTGAAACTGCTTAGATGTCCGTTAATAGTAAAATAAATAAATGAAGTGTACTATATTCAAACAATGGAATGTTAAGCATTAATGAGAATTAATAAGCCATTGCTACAGGTAAGAAAATGAATGAATCTTAACAGTATGTGTTGAATGAAATATGCCCAGCAAAAAAAGTACAATTTAATTCTAATTATACACATTTTTAAAACAGGAAAAACTAATTTATGGTGTTAGAAGTCAGAGAAAGTAGTTCCCTTCCTAATGACTTGGAAGTGGTACAGGTGGCCTTCTTTGTTCCAGTTATGTTCTATTTTTAATTGTGTGCATGTGTGTGTGTGAGTGTGTGTGTGTGTGTGTGTGGTTAAATGAAATTGGTAGCAGTGTGTTATTTATTTACCTCTGTGTTTATGGTTTGGTCAATTTTCTGTATGTATATTATATTAAGACTATTTGTTTTTAAAGGTACATTATATATTTGGCCCTTAGCTCCATGTAGAAAACATTTTCCTAAAGAAGTTCCATTTGAAGTAAATCTTCAGAATCACACAGAACTAATTATAACAAAACCACCAAACTTCCCAACTATGTGACCTATAAGAAATTAAGAAACTCCACTGGTGGAAATTTGTATGTATTTTTTTTAATGATAACTGGAGGTGTAAATGTTCCTACATATCACTGACAGATAAATAGATTAAAAAATATATATATAATATCATGTTGGTATCTATATGTCATTATGATATGTAGTACATTATAGATATATGTGGCATTATAGGTATATATAACATAAAATATATATAATATGTATTAAAATAATGCTAATTTTATTATATTAGGTATAGCGTATATATATATATATATATATATATAATATTAATGATTTTGAAGAGTATCCAAGAGGTTATTGAAAACCATTGTATATTTTAAAATAAAATCGTTTTAATGACCATTACAGTACAAAGTTCAATTTCTGAAAAAGCAAAAATTTTTTTTTTTTAAAGCAAAATGTTTATAATGACAAGTAAGTCTTTCTCCTGCTTTTTCTTCCTAGATCTCCTCCTGGGAAGTAATTGCTATGAACATTTTCTTATTTATTCTTCCATTTTTTGTATATATTTTCCCTGTACAGTATCCTACAACTTATTTATTTTTCCCCCAAATAATTAAATCTTGCAGACATTATATTTTTGTACATATGGATCTGTTCCTTTCACTTTAATGGCTACATAAATTCCATTTTATTTTAAATAAATAAGTAATTAAATAAATAAATAAATTCCATTTTACTAATGTAACACAATTGAATTAATTAAGTCTTTTACTGATAGATATTTAGCTTTTCCACAATTTTTTTCTATCTGTACTGCATACAATGCACATTTTTACACATTCATCATTTTACATGGGTGAATATAGCTATAAGATGAATTCTTAAAAGTGAAATTGCTTAGTTAAGTGATATGTGGATTTTTAATTTTGATTGATAGTGCTTCATAGTTTCCTATTAAGTGGAAGCAATTTACATTCTCATCAGCCATGTATGACATTATGCATTTGTGTTTTAGAAAAATAATTCTGCGTTAAAGTTGGACCATGGCAAAGAACAGTAATATGTGGGATACTAATTCAGAAGCTAATACAGTAATGGTCTATGCAAGTAGTCAGGGCAAAGGCAATAAGAAGTGAAAGGAAGTAACAATTTCAAGAAGTATTGAAATAGTTGAATTGAGAGGATTGAAATAATGACACCTTTGAGTGCTCTATCCATAATGGCCTTAAGTATATCTTTTACTAAATCATCCAAACTCAAGTCCCCATAATTCAAGAGACATCCAGTCCATTACCACCTCAACCCTTGACTTGTCAGCCTTTCAGTTCCTTTTGCCAAATTCTCACTTCATTAAAGTGCTACTAAAATGAATTCCTTTTGTCAGATGTCTCCACTATTCTCCATTAAGCCATTAATATGGGTTCTTCTCTCTTAAGATCTTTGGCCTTAAAGGTTAGCAAACTGGAAGTTCAAGTATTTGGCCTTTATCACTAAAAGCCTTAAAAAGAGCTCTTCTTAAATCTGTCTCCACATTTAACCTCCAAATTATATCAGGTCTAGCATTAACAACTCTGTTCCCTAGAGGAGAGCTGTCCTCATAATTTACATGTGGAGAAACATGTGAATTTCCTCTAGAGAAACTATAGTTTATCGGGAGTACAAGCAGCAATTCTTCATTATTTGCATAAATTCTTCACCATAGACCAACCAGTATCCAAAATCCTTTTTGAGATGCATGGGATACTCTTTCTTCCCAACATGAGAACCCGATAATCCCTGTCACTCTTTAAAATGTCATTAGCTTATAAATTTGGAAGAAGGTAATGAAAGCTAAAACTGTGATGCAGTTTCTCTTGTAGAAGAAAAGTAAGACAGATTCTGTGATTTTATAAGACTTTTATTAACCAGTTTCACTTGGACCTGTATTATATTTGACAATCTCACTTTGGCACCATAATCTCATAGTAGTCTTCCCACACTCTCTCCCCAGATGGCATAACTAGCTGATTACAACATAAGAACAGGTTAGAGGATAGAAAAGGCGGTGTGAACCCTGGGAAAGCTTAATAAGAGCTCAAAGTTGAACTTCTACTGGTAGAGATATCTGTGGAGGATGGGCATACCAGGCATTTCATTTTGACTTCAATGCAAACTTTATGCTATTATTTTTTGAAATCTGGAGCTGGTATATACAAAGTTGAGAGGCCTGGAGAGCAAACAAATAAAAAGTAAGCTAAACAAACCTGTGTTTTTGAAGCAGTCAGAATATATTCTGCTTTCCAGTTGCTGGAGACTTACATTCTACTTTCACGGAGGCTATTTTATTGTTCCAGGAAAACCATGCACTGAAAATGTGCTTTTTAATTTTGAAGATGTAAGACAGAGATGTGACTCCAAGGGATGCACTTGCTCTGTAAGAAAATGTAGAGGTTGGCTATGTTGCAAGTAGACTTGCATATTTGCAGATTGTGTGTCCTTAGGGGACTCTTTTTCCAAGTATGGATTTAGAATGTGCTGTCTCCAACAATTACGGCAAGCCCTGGGGGGAATCCTTATGAAAACAATGGCCATAAGACGTGAGCAATAGAGACCTCATAGGACTTAAAGACAGGAAAGCCCAATTAACTTGGGCTTGAAGAGAAACCATATATTGGAAATGAATCGGACTTAGCTAAACAATTAAACAATGCATTGAACTGCAAGTGTCCCACACTATTATGGTTCAAGACAAATAATTTGTTTGCAAGGAAAGGGGTTGAGGCACAACTATTGTTTCCAAGAAATTGTTCTTTTGAAGGCATCAGGCCAGACCACACCTCTGTGATTGGAGGTAAATCTTCCTTAGAAAGAAGTAGAAATGCTCTTGACAGTCACCCTGGGAACAGGTGAGACTGGGGACAGAAATTCAACTTGGCAGGTCTTAGATTAGAAAAAAATAAAAGACATCGTCTATTGCACTCTGGGAGTAAGATTATTATGCTCAAGAACTTTTAAGTACGGAGGGGTAGAGGAATTAGGAGGGAGAGAAATGGGCCATCACCACAAAGATTCAGGCTAGAAACTAAACAGAAGCCATTTTGTGAGGAAGGTCCTAATAGTAAGGCTACTTTAGATAGTATTTTGAGCAGACATATCCAATACTAATTATAAATTACGTGCAAGGCTTGCTTCTGTTTTATCTGAATTTTCAGCACCCTCAGTGAAAGATTAAGGGAAAGTTCATGCCCATGCTTGAGATAAAGGACAAGAAGGAAAAAAATACATTCAGAGGAAACATTCTTACTTGTTCTTTCTGCAAATTTTTGTTCTACCTGCTATATAAGAGGCACTATTCATGATGCAAGAAATAGATTGGTGAGTAAAATAGTCTTGATGAATGAGACAATGTCTCTTGTAACACTCACATTCCAATGCAAAAAGATCAATAAAATAGAGAATCACCAATTTAAAAGTAAACAACCAAATAATATTAAAAATTAAGTATTGTTATTGAAATAATAAAATAAGAATATATATGTATACATGTTTTTTTTTTTCCACTTCAAAAGTTGAACTCAACCCTCACAGCAGGGCCTGATTTCCATTTGGCGATCTATGCTGTCCATGATCCATGATCTACATATGACACCATAGTGCCAGGGCAGAATATGGGACCTACGTTAAGGTAATCCGTACATTGTATTCACTAAAAGGATAGGTTTGGGAATAGGTGCTTGCCCTACGATGATTCAATCACCTTGGAATTTTGCAAGAACTTCTGAGGCTAAGATACGAAGAAGGAAGCATATAGTCCTTTGAGCTGCTAGGAGCTTTATTTACATCATGATGGAAAAAAATCCTAGGATGACTGCAAATAGCATTAAAAGCAAAGTAGAAAGTCAGAAAGAAGCTTTGTGCTAAGGAACATCATTAAATTAAACTCAAGCATTATCTGAGGATACTGCTACCTAAGTCTTCTAGTTATGCAAATCAGAAAATTCCTTTTAGGTACACCTGGGTGGCTCAGTTAAGTGTCTGTCTTTGGCTCAGGTCATGATCCCAGAGTCTGGAGTCGAGCCCCACATCAGGCTCTCTGCTCAGTGGGGAACCTGTTTCTGCTTCTCCCTCTGCCTACCTGTGCTCTTTCCCTCTCAAATAAATTTTAAAAATCTTAAGAAAAAAAGAAAGAAAACTCCTTTTACTATTTAAGCAAATTTTTTGCCATGTTTATTCATTGTTACTTGCAACTACAACAAAAAAAATTATATCATAAATTTGCCTATAGAATGGAGATTAGCTTATAGTTCATCATAATGCAGCATTTGGCTTCTTAAGTGACCCAGAATTCTTATGGGAAAAAAGATAGACAAAATCCTCAAGTCAGATCAGAAGAATATACAGTTTAAGATTATAATACTCTAACAACATCACATCTTCTATGCCACAGTTGATGCTCAACTATTTTTATATTATCCAAAATGTATGTATGTGAAGCTTTTGTTCCAAGCTTCTTGGAACTGCTTGCAAGGGACTCATCAATTTTCCTCATAATATCTTTTAAAGTAATCATATTATAAGTAATATTATTCATATTTTACATAAGGCAGGAGCAATTTAAAATTCTTATAATCCCATTTATCTAAAAATATGAAACTATTCACTCCAAACAGACTAAATATAAGTTGGCAGTGAGACACATTGGTCCTGAGCTGCTTTAAAGTTCAGTTCATAGAGCAACTAAATGCTTAAGTTTTTAGGCAATCTTATTTTATTTTATTATTTATTTTTATTTTCTTAAAGATTTAATTATTTATTTGGGAAAGAGAGCAGGGGAGGCAGAGGGAGAAAAAAACTTAAGGACACTTTGTGTTTAGTATAGAGCCCTATAGGACCCTGAGATCACTACCTGAGCCAAATCCAAGAATCAGAGAATTAACCCACTGTGCCACTCAGGTGCCCTGATCCTTAAGCATTTAAAAAAAAAATTTTTTTTTTTTTTGCAGTGGCAAACCTGGGAAGGAAAAACTTCTTATGTGCTACCATGTATTATATTTGTGTATTCTAGTTAAACTGTTTTCAAACCATATTGTCATCCTAATAAGAATTAATATTTCATTTTACCATTAGAAAAAAAAATGACAGGGCAGCCCAGGTGGCTTAGCAGTTTAGCACTGCCTTCGGCCCAAGGTGTGATCCTGGAGACTTGGGATCGAGTCACACGTCGGGCTCCCTGCATGGAGCCTGCTTTTCTCTCTGCCTGTGTCTCGGCCTCTCTCTCTCTCACTCTCTCTGTGAGTCTCATAAATAAATAGATTAAATCTTTAAAAAAAGAAAAAAAGAAAAAAATGACAACTAATGATGTCATCAAATGGGACAAAATTTTGAGATACTATGTTAATAATGATATTCATAATAGTAAATGATGGATTTAATATTGATTTATTAAGTGTATCCACCCATTCCAGTTTAGTATGTCTTTGGACTAATAATGCATATTTTGAGACACCAGTTTTCTGAGTTAGAAACAGTATGTGGTAAGAAATTATCTACATTAACCAATTGAGACTATTTATTAATTAACAGACTGACAACCACTGCTTTGCTAAAAATGAACAGATAATTAGCGTGACTTCTCACGGTAATTTGTGAGTTTTTGTCTCATTTTGTAATATTAAACATTGCACACACATTGGGGTTACAGTTAGTAAACTTATGTAAGGCACATTATCATCATTAAATGAGTATATCCTGCTTGCATATATTACCACTAAATCAGGTGCTATGGCTTAATGAGCTTAATTTTCAACTATTCTATGATTGCTGTCCAAATAGTCAAGTGTTCCTTAAATATCTTTCAAACAGACAGAGAGAGAAATGTCATATCCTCCACCGACTATGCAAGAAGCTAAATGCATTTTAAAATTCACTTCTTATAAAATACCATTAAAATGAAATAATAATGAATTTTTGTAAAGGTAGGTTCTTACACAATGTTACTGGAAAATGAACTAACTTTAACTCTTAAATGCATTCTAGATTAATATACATTACTAGGAAATTCATTTTGGTCTGCACATCTATCATTTTAAGCTACTAATTGAAATGTCCTAGCCACAAAGAGTCACCTTAGATACTGAAGGGTCATGACACAGAAAAGTTAAATACAATTTCCAGTAAATTTTTCTTCCAAAATTAATGAAGTCTCAACAATTAGAGGTTTCTGTAATTCAGGTAAAAGTCATATTCAATTAAGAATAGTTTTAATAGAAAGTAAAAGTTAGTATAATTGCTTTTTAAAAATTATGATCTCCTTTTAAATTTAAAATTTCAAATATACACCAGTTCCTATCTAAAATTGCTAAAAATGTTATAGCAATGATTTATATAGCAATTTCTTTGGCGATATGTTAAATGTTATAAAAATCTAATTTCTGGATTAAACAATGTAGGAAATTGACCAAATATTGAAAAGAACAATATTACCTTAATCTGAATGGCACTTGGTTAGTAAATTATCTAAAAAAATAGAATACCAAAAATAAATAAATAAATTAAAAAATAAAATGCCTCTACCTTTCAATTAATAGCATTAATAACATTCATCCTCAAAACTCACTCAGAATTTTTAATTTGAATTTGTACATTAATAGTGCTAAGTAGTTGAAAATACACAAAGTAAATCGGTTAGCAAACAGTTCAATGGAAACATTTCTAAAGTTCACTTCATAAAGGAATTTCACCATTATCTAATTTATGCCCCATATGTGATATGCATAAGCACACATACATAAAGCAAAGTAATTTTCATGACAGTGCTCCTCATTGCATCTTTGACCATGAACTATTGTACTGAAAAGTGATTCAAGTTTGGGTAGGGATTTGAGGTCATAGATGAGTAGCAGACAGAAGGTAAGGCTCAGGTATAGAATATGAATTCAAGGATGAAGTACAGAATTAGGCAGTTTCAATAAAATTGTTACAGTATACAATTTAAGGAAAGAAAATTGATACAAGAATTTTAGAAAGCAATTCACAACTTTAAGCTCCAAATAAAGTTACATATTTTTAACCCATTCTTAAGAATTGATTCTTATGGAAAATATATAAAAATCATAAGGAATAGGAGATCAACTATACAGAATGAAGATGCTCTTTTCAGTGACACTATTTATATTGGCAGATGTTAGAAACAATCTAAAAATCCAATATTGTGCAATTAGCTTACTTCAGATGCACATACTGGATGAAAGTCTTGTATTAATTTATTACTTTAGCAAGCATTTATTGAGTGCCTACTCTATTCAAGAAAATGTCCTAAGTATTAGAGATAGAGTGGTAAAATAATTATTCATGATTCTTGTCTTGTTAGAATTAACTACTACCAGTCATCATCAATTATAATACTCTCCAATGTTGTGCCAGCACATGGAAAAATAATTATGAATTATTCAATTATTAACTTTTTAAATAAATTATTTACATAAAAGTTTCAAATAGAGTGTGTAGTATTTTCTTGCATCCTTCACCCAGCTGCCCTCAAATATAACATTTTACATAACCAAGGTACAATTGTTAAATTCAGAAAGTTGAATAAAATACCTGGAATAAATTTTACCAAAGAGGGGAAAGATATACACTAAAAATTGTAAGACATTGATGAAAGAAATTGAAAGAATACCAATAAATGCAAAGATATTTAGTGCTCATGATTTGGAAGAATTAATATTGTTAAAATATCCATACTATCCAAATTTTTGATCTGACAATCTATAAATGCAATAAAATCCTTATCAAAATTTCAGTGGTATTTTTTATGGAAATAGAACAAACAATTCCGGGGCACCCAGCTGGCCCAGTCAGAAGAGTATGTCATTCTTTCTTTTTTTAAAGGATTTATTTATTTATTTATTTATTTATTTATTTATTTATTTATGAAAGAGAGAGCCTGGGGGAGGAGTGGATGGACAAGCAGAATCCACACTGAGTGCAGAGTCTGATATTGGACTTGATCTCACAACCCTGAGATCATGACCTAAGCCAAAATCAAGAGTTGGATGCTAAAATGACCAAGCCATCCATGTGCCCAAGCATGTAACTCTTGATCTTGGGGTTGTTGGTTTAAGCCCCATTTTGGGTGTAAAGATTACTTAAATAAATACAATTTAAAGAAAAAAAAAAAGAACAATCCCAAAATTTGTATGGAATCACAAAAAAACTCAAATAGCCAAAGCCATCTTGTGAAAGAGAACAAAGCTGGAGGCATCATGCTCCCGGATTTCAAACTATCTTACAAAGCTTTAGTAAGCAAAATAGTGTGGTATTGGCATAAAAACAGACACATAGATCTATGGAACAAAATAGCCCAGAAATAAGTCCACACGTATATATATTGTCAACTAATTTATGAAAGAGCAGCCAAGAATATACAAAGGAGAAAGGACAGTCTTTTCAATACATGCTTTTGAGAAACATGAATAGCCACAAAAGAGTAAAACACAAAATGGGTGGAAGACTTGAAAGTAAGTCCTGAAATTATAAAACTCGTAGAAAAAAAAATGAAAAGCTCTTCAATATCAATCTTAGCACTGATTTTTTTTTTAGTGTGTTTTTCTCTTGAGAGTGAGAGAGAGAAGGGCAGGAGAGACAGAGGGGAAATTGTGAGAGTGAAAATTTTAAGCAGGCTCCAAGCCCAGCATGGGGCCTAGTGCAGGGCTTGATTTCACAACCCTGAGATCATGACCTGAGCCAAAATAAAGAGTTGGATACTTAAACAACTAAGACATCCAGTCCCCCCCAGCACTGATTTTTTGATCTGACAACCAAAAGCAAACTCAGCAAATGCAAAAATCAACAAATGAGACTATATCAAACTAAAAATCTGCACAGCAAAAGAAACCATCAACAGAAAAAAAAAAAAAAAAAGGCAGTTACAGAATGGAAGAAAATATTTGCAAATCATATATCTGTTAAAGGATTAACATCCAAAATATATAAAAAACTCATACAACTCTACAAAACACAATCTCATTAAAAATGAATAGAAGGGGCAGCCCAGGTGGCTCAGCGGTTTAGCACGGCCTTCAGCCCAGGGCGTAATCCTGGAGACCCGGGATGGAGTCCCATGTTGGGCTCCCTGCGTGGGGCCTGCTTCTCCCTCTGCCTGTGTCTCTGCCTCTCTCTCTCTCTCTCTCTCTCTCTCTCATGAATAAATAAAACCTTTAAAAAAATGAATAGAAATTCCGAATCAATGTTTTTCCAAAGAATACAAATGGGCAACAAGGACATAAAAGTGCCCATCATCACTAATCATCAGAGAAATGCAAATCAAAACCACAGTGAGATATCTGTCACCGAACACCTATTAGAATGGCTATTATCAAAAAGAAGAGATAAGAAGTGTTGGCAAGGGTGTGGAAAAAAGGGAAATAGTGTGAATGTTTGTGGGAATGTAAATTGGCACAACCACTATGGAAGATGATATGGAAGATGTACAAAAAATTAAAAATAGAAATATCATACATTCCAACAATACCTCTTGCTATTTTTCTGAAGAAAACAGAAGCATTAATTTAAAAGACATATGCACCCCCTGCTTATTGTAGCATCATTTACAATACCCAAGATATGGAAACAACCTAAGTGTCCATCAATGGAAAAATGGATCAAGATAATGTGATAGATGATGTAGGTATGATATATATACATATATCTATATACGTATACATATATGTATCACCATATGATACATACATAAAATATCTCATTGTGTGTCAATACACACACACACAGAGTAGAATATTATTCAGACATAAAAAAGAATGAAATCTTACCATTTGCAACAACATGGATGAGTCTTGAGCTCCTTATGCTAAGTGAAATAGTGTAAGACAATTACATGTGGCTCTAAAAATAAAAACCAGAAAAAATGCAACAAAAAAGCTCATAGATGCAGAGAACAAAATGGTAGTTGTCGGAGTCAGGAGTATGGGTGGGGGCAAAATGAATGAAGGGGCCAAAGGCACAAACTTTCAGGTAAAAAATAAATAAAATGTGAAGATTGAATGTAGAGTGCAGCAATTATAGTTAGTAATACTGTATTGGATATTTGAAGATCGCTAAAAGAATAGACTTTAAAAGTTCTCTTCACACAAAGGAAATAATGTTACTTTGTATGGTGACATTTGTTAACTAGATTATTGTGGTGATCATTTTCCAATATATATATAAATATTTAATCATTATATTATACAACAGAAACTAATAAAATATTACGTATCAATCATATCTCAATTAAAAAAAAACAGGAAATTGATATAGGCATGATACTTTTAACTAAATCACACATCTTATTTAGATTTATTTAGGTTTTATAGTGTGTAGAGCTGTTTACAATTTTATCACATGTATAGCTCCACAATCAACACAATCAGAATACAGTAACATTCTCTCACTCCAAACAAAATTACTCCTATTGTCATTTTATCCCCATAACCCTAACTCTTGACCACCACTGATCTGTTCTTCGTAACTATAATTTTATGATTTCCATAATATTATAATATGTAACTCTTTGAAATCAGCTTTCCTCACTCAGCAACAAGTTGTTGCATGCCCCAAGAGTTCGCTTATTTTTATTGCCAAGTAGTATTCTCTTATATGGAAGTATCACAACTTGTGTAACTTTCAGCCATAGGAGATTATTTAATAAGATAACATTAAAGTGATATATAAGTTATCTGTATATATTTTAAAATTATAAGAGTGCATGTGCTCCCTTAAAGCGTTGCTTTATAGTAAGATGACTAGACCCATTAGGGGTTAGTAAATATTTGTTGAATAGATGCCCAGAAAAGAAAAATACGACAATTGTATTAGTTCATTTCATGAAGTGATGTCATCATAATTTTGTTGTTATAGAGGTCCATTTTGAAAAGAACTTGGAGTGTGGAACCTAATAATTAAACTTACAACTCTATATCTTTTTAACTACAATACTTTTAACATTCTCCTAATAATTTTATCCATACTCTAGTTTATATTATCTCATTTAATTATTATACTAAAAAATTCCATGAAGTATTATTTTTCCTGTGTCCCAGCAAAGAAAGTTGAGGCTTAGCAAATAATGAATGCATGCCAATTAATAAAAAAGAGACTACTTCCAATAGAAAGCTAAAGAAAAAAATTAATAAAATGCCTAATAATTATTTTAAAATACATAACTATCCTAGTAAGCAAATACACACTTATTGAAAGATCAATATTATTTTCTAACCATCAAATTATCAAAGTCTTTTTTTAAAAAGTGGTAAATATCCAGCACTTGTGACTTACTCTTTATGGGATCAGAAGTTGACACAAAGTTATAGAGGTCAATTGACTACAAATATTTTCACTAAGATGAGAGTAAATCCACTTCAAGTATCTTCTTTTTTTTTTTTTTTAAGATTTATTTATTTACTTGAAGGGAAAGAGGCAGAGGAAGAGGGAGAGAGAGTCTTAAGCCACATTCCTGCTGACCATGGAGCCTGACACAGGATTCTATCTCATGACCCTGAGATATGACCTTAGCTGAAATGGAGTCAAATGCTTAACTGAGCCACCAAAGAACCCCACTTAAAGTATTTTTTTAAAGAAATAATTATGTGTGTGTAAACATACACATATATATGCAGACATACACATATATATACTTATTTACAAATTCTTTATGTTAATAACAAAAAAGATGCTATTTAAATATCTAGGAAAAGAAGAATGATTACATAAAAATGAAATAGCAGTATTTATAGAATTCATCGATGTTTTTAATAATTAGTAATCCCTATACTTTAATATTTCTTGCCTTATGTTATAGTGTAATATTTACATATACAATGATTATATATTTTACAATAAGAGTATATATGTAAAAATATATATACTTTACATTATTAAGCTACTTTCTATGCTTAAAAATCACTTCTCACTTATATCTCATTTGACCTTCACAATAACCACTTAACAATGTCATTACTGTTTCCATTTTCCTGGCAGCATACTGAGACCTAAACTGAAGTGATTTGCCGATATCACACATTTAGTGACTGTCAAATTTAGTTCTAACTAAATTTTGTTATTTTTCTTTCATGTTTTCTTTCTCACAGTGGAGCATTCTTTGTAGTATATACTGACAGCATATGAAGAATTACAGTCCATGGGTAATAAATATATCTTACCACATTTATGCACTTTAAAACTTACATTTGCATAAGTAGTAGTTCTAAGTACATAAGCTTGCAATGATTATAGCAGTTTTTTAAATTATTCAGTATTCAACAAATGCAAACTGTGACAAATACATTTCCTATCAAAAGAGAGAGAGAGAGAGAGAGAGATTGTCAAATAGTTAAACATTGAATGGAACACCACCGATATTTCCAATATTTGGTTGCTCTGAAGGACATTGAATTTTCCTGTAATACACAGTAGCCCATGGGTGCTATATTTAAAACAATATAGGTATTTCTATTAAAAATCCCAGCTTTTCAAGGGTTTATGCCAAAGCCATAAAAATTGTATTTGATAGAAAGGCAGAATTGAAAGTCTTTGTGGAGATTGTTTTCTTCCCTTTTCATATAAGATAAGCCTACCTGTTTGTTTTCTTCATGGAATCCCAACACTTTAACAGAATACGAATATTGGATAACTATTAAGCTCTTAATGTATACCAGCACTCTACCAGTCTGAGAAAATGTGAGCTGGCTGTACTGTCTCAAGGCTTGCCTGTTCTAAACTCTATTCTTATAGATCTAAAAAAAAAAGGTTTTTGTTAATGTTAATGGACTCCAAACTCAGAATATTTTGAGTCACTGTGCCAACACTTTGTATTGAACAGAGAAATGAAACATTAAGTTTTCCATGTTATTTAGAAAACTTTATGATGTATATTTTATTTTTAGAAGAGTGACACAACTATCACCTGTCGGCTATCACTCAGAAGCATATGAATTTAAAACTAACTTTTATAATTCTTTTTCTGTTATTCTATTAAATATGCCTTTATTGAGTCCTAGAATTCTTTGCTTAGAATCATGTTACTGCTATAGGAGATAAAGAGAAATATTGGAGATGGTTCTTTCCTCAAAGAGCTAACAATTTCATTGGGGAGATAAGATAAATCCATGAAGCAGTGTAGTTCAAATACATAAATTGTAATCATTGGAAAACTTTGGCTAAGAGATTAAAAATCCTGTGTGGTTGAATACAATTTAACTAGCTATTTCCTCACTTCTAAAGGACTTTATGACTAAAAGCAGTATAATGCAACTATGTGCATAAGGAACATTAGAAAATTGGTAGTGTTATTGATCAAACTGCATCTGTGTTTTCTTTCTTTTATTTTAAGATTTATTTATTTGAGAAAGAGCAAGAGCGAGAGCACACGTGCTGAGCAGTGAGAGGGGCAGATGAAGAGTGAGAATCTCAAGCAGAAACCCTGTTGAGCAAGAGCCTGAAGTGGGCTTGATGTCAGGACCCCAAGATCATGACCTGAGCCAAAACCAAGAGTTGGAAACTCAACCTACTGAGCCACCCAGGTGCCCCAGGAACTGAGTTTTCTTAACTAAAAGGTGATAAATAAATATGATCAGTGTTTATCAAACTTTAAATTGACTGTGAAGCCCCAATTAGTAGTCATGAGATCACTTAAATGGATCACAGCCAGCATCATTTTACAAAGTGAAATAGTATAAAATAGATAAATAGAAAATATCAAGGTTAAGGTCAATGTTATTTCATAAAACTTTTTGTTTATGTTTTGTATATTTGTGTATATATAACCCACCATAAAATATATTTCCATTTGTAGGTCATAATAAATAAAGTTTATGTTAGATGGACTAGTTTCATTCCATCTCTTAAGGTCTATAGTTTTGTAAACCCTCAGATTTTTCAGGCCATTGCAACACTACACTATATTAAAGATTAATCCCATTGGCCTTAAACTTTCATCCATCAATTTAAGCAAAAAATTCATCTTCCTAAATGTTCTGTTTTCTCAATCTGTTATTATAAAGAATATGAAGGTCTGTATCTTGTATGTGTCATGACTCTTCTAGTGTAACTTTTCCTACTCTGGCATTCTTTTTTAGGCGTTGAGCATATCTACCCTGAGACTTGTTGCCAGGGCTTGAATTCTCCGTAAGTGCTGTATTTCATACATAGCATCACGTGGACCCTGAAATCCCAAGGTTCATTTCTGGGGCCTCATGGTGCAGTGCATGAATTGAATTCTTTCTACTTCTCACTTACGGCAGCATTTTTAGTTTGTTTTGTTTTAAACAGAGATCAAATCTTATCCAACTAGCTGGTAGGGCAACAAATACTTCCCCATCATTTTCATATTTTGACACTTGTCTCTCTTCTCCTTAAGTTCCTAAAGAAGCTCCCCATCTTCCTCCAACCAAAAAGGAACAGAGCTTTGTGTCAATCATTTCCTTATTTGCTGCTGGCCTTCAAATTCCATCTTTCTTGGCTCTGGTATAGATTTTAGGGGTCTTGGGGTGAGCTTACTATACTTCTCAGATCCCTTTGACATCTGACTTTTTGAGGCATTCTTATCATTGGGTATTCAAACGGAAATCAGAAAGTGAAGGGATCCCTGAGTGGCTAGTGGCTAGCACCTGCCTTCATCCCAGAGCATGTTCCTGGAGTCCTGGGATTCAGTCCCACATCAGGCTTCTTGCATGGAGCCTGCTTCTCCCTTTCCCTGTCTCTCTCTCTCTCTCTTTCTCTCTCTCGTAACTAAGAAAAAAAAAAATCTTAAAATTAAAAAAAAAAAAAAAGAAATCAGAAAGTGAGAGGAAACTTCTTGCTTCTGGGCCCTTTGATTTGGTAGTTATTAAAATTTGCTAGAGATATGGTGGGGGGATATTGGACTTGTGCAATCTGGCAAATCTGGCAAACCTGGCTACCTTTTCAGTGTCAGTCTTGAACAAGCTGAAACTGGTGGGTAAAACATCAAGTACAACAGGTTCCAATAGAACAGCAGCAGGGGTAACTCATGGACTCCCACATAAGAACTTTTGAGTATCATATCTTTTTTTTTTTTAACTTCTCAATACAAAACCACCCTTTTCCTCCTTTGCTCTCCCTAGCCTGCCAACACTTATATAATAAATTCTACAGATTAAATCTCTTCTGAATTACTACATTTGATGTGTTTCCCTAACTGAACCCTGACTAATATAGTCCCATACATGATAAGTTCTTCAATATAACTGAGGATGGGAAATGTGACTGAACAACACTTCCCAGACGACTCTGGCTTAGTCAGTCAGTTCTGTTTTAGCCTATAAGACAACAGAAGAAAACGTTTGCCTTGGGTTTATTACGCATTTATTTGCCAAAGATTCTTAAAATAGATTATGGTATTTTTCAACAAAATGTATTCTCCCCAACCTCACTGCATAGGGAATATATTTCTCTGCTCCACAGAAGTTGGGCATGGCCATGTAATTTCTTTTGACCTATGAAATATGATATAACTAACAGCATTAAAGTAGTGAGCCTTGAGGTGCATAGGTGGCTCAGTCATTTGACTGTCCAAGTCTTGGTTTCGGCTCAGATCATGATCTCATAAGTTGTGGGATTAAGCCCTGCATAGGGCTCCATGCTCAACAAGGAGTCTGCTTGAAGTTTCTCTCCCTCTATCCTTCTCCCACTCATGCACAGGTATGCACATGCATGCTCTCTCTCTCAAATAAGTAAATAAATCTTAAAAAATAAAAAAGGGGGATCCCTGGGTGGCGCAGCGGTTTGGCGCCTGCCTTGGCCCAGGGCGCGATCCTGGAGACCCGGGATCGAATCCCATGTCGGGCTCCCAGTGCATGGAGCCTGCTTCTCTCTCTGCCTGTGTCTCTGCCTCTCTCTCTCTCTCTCTCTGTGACTATCATAAATAAATAAAAAAAAAAAATTTAAAAAAAATAAAAAAATAATAATAAAAATAAAAAAGGTAATGAGCCTTGGCCTTATGGGACATCCACCTGTTTCTGCCAGCCCATTGGGGAGTTCCTGACTATTACCAGAACACCATGCCCCAGTTGCCTTCTGCCTTTATGGTCTCAGAGTGAACATTCATGGAGCAGGATCTTTCAAACATAGGCTTGCAACATTAGGTTGAGGTGCCCTTGTCAACCCACAGGCCTATAAGTATGAGAATAAATGTTGTCATTAGCCATTGAGATTTTGCAATTGATTGATATGCAAACCCTACTAATGCCATAGATCTCTCCTATATTTTAGCCTTTCCTTCCTTATTGACTTCTCTCAATGTAATTGCTGACATAGATAATCCCTGCAATCAATATCTGTGTAACCCTCACCAGAGCATTCTGTTCTCTTGGTGACCTGCTATATAACATCTGGTGGTTTCACATAGAGCCCTAAGAATATGAAAATGTGATTACTTTTTCAGAACTTGTGCAACACTGAAAACAGCTAATAGGCTTAGTCAACATCTTTAAGATACAACATTTCTTATTTTTTAAGACATTTTATTTATTTATTCATGAAAGACATGGAAAGAGAGGCAGACATAGACAGAGGGAGAAGCAGGCTCCCCGTTGAAAGCTTAATGAGAGGACTCGATTACGCCCTGAACCAAAGGTAGAGGCTCAACCACTGAGCCACCCAGGCGTCCCAAGATACAACATCTTAAAAATATATCTGTACTGTGTTTAAACTAAACATTTATTATCCTTTATCCATTCGTTCATTTATAACTGCTTCAGGTAAGGATGATATGGTAGCAAATGAAATCAAGGTCCATGTTCTCATTCTAGAGGTATGGACAGACTCCAAAATATAAACAAATAAATATATACTAGCATACATATATAATGCATAGTATTAAATATTATATTAATATTAATATTTTATATATAATTTTATACATTATATGTAATATACAGTATATATTATATATTATACAGTATTATATAATATACAGTATTATATCTACTATATTTAATACTATATATTATGTATATTATGTATAATATATAACATAGCATTATAATACTATATATTATATAGTATATATGCTATATAAAATATATTAATAATATTATAATATATTATATATTATATATATAATACTATATAAACAAAATTATATATATATATAATTGTGTATATAATCCAATATATCCAGAAAAGTCATAAATTAGAACACACAGAGAACATATTTTTAATTTTTTCTTTCATGAATCAGTTTCAAGGACATAGAAAAACATTTTATTTATATGACTCCTCATAAAAAGTGGAGTATTTGAATATCTCCTGTATTGTGTTTTGGATTTTAAAATAGTATAAATATCGTTTGTGGGCAGTTTGTTGGCTAAATAACTCCATGGGGATTCCAACACAATATAGTTCAGAAATATTGGATAAAGCTATTTGACATCCATAAAGTCTTTTCTCTGACATCCTTACATGCTCGGTAGTATTAAATTCATAAAGGCAGCAATGAGATTTAAAAGCATTACTTGTGCAGACTATTTTGCAGTAGAAATACAAATAGAGGCCTTTGTATCTGGATACCTCACAATAAAAGAAGAGAAACTTCGCGTGACTTAATAACCACTATTTACTCTGAAGTAGTAGGAATCATGGAAAATTTTCACCACCATAATGCTGTTTCAAGCACTGAACAAAGAAAGCTACAAGATATGCCCTTTGTCCTTCAAGAGATTACAGTCTGAGAACATTTATTTTTCTTTAAAGAAACTGATTTAAGTGACCGAGGGCAGAGCAGAAGGCACACATACAGTTCCCAGGTAGTTACTGTGAGGATGAAACTGAAATAGGAGAGACAAGACTCATTTTATGTCCATGGAAATGCAAACTTTCTAAGGGTAGGAAGAATTGATCTTTCACCTGTGTTAAATACTCATAAGGCACCAAGTGACTTACGTGATTCCTGTTCAAAATCTTTTCACTGTAGTTCACTTACCTTTACTTTCCTGTTTTTTTCTTTTTCCTCAGCTATCAACTGTTAAAAAAAATCAGAGAAAGCAAAGCAGAAATATTTTTTTTTCTGGGAATAATAGAGGCAAATGAAACACATTACCGCCAATGTCACTCAGAAGGCAACACAGGTAAGATTGTTCTCATAGTGGAGACAGCAAGAAAAATATAAAGAACACTGGATATTATTTTAATGATGGCATTAAGGTACCTAAAGAAAACAGTGAGAATTAGAAGGTACTTCAAAAACTGAAAACTGCAATGAAATGCAAGTGTGTGAAGACAGTGAGGCTTTAAAAACCACTATGTAGTATTTAATACACATGCACACCAAACATGCACTAAAAAAACAACTCCTAAACCCATTAACGGCAATTGATAAAACATGAAAATAAAGTAAAATGCAAAACCAACAAAGAATATGAATAACCAGTGTGTAGAAGAGGAAACTCAGATGATTCACACATATATACAAATTTAGGAATTCTCATAGTAATTTAAATCTATAGAATAAATATCATTCACTAGATTAGAAAAAAATGAAAAAAAAATTAAAATGCCAATAATGTATTGACAAATTGTGAAGAAATACTGTTTTCTTTCATTCCTGATGGGAGAATATAAAGCACTAGTGCAACTTTGGAGAAGAATTTGGCAATAGCTGTTAATACTGAAAATGTGCTTACACTGTGATTCAGCAATTCTAAATATCTAAGATAGAAAAAGCTAATTCACATACGCGTATGGAAATGAACTAAAGTGCTTTATGAAAAATTGTTTCCAAAAATTATTTTTTTAATTTTTTTTTATTTATGATAGTCAGAGAGAGAGAGAGAGAGAGAGAGGCAGAGACATAGGCAGAAGGAGAAGCAGGCTCCATGTACCGGGAGCCCGACGTGGGATTCGATCCCGGGTCTCCAGGATCGCGCCCTGGGCCAACGGCAGGCGCTAAACCGCTGCGCCACCCAGGGATCCCTGTTTCCAAAAATTAAAACCTAAAATAACCACAGTTCCTCAAACAGGAAAATAGTTAAATCTAGTTTGTTCTTCTGATAGAAAAATATATAGCAGCTATATGGACTCAACTATGATTCAATCTATGAGTTAGCATAGACAAGTTGAAAAAAGCAATCTACACAATCTGTACACACGGTATTGTTTACATAAAAATAAAAACTTGCACCAAAAATCATATATGTTTTTATTCATGTATTTGGATATATAAACAGTCTTTTGGGTTTCTGCTGGAAGGGTACACATGAAATTCCAGGAAGGAGGGGGAGACAGAAGTATGGTGATCAAAAGGGATTTAGGCTTCAAATGGAATATTTATATAAACAGACTAATGCAATAATATATTACTTAAATAATTAAAATTGTTAAGCAAAAATAGCATTGAATAAGATAAAGGAAGCATTTTCAGGGAATTGGAAGGTTGAATCACACACTCAACCTGGACTCTAAATATAATACATGTTATATCTTCATGGAAATCATAACATGAGACAATCAAATAGTTGTTCTTCCTTTGAGTCTATATTCACCTAGTACTTTCTAGTTTTGATATTTATCCCCAAGGAAAGAATATGTTTAGCTCAACAGAATAAATTCCTTTGTTCACTGAGTGTTGGATGTCTAACATACACCAGTCACTGTTCTACATAATGAGGCCATAACAGTGAACAAAACGGGCCATAATTCTTGCCCTGGGGAGTTTATTTAGTAGTGTTAAATATAAAGATGTTAGATGGGGGGCATCTAGGTGGCTCAGTGGGTTAGGCATCTGCCTTCAGTTTAGGTCATGATCCCAGAGGTTTGGGATCGAGCCCCACCTCAGGCTCACTGCTCAGTGGAGAGTTTGCTTCTCCCTTTCTCTCTCCCTCTGCCTCTCCTCCTGCTCCTGCTCACTCTCTTTCAAATAAATAAATAAATAAAATCTTTAAAAAAAGTTAGATGAAAGTAAATTATATGGAGAAAAATAAAGCAAAAAGAGGGCCACAAATTTTGAGAAAGGAATAATTGGTTATGAGAGATGGACAAAAGACTCATTAGGTTGTTGTAGGTTATCCTCAAGATTTTGAACCTGACTCAGTTAGTTGGGAATAAGTTGGGGAATTTCAAGCAAAGGAGATTTTATTAGGATCTATCAGGGTACCTACCATGTTGAGAATACACTAATACAGAGAGCAAGGGTAGAAATAATGAGACTTTTTAGTAAGTTACTACAATAGTCCAAGAAAGAGAAGATGGTGATCTGGACCAGTGTGACAACAGGGAAATGGAAAGAAATGGTCAAATTCTAAATGTGTTTTGAATGTAGAGTCCACAGAATTTGCTGTAGGATGGTTGTAAAGGTTCACGGAACAAGGAAGTCAGAGGTGAGTCCAAGGTTTTTGGTTCTAAGTTATAACTATCCAGTGACAGCTGAATCGGGTAAAACTGTAGAAGGAGCAAATTTGTATGGATAATAAGGAGTTATGTTGAACATGATAAAATTGAGTTATATATTTCTTAATGTATGACTGCTCTAATTCTCACTGTAAATTAATAATAAAAATCCTCATTAATATATCTTTGCTTCTGAGTGTGGTTAGTGTCTTTTTCTCTGTAAAACTGCACAACTCTCAATGCAGTGGTGAATGTAGATTATAATGAAGAGAAAAAGATTGGAATTTGGGGAAAGTCTCTTAGCAGTCAGCAGGCCAGTTTACAGTAAATTTTCAGTTTACTCTAACATTTTCTAGGGACATCTATGCCTCAGCATCTACATGCTTTCAAATGTCAAGTCAGTGATTGAAAAATACATGTAACTGGACTTGATGCATCTAATCTACCATTTAGCTTGGAAGAAAAGGAGAACAAAGGCATAGACTATACCTTCTAAGGGTATTTATTTAGAAGTACAAGCAGGAAGAAGCAAGTAGCAAAATAAAAACTGTGTACAAACTTGGAGTTGGCGATGACTGACTGCTTTTCACATACATCCTCCTGAGAGTAGAAGCACAAAGAAGCAGTTTTACCAAATTCTGTTGCCTTAGGTTTAATTCCCATTCACCCTAGACCACTTGTTTATCTTTTCCTGCTTCAGAGGCTCTAGCAATGAATATGTTAGCTTATTTTGCCAGGGAAGCACATCCCAGACTGAAATGTAATTAACTATAGCAGTTGCTACTGAGAACTTTGTTTTCTAGAGCTTACAAAGAACTTTAAAAAGATCTCTGAGCTTTCACAGAACTTTAAAAAAAAATACAAAGGATTGGATTTTATTCAGAGAATGCAAGTGTATTAGGCCCAATTAACAATGTAATATTTTAGAGATAAGCATTAGGATAATTTATCTTCTGGAACAAGAAGGAAAACCAGTGTACTGAAATTTTTACTTTGTTCCTGTCAAACCAGTGGTACTTAAATATGCTCACTATATTACTCTGTCTCATCAATCATGACATGCTGATTTTTTTTTTCACATTTTATCATCTTTTCAATGGATACCTATTAAATAATGTCTCAAAGCAGCAATCAGCCTAGTTATAGCTGTGGCATAGTTGCCATTACTTGTGCATGGGTAACCATCAAAATGCCTGAGGAACACTTGCAGAAAGATGGCAGTGGCATGTAGGAAAGTCCAGAGATAATACTGGAGCAGTTTTGTTTTTTTGTTTTAAACTTCATCCGAAAAGGCAACGTTTAGCAAAAATTCTTGACATGGGGGCACCTGGATGGCTCAATCGATTAAGCCTAGGACTCTTAATTTCAGCTCAGGTCATGATCTCAGGGAATGAGGTCAAGCACAGTGTGGAGCTTCACGCTCAGCATGGAGTCTACTTGAGTTTCTCTCCCTCTGCCCCTGCCCCCACTTGCACACACGTGTGCATGCTCCCACTCTCTAAATAAATACATCCTTTTTTAAAAAAATTCCTGATGTATTTTTTTTAATTAAGCTAGATTTTCATAATTGCATAATTGTCTTAGGAGCCCATTACTGAAGGATTTTAAGTATTCTTTGTAAGATTTTAAGAAATGCTGTCTCTTCGGTACTCTTGAAGATGATATTAATGACTGAATTGAAAAATTTCTCAGAAAACTTGTAGTCTGTAAAATTTTCAGAAACAACCAATTTACTTCAAATAGTCTTTCCTCCTATGAATTGCATTAGATTGATAAGAGATAAAATTCTAACAAATAAATAAAATATGTCTAAATAAAAATGTCTACTTAAATCTAAGAGTTCTTTTAGTATTAAAGTATAAAATATGAGTCTAAGTGATAATGAGCATTGACTTATAGTTTAATTGGCATCATCTTTTTTGGAGGTAACAGTACATTTTAGAGTCAATGAAATACAATCTATGCTTACAGTGATGGCTTCTTAATAGAAGCAAGAACAAGTTAGCTTAGGAAACTGTGATGCAGGGGCACCTGCGGGGCTCATTGGTTAAGCATCTGCCTTTGGCTCAGGTCATGATCCGGGGGTCCTGGGATCAAGCCCTGCATCAGCTCCCTGCTTGGCAGAGAAAACTACTTCTCCCTCTTCCACTGCTGCTCTCCCTGTTTGCTCGCTCTCTTTCTGTGTCAAATAGGTAAATAAAATCTGGAAAGGAAAGGAAAGGAGAGGAGAGGGGAGGGGAGGGGAGGGGAGGGGAGAGGAGAGGAGAGGAGAGGAGAGGAGAGGAGAGGAGAGGAGAGGAGAGGAAAGAAGGAAAGGAAAGGAAAGGAAAGGAAAGGAAAGGAAAGGAAAGGAAAGGAAAGGAAAGGAAAGGAAAGGAAAGGAAAGAAAGGAAAGGAAAGGAAGAAAAGAAAGTGTGATGTGATGCAGTGGACTTTTCACCAATGCAAAAATGGAAACAATTGGTTAGGAAATAAATTATCTGTCAGAAGTGATCGTGCAAATTCACTTAGCACCCCAAATGTTTTTGTGATTTTTTTTTTTTGCCATGGCTCCTTATATACAAAACAATAATCTACATGGTGTGTATTTATGGTAATCTTATAACCAAAAATATATCAATGTAGTTCAAAACAAATTAAGTATCTAGAAAAGCTCAAATCTGGCATCACCTCTGAAATCAGTAGAGTTCTCCCTTCAGGGACCAGAACTCAGATGATCCCCTAGGAAGATCAAAACAAAACAAAAAAAGGGTCTATTTGTTTCTTTGGTGATAGAAAAATAAAAATTACTGCAATTAAATAGGCACTGCTGGTCAAGTTATTTCTATGACTATCACATATAAATATAAAGTAGCATCCTAGCCATGCTCTGTCATCTGCTTCTACATTATTAGATTAGCATTTTATATTATTGCTGTTGTCTTGTTTTTGTTTTTGTTTTGTTTTGTTTTGTTTTTTTAGGGTCCTTTTCCTTCCTAAAACTATAATCTCTGTGAGGACAGAAGACTGGTCAGGTTTCTTTACTTCCTAGGAAGTGTCTGAATTACAGAAAGTTTTCAAAAATAAAAGTGTGTGGAATGGGTGAAAAAGTTAAATGTTTGGAAAGATCAAAGATCTCTGAGCAAAAATAATAAGTACTGTACAAACACTGTATCATTGAGAATGAGACTAAAGACAGCATTACCCTTACTCTCCATTTTCATAGACACATGTTCAATTGATGAGCTTATTTGGGAGCAAGACTATGATATTCAGGGAGGGCGGTTTTCAATCTAATGGATAAGGCAAGGGTTAAGAAAATCAAACTTGGTCTTTCTTTTATTCTCCTGTTTCTCTTGTTTTCATCACATCCTGACATAGTTTAAGAGAAATTTTAATGTCATATGTTCTATGACATGCAACAATTTGGTGATGGCTTTAAGGAGAATTTTGAGAGCAATTTTTATATCATACTTACTGAAACTTAAATTATTCTGTTTTCTTTTGAATTGCTGTGGTTATGTGTTTCTATTATAAACTCCCTGAAGCTTTTTTCACCGCTTTATGATCCTGCCTTTTGCTTAAATTTGGCATATGTGTTTTAGTAATTAAGTGAAAATTGTCAGTCTATTTTCTAAACAATTGAATTTGAACAAGTTGCTGTTTAACTTTTTGATTTGGATTTAGATCTCTGTATCATCCATTTATGGAATAATTGTTAATAATCTTATATGCTACTGTGTCTGTAGTATACACTTGACCAGAAGCTAAATGATTTAAATCAGTGAATAAATAATATCCACATATGGACATTAGAGAAACTTAGTCTTTAAAGTTTTTTTTTTTTTTGGGGGGGGGGTTGTTTGTTTCTTTTAAACAATAAATCTGGGTAAGTATATTTTATTTTATTTTTTAAAATATTTTATTTATTTATTCATGAGAGACACAGAGAGGGAGAGAGGCAGAGACACAGGCTAAGCAAGAAGCAGGCTCCATGCAGAGAGCCTGATGCGGGACTTGATCCCAGGACTCCAGGATCATGCTCTGGGCCAAAGGCAGGCACTAAACCACTGAACCACCCAGGGATCCTGGGTAAGTCTATTTTACTTCTGTATATAGATATTATCACAATTACAGATTGATGAAATTTTTAAATTATCAAACAACTATTTTTCATGTTTTTGTTCCTGATTAAGGGATCCAACGCAGAGGGAGCATTAAAGAATGCCTGTGAGTTGATCTTCAGAATTTTCAAAACTTAGCATCATCTCAAAGTCTAAGATTTCTTCTACTAAGAGATGAACATTAACAGTCCAAGCATCATCTAAGTGATTTAACAAAAGTTGAATGCTGTCTTTAAAAGTCTCTCTAGGGACACTTGGGTGGCTCAGCAGTTGAGTGTCTGCCTTCAGCTCAGGGCGTGATGCCAGCATCCTGGATCGAGTCCCACATTGGGCTTCCTGCGAGGAACCTGCTTCTCCCTCTGCTTGTATCTCTTCCTCTTTCTGTGTGTCTCTTGTGAATAAATAAATAAATCCTTACCAAAAAAAAAAAAAAAGTCTCTCTAAAAGCCTAAACTATTTAGGCCATAATAATAATATTAACAACTAACATTTTTACGTCCTACTTGTTACAAAGCACTGGTGCAACTCTTCATAACTAAAGCAGTACTCGACACATGCTACCTTGTTTAACCTCAAAACAACCCAATAAATTAGATAATATTTTAGAGTCTAGGAAAGCCAATGTGGAGAGATGAATTGTGTAAACCTACAGTTCTTTTTCTGTGTCTCTCCTTTACTTTTACACAGAACACTTCATTACTGATTCTTCTGGTCACCAAATATGTGTAAGTTTTCCCACACACCAAATAATTCTCCAGACACCCACTGGTTATCCTACAATTTGACATAAGTCTGACAATATCTAACGGGAGAAAGTGCCCAGCCCACTAAACTGATCCCACCTCACTTCCGATGCCAATCACAAGTAGTAGTTCCCCGGTTACCCACATCTTGGGATATTTGGTCACAACTTGGATGTTCCCGTGACCCCCTGCTTAGGTTCAACTAATTTGCTAAAACTGCGTTCAAGAAATCCTCCTCATGTTCTTATTATCACTTATTATATGTCTTCTATTATCTCACAAGAGATAAAGAGACTTGCCTCAGATTGAAGACCTTTATTTTTTTAAAGATTTTATTTATTTATTCATGAGACACACACAGAGAGAGAGAGAGAGAGAAAGAGAGAGAGGCAGAGACACAGGCAGAGGGAAAAGCAGGTCCCATGCAGGGATCCTGATGTGGGACTCAGTCCTGGGACCCCAGGATGATGCCCTGGGTTGAAGGCAGGTGCTAATCCACTGAGCCACCCAGGGATCCCCCAGATTAAAGACCTTTAAACACAGGTCATTCCAACTCTAGATCCCAGATCTTGACCATGGTAGCTATAAAGAACTACTATGCAATAATTAATTATCTTACACCATATGATGTGCATGATTTATCAGTTATAGGGAAAACTTAATTACAATGGAATGTGGCTGGTTGGAAACTATTGGTCTAGCTGTTTCTAATAGTCCCAAGTCCCAAACATCTAACTTGATAGGACTTAAACTAATCTATATTTAA
Source organism: Canis aureus (assembly GCF_053574225.1). Lineage (NCBI taxonomy): Eukaryota > Metazoa > Chordata > Mammalia > Carnivora > Canidae > Canis > Canis aureus. The sequence goes on from NC_135630.1 coordinate 51,634,735, forward strand.
GAAAATACCAAGATATACTAGCTACTACCATAAGCAGATCTTTAAGTTGAATATGGAGACCTCCAATATATCTCTCTTTGTTATTGTAAGTAAAATAACACATTGTATCTTTAACACAAAGCAATTTGGCTCACAACTTTCAGTGTAGGTGATTCCTTGGACCCAGATGAGTTGTGTTTTAAATTATTCACTTGCCTTACAATTTTTCACACAGGCTAAACATATTTGAGTGTAAGTTTATTCAAAATAACCTGAAGAACATATGTCATTATCTTTAGATTATAACATTTGCCTATAATAAATACTAAGTATTTTTAATTAATGAACAGTAATGTTAACATAAGTATCAGAGCACTAATTAATCAGAAAAAAAAATAGAAAGAAGGCATATTTGCCTATAAAATATCCACACATTAGCTCTGCAATTTTCTTAAAATGTGTGGTAAACTGAATAATGACCCCTCAAAGATGCCCTCATCTTTAGTTCCCACAACCTATAAATATGTTTCCTTACAGTGAGATTGACTTAGATCCTATAGAAGAGCGCTGCTAGAAGGTAATGGAGTGGAACAGAGGGAAACTATAAAGAACAGATGTTGAAGGTCTTCATATTAATCTTCATGGAGTTGCTGTCACTCATATCGAAGGAGATTGCATGATATACAAGTTTCTCAGAAAAAGATAGATACATTCAGAAGATAAAGGCAGCATTAAGTATCTGCAAATCTCAGAAAATGAGATGTTATTTCATGAGTATCAAGTAGTTCGAGCATCCCTGCTTCCCTTTTCTTCATTCTATCCACACATACCTTCCTCACCTTGGGTCCTACTTCTAGCATCAGAAACCATGGTTAGCCAGCTCAGTGGGGAGGAATGTGAAAAGGCCAGATGGGGAAGCCAGCCATGCCTTTTCCTTGCTTCTTTCTGCTGAAACAGTTCTCAATCCGGATGGTGAGAAAAGGTTATGTTAAAGTCAGTTTTCATTATTAATGAGAATTGGACTATTTTCATAGTTGAGATGATGCTTTTTTTTAATTCAAAGAGGCCAACAAATTACATTGTACAGGAACATATTGGAACTGGCCAAAATCTGAGATTGAAGATCTAGCAACTATGGGAAATATATGGAGATAGTGGAAGGCAAAATTTCTTAATGATTATATATCATTAATCATAACTTATAAAATATTATGATTCATTTAATAAACAAGAGATTGCTGATAAATCATGCAAGGCACTTAAATTATTTACTTTTTGACAAAGAATTTCAGAAATAGCAACATGAATAAGGTCAAATAGTACACAATTAATCAATCCCGTTTTTTTTTTACAATCTCTATAAAAGAGATTTCAAAATGTTCTCTAAAACACAAAGCCACTGATGATAGAGCTCCTGGTGATAATGGGCCTGTGAACACATTTCTGTGTTTAACCAAGAATCTCATGTCAGAATGACCTTTAAATATTATGAATATTTACAATAGGAAATGTTATGCCTCTTTATAATTGAAAAGACTTCAGTCTTTTCCATCTGCAAACAAACACCGTGTCTCTGTTGGCAGTTTTATTAGTATTACTTAAAGTGATACTTTCATAACTGCCCCCACCCCTGAAGAACCCTGGACAGGGTGTCAGCAACTCTCAATTCTTTTTGGCTCTGTTGCTAACACATTGTTCTAGAAATACCACCTAACTTCTCCAATCTCTCATTAAAACATTAAAACAAAACAAAACAAAACAAAACAAAAAAATACCAAAAACATAGCTACTGCAAAAAGGCCAAAAGATTCTTTTCAAGTGCCAGACACGTATATAAGATACGGTTCCCCAATGTCCTCAACTGTGCTTTACCTTGTACTTAAGGGAGGCTTTTTTTTTTTTTTTTAATGTTTAATGTTGCCTAAAAATAAGCAATCAAAAATAAAGCTTAAAAAATACCAGTTAGAATATTGTCAGAGAACAAAATAACGAACATATCTGATGAAAGATGTGCATATTGCCTGCATAGAAAAATGCAAAAACCCAGAGAAAAATTAAAAGAGACCTAGATAAGAGATTTACCCTGTTTATCAATTATCAATGCTTTTCAATTATCCTCAAATTGGTTTATAGAGCCAATGCCATCTCAACCAAAATCCCAACAGTCACTTTTTAGTAAAATTAGCAAGGTGAAAGATGCTCAAAAAACTGAGTATCCATATGAGGGAAAAAATGAGCCCTCCCTTCCATCTCACATGATACATAAAAAGTCATTCAATAGGTTAATTCCTAGAGACAGAAAGTAGGGCAGGGGTTACCAGGGAGAAAAGAATGATGAGTTATTGTTTAATGGGTAGAATTTCAGTTTCGGTTGATGGAAAATTCTGGAGATGGGTAGTAGTGATTGCACAACAATGTGAATGTACTTAATCCCAATAAACTCTACAGTTAAAAATGGTCAAAATGGGGTACCTGGGTGGCACAGTGGTTGAGCGTCTGCCTTTGGCTCAGGGCATGATCCTGGAGTCCCAGGATCCAGTCCCGCATCAGGCTCCCTGCATGGAGCCTGCTTCTCCCTCTGCCTGTGTCTCTGCCTCTCAATCCTCTGTGTGTGTGTGTGTGTGTGTGTGTGTCTCATGAATAAATAAATAAAATCTTTTTTTAAAAAAGGTCAAAATGATCAATTTTATGTTTTAGATAGATGATGATGATGAAGATAGATAGATATAGATAGATGATAGACAGAAAGATAGATATTAAAAAAAAGAAAGATATTTTAAAGCTACAATTATAAAGAAAAAATTAACAGAATCTTTGAAAAAAAAGCATGGCCCTCATAGCAACCTCTTGTCCTAACTTATTTGTTGCTTAACAAGTAGAATGGGATGAAACCACCTTGCCTCACTCAAAGGCTTGGGATAAAGGACCAAATAAAATGGTGCTTTAAGACTTGAAAGAATATATAAGACTAGTGGAATTAAAAAATACATGGCAGGTACATGTTGAAAATGTGTGCTTAGAACTCTAAGAAAATGAAATAACAGAATTTCCATTAGATTGAGACATTAGACTCCCTTGAGATGCCATATCTCACTCCTTACACAATATATGCAGTTTAATATATGCCAATTATGCTTCAATAAAGCTGTGCAAGGTGAGTGATGGAAAGAAATCTAAAAACTAAAAATATAAAACCGGTAGAATAAAAGAGAAGGATTTCTTTGTGATATGGGGTAAACAAACATTTCTAAAGAATACAGAATACGAAGAGTATTAACAATAACAGGAAAGAATAAGGCGGAGCAACGGTGACAAAATAGTATGTGCTCATCAAAAGGGAATCGTTAAAAAAGTGAAAAAGTAAAGCACAGACTTGGATATTTACACTTGTGAGGCATCCATATGATAAATAACTGGTTTCTAGAATATATATCTTAAAAATTCATAAAGCTCAGTCTTATAAATACAAGCACACAGAAAAGAGGAATAGACTATCAGACACCTCCCCAAAGAACATGCATCTGATCAATATACACATAAAAGGAGTTTGATGTTATTATTCATCATGGAAATGCAAGTAAAACCACATCAAGAAATCACTTCGCTGGAATGAGTAAAATTTAAAAGAATGGCAATCCATACCAAGTGTCAGCTGGCATGTGGAACCACTGGAACGTCCATGTATTGCTGGGGAGAGGGGACTGATACCTGTACTTGGAAAACTTTTGGCAGTTCACTATAGAGTTAAGAAATATTTACCTGTATCCCAGCAAATTCACTCCTTAATATCTTCCCAAGAGAAATAGAAACCTATGGTCCCCAAAATACTTGTGCAAGAATGCTCAATACAGCTTCGTTTATAATATGGAATATTGGAAACACTACAATGTGAATGAATAAACACTGAGGAGATGTATATAGGGAACACTGGTCAGAAATATAAATAAAAGCCAAAATCAAGGTACAGAAATAAAAGCCAGTTATTTAAAATTTTATTTATGTAGAGCTATAGACCAGGAAAAACCAATAATAGAAATCAAATCAGTGCTTGCCTGGCATGGGGAGTATTGAACGAAGGGTGCATGAGAACACATTCTGTGGTGATGGAAGTATTTTCAAGCGTGGTGCGATCACCTAGGAGCGTACACTTGTCAAAACTGATTGCATTGAGCACAGGGATCCTGATGTGGGACTCAATCCCTAACTGGGATCACGCCCTGAGCTAAAGGCAGACCCTCAACCACTGAGCCACCCAGGCGTTCCTGTGTACACACATTCTATTGGTTCTGTTTCCCTGGCAAATATTGACTAATACACACCTCAAATCTGGAAAACAGTGGTAAGTAAATTCCATAGAAACAATACACAAGTTCTTCAAGGAAATCCTTCCAAGATTTCATTCCAAGCTATGATTCAGAATACACACTTCTGATCTAACCAAGAATACTGTTATTTTTCTTTACGAAACTTGAATATTCCTACTATTAAGAAAACCAAATTTGAAGATTTATTCAGTCAATCCCATCATTTACCTAATCCAGCTTCCTCTTTCCTAAAGGTTCTAAGTTGCTATCCTCTGTGAAATCTATTTCTAAGAGGCTATTTCAATTTTGTCCCTACTCCCAGACCACAGTCCTATGTCTGTGCTGCTCCATGGTCTTCCTATTAGGCATAGCCCTTCTGGGGTGTCAGCTGGAAGTGCTTGGAATTTTTGTTTCATTTTGTTTTTAGGATTCTATTTATTTATTCATGAGGGACACAGGCAGAGGGAGAAGCAGGTTCCCTGTGGGGAGCCCGATGTAGGACTCGATCCCAGGACCCTGGGATCATGCCCTGAGCCAAAGGCAGGTGCTCAACCTCTGAGCCACTCAGGCATCCCAGTGCTGGTTGTTTAATAAGACTTCTCTTCCTTGGGAAAATCTACATGTCAATGTACCTGTAAATCTCTGCTGACCTGTTTTGTTTTTAGCCAGTTGACTGCCAGGTTCCTTCAAATCTTGCTCTACATAGGAATAGCTCAGAAATCAGTCAAAAGCTTGAGATATTTGCATACAGCTTCCTATATTTATTCCAATCCCTAGATGACTCGCATATATATGATTTCAGTGCAATGCACATACCCACAAGCACGCACACACACACACCTGGATCTAGGTATTTTGACCTGCTTAATTGATATATCCATTAACTTTTACAATAGAACTTCTTACTATTAAAAAAAAAAAAAAAAAAAGAACTTCTTACTATTTATTAAATTACATATTGTATTAATCACTAAATTTTCACTTGATATTTCCTGAGTAACGAAATTAAATAATCAAATGTGGTATATAACATCTCAACCCTACATATATATTTTTTTTGTTATATTGTAAGGCAAAACATTGATCATTTTTCTCATTTTCAAAGTTATTGAATATTTAACTTTACTTTTAAAAAGTGGTACAAAATTAAATGATTATCTCAAACCACATTACAAAAATGTCACATTTGATGTAAAAATGCAAGTCATCTAGAGATTGGAATAAATATAGGAAGAGAAATGTTTTCTACAGAACCGGGATAAAATTATATTCCACGGATTTGCTCAACCCTATTATCATTCATCCAGTGCCTTACTGAGTACACAGAAATCTTTCAGTAAATATTTATTTATTGACTGAAAAACACACTTGAAGGCATTTAAAGTGTAAACTATTTGTTCAGGCTGTACAAATAAAATTACACAAGTAGAAAATTCCCCTTTACAATTTTATGAGACACAGTTTGAATCAACAATTAATACATGTTTATGGGCTAGTTTTAAAATCTCAATTGTTTTATAGTATGTACAACAAAGTAGAAGATGCAATGAGTCTCACAGAGTTTGCATTAAAATCAGAAAGGCAATGTGCATTTAACCATTAGGAGAACATTAAGAATTGTGAGGATAAGGAGGTTAAGTGTGGAAGGTCTAGAATCTCACAGGTTCTGTAAAGAAAGCTAAAGAATGATGGCCTTTCTCCTTGGGTCCATAGCAATAGGTAGGGTAAATGCCAGCACAGCAGAGATTTTGCCCTCTAGTACTCAGGACTCCTCATGAGAGAGCTTTGAGAACTATTCCTGCAGAAGCAAGTGGACTTCTTAGATCTATGACAGTTATTTAAGGTGGAACTATTTTTGAAAATATTGACTGAAAAAAATAAAACATAACATTTTTAACTCCTTTATGCAAATAGTGTGCATTCCCCTTTCCCTATATCTTTTATTTTTTTATTTTTATTTTTTTTGCTTTCTTCTCTTTTTTTTTTTAAATTTTATTTCCAGGTAAGAAACAGGTTCATGACAGAGTATTCATGTCAACTAAGTATTCAATCCTGTATTTTACAGTTCTTAGTGCTGCCCAGCTATTTAGGTTATCTTTTTCCCATATGGTAACCTGTAAGCACAGCATATGCTAACAAAAGAAACAAAGAAAAGCAGATGAAATATATGTAAGCTCACCATGTGTTCTGCTTGTAGACATGATGCCTGGATCTTTGGAAAAATAAAGAGTAGGACCTTGATTAGATTTGACTTTTGGGGCACGAGACTAAGATAACCTGAGAGGAAAAAAACAGAGCAGTTAACATCCCAATGAAAAAAAAAATCTATCAAGATTAAAGCTTAATTAGATGATATTCCACAGTATTGTCCTTAATATGCATATATCATCTGTCCTGAAAAATCTCCATAATATTTTATGTCTGTTTGAAGATTTAAGTTCAAAACAAAATGCTTCACAACAGATATGTCACCTTAAGCTTTGCATTTCATATTTTATCCTGGAATGTTTATGAATTCTCTGCTCCATTAAGTCTTTACCCCAAGAAACTTAGAAGGTCCCTTGTGATTCCTGTTTTAGTGCCTGCTGGTTGATATTTATATCTTTCAGAAACAAATACCTTCATTTTGAAATTACTTATGAAAGGGTTAAAGCAGCTCATCACATGGAGAAAATAAACGCATTTCTCCCCTGATAAAATACCAAGAAAATGAAAATAAATAGATGGATTTGTGGATGTATACCAAGACATCACTAAAGCTTAGTCGACTCTGTATACAAAGCCACCTTAATAATCAGTAGAGATCACTGCCAAATCCATTTGACAATAACAACTGAAGTCAACAGTAAAGTCAGCCAGAGTCAACCCTCCAACTGCATTGTATCCTAGCTCTGTTAATTAGCCTCCGCAGTCGTGGTTTCAGATAGTGAATCCTTTGTGCCACTATCATTCTCTTTCATTCTTCCTCTTTTATCTACAAATACTCCATTGAAAATAGATTTATGTAGCCCAATTTTAATATTAGAGTTTCAATACAAAAGTGAAACAGTCCCTCTCTTTCTTTCTCTCTTAAACCAATTGAAGAAAGGAGAGGGGAGAGGAACACCTGAGGCCCAAGTGTCCTCAGTAAGCTCTTTTTGCTTTTGATATGTGGTAATGATTGAAAATGGAGTAATCAGAGCATCTAGCACCTACCTATTTCTTCTTAGACTCAGGATGAATTGATCATCAAGGCACGTACTCCTCAGGAAGGCCCCGTGAGCTAATAGACAACAATTTGTGCTGGTGCAGATCATTTTACAATAATTTAATAGTTATTAATTATGTGTTAAAAATTATTTTTCTGACTAGTTCACAAAGAAGCTTCTGAGAGAATAAGAAGTATGGGGTATTTAATAACTAAGACGCAGGAAGCCCAGGTGGCTTAGTGGTTTAGTGCAGCCTTCAGCCTAGAGTGTGACCCTGGAGACCTGGGATCGAGTCCCACATCGGGCTCCCTGCATGGAGCCTGCTTCTCCCCCTGCCTGTGTCTCTGCCTCTCTCTCTCTCTCTCTCTCTCTCTGTGTTTCTCATGAATAAAAAATAAAATCTTTAAAAAAATAAAAAATAACTAAGACACAATCCTTTGGTCTTCTTCCCCCCTTTGGAAAACTGATGTTCTAATCCAAGTCGATAATTCACACATCTGGGGGGCACCTGATGGGATGAGCACTGGGTGTAATTCTGTATGTTGGCAAATTGAACACCATTAAAAATAAATTTATTATTAAAAACAAAAAACAAAACAAAAGATAATTCACACATCTTAGTGATTAATAGAAGCTCTCTTCCTGATTTTCTGCTCTAGTCTACCTTTGCCTCTCAGCTCTCCCAGAGAACTCTCACCAATGAAAGCATCAAGGTTATGATCACCTAATGAGAATCCACTTAAATGTGCATTATCTATTAATACCAACATTGTGATGATTCAGCCATGGTTAGAGTGGAGCCCCTCAGGTGTTTTTCCCTCTCCATTCATGACTGGCGTGTTAACAATGGCGCTACTTCATGGTATTGGGATAATTAAATGAATTGGTACCTTATATTAGAACATAATAAGCAGAGGATCCCTGGGTGGCTCAGCAGTTTAGCGCTTGCCTTCAGCCCAGGGATTGATTCTGGAGTCCTGGGATCGAGTCCCATGTTGGGCTACCTGCATGGAGCCTGCTTCTCCCTCTGCCTCTTGCCTCTGCCTCTTTCTCTCTCTCTGTGTCTCTCATAAATAAATAAAATATTAAAAAAAAAAAACAGAGTAAGCATTCAATAGACATTGGTAGTTTTACTCTTCTGCTTCTTGTTTGACTGAACTGACGTTGCTGTAAATAGCAATATTGGACCAGCCTGAATAACTGCATGTCCTGCTCCATGTCCAGGCCCCCATATCCTTTGGCCCGTTGCAACTATGAACCTGAACAATTTGAACGTACGTGGGAGTAAGGAAGGCACAGACCTCCACTTCACTATTTTGGTATGGGAGTTAACAGGTCTTACTCTAAATTTCCTTCTGCAGGACTGCTACTGAATCGCAACTTTTAAGAAAATTTAACTGAAAATTCATAGCTAACAAAGCAGGATGCAGTCAGCGGTTATTTACAACTGCTAATCCATGTGGTTTATTTCAGAGATCACTGTCTCAGGATTACCTCAAGGATTCCCTAACAGAGTGGCCCTCTAACTGACAACTTGCTTACAAGTAGCAAGGTCAGTTTACCTCTCACCATTAAAAAAAGTGGTGGAGCATTTTCTTCTAGGTCCAATTATTATGAGGCCGAGGAAGAAAAATTCTCCCAACCAAAAGCTCATCTCTTCAATTCTCTCTTTTTTTTTTTTTTTGTCCCAGAATCTGCATTTTCTTCTGAGTCATTTTCGGTAAAAACTCTGATCTCTGCAATATAACAATACAGTTTAATGTAGTTGAATCCATTCTGAATATTCTAAAGGAAAGAAACATTTCTACCATCTGTCTCCTTTGCCTTCTCATCCAGTCAAAAAAGAGCAACAAAGTCAGCACACATAAAAAGTTCTGTCTCAGTCAAATGTACACAATTTTGCATTGCAAAGCTGAATATTTGGTTTCTTTATCTAAATCATCTGCATTTAGGTTAATGGACACTTTAGTTCTTCCATAGAACAATGGTCGAGTATGTTATGGCACATCACAAACTTTTGCAGATGTGCTCATTAATTTTTTTTCCCAAAAATTGCTTTAATTGCCCATGATATGCTTGGCACTGGTAAATACAAACAAGCAAAAATTAAAAAAAAAAAAAGCATATCTTCTGAAACTAAAAATATGCTGTTAGAGAAAAAATAGTTAAAACAAAATATTATTAAGGCTTGCTATAGGTTTTGAAAGAAATAGGAGACAGCACAGAATAACCACAGATGACATTATTGATGGTGTGGTAGGTATCCTTTTGGTCACTGTGTGGTTTGTCCAGCAGTGGTATGTTTTCTGGGTATGATTCTGTTTTTGAGGATACCATTGTCTCCGTTATGTCTGAAAAGTGCAGAAGCTGGGTAAGTGTTGAAAATAGTAGCCAAAAAAAAAATTTCACTACAACAAAACTAAAGTGGCAGTAATAAAAATAGTTAAATATATAAAGAAAATGGCAAAGTTGGCATGTGTGTGGGGGGATGAATCTTTTGAAAATAGTATTGATTTTGAGCAACATTAGCAAAGTATACATCATGTGACCATAGTCATAGTTGACCTAGTTAGTCAATAACTAGCAAAAGTAGACTGCTGGCCTCTCTCATCCCCTACCAGTTGTGTTTTTCCAGAGTTTTACCCACCTTCTGAATTCCTGTGTTTTTTATTTACCAGGTTTATTGTTCATTCCCACTGAACTGTAAGTTCTAATCAGGGTTTTCTTGTCTGAAGAATCTTAAACACTGTAAATAGTACATTATACATAGCAGAAGCTCATTAAATATTTGTTAAATCAAAGAATATGTAAGTAAAAGAGTGTGCAAATGAACAGGTAAAAAATTTGGTCATTTCATCATTAATAATATTGGATGAATTCTAGAAATAACTTCCATTTGTGTTTTTTAAAGCACTCTTCAGAAGACCCCATTTAATCTTCCCTCTCATTCCTCCTAGAGATGCTTAGTGCAATTAATACATATAAGTAGTTTCTATTGATTATTTACATATTTTATTAAAGTATGTAAATTTTTTATTTTATTAAAGTGTGAGAAAATAATGTGGAAAAAACCCTGGAGGAATAATTTATATGGGCAAATGTACGTATTTTTAAAATATTCTGATATGACGGTCAACTTTCATCCATCAATTTAACAAATATTTATTGTCCGTCTTTGAAAAAAAAGGAGACAATATTACTCGTTGTAACACTTAGAAACAAATAAACAAACTGAATGATTTCAGAAAGTGCTAATGCCATGAAAATTTAGAATGACATAGAAATGAAGATCTGGCTTTTTTTTTTTTTTTTTTTTAAATCAAGGCAAACAGAGAGATAACTTTTGAATGAAACCAGAATGGAGAGACAGCATACACTCTGAGAAGATTAGAAAGAAAAGTTTAGCAGGCAGAGAGAACAGCAAGTATGAAAGACAAGAGGTGAGCAAAATGAGCAGTTTTGCAGATTGGAGTGAAGGCCAAGAGATGGCTGGAGATCATTGAGCAAAGAGTACTATTATGTGATACTATGTGAGTTATAGTCAGAAAGGGGATCCAGGACTAAATCACGTACTGCTGTGATTACCATGAGAAGAGTTTCACCTTTGTTCCTTGTTAGCCTGTACTTTGCTGGAAGTTTCCACATTTATAAGCAACACGATTTTATTCACTTTGTGCTTTTAAAAACATCCCTGCTGTGAAGAGAAGACTTGAATTAGTGAATAAATATTTCCATCATGACTTGTTTTCTTTTTCCTATTACATTTTTCAGTGAGAAACAGTAATAAAAAGGTAATATATTGAATTATCATTATAACCTACATATATGTCTTGCCTTTCATGCTTTAAAAGTCAAAATTTCATTCATGAGCATTGCAAGTACCATTTTTTAAAATTTTTATCATTAATTTTTGTCCGAAGTGCATCCATTTCTTCAAAACTAACCTAAATTCTCCAGAATGTAGAGTAAAAAAAAATTAATGACAGTTACTCCAGTCCAAAGATATCACTTTCTGTAGAAATAATTCTAAATCTTGGTTTACTTCAGTCCTTTTCAGTGAAATTGCACATTAACCCTGGCTGATTGCAATGTGTAAAAATCATCAATATTTCACGTCTTACTCCCCCTAAAAACTAAAAGCTGATGGGCTGAAGTTAAAATTGAAACCACGGTGTGGTATTAAATTCAGTTTGGCAGTTAGTAGATATTTTTTATCCTACAACAACAGATGTGACTAAAAGAATTGATCTTGTTGACATGGTTACCCTTGTATGGATAGAAATCAATATTAACAATATCATCTACCATTGCACATTCTGGCCAGGAAATTTTTACCATTCATAAAGTCAGGTTGAGCTTGTTTTCCATTGTAGTGTCACAGCCTACTTCTGATGGAAAACATTTTTATCTGCAATTGGCTAAGTCATTTATCTTCATGAGACAGCACATGCAGCAGACAGCATCAGCAAGTAGATAAAAGAAAACTGCCATCATTAATTATACTGAGGGCTGAATTGGGGTCCTGAGCTTCCAGTAGCCAACTCACAGAGAGGGTAATAAAACTTGTGATTCAAGCATAATTAAGTGCAATACGCGGTTAATGTCTTTTTAGGCACCTTTTTAAATGCAGGATCAACTCTAAGTCTATATGAAGCTGATTAGATCCGACCAAATTATGTGGCGTTTAATGTGGGATTTATTATTGGCATTGCGTTTGAGCTTCCTGAAAGTTTCAAGACAGTCATTCATGAGTTATGGGTAACTGTAGCCCAGATCTACGCAAACCAATACAGTGAAAGACTGAAACAATACTCTATAGTTTTTCTCCCACATTCTGATTGATTAAAATTTCAGAGAAACACCAACTTTCCATTTAAAAAAAAAAATTCCTGTAAAGTTAATTTAAAATGCAACTATCCATTGGCACCATCATTTTGACAAATAGGACATAATTTTGGAACATTTATTTGAATAAATAAGACTATATGAAAGATTTGCTGCACCTTTGTCCCTGATATGAGATATATAAATCTTGCCGAATTTTGTGATTATTTATATATTAATTTAGCCATTTATGCATTTAGCTATTGATCCTTATATTTTCTGTTGTAGACTTTATAGTTTTTAAATGTATTTCTGCATATGCTTCTCTACATTTAATGCAGTTAGTTTCTGACTAGACTCCGATTTTTCTATTTGATGAGTTCCACAGCATTTTGCTATGCTGGTCTTTATATTTACACTCATTCATCTCTTTAATATTTTCAGTCTGTTTGGCACTGAGCTTTAATTTTGCAGAATATCAATTTTTTCCTCTAAAATTACACCAGCATTTCTACAAAAATTTACCAGAACTACAAATTGGCTCATCCATTTTTATTTTTCTTAAATTAGAAAAAAAAAGTCCTTATGCAGTGAAAGTCTGTCCACTGCCCATTTAGAGAATTTCCTAACTACGTAAATCAATGATCAAAACACACATACTTGTTACAAATGCTTCCCCTCACCATCCCACTAGATTAAATTTACAATATTTTCTAATATAGAAGGTTGCTTCAGGTAGAGTTCCTGAGTTTACTTTAAGAAAGTAAAATTTATAAACCATTCAGAGATGTATATGACTCATAAAAACATGCCACCTATCAATATTCACATTTATGTGTGTGCGTGTGCGCCCTTTAAGTGATCAGTGGATCTGGGGGGAAGTGTTGGCTTGACATGATCATGTAAAAGCCATGTTTCACCAAACATGAAGGGAAATAATGCAAAACTTTGTATCTTTGGTTCCTATTTCTTTCTCTCATTTTGCCACTGACTTAAAAATATAGACTAGTTTTGGTGACATTATTTACCAATTTCAGCAAAGATGTTGGTGTTTTCCTTCTCCTGTAAAGTGTACATACTTGTAGTGACACGAAGTACCTTTAGCACTTTGAAATTTTCTTCCTGGCTGTGAGAGGCATGTGTTTGTGTGTGTGTGTGTACAGCATGAGTGTGTGTAAACTAGGTTTCATACATAATTGGAAAGGCAGCAGTATGGGAGCACTGGATAAATTGAGGCAGGAGACAAAAAATAAAGGCGGGAGGCCTCTCCATTTGACAATTCCTCCTAGATCCGCCCTTCTCATAAATCAAGTGATTATACAAGTTAGAAACAAATACCATCATAAATGTCCTAAAAATGCACTAACAACAATCCCATACAGAGTTTCAAGGGAAACGGTGGTGGTTTTGGAGCTTTTTTTCCCTTTTGATATTTGAGGTCATCATCAAGTACAACCATGAGTCCCCATAACAATTCTTTGGTGTCCTACTAAGTGACAGGATTCTGATGAGGGCAGCACTCAACTGACTCAGTGTAGCAAATATCCGACTTTTGACTCCTATGCATGACCTCTGTTTTTACAATGCCATCTGCAGAGAAATAAATCATCATAAAGTTGATTGAGTGTGTCCTATATTCATCTGCTTGACTGTGTTTGATGTAATTGACTGACAACAATAAAAGAGAATTAGAGAAAAGAGGCATTCAGTACTGTCAAGTGGGTGTTACGTGACCCACGACTTCCAAAGGATGGTCAGGATATGGATGGCCTGAGAGGAAAGAAGCCATCCAAGGAGAAAAGAAACAGTACAGAAAGAGCATGACAGCATGGCACCTGTGTCTGTGTTGGGAGGGTGTTGCACATGGAAGAAGAGAAGAGAGGAGGTGTATTTTGTACAGTTAAAGGGTAGTCTGATTGAAATAGATAAGTCAGTTGTTAACTAATGGGAGATGATTTTAAAACTATAGACTTCAGGATCCCTGGGTGGCTCAGTGGTTGAGGGCCTGTCTTTGGCCCAGGGCCAGATCCTGGAGTCCCTGGATCAAGTCCGCATCAGGCTCCCTGCATGGGGCCTGCTTCTCCCTCTGCCTGTGTCTCTGCCTCTCTCTCTTTATCTATGTTTCTCATCAAAAAATAAATAAAATCTTTAAAAAAATAAAAATAATTTAAAAATAAAACTATAGACTTCATTAATGTTCTGGATACCATAATTTGGGTTTATATTCATATCACATTTGACATCTCAGCACAGTGGCACTTGTAGCACACTGAGGAAAAAGTAATTATCTTGATGAGAGCATTCTGTAAAGTCTACAGCTTTCATGTTTTTTCCTCCTGTTTACCAGAATATAACGTAATAGAAAATCAGTGTCCAGCCAGACCAGGACACTCTATAGACAGCAAAACCCTGAGGTGTTTTTAACATATCGTATCAAGAAAAATGTAGAAGATACCTGAACCCATATATGCTAAGAGAGCCAAGTATGTTTTTCTCTAAATATTACAAACCATAAACTACAGCATCCACATTTTTTTTTTATTAGTAAAGAACACATGGAAATCATTGGCCAGAGTTTTTCTCATGGTCTGATTGGATGTATTGCCTGTGCATTTCCCTCTAGACTCAGGATTCTTATTACACATCAAATAGTTCTTAATATTTCCTTGTTAATTCCTCCAATCACTTTGAAGCTTTAGCTCTGCTCTTCCACCTTGAGTGCTCCTGTGTGTGTGATCTTGCCCTTGAGTAGCCATCTTCTGAAATGAAAAATAGGATTTTTAAAAACTTCTCTTGGAAGATTTTGTGCATAGAGTCAATCTAAACAGAAAAAAAAAAAAGTCTATAAGCCACATATCTATGTTGATTTCTTTATTTCTTACCTTTGCATTATCCTAATGTTAGAAACTTGGATACACTAAACATTGCCTTGGAAGTAGAGGCTCCAGGCATAGTACTTAAACAGTGTAGGAGGGATGCCTGGGTGGCTCAGTGGTTGGGTGGCTCAGCGGTTGGATGCTTGCCTTCGGCTCAGGTGGTGATCCTGGGATCCAGGATCGAGTCCCGCAATCAGGCTCCCTGCGAGAAGCCTGCTTCTCCCTCTGCTTATGTCTCTGCCTCTCTCTCAATCTGTGTCTCTCATGAATAAATAAATAAAATCTTAAAAAAAAAAAAAAAAAAAAACAGTGTAGGACAGCAGAAAGGGCCACAGCAAAATATGCTGCTTTGGCATGAGGATTATTTTTAGTTGAAGGCAATTGAGAAGAAGCAAATACAAGAAAAGTCTACCTCTCCACCAAATATGCATTTGCCTAAGAGCAGGACATAAATTTACAACAATTTACAATTGTAAATTTACAATTTACTCCCCCCCCTTTGTAGCAGGAAGGACAAAAGTTAATCAGTGGAGAAAATTTTAAGATTTATTTATTTATTTGAAAGAGAAAAAGCCAAGCGAGAGGGGCAGAAGGAGAAAGAGAGGGAATCTCAAGCAGATGCCAGGCTGAGCGTGGAGACTGATGTGGGGCTCAATCTCTGGACCCTAAAATCCTGACCCTGAGATCATGACTCTGACATCAAGACCCTGAGATCATGACCTGAGCCAAAACAAAGAGTTGGACTCAACCAACTGTGCCACCAGACACCCCTAGTGAGACAACTTTAGATTCTATTAGCCTAGAGACAGCACCAGAGGAATCTACAGGACAGGCTTTCCTAGCTAGCCTTGATCTATCAGTAGTGTCCCATATATTTGCCTTTCCATAATTGGGTGCCCCTAGAGACTTAAGGTTCTTTTCTTTTGTCTTGTCGTTTTTTTCTAAAAATGTATTATTTCTTTGTTAAGATACTGCACAAGCCCGGTTCTAACCAAATCTTTGAGTTACCCATTTCTGAGTATTCCCAAGTGCCACATGGACTTCTGAATCTTTTAATAGACTTCTTTCTTTTTCTTTCATTAATCTGTCTTTGGCCAGTCTAATTTATTAGCTCTCAACAGGAAAACCTGAAACTGGTAGAGGAAGAGGTTTTTCCTCCCCTACATCATTTAATTCCAAAATCCTATGAATGTCTTAGCAAATCTTTGTGGCTATATAATTTCATTCCATGCCTAGATATAATATTTGATATAAGAACCTTGAGTGTCAGCTATACAACGCTGAGAAAATCCGTTGTGCATCCAGCCTTGCTATATGGTATAGCTCTAAAGATGGATAGCAGCAACAAACCTAGAGAGCCCCTGTGCAGGGAGTGAAATGGGAATGACAGATAGCATGACAAATGGAAGAAACAGTCAATTAATCAGTCAACACTGATGGCATGGTGCTCCTACTAAGGTCCATGCCAGACATTAGAGGAGAGGGTAACATAGGCCTGGCCTTAGAAAGGTCTGATTTGGAGATCAAATATTTATTCCAATACTTCTAAATATTTATCCCAATATCCCAAACTCCAAATATTTATTAAATAATCAATTTTCAAAAGCAAATAGTGACATTAAAAAAGTTAAATATTAATGTTTTGTGGAATCATTAGGACCGATACGTTTAGGAAAATTTTTTTATTTTGGTGGGACTTCTGACACAAGATTTCAGAAACAAACATGAAAGGTATTGTACGACGCTGGAATGGATGTAGCAGAGAAGCTGAAGACAAACGAAAGGTGGCATATTCTGGAAAAAGCGAGGAGATTTCACTTAAGAGAAGCTATCATCAAGACAGAGCCTAAAGTAACAGAAGACCATCTGTTCAGCGATCGGAAATGTCATGATTTATTCAGCATTAGGGCCACAATTTAATTCAAGGGACAAAGAACAAAATGCATTGAAAAAAAAGTTCAGCAATTAAAACAGCTTTAGAATCATGTTTCTTACTGGTGGTCTGTTGACATTCTGCACATAATGGGTGTCCAAAAATGTCAGAGAATTATTTTCTGGGCAGAATAAAATATGTTGCTTTAAAAGCTAAATTAAGGCTTTTATCTCCTGAATATGTTCTGACTTTGGAGATTTAGAATGATCAATTTCTATCACTGGTAGAGAGCCATACTCTGAATATTGAGTTTAAGTTCTATCATTTGCTTGAGCTACATTATAGTAGTTTAAGTTTTAAAACAACACTCCTAAAATAGTTTTCATACAGGAGCTAGATAATAGATTGTAATACAGATTAGAAGAAAATGCAGTAAATTTCTTCAGGGTACAAAGCAGGTGCTGTTATGTGTCTGCATGTGCATCTGATCCTTATGTATTTAAAATGTAAATTGTTTTCTTTTAAGAGAAAATACTATATTGAATATTGATGCAGAGGGATTATATATTTGTGTTTTATTTTCCTGAGTGGTAAAACTCATTTTCTACCTCTAATGAGAGTCCGTGAAATATTCCACAACGTTTGCAACAAATCTGGCTTTTAAGGAACAGATTTATATAAACTATAGCTGGGATTTTTTTTTTTTCTGTATCTATGTGCAATTTCTTTCTTTGTAATATTTTATTCAGGGTCATTATAATTTTATCTATAGATGTGTTTAAGTGTGTTTTGAGTAGCATGGGAAAAAAAATCAAAATTTGAATTGAACAAAGAATTCAAAATGAGTTATCAAGACAAAGAATTTTCAAATAATGAATTTTAGAAGATAAAGTACTCCTGAAAAGACTTCACTATATTGACCACAAATCTGAACAATTCCCAGTTGTGACCTGTAATCAAGACTTTTCTATAGCACTGCCTACAATTATCATCATTAAGAATAGAGTGGAGATATATATATATAGATAGAGAGAGGCCTTCTTTGAAGCTAATGGCCAATATTATGTAACTCAGAAGCATTTGCATGAGCAGTTACATGAACAACTTTGTAATAAAGAGTAAGCCCCGTGGTATAAGAACAAGTTGATTTCAATCTCAGTTAGAAGTTAAAGCATAAATTGAGACCACAGTGAGTGTCTGTAATTACAGAGATGTGCTGTAGAATGGTGTGTGTTCTTTTTCTGAGGCTATTTCTGAAGAAGATAAATGAGGCGTGATGGTGTACTTTTTCATTGGTTCTATTTTCAATACCTCCTTTGTAATGAACCTAAGGTGGCTTGGGAGAAGAAAGACTGATACATCTGGAAGTGGAGATAGCAGAATGGTCTCTCTATGCAATGATGAGCAAAGGAAATAGTTGAATTCATCAGGGTAGCATTACTATAAAATATAGAAAGACCATGTATTAATATCGCTGTAAAAGAGCTCGAACTCCACAAAAATCAAGTAAAAATGTGATAAAAGAGAGTCTGAAAAAAATGATGAAATGCATGTTCCCACCATCCTACCCTCTCCGTTCCAATCATATCCTCAACTACTGCTCCTGAATGAAGCACTACTAAGTGGATTGCTAAGGTCTCGGATTGCTGGGTAGGAAACAGTGAGGGTGTAATTAAAGCACAGGAGGTTCAGAATAGCTGCTCTGTTACTATTCAAAGCTGGTTTGAAGCCTGGTGGCGATGGGCTTCAATCCCTCTGTAATACATCACATCTATTCTCTAATAAAATCATAGGCCTAGAGCCTTGTGAGGCAGGCTCTGTCCTAATAAGATTAGGACATAGGTGAAGCAAACGGTATGCATATTTTCCATAGATAAGCAGTTCCGGAACACAGAAAACTAGGAAGTGGTTGAAGCCAAACAGTAACTCAAGCTGAAGTTTCTCCACATGAAAGCTTGAGGACGGAAAAGCAGAACCTCCACTCCCCAAACCCAACCCCAAACTGGAATAGAAAAAAAAAAAAAAAAGGAAGAAAGTGTACACAGAAAGTTTACTTTCTGTTAGTCAGATAGATGCCTGGGGAACAAGTGTGGAGAGTGTGCAGAGGGTCCTGGAGAAGACTCCATCTGCACCAGTCTCTGGACTGCTGAGAAGTCTGGCACCCAAACAAGTGTCTGGTCCTAGAAGAACCCTGGCCTGGAGAGAAATGTTGGAACATTTTATCAGTAGACACACCTTCTGCGTTTTGGAGAATAGCAATTTTTCAATGAAAGAGGCTACAAAGTGGAAGGCGTTCTTTGGGAACTTCAACAGAAGGCAGACACTGCCAGCTCTTAGGTCACTAAGGCCTGGTGGTGGATATTGCAGCACTTCCTGCCACTCGCATCCTTCAAGTTATGGCTATAGCATCATCTGAATTATAAAGGCAAACAAAGCCAGGAGTAGAAATATGCTTGTGGGAATTCAGCACCTAGAGACCAGAAGAGCGGTGAAAAGACTCCAAAGAGGTATGTTCTTTTAGTGAATTTGAATTTGAGTTTGAATCTAACTTTGAAATTGAATCTGGAAACTGATGACAACTGCTACAGAAACAAAAAAGGACCTTGAGATTAATTCAGTTATTTAACGATAATATTTTCAGGTACTGAAATATATAATTCCCCAATTTGAAAACTAGAAGAATTGAAGTAGGTGGCGATTGTTAAATTTGGGCTAGTATCCCATAATATTAAAATGGCAAAGATGCGAAGAAATTGGGAAGGGATTTGTAAAGCGTATCCAGGAAGTCTGCATGTGAAATATAGAAGTTAAAGAAAGGGAAAGTGAAAGAGGTTGAGGAGAGCCTAGAACTACTGAAATGACAGAGAAGAATTTCCCATACTTATGCACATGTGTACACCTGTGCACACACACACATACACACATACACACAACACAAACATCCATCCCAGAACACTTTGGAAGAACTTCCGTATTCTAAAAAAAATTTAAATAAATTAACAAGCTTCCAGACAGAAAGAACAAATTATCTGCAAAAGAAAACCAATTACTAAACTTCTTCCTTATAATACCAAAGAAAAAAATAACAGAATACTAAAAAAAATAAAAAATAAATTTAAAAAAAGGAATGGACCATCAACGCACAACTCAGAATCATTCACCTAACAGAGAAATGAAGCATATTTATTTATACACAGAATTCAAAACCACATTATTCTATACCCATCAGACGAAATACTTAAGGATGGACTAAATACCAAACAACAAACTAGTAGAACAGATACCATTATAGAGAACTGTGAGGGAAGAGAGATTTCCCCCTCAGTAAGAAGAGGGACTTTTATTATCCTTATCCTGCAGTGTTTGTGCATATTTTATATCAGGAGCATGTTCTCATCTAATGGACATTTGCATTGTTGCTAGAGTAGTTTTCTTTCACTACTTTAAATTGGGAATTGGCTTCTGGGTTAAATTTTATTATTAGTCATAAATTTTAGAATAATGAGAAATCATATTCATAATGAGCAAGAATGTACATATCCCAAAGTTTCTGCTTTTACATGTTAACCTTTAATTTGGGTGGAGCTTAAATTATCTATTTGAAGTGGGGTGACTGTGTTTCAAATGCATATAAAATAGTTGAATTGAGTCCATCAGGCATAGGATTTGAATCATGTATTTGGGGGAAAAGATTATCTAGGGATGGCAGAAATCAAATTGTGAAATTTAGTAGGTATATTGTTTGGTCAGCTTATATCTTTTCATTAGGGAGCAACTTGCTCTATACAAATTCTCTATTCAACTATATTCAACCTAGAATTATTGTATCTATGGATTTTTTTAGTATCTACTTATTTTATTATCAAGACTTTAATATTTTAATTTGTATCATATTGTTTTGAATTTCCTGTTTTTTTTTAAATTTCTTAATCTAAAACACATTACTATTATAATTATAGGCAGAGTGAATTTATCATCTGAGTGAATTTATCATCTGAGTGGCTAATCCTTACGTCTATCTTTCTTAGTGCTATATTTAAGTATAATTTGAGTTTGCAGGCATTTTGAGAATCTCATATGATTATTCCAATTTGCTCTCTCTTCTTACTTTAATTGCCTATCCAGATAATCCGCCCCCCCATTCTTTCCTCCATTTCCTAAAGCAACAATCATAGTTCCGGTAGTCCAATCTGTAAGGGGCACTTTTATCTCCTACAGGAGCCAACTTGTTAGTCTTTTTTTTCCACCCAGATACAAAGACTTGTAGTTCCATTACTTCAGCACTACTCACTGTTCTCTTTTTTAAAACATTCAGTTAATTAATTTTTGAGGGAGAGGGAGCAAAAGCAGGGGAAGAGGCAGAGGATGGGAGAGAGAATCTCAAGCAGGTTCCACACTCAGCGTAAAGCCCAACTCTGGGCTTGATCTCAGGACCCTGAGATCATGACCTGAGCTGAAATCAAGAGTGGGACGCTTAACTACCTGAGCCACCCAAGTGCCCCTATGTTGTTTTATCTATTTCTATCTACAGAAATATTTGTCATTTTTTAATACCAGCTCTGATTATTTTGTTTTTCTCTTTTACTATATTACCTATTATTAATTTGGGGACTCTATATTACATAGAAATTTTCATACATATACACACTTTATTTTATTCCCTTTAAAAGATTTCTTGTGTGTGTGTGTGTGTGTAAATATCACATTTACCTTTAAAAGATTTTTAATCCAAATTCCCTCCCACAATAAGCATCTACTCTTTTGTTCATAATTTGCATTCTTCTCAAACCACTATCCAAGACTTATTTACATCACTGTGGATTTTTAAATAATATATAGCATATTTCAGTGGGTTGTATGCTCATAAGCTGCATCATACAATACATTTCATTATGAATATATATTGGGAAAATGTCATGGTTCCGGTTTTTACTGAACATTTTACTTTTGATATCTATGTTGAGATAGACAAACCTTATTCTTTCCACTGTTAGATAATATTCCGTCACATGTGTATCACACCTTTTAATTTATTTTCCTTGACAGCATTCCTAGATACTTGCCCTCAAAAGCATGCTGCAGATGGACATCATCACACCTTTCTTTCTGTCAATATAGGGGCATTTCTACAAGAAATAGACCTAATTTTCAACTAGACTGAGAGATATGTATTTTTACCCCCTGGGGATGCTTAGATGTCTGGTTTTTGACTCAGCCAGTAATGTAAGGGTAGGGGAATTTCTAATCTTTTGTTTAGGGTCTGAAACTTCCCTGACAACATGCAAGGTTAGTTTCTTTACTGATAGTTTGCCACTGGTCTAACCATTTGGATTAGCCTGACTCAACTACTTAACAAGCTACTGAGAACTTTGGGAGGGAGCTCTTCTAAAGATAAATTCCTCATGTTGATGTTGGCAGCTCAAGTCAGAGAATCAGCTCACTCCCAGGGCACAGAGACTTGGCCCATAGGGAGTTCATATACTGTGGATATCTCTGAGATCTCTGATGCTTGCCTACATTCCTTAAACAAAAGCCTCAACTGGGTATATTTTTGGGGTCTGCTGAGTTAGTTCAAATATCTGAAATGGTAAAAACAATACAGATCTATCCCCCGGAGTGGAATTGCTGAATCATATAGTATGTTTCTGTTTCATTTCAATAAATTGCAGAAAGTTCTCCTTATTGGTTAAGACCAAAATGTCCAAGACTTTTCCCGTTTCCTCATTCTCTCCAACTGTAGATGTCATCTGAAAATTTTAATTTCTATCATGACTGATGTATAAAGGTATGTTAGCATGCCTTCAATGTACACTTCTTTGATTTCCATGTCTTTGAAAATGTATTAACTGTTCAGGTTTTCCCTTTGTGAATTACATATTTTAATCCCTTGCCCATTTTTTATTGTGTTTTCTATCTTTTTTTTCTTTAGGAATTCCTCAAATATCCTTGATATAAATCTTTATCTAGTTTGTCACTTTTCTAGCTCCTTTTTTTCCTCTAAAGATTAGATGAGATAATACATATAAAACACTAGTACAGCATTTGACACTTGGTGAGGATTCAGTGCATACTAGTTATCTATTAAGCTTTTTCATTTTTTTTAGTAAATTTATTTTTTATTGGTGTTCAATTTGCCAACATATAGAATAACACCCAGTGCTCATCCCATCAAGTGCCCCCCTCAGTGCCCGTCACCCAGTCACACACACACACCCCCGCCCACCTCCCTTTCTACCACCCCTAGTTTGTTTCCCAGAGTTAAGAGTCTCTCATGTTCTGTCTCCCTTTCTGATTGAGCTAGTACTTTTGTCAGATCTAGATACACATATAAACTTAGATTTAAATTTAATTTTAATCTATATTTAAATTGAATGATTTCTTCTGTACTATATTTAATCCGGGACCAAAGTCGCAAGCTAGACACAGAAAGTTTAGAATGTACACTATAGTGACAGATGGAAGAGATGCGGCTGGGAAATCAGAAGCCATTATTTTGCACTTGAACTCACATTAGCCTGGCACTCCAGCCTGTGTAGGAAACAGACTCTGCCCTTAGAGCTGACCTGCCTTTCTGCAGCAAGCACCTGACCTGCTGATGATGGAGGGACCCACATTCTCTTCATTTGGGCACAATTTTATCCATTGAATCCATGTATTTGTATTTTCAAAACTGCAGTACTTTCATCACCATTACTCTTGCCCCTGGTGTATGATTTATCATCCAATGTGTCAAAATATTTTGAAAAAGGTATCATGAAATACAAAGTCAAAGTTGTATCTGATTTCTTTACTGAAGAACAAACCTAGAAGGAAAAAAAAATACACTAGAATGTCTTGATAGGAAATAGAATAATTCATAAGCTCATGAGACAAATTATGTATTTTAAAATTTGTATTATAGATATTGGCAAACAGAGATAGATATGGAAAACAATGGGTCAATTGGAATGTTCTTATATCTGCGAGAAGTTTTCTCTTAGTAGAAACTTTTCCTTTTAGTTGCTAAACAAGTTCTCTAAATGTTGAAAATATTTCAGAAGGTCTCAGGAAATGATCATTAAAGTAAACTGCTAGTGTTTGATAAATTCCCCCCCTCGTGTCCTTTCTTGGCTCTTTCAATCAATACCTCTGTTCTTGGCCAGATTCCTCACTAGCAAGGAGTTCTGGGGAGCATTTTATACTCACTTATCTAAATCAGATCAGTGTAAGATGCATGCTGTCCTAAATTGTGTATGTTTGGTCTAGATGGATAAAAATATTTCATCCCTTAAAATTAGTTCCTAGAGTACTCTGTTAAGCAGATGAAAGATTACATCTAGGTAGGGAGGAAAAGAGTACAGTGTGAGTTCCATTAGCAGAGACAGCCGCGGGCAAGGGAGAAAGGGAGTAGCTTCATGTGTGTATAGGCTCTTTGACTTCCCTAAGCAAAATCATCATTATCTTTTCCTAATTTCATGGAGATGTACTTTCAGAATACTTTGAATAATTTAGTTATAATCATCCTCTCTGGAGATCTAATAGATCACATGTAAATAACTTGGGAAAGCTCTGATCAACACAGGGAATCTTATGGAGATCTGACTTTTTCAAAACCTTTTTGAAGTCTCCCTAAAACTAAGAATCATGAGGTGAATATTTTAAACAAATGATCAAGAGAATACAATATCGAGTCAACAGGTAAGGAGTAAGTGGATTACAGAACAGCAATTAAGGGCCAGTCAAAGTTAGAGAGGAGGAATTTGTATGGCACCAAGAATCACAATTATCTATCTATTATCTATCCAATGTTTGTTTATCCATTACCATTTAACTGGCGTTGAGGAATTTATACTATGTATTAAAATGCCATAGACCACACAAAGATTGGAAAATAGATAAGCAAATTGATTGATGCAGTGGATAAATTACTGTACAATAAATACAAGAGGAAGTTAGCACCGGATAATGTAAACCCAAGGTTCCACGAGGACACCAAAGGTAGAGCAAAAAGTTAATGTTATTCTCCTTAGTACCCAAAGCAAAAAGCGGCACCATTCTACATAATTTTTCAAAAACTAAGACCTGAATATTTCTTCTATGATTTCTTGAAGCAGATTCACACTTTGAGGTAGAATATATATAAAGTAAAATTCATATTTCTGCTTTTTTACTTCCTACCTCGCACACCCCAATTCACACTAAAGCAGAAAGTCAAATTGCAGTTCTATAGGAATTTAACAGCCAAAAGCAGTGGGGTTCAAGTGTACAGCCTGAGATAAAATCTAAGCATCTGAAAAGTCATCCAGATGCCAACCGATTGCACCATGTTCCTTTAAATGTCAATGATAATCTGAGGAGATTCCTCCTCAGAATGCCTTCCCTTGCTCAAGAGTATGTGTGTGTGTATTTGTGTGTGGTGGGGTAAGGAGGGGGTAACCCATCACCTCTTTCCTGAGTTCTTCTAAAAATTTATTTCATTGTATAGACCATCTCACTCCACTAGAGACTGTCTCTTTACCCCATCCAATCATACTGTGCTAAAGACCAACTCTAGTATTTTATTTCCACCAAGTGTAATATGGACAAAAGACTTTTGGCTGGCATTTTAGGTAGAAAAAAGGTTTACAATGCAGGACAGTAACAAACAACCACCAGGTTTCTTTGTCTCTCTCACCGTCACTTTCCACCTGCAAGAATCTTAACATAGCTTCCATTTTAAAATAGTAAACAAATTTTGCTTTTTGTCTAGCCCATCCCAACTTAGCTATACTAACTTTACAGAATGAATTATTTGAGAATAAATTTGCAGTGTTTAACTTTTTTTCCACTGTGCTCAAAGTTTTGAGAGAGCAAAAATTTGTCTTCATCTCCTAAAGATGTTAAATCATTTCCTAGTCATTGGTTCCTCTTTTCTTGACTTATTCAGAGGGAAATGGGAGGATCCAGTTAAAACACTTTGGGTGTCTGTCCTACTGGGTAGATGACAATCCCTGGGTGGCTCAGTGGTTTAGCGCCTGCCTTTAGCCCAGGGGGTGATCCTGGAGTCCAGGGATCCAGTCCCACATCGGGCTCCCTGCATGGAGCCTGCTTCTCTCTCTGCCTGTGTCTCTGTCTCTCTCTCTCTCTGTCTTTCATGAATAAATAAATAAAATCTTTAAAAAATAAAAATAAATAAATAAAAACTGGGTAGATCACTTCATATTTAAGGTATCAGGTAATCCTCTTGTGTTGAAGATTTACATATATATGTATGTGTACACATATACTTAAAAACATAAATATATACACATATTTATGTATTATTTATACATATGTGTAATGTACACAAATGTATTTATGTACATATATTTAGATATTTAAGTATTGTTTTAATTAATAAATATTAAATATTAAGTGTTAAAAGTAATATTTTAAGCATTAACAATTAAAATTAAATCAGTAAGAATTGGACAAATCCTAAAATTTAATACAAACCAAAACTATAAATTGAACTGTATTTTATAGATATAATAAAACCACCCTGAATGGGGAAAAAGCTAGAACTAATCTAAATAACTTTTGCAGTACTATGTGCCTGGAGGCATCGATACCTTATAGCAATGAGCTTATCTAGATCAGATTTAGTTTCTTAATTGTCCCCTCTAAAAAGAACCAAAGCTTCTTGGAGGGATGGCTGATTGCAGAGCTGATACTGGAAAAATCCCAGATTAGCCTGGAACATACTTCACTGGAAAGTGAGCAAGTGCTCAAAAACAAAATGATGGTGACATGTCAAAAGGACATAAGAACCAGATGGAAGGAGCACCTACTGGCTAATGTGGAACAATCTGAGCACCAATATTATCATCCCCAATGATAGGGAAGACTGAGCCTGTGTACTCCCTAATGAGATTCCCTGAGAAGGTCTTAATGTCACTGGTGAAGCATTCTTGCCAAAAATTCAGGACCTAAGTCAAATCATGTGGAAACATCAGATAAGCTAAAGTTGAAGAATTTTCTATAGCATAACTATTCTCTGCACTTCAAAAATATTAGTGTTTTAAAAGACAAAGACAACCAACATGCTTATGGAAAGATGCTCAACATCACTAATCATTAGAGAAATGCACACAAAAAAGGAAGTTCCTCAAGCAATTAGAAATAGAACTACCATATGATCCAGCAATCTCATTTCTAAGTATATATCCCACAGAATTGAAAGCAAGGTTTTGAAAAGATATTTGCACACCGTGTTTATAATAGCATATTCACAATAGTTGAAAGGTGGAAGCAACCCAATATCCATCAGATGAACAGATAAACAAAATACAATGTACACATACAATAGAATATTATTCAGCCATAAAGAGAAAGGAAATCTTGGCATATGCTACAACGTAGATGAACCTTGAGGACATTATGCTATTTAAAATAAGCCAGTCAAAAGAAGAATACTATATATGATTCCACTTATATAAGGTTTCCAAAGTAGCCAAATTCGTAAGAGTAAGTAAAACAGTGATGGCCGGGTGTTTGGGGGAGGTGGAAAGGAAAGTGTTCAATTAGTCTAGAGTTTAAAGATCATACAATGAAAAAGTTTTAGAGAATGGCTAAACAATATGAATATACTTAACAGTACCTGAACTGTATGCTTAAAATAGGTTAAGATGGTAAATTTTATGTTGTTGTGTTTATCACACACAAAAACAAACACAAAAAAATGAAAAGAAAAGAAAGATATAAGGATAGGAAAAAAGAAAAACTGCTTAAGATGAAGAGAGACCAGGCAGCTGAATTCACTGCATAATCTTGGATTTGATGCTGCACTTAAAAAAAAAAAAAAAAAGTTCTAAGGGCCATTATTATGCCCAATTGGAAAAAAATGAGTAAGGTTTATTTATTAGACAATAGTACTATTTTTGAATTTCCTGATATTGATAACTATAGTGAGGTTATGTAAATAAATATCCTTATTCTTTGGAAGTCACACTTAGGAACTCTAGGGATAAGGGGATATGATATTTCAATTTAGTCTTAAATGGTTCAAGAAGGGACACACACATATGTGTACTGGGGACTGTGTGGGTATGTTTATGAGAGAGAAAAAAAACCCAAATGTGTCAAAAATGTGAAATTGGTGAAGCTTGGTAAAGGATATACAAAATTCTTTTTTTTTTAAAGATTTATTTATTTATTTATTTATTTATTTATTTATTTACTTTATTTATTTATTTGACACAGAGAGAGAGCATAAGCAGGGGGAGCAGCAGGCTGAGGGAGATGCAGGATCCCGATGTAGGCCTCAAACCTAGGACCCTGGGATCATGACCTGAGCTGAAGGCAGATGTTTAACTGACTGAGCCACTCAGGCACCCCTGCAAAATTCTTTGTAGTGTTTTTGCAACTATTCTTTTTTTTTTTTTTTTTTTGCAACTATTCTATAAGAGTGAGATTATTTCAAAATAAAGATTAAAAATATTAACTCAAAATACGGTAAATTGATAAATCTTCAAAGTTTTAAAATTTAACATATTTCATCATATATAAACTAAATAGATTGGGATGCTTGGATGGCTCAGTGGTTGAGCATCTGCCTTCTGCTCAGGGCATGATCCTGGAGTCCCAGAATTGGGGTTCAGGGATCAGCGTCCCTTATCCGGCTCCCCACAGGGAGCCTACTTCTCCCTCTGCCTTTGCCTCTCCATGTCTCTCATGAATAAATTAAAAAGAAATTTTTTTAAAAATAGACCTAATTAATTAGCTACGTACAGTATCAAATAACCCATTAGTAAGTCTATATCGTGTGAAAACTCTGTACCTAGCTCTGATTGTTATAATCTGCTTATTTAATTACAGAGAAAATAAATAAATTAATTTGTTAATTCTAGTTCCTCACGTAAACAAACAGACATTTGGGCAAATTGACATGCAAACACATATAACAGAGAACTTTTAAAATTCTCTTGCCAGGACACAACACAGAGATTGCCTTAAATACCTCTGTGAATTTAACAATGAAGGAGAAATTCTGATCTAGGAAAAAGTGAATGGGTTACAGGAATTTTAGTTTCTAAATAAATTTTAATCACCAACTGGCAGAATGGCATTTGCTTATAATGAGCTCTTAACTCTTTTTCAGAAAAACTGAAAATGCTATGTATAGAAGTTGGGAAAATCTTTGCCCATTACTAGGAAATTTTTCTAATAGAATGTATACCTTACAGGAAGGAGAAAATAGATTACTCGAATATAAACTAGTGATTTATTGGCACATTAACTTGTTTTACTTTCCCTGCTATAGAAGTTGAGGGGATGGGGAGAAGAGAGAAGAAAGGAGAAGAGGGGAGGGAAAATTGATGGGGATAGATGGAGGGAAGGCAAGGGGAGGGGTACTGGAGAGAGAGGAGTGATGCAAGATAGTTGGAAGAAAGGTAGTCAGGGTCAAACACACCCCCACCCCCAAGGCCTAAGAGGAAACCACCCTTAAAAGGATTTTACACCACCCTGGAAGGAGCCCTCCACCCTTTCCTATGTGACAAAAACCTTATTGGATGACAGACACTTGGATAGAGCGTTAGTCAGATTAAAACAGTCCATCAACAAGTCCATAAAAAAACCTAGATCTAAAAACCAAATCTGCAACCCTCTTGGGTCCCTTGTCTCTTTGGGCGCTTTGTACTAGCACTCAATAAACTTTGCTTTACTATCACTCACTCAATAAGTCTTGCTTTACTGCCCACCATTCTTCATTCTAAGAAGCAATAAGACCAAGAACAGCAGACACCAAAAGAAAAAAAATCCTATAACAAGAGGAGAGAAGGAGGAGGGAATGAGAAGGGGGAGGGAAGAGAAGTGAAGACAGAAGGAAAGAGGAGAGGAGAAAGTAAAGGTAAGGAAGGAAAGAGGAGGGGAGAAGAAGAGGGGAAAGGAAAGAACGGAGGAGAGAGATTTTTAGGTGTGTATGTGTGTGCTGTCCTATATATTTTCCTCTTTCCATATAAAGAAGATTCTGCATTCCTTGGCTTCCGAATAGAAATTGCTTGGTGAGAACATCCTGACCTGGCTTTTGAGAAAGATTGTTGTGTTGGTTAACCCCAAGAGGAAGGGGGGAGAGTCTAAGTGTGCAGGACGGTGGGATGAGGAAAGAAGAGAGACAGAAGAGAACAGAGAGAAGGAAGCTAATAGGTTCCTCTCAGAGTATTTTGTTGCGCTTAAAACACCCAGGAAAGAGTCCTAATAACAACTCAGAGCTACAAGTCTACCTCTACAGAAGTGATGATTGAGATCCTAAAACTTTTATTTTCAAAATAGATTAATTAGAAAGTTTCTACATACTATAGGGAAGGAAAAAATAATTCTTCCTCTACCCTTCTGAGTTCATAGGTGGGACCCCTATAATAGAAGGATTGACAAGAGAAAAACAAGTTTATTAACACGAATGCTTCATGTGTACATGGGAGATACTCAGGGAAAAATGAGTAACTCCCATGGGTGGCTTAGATTCAGAATTAAATACCATCTTAAAAGGTAAAGAGGAGGAGAGATGTAAGCCTCTTAGTAAATGGGGATTAAACGGATATTAGGAAAGATGAATGGGCCCTTACAAGTACAGGTAAGAGACAGGATAATGACAAAGTTGTTCTGGGTGTGGTGTGGTGCTGACTTCTAGTCCCCTCCCTGTAACAAGAGTCAATCTTCCCTGGTTGAGGAAACTCCCAGGGAGGGGATTGATGACAACTAAATTCCTTTTGAGGGATCTTCTTCTGGCAGATAAGGGAGTTCAGAGAAGCCTCTCCCTGTACTTACTGTCTTTCAAGTACCTACAGCTCAAGATCATCCTTATACCACAGCTGCCTGTGTTGCGGCAGCAAGGTCTGACTCCTGCAGTCATTCCCCAACTGGTTCCTGAGGTTGAGGTTTTCTTTCACGTCTACAGAACACTTTTATTAATAATAGGACCTGGATTGGCCACTGAGCAGCTCTGTGTCCCATCTCATCACCCATTTCTACTCATGGAACAGTTAGCATTAGAATGTCATAGTGGGGGACGCCTGAGTGGCTCAGCAGCTGAGCATCTGCCTTCGGCTCAGGGCCGAAGGGGTCCCAGGGATCCAGTCCTACATCGGGCTCCCTGCATGGAGCCTGCTTCTCCCTCTGCCTATGTCTCTGCTTCTCTCTCTGGGTCTGTAATGAATAAATAAATAAAATCTTAGAAAAAATATTTTTTAAAATAATGTCATAGTTGAAGGTGTAGCCTAGGATTCTTATAGAAACAATTGGTTCACTGAATTTAACTTGGTAAATAATACAGCAAACACCCATTGAAGTATACTATTTGCCTGGCACTGGCAATCCCTAATCACCAATTTTGTTGGAAGAAACTGAATCATTTTTTTTTTTTAAAGTAGCTAATTTAACTTATTTCTTTAGCTTCACTTGATGGATAAGGTGCTAAGGAAGGTAAAATAAAGTCTCTACCTTTTAGATATTTATCATGTTATAGGCAAGATGATCTATATGGAAATTAGTAGACAACTTCACTGATACAACTGCTTATCCTGGCAACACATTTCTTCTTCCTTTTTTCCAAAAAAAGAAAAAAGGAAAGTTCAATCAGTTCTTTCTTTTCCCTCCACAGCTGGCCCTGCAGTGGACCTTGTATTCACCACTCCCTCCATGGCTTGATATTTCACAATTCCTTTATATTTTTAGGACAGAACATCCCTGGCATTTAGTTTTGTGCCCGATGCAAAGAATATGCTTAACATATATATTGTTTAAATGAATGAAGTGTTAAAAACAAGATAACAAAATCCAAAATAGAGTCATTTATGCTTTGCCCCATGGCATCAAACTGGGACTTACAGTTTTGGCTTTCCTAGAAATGGAATCTTAAACCAGTCAATCAAGAATCACCAGAGGAATAATCAAGTAATCTACCTGAAAACCCATGCCATGCCTTAAAAGAAAGTGACCTTGTCATAAGCAATCTGCTTTTTAAATCTAGGGTAACATGCTTGTTCTTGTTTCCTTCTTCCTAGGAGTCTTTCATTTTGTAGAGCTCCTAGGAATCTGCTAGGTTGGGTGCTGCCTAATTCATGAACTGTTGAAATAAAGCCAGTAAGATCTTTAAAATTTACTTAGTTGAATCTTGCATTTTAGCAGGAGGTAACAAATTTAAAAAGATATTTACAAAACATAAGTAATAGGAATGTAGCTTAGAGCTCCAAGCAGGTTCTTTAACAGTGGTATTAAAAAGCAAGATCCCACAGAGTAAATTTGAACTAATTAGAATGATCAAAGGATTCATGAATTGGGCAGCCTCCCATCTAGCAAGTAGAAGGGAGCTTTAGGGATTATACAAAATGGAGGTTTTTTTTTTAATTTTTATTTATTTATGATAGTCACAGAGAGAGAGAGAGAGAGAGAGGCAGAGACACAGGCAGAGGGAGAAGCAGGCTCCATGCACCGGGAGCCCGACCTGGGATTCGATCCCGGGTCTCCAGGATCGCGCCCTGGGCCAAAGGCAGGCGCCAAACCGCTGCGCCACCCAGGGATCCCCAAAATGGAGTTTTTATGAAAAGGAGGATGAGGCTAGAAAGTTACTAGAAAAGGAAAAGAAAGGATTGTTTCAGGCAAGATCACCTTCCTGTGCGGAGAATGGCAGGGAATCTTATTATAGGGCAGATTAATATTTTGATGGTTTCTAACACTACTATCAAAGATTTTAGAAAAATCATTGAGAAAATAAGACCTTGATATCTCTGTAGCTCTATTTCTATATCTGTATATATAGTCAATAGTTAAAGGACTGTGATTCTTTACCAAAAATTATACATACTCCAGGCCAGGCTCACTTCCTGGATATTAGAACCTATCAAATCTTACAAAGTTTTTACAGCCCAAGAAATAAACAAAACAAAAAAATATACAAAATTTGAGACATCCAGACTGGATTCACTGTTTTACTCTTTCAACTTAATAAAATAAGGATACAGTACTCACTTTGTAGGATTATTGTAAAGGTAAGATTGATGAAATAAAATATATTTTCTTTTCTTTGTTCAATTACTTGTATTAAATTAATTTAATGTGCTTTACTTCCCTCTTTTGAAGACTGGAGGGTAATACTTTTTTGCCTGATTAATTTGGGGTAAAGAAAAGAATGTGTCACTTACGGACTTATATGTCTTGGTATTCTAGTTTTCTACATGCTTTGCTTTATATTTTAGTAATCTTCTGAGAAAGGCAGTTTTAGGTCCATTTGATAGATGGGGTACCGAGCTTCAGGGAGGGTTAGGTAAATTGTCCTGAATTATACAGTGAACACAGGGTAGCGATGATTGAGTCAAATAAGGCTTTACCTGGTCTGTTTTGGGTGCTCAAAAAGGCAAAGGCATGTATACAAAAAGGATTCAATTATTCAGGCCCAATCTCTGAAACTCTTTACTCTTTGATTTTATACCTAAAAGACTATATTCACCCAAAGATCCAAGCCCTTTGATAAGCATAAAAAGATAACAGAAGTGGAACAATAGACCATTATTCCAAAGGAATAATTTGCATTCATGAAATTTCCAGGCTACTTTCCACTTTATGGTCAAACTCTCTTTTTTCCTTGATTGTCTTGTAAATGACTAAATTGATAATGTAGAGGTTTTTCAAATGTACCCATTGGGCAATAAAGTATATTCTAGAATTGAGAACCTATTTTAAAACTGTTGACTAAAATGTTCATCCGTTGGGGCACCTGGGTGGCTCAGTAGTGAGCATCGGCCTTTGGCTCAAGGAAGCTCAAGGGCATGATCCCTGCTTCTCCCTCTGCCTATGTCTCTGCCTCTCTCACATGTATGAGAGACATATATCTCTCATGAATAAATTAATAAAATCTTTCAAAAAATAAAACAAACATAAATGTTCGTCTGTTAAACATCAAACTCTGCCTCTGGACTAGAAACTCACAATGCATTTGACCACAGGGCATAACCTCAAAATCCAAGATTCACTTATTTCCAGAGTTGAGAAAAAACTTTTCAAGTCCTTAGTATGTTCCAGAGCCTAAAGCAAGAAGACAGTCAACTTTGGAATTGGGCTTCTGGGCAAACTCATTGGTTCAGCTCACACACAAACAAGGATGTTGTATTTACTCAGTAAGATCATTATAGGATATATGGTCAGGTGCCCAAAGTTCTAAGCAGTTGGAAGGCAAGGAAATATTTAGAGTCTAAAGGGCAGAGCTTCTTAGAAGTCAGCTCACCAAAGAAGCCCCACGTGTTTGACAGAGAGAGTAAGAGCAGCATTTTGCTTAGACACTTGTCAGTGACTGGAGGTTCACTATCAGTTTAAAGAGATGGGCGGAACTAAAGTTAGCTTAAAAATTCCCCACTGGGTGGAGTCTGAGTAGAAGTACCCTGAATTTCTCACACTGAATTCTGACCTATAAGTTTTTAAAGAAATCCTAAGAGATTTCTCTTCTTTAAAGGAGACGGGAAGCTGTGGACCACATCATCGGAAACCTAGCTGGTAAGCACAGAGACGCTGACAATACACTCCGTACACCGATATACAGTCTGTGATTTTTCCAAAGGAAAGTTCTCTCTGCTAGAATCCTTGTTATAATGTTTTAGAGGTTTCTTCTACCAGCTTCTTCTCTTTTTATTTCTCCAAATTGTCTTCATAGAAATGTCACAATCTCCTAATGCCTCCGCCCTCTTTAACATGTTGGGTTAAATAAAGAGAACTTGACCAATGTAGTGAAGAAGAACTGCTGTCAATTGCATTATGCAATTCATTTAGTAAAAGATGGTTACATCTGACTAATTAAAGTTAATTCTTAGTTATTTGAGGTTAAATGAAAAAAATTCAGATCTCTACATGAGTATTAGGTCCTATGTTTTCTGGCCATTCATTGTCGTATGATACTATTAGTCACCTTCAATATTTTGAGAAGTGAAAATGTCTATTTCCTAAGCAGAGTTTCTTCCTCTTTCTTTTTATGAAATATTTGCCTAAGAATGGAAAGTTGATATACTTTTTTAAATAGCTGAAAAAGTTTTTTTTTTTTTTTCCTTTTCTGCTTTTGTTTTGAGGAGGGTGGGGTGTTTTAGGTAGTGACAGAGCAAACGTGTTGATCTTATTAATGTGCTGCTCAACATGTAATTCATATAATCCTTGATATGAAATACAGTTGCCACAGTGAACAATAATGTAAAGAATACTGCTCAGTGTGCATGTATTAAGTGATGTTTCCTTTCTCAGTGAAAAGCTTTGCATTTTCTTTATAGTTTGCCTTGCCAGGTTCTAAACTTTGAACTTGTGTATAATCTGCTCATTTCAGGTATGAAACCTGAAACTGTGTAAACATTAACCACTGAGTGTTCATAGTCATTTATTTAACTATTTAAACTTAGACCCACAGGTGACTAGAAGATCCTGAATTCCAATTTTTTTATAAAAGTTTTAGCTTTAATGTTACAGCTGCCTAATAAAACTGACAGACACAATTTACAAAAATTCCAAAAGCAATTTAGGGTAAAAATGGCAATTACCACTATAAGGCATTAATATTAAAAGGTATTATAAGCATATCTTTTATCTCTTTATAAAGGAGTTTACCTAATTAATTTCATTTGATTCTAACCATGATCCTCTGAAGAAAGTAGAACTTAGTTTTATATAATATGCAGCAGAGAGAAGTTAGGTGACTTGCCTAAGAACAAATGTGTATATATACCCACCTTTTTAACAAAATTAAAATTAAATATGCTTTGGAGTTTTTAAAATTTGGATTGCCTTTTTTTTTATTTCAAAATAAAAGCAGGTCAATTTTTTTTTAAAAATGTGTTTGAGAGAGAGAGAGAGCATGAGCAGGGAAGAGGAGTAGAGGAAGAGGGAGAAGACTCCCCACTGAGCAGGGAGCCCCATGTGGGGCTCCATCCCAGGACGCTGGGATCATGATCTGAGCGGAAGGCAGATGCTCAACCTACTGAGCCATTCAGGTGCCCAAAAGCATGTCAATTTATTTGGAAATGGGAAACCTACACAAGGCATAGAATTATGGCTTGTGGAACATTGATTGTCTTAGCTGGCAGGGTGAGTGCAGAATGAAGCAGCAATTACTATGAATTAATACATTGCTTCCCTGGAGTGAGAGCACTCTGGTATTGTGGGCACTGAGGACTGTATTCACTTCTGGTCTCTGCTGTGCAGTTTGGCAGGTGAAACCAGGTGTGTTTGCCCCAAAAGACTATTTCACCAGCAAATATCTCACTATCAGTGCAGGTGAGTTGTGACCTCTGGGCTGTGTGTGACAGGCCCACAAGTGGGAGCAGTCTTTAACCTTTGCCTGGCTGGGACTGGATTGGAAGGATTGATTACTAAGAGTAGATAGATTCATGCCTGCTGTATTTTGCAGATGTAGTACAAGGCTGAAAAATAAAGAAGGAAGTTAGGGAAAAAAAGAGATAATGAGCCAAAGAAATATTTTTTAAAAATCATGAGGAAAGATAAAAGGAAAAATAAAATAAGAGGTCCAGGAATTCTGTTTGTACATTCTACCCACATGCCGTGCCAAAGACGAGCACGGTTGACTCAGTTCCTCAAGTGAAGTGCAATCCCAAACAGTGGACTTTCTTATCCTTCTCTTATCTTTTTGTTCTACACTGTTGATTCCAGAGTTTATTCTGGAAGTGGAAGAAAATTATTCTGATCCTACAAGATTGCTATATGGATTAAATAAGAAACAAATACAAAAAAGGTAAAGAATTAATATTAATAACTTTTTAAGTAAAGAAGATTGGACTTTATTGGAAATATGATGGTAGCAAGCTAATTTGTATATTTATGTAGGGAACCCATTCAGAGTTTATAGTCAAGATCAATGAACCCTCAAAGTTCTGACTCTCAAGAGACATTCCTAGATATAAGGCAAGATCTCTTGATTCTTAGTCTCATTGAAAATGTTTTTTGAATTAATTTTCATGTGATTGGCGTAAGAAAGATATCCCTCTATGAATAGTCATCAATTGTGTGAAATCAAGCTATTTGTGCATTCTTATTAAGTTGATGTTTTAGGAGAACACTCTCCCTAAAAACCACTGCTCAGGAATGGAATGGCTACAAAGATATACAAGATTTAGGTCTCCAGGTAGAATATATATAGTTCAGTAGGGTAGACTAGCAACTCAATTAAGCCACCATAAGTAAGGGGTTTATAGTAAAAACACACTTAGTAGGCAGAAGACAACTCATGGGATTCTCAGGACAGCCAATTCCGTAGGGGCCTTCCACCTTACACACACTTTGTTGCATGGAAGGATTCAGTGACTCTCCAGACTGGCTGCTCCTGTCACCTTTCAGGAGACAGCTGTTTGATCCCCTGCCATTGCATAACTAAGTTGATTCTTAATTTTGCTGAAATCACTTCATATTAACAATCAGTGGCGGAGACATAGTTATCTCTATTCAAAAGGCAGATTATTTCATCAGAAGGCAATAGGTGGGAACCTAGGCAGAATCAAGTTGTAGGCATGGCAACATATTTCAGCTTTCCCAACCATAGAGGCATCTAAAAAAATAATAGTGTCTGGCAGGATTCATTACTCATGAGTAAAGGTGTGCTCTTAACTGTTACAGGTATCCAGAGGGGGAAAAACTACTTTTAGTTGAGACACATGAGGGCCTCAGGGGAGAGGGGGGAAAAGTAGCCTTTGAACTAGAGCTTTGAAGGGGACTAGGATGTAAATATGTAGAAAGGGAAGTAGAACATTTTAGGCAAAGGAAATGACATGAGAAAAATCAGAGATAGAAAGTTTCATGAAAGAGACAGATAATTTAGTATGGTCAGAAACTGAAAGAACAACCAACATCAATGTTGAAATCATTGACTTTTGTACAAAAACATGGATTGGAGCAATTGGGAGCTATTATAGGCATCAAAGCTAAACACATGCTCAGATCAAGCTCAGTATCCTTATATGAGAATGTACAGAATAGCTTACCAGGGGAGACCACTGGCAACTGAGAAAGGAAGAGGTCAGATATATAAGTAGAATTCAAGTTTAGAGAATGGGAAGCATGCTTGTTTTACTGGCATTGTATGTGCAACTCTTTATTGCCAAAAGTGTGATGGTCGGAGTGAGAGACAGGAGGGTGGTAAGTAGAAGTAGATGATTGAACTGAGGTCTGAGAGCCTCATCTCTGTTAGTTTTAGTTGGTTCTCAGGATTTCTAGGCTTTAAGTATAGTCTACGAGTTGGAAAATATCGAGCTTATATCTTGTGATCTAATTTTCTTCTGAGCTACATATCTAAACATCCAATAGCCAGTTTGTTATTTCTACCTCAAACTTTGTATCCTAAATAGAACTTTGATTTCCCCCCTTACAATGTTTCTTCTCTAAGTATTTCTTATTTGACTACTTTGAACCTATTTCCACAGACCCCTCACCAGAGAAAATCTATCTACCTTTCCCCCAAAATATATAATGAATCCACACACTTCTCTGCTTTTCTCCTCATCACATTTAATCCACCATCATTTTTCCCTGGAAAATTTTAGTAATAGCCTGAATTTGCCTATCTTTTTCAAGTCCTTCTAACTCATCAGAGAGTAGAAAAAGTGATTTTTACTTCATGTAAAATTACATCCTATCACTTTCCTACTCAAGATACTCCAGCAATTTCCCATTAAACTTGGAAAAATATCCAAATTCCTTTCTGGCTTCAAAGTTCTTCATAATTCTGCCCCTGCCTCATACTTCCCTAGTGCCTTAGCTGATCAGGCCAAGCCGATCCCCACCTCAGGATCTCTCTACTTTCTGTCATCTCTTCCTGGTCTTCACATGTTTGATCCATAATATGATTCAGATATGCATGGATATCCCTGCCTCAGAGAGGTACCCTCGCCCTTGCCATGGAAGTCATTCCATATCCTCTTGACTATCCCGTTATTCTGCTTTTTTTTTTCTTTTTTACTCACAGCTCTTGAAACTCTGAAATTATGTTGTTTAATCATATTTTCCATTTTCCGCTAAAAATTAAACTCTAAAAATTTATTACTTATACTCCATCTTTTACACTGCTCTTCCATCAGTGCTTAGAGCTACATGGTTGGTGTTCAACAAGTGTTTGGAGTAATGGAGGGGTGTGTAAGTGAAGCCACAAAAGTATGAATTTGTAGATCAAGCTACCTGAGAAAATTTTTCTTCTCTAATACTATTCTTTCTCAATTTCAAAAAAACTAAAACTTCGGGAAATAGAAATAAATCAATATAAAGAAAGCTTGGGTAAAGTTTAAGAATGTGTAGTTAAATTTCTGTTGTTACTTTTTCCCTCCAGAAAATTAAGTTTTCTTTCCAAAATTGTGAAAAATTTTAAATGATGATTAAACAAAGCAAAATGTAGTTTCAGAGAATATTACAGGGTCCTGCTTTGTTCTAAGATGGAATGTATAGTTTTGAAAGATAAGTTTTTCATTATCAGTAACAGGAAGAGCTCTTTGGTCTTCACATGGCAAAAATTATTAACATTATTTAAGGTAAAGTTACTTTTTTTATCAATACTGTTTGCATTCGCAATAAAGACTTTATTAAGGTTCTAGTGTATATATATCTCCTTAATTCTAAAACTATGATCCAAGAACCACTGGGATTAAAATAGTGGAGTGGAAATAGAACAGCGAGAAGGATAAATTAGGTGGGGCACTTTTCACAAAAGCATCTTTATTTTTCCCCCTCGTAAGACATCTAGAGGAAAAGGTGATGAAATTATATGTGTTTGAAAGTCACTAATTTGATCCATTTTCCAAAAAATAAAAATGAAAAGAGCTAACATTTATTATGATCTTACTCTGTCCTGACAACCATTACCTAATTTATTCCTTTCAACATCTCTAAGTTACTATCATTTTCTTTATTTCAAACGTGAGTAAAACTCAAACATGAAGTTTAGTGCTGTTTGATTAATTACATTATTTCTGAGGTTGGGAAGATGAGACTCTTATTTAAGACAAAAGGTTCTTTACCTAAAAGGCTAATTTTCTACAGAAAAAAAGGATGGTGGCTAAATTATTTTTAATTCTTTTCATTTTTAGAGAAACAACTTGTAATGGAGCCTTTACCACTTGAGTTACCAGCTGACACAGTGCAACGCAT
The DNA here is from genome assembly GCF_053574225.1 of Canis aureus. Lineage (NCBI taxonomy): Eukaryota > Metazoa > Chordata > Mammalia > Carnivora > Canidae > Canis > Canis aureus. The sequence goes on from NC_135630.1 coordinate 51,674,888, forward strand.
CGCATCTGAACTTAGATGTCACCCAACAGATGAGAGGGTTGCCCTCCGCCTTGATGAAGAAGATAAGCTGAGGCACTTCAAGGAGCATTTTCATATCCCCAAAATGCAAGATCTACCTGCAAGTAAGAACACTGAAAAGGATTTTATTTTTCTTAATTAATTTATTAATTCATTTTTGCTCACACACATGTTTATCATAAATCTTTGAAATCATTGTTCTGTTATATAATAGAGCTATTGTAATTATGACTAAAAAACAGCAAGTTCCTTGGTGCTACTAAATCAACCTGTCAGCCTACCTTAGCTTCAGATTCTTTATGTTCCTTTTCTTCTTCTGAATAAAATACGTACAGGGTTTTTATACTGTCATCTACCTCTTTGAACAATAGAGTGACTGATTGAAAATTATAGGCAGACGCATTTACTTGTTCTTTAAGAACTTAGAGCTCAAAACAATTTCTTTTCAATACAGTATTAGAATATCTCTTATTTTGTGGCACTTAGTTTATTATAACATGATATGTGTCTTAGAGGCAATATTATTTTGGGATTTGGATATATTAAGATGTTATGTGAATAACCATCTTTGTGCTGTAAGTAAAGATGGCAAGTATAAGACAAAAAAAAAAGAAAGAAAGAAACAATCAATAGCTAAGAAAGGCAATACTGCATTGTTGTCTTTTAAATAATGTCAGAAGCTGACTCTGTTCCTAGTTTGGGGGATGTCCTACTTTAAAAAAAAATAGTACAGATATAAAAAATAATGACTTTTAAATATTTGACTTTGCTCCATTTTACATGAGATTGAATAGAATTGATCCACCAAAATGGTTTTCAGATACTTTATAATACAGTTTAACTTTCAGTTTTCTTTAGATTAAGTGAGGCAGGTATAATTTTGGATACTCATAATCCAAAAGCATCAGCTAATATAATTTTAGAATGAGATTGGGTCACACATCTGTCCTATTTGGTGTATATGTTATTATGTAGCCCAGGAAGTTGCTCTGTGAAATTATAAAAGGATAAAATAAGAGATAGACCTATATCCAATTTAAAGTTTCTTAATATCAACTGAGGTAGACATTGATATAAATGACAGCTCTATGACCTAATAAAATGAGGTAAGTGAAAGGAACTTACATCTACAGAAAAAAAATCTAGGTCTTTCGAGAATCTAGAATGAAAGGACACTTTGATTTAAATCTTAAGGGATCAAAAGAACTTTATATGTGAAAAATGAAGAAGGTAAGTCTAGGGATACTGTTTCAATGATATGAGAGAAGGTTGCCTGGTGACATGCAGCACACAGGGTGGAAGTCCCCTGAAATACCCACGGCCCTCTTGAGACCAGTCAGCTCTGGTGACCCTGCCCCAATATGTTCTCCAGCCCATGGGCTGCCTGGGAGATTTGATGGGTTCCTAGCCTGGAGGCGACAGCAGAAGCCTGAGAGTACCACAGAGCTTTAGGTGGCCTTCAGAACATGCAACAAGAACTATAAATCAAGAATTAGGACACTACAACTTTATGAGATTTATTGGAAGTTGTAATTGCCTCAAGATTTAAAAAAAATAATAATAATTATATTCCTTTTCATGAATGATAGGAAAAGCAGACGTAGCAAAGTAAGCAAACAAAAATACTAACAAGACCTATCCAGTGAGGACAGATGATGGTATTACAGGGGGAAAGAAAAACATGACTCCAGCACCGGGGAGAGAAAGTGGCCGGTGGCCTAGTGTGGCTGCAGCTTGGGCTGTTTTGGGAAATGAGGCTGAATAATGGGCACATCCAGATACACCCGAACAATGACTACTTCTGCACATGAGAGGTGATGTACTTGGGGGTTTTGGTTTCTATGTCTGTCTTACTTTTCTTAAGGTGCCTTTCTTCTATATAATAGAAGGAAGGAGGGCTCAGCCCTGAATTTCAAGACTGTTGAAGGGGTACAGGGAAAGTTAAAACCCTATTTGAATTTATCACTTTTTCTGTTACTGAACCTAAGACTCATTGACTAACGTGACTTCATTCTCATGCTGAGTTACTTGCATGCCACAAAATATTAGTTACCTTTTCACATTCCTCTCTGTCTTGGAACTTCCTTTCTGTCCCATCTCTCCATGGCTCAATGGATTTGAAAGACAATTAACAAAGTCCATCCTGTTTGTCCAGGGAGGCACTGTTGTCTGAGATTGCTGTGACTTCTTGCTCTAACTCTAGCTGTGTGAGTTTAAGAAGCAAGCAGCCTCTCAGAACCAAAGTTCCTCCATGTGGAAAGCTCAAACACTGCTCCAGAACCTATAGGGACGTGCTGAGCATGAAAATGAGATTATGTTAAGTGAGCCTAAGAAAAGGCCAGCAGGTTTAGTTTCCTTGCCTCTTTAATACAGACTTTTGACTTCAATAGAGATTTTTAATACTGGTTCAAGACAGGACTCTTTTACCAAGAGTTAAGATAATTTAATCAGAACCCAGGTAAAAATAGCATTATATATATAATGACTTCATTAGACTTAAGTGTTGACTCTAGTGTCCTGATTACCATTATAATATTTGTTTAATTAGATATTTAATAGGAAGTACAAAAATTACAATCTAGGATAAAAATTCCTGATTCTTTTTTTTTAAGATTTTGTTTATTTATTTGAGATAGTGAGACAAAGCACTAGCAGGGGGGAGGGGCAGAGGGAGAAGCAGACTCCTTGCTTAGCAGAACCCTGGTATTATGACCTGAGCTGAAGGCAGATACTTACCGACTGAGATGCTCGGTGCCCCAAATTATTCCTGATTCTTAATGCAATGTAAAGAGAAGGAAAATGAATTGATTTAATAAAAAATCTGAACAATTTATCTGTTTAAAAAATATAGTTTTGAATGATGTCAAAATAGACGTCTTTAACCACAGGAGTTCTTCTAAATTCATTATTGTCAAAGTCTGTGGGTTCCTGAGCAGCCCAAAGCGGATTACCAGGGAATTTACTGGAATGTGCAAGTTCTTGGATCCCAAACCAGAATAACTAAATCAGGGACTTTGAGGGGACCCCACTCATCTGTTTTAGATCACTTAGGATGATGCTACAGAGAGATAATCAGTTAATTCTTATTCTCACTACACTCCCTCTAGGTGATTTTTCCTTTGCAAGGATCCATTCTTTCAACAAGTATTTATTAAGCACTTAACTCTCTTCAAGACACTATTCTCAGAACAGTTTATCAGTGAACTAAAGAGCAAAGTTATCACATATTTGAGTTTTTATTCTAGTATAAGGAGACAGAAAATAAAAACAATGTGATGTATACTCTACTCTCAGGCAGTGCTCTAAGTGCTGTGAGGCCTGCCAGGGTGTGAGTAACGTTCTTTTACTCAGGGCCATCTGGGAAGGAAACCCTGATGAGCTGACACCTGAGCAGAGACAAGAATGAGGTGAGGAAGTGAACCTCATGATTACAGAGGTGAAGACGACCCCGGGGGGGACAAAGTTCACCAGGCTCAGAGGCAGGTGGTGTGCAAATTTCCTCCCCCTTTCTTTTTGACAGATAAGAATCCATCATCATGATCATCATCATCATCAATATATAAATAATAAATAAATAATATGTGTAATACATTATTATTTATTATTATAAATATATAAATAATTAACAATAAAACCTTCCAGGAACATCCAAAAATGGTATTGCCTCTCAAATTAATGCAAGAGACTAACATAACGCTAAGGACAAATGTTCTTTGGTAACTCTGAATAATGAAAAGCAAAGAGCATAAATAAACAAGTTTTGAACAAATGAAAGGATCATGACTCCCAATATAGGCTTTAAAGATTCCAAGGGAAGGCTGTAGGCACAGCTTGTGCATTTCCAGTATTCTATCATTAAATATAATGTTTCCTCGGGGTTTCTAAGAGAAAGTTCTAGCAAAAGAAGTCTAGTTTTATTTTTTTTTTTCTACTCCTAGATAGTTTTGAGATGTTGTTAAAGAAAAGGATCAAGATTATTTGTATTCAGCTGGTATTGCACTTATGTTCAACATTGTTCTAAAGACCATACCCCCAAAATAACTCACACACACACACACACACACACGCATATTCCAATGCATGTACAAAGAAAAATGAAGAAACATGCAAAGACATAAATATTGGAAAGGACCTGTCTAAATTTCTTGAAATTATTCCTATTTAGAATATACTTATTCCTAAATCTCTGGGAGGATATTGGATAGTTCCATAAGATAAATTGGTTTTGCAGAGATACAAAACAAATGTTTTATGGTAACTTGATTTAATAGACAACTTAATAGATAACTTAATAAACAACTTAAGATACTTAATAGACATAACAAATATGTCTATTTGTCAAGTTACCAGACTGACTTCCACTTCTATATACATGCCCTTCAGAAATAAAGGCTCTTGTCTCATTGACATCTTTGCTCATTTGCTAATCAAACATTTTTCCTTCCTTCTTTGAATTTGCGTATCTTAATCCAGTGCTTGACATTTGTTTTGTATAAACTCCTTGGTCATTTGCTTTTCTTAAGTTTTAATTTTCTCTCTGTGCGTGAGATTTACTGCTCCTATGCATTTTATTTTTTAATTGATTTTAATTTTTTTAAGACTCAGATATATCAACAACTCGTTTTCTTTAAGGAATTTTAAGTGAATTTGCTCAGTCCACGTAACCAGACGGTATAACCAGAAATGGATTCCAAATTTTGTGACTCCTGCTCCACTTCTCTCAATTCAAAGCTATTACTTTTTAAAAAGTTATTAGCACCTGGCTGGCTTAGTTGGTAGAACATGTGACTCTTGATCTCGGGGTCATGAGCTCAAGCCTCACGTTGGGCACAGAGCTTACTTAAAAAAAAAGAAAAGAAAAGAAGAAGAAATTACTCAATTGAGTTGTGATCTACCATACTATAGAATCCACTTTGTTTTATGCCCTACAAGATAACTCCAGGATTATTTATCTTAAAACTGAGAGTTTGTACCTTTTGACTATTTTCACCTCTTTTGGCTACCTTTCACGCTGCATCTTTGGCAACCACCACCAATCTGTTCTCTGTGTCTATGAGTTCACTTTATGTATTCATTCATTCATCCATTTATTTGATTCCACAAATAAGTGATATCGTACAGTATTTATTTGTCTTTCTCTGTCTGACTTCTGTCATTCAGCATTTCAAGTGCACAATTCAGTAAATGTATATAGTTTGACACCATCATCACAAACCCAATACTTTACTCTTTTTTTCCACCCGCACCCTCCAAGTGGCCAGTAACCTACCAAAACTGCTGCTACTTTGCTCTATATAGAAGGTCATTAAATCAGAGAATGTCCTTACCAGTAAATAATATTTGAGAGTATTTTTACACAGAGTTGTTTTAAAATGATTAAAGAAGATGATTTAGATGATACACACTTTATGTAACACTTCCCAAAGCTAGCAATTTCCATTCCCTGGGGTCCAGGCAACTGAACAATGGGGTGGGAGGCAATAAGCTTTTATAGGACAAGGAACAAAGAACAAAGAAAAGTAGAAAATATCTGATTTGCTGGGGCCCTGTAGTCAAACTTGTTTGGGGAAGGAGGGAATAAGGAAAGAAGTGTAGAGTCCAGCATTGGCTTAGCATTCGAGGATGGGCTGACACTATATTCTATCTTTCTGGTCACACACAACATTATTAGGAATAGGAAACTTACCTATGTTTTGGTTTGCTGATGTGCCATCCTGGGCAGGAGCAGTGCCATCTTGGGCCTAGAAAGTTATTTCAACAGTACTCCTATCACTCCTATCACTCCTATCAATATTTCCCTCTTTCAGTTTTATCACATATCCGGGAAAGATGAGTAAATTGTCAGCCAACTTTAATAAGTTAAATTGAGTGCTATCCAAAGATCTACTATTACCGTGACTTTGTGATATTTATCCTGTTAGATAAAATTGGCATAGAAAACTGCCATGCTTGAGTTTGTCTCCAGGACTTCCATGTAATAGAAAAGAGCCTCTTCAGTTCAACTATTGTTAGGCTCAGAAGTTAGTGACAAGTGTGAGGTATCAGTGAATGAAATGTAGGAAAGTATGCTTTTCAGCATAATAGAATCTTTAATGGAAGCTGGCATGTTAAATAAAGGCTTTATCCAGCTTTAAAATGACATATTTATGACTATGTGATTTTAAGAATGACTTTTATATCTGATTTCCAAAAGTAAAACAAATAAGAGTATTTCTCAGTTAAAAGTTTAATTTTAGGGCAGCCCGAGTGGCTCAGCAGTTTAGCACTGGCCTTTGGCCCAGGGTATGATCCTGGAGACCCGGGATCAAGTCCCACATCAGGCTCCCTGCGTGGAGCCTGCTTCTCCCTCTGCCTGTGTCTCTGTCTCTGTCTCTCTCTCAAGAATAAATAAATAAAATCTTTTAAAAAATTAAGACAATCTTTAAAAAAAATTTAATTTCATAGATACTTTGAACTCCTCATTATACTTGTATACTGCAATCCCATGGACTTCTCACTTTGTCTTTCCTTTTGTATTTTACTATTTGCTCCCTAAAAGCAGGGACTGTCATATTTCTCTGTGTATGAGTGGGAGTCATATAGGCAGACCCTATGGTGGAGGTGGCCAGTAAGGTCTTATCTCTCAGAAAGAACAGCATTTGCAAAGACAGAACAAAAGAAAGCATAGTTGCTGAAGAGTTAGAAAATCTGTGTGTGTGCACATGTATTTTTTTTGCAGGATGCTGTAATTTCTGCTGCATTTATACATAGCTGTGGAAAATATTTTAGTTTGGAACCACAAACTTGTATATTAATGTCACTAATTTCATCAACAATGTAGGATCATACTGAAGAGGACAAAAATAGAATTAAAGAAATGATTAATATATTTTTGCAGAAATCTAAAAGGAATTGTAAAAATCTGAGTAAATGCATTGGAGGTGAAAAAAGAGAGAAGATTCAAGAAATATTTTCAGTAGTCATTGAATAAACCTCAATTCATTATTCATCGAATAAACCACCAACCGGGATCTAGGTTCAGTTCTTGCAATTTTGTTATACTGTTTAGTGTTAGGTCCATTGAGGCAGGGCTGAGCTCAAAAGTTCATGCACAACTTTATATAATCATTCTCTAAGCTCTCAATAAGGCCTAAGAATTTCCTGCTCCCAGGAGCCCATCTTTATTTTCTTCTGGCTAGACAACTGCGACTTTAATTCATCCTTTTTTATGCACTTTCTGTGACTATGCTTGCCTTCAGTGCCCAGAAGCAAGAGGACAGAGGGAGAATAAATCCATTAGAGTTATCCAACAGTCTTAAAACCATTCATCCTCTGGTTAGAGAAGGTTTTCCTGTCTTCATGATTTGGGTGCCTATGCAGCCACTATTACTATAACTCCCACCACTGTCACAGGATTGACCAGTGGTTACCAAGAAAGAGAACAAAAATGAAAGAAAATGGAAAACCAAAAAGATTTCTCTCTTTCTCTCTCTTTCTCTTTCTCTCTCTCTCTCTCTCTTCTTTCTCTCTCTCAGGATCTTAGTTATTCTCTCAAGAACTCTGAAGAGAAATAAGGATAGTGGGCTTCTCTTGGAATTCTTATAATTCACACTCACTAGGTAGTTTGGAGTTTCTGGCTCTCTTTGAAAGCAAGCCCTAAGAGATTCCTCAGAAGTAGAAGGAAAATAAACTAATGTCAGTTTGGTAATATTTCAAATTCTGGTTTCAAAGTACTTCCCCAGTATACTTATTATTATTTATTTTTCAAAATCCTCAGATTCTAAAATGCTACTCAATACATTTGACTTACATTCAATGTGTCAGAATGTACTTCTCTATGTCAAATTTTGTCTTAGTTTCTCTAAAAGAGAAGGCAAGAAATGTTTTTCTGTGGTTCAAGAAAAGCACTAAATCTAAACTATACTTAAAAGAAAGAATATTTATTTAAAAAGAACTTCTTTTTTTTTAAGTTTGTTAGCAAGCTAGTTTTTCATTCTGATGACCAGAACCAGAACTAGGCCTTGGGAATTTTGAAATGCAGTACTCTATGTGTCATATAATAAAAGTACTAAGTCTTGGCTCCCATTGGTTTGCATCTGGAGATTAATTGTTTATTATTTTTTAAAGATTTATTTATTATTTATTTGAGAGCGCACACACGAATGTGAGTGGGGGAGGGGCAGGGGGCAAAGGGGGGGAAAAGAGAATCTCAAACAGATTCATGCTGGACACAGAGCCCAATGTGGGGCTCAATCCCAAGACCCTGAGATCACAATCTGAACAAAATCAAGAATCAGAGGCTTAACCCACTGAGCCACCCAGGTGCCCTTGGAGTTTATTTGTTTATTGATAAAATTTTGACCAAGTTCCCCAGAGGAGTATGGTCTCCGAGATTTATAGACTTAAACATCAATCCCAATTAAGCATCCCAATTGCCATGATTCAATTCAGTATTGCCAGCAAGAATAACAACTAAAACCCAACACAATAGTGCCACAAGTGTTTAGATTGAGACAATTTTACAATTAGACTGTTTTAATCCACTAAATTCATATGATCTGCTTATAATCTTCTTGGTATTATCAGGGTTCCAAATAATCAAAACACAAATGAAACAAACACAGCTTGAATCTCTGTGCTTTCCATTACTAATGTAATAAAATCAGCAACAATTCCATGTTCACCAATCTGTGAAAACACTGTATATCTTTGAGGAGGATCTTTTTAAAATTTTTCCTTTCTTTTCTTTAAATTTGAGAACAAAATTCCTTGTATAAAATAAATGAACAAAAAACTCAGCTCAGATTTATCAAATGGACATAGTATGTTAAAACTTTAGCCACTTCTTAAGAAAATAGGAAGGAAGTGGAATTTTCTTGTTCAAGAGAAAAACATCAATTAAAACTAACTACATTTAAAATGAAGGATTTTTTTTTTAATTAGAAGAGAATATGTTAGCAAACTAGTTTTTTTATTCTGATGAACAAATATTTATTAATCTGATAATAAACATTAAAATTACACAGAACAATCTAAAAAGAAATTTGCAATGCTGAAAGGAAATGTTTACAATTACTTTACATACTGACACTCTTATTTAATGTTTTATGTGCATATAGTACCCCTATGGCATACATAACAAAGGTATGCATTGCCATTATAAACAAAATCATTAACAATTGACTTCTTTATTATAAAAAGTTCATTTTAGAGGATCACCTGGGTAGCTCACTAGGTTTGGCTCAGGTCATGATGTTGGGGTCCTGGGATCAAACCCCATGTTGAGCTCTCTGCTCAGTGGGAAGTCTGCTTGTCCTTCTAGCCCTGCCCTTCACCCCTACTTGTGCTTGCTCTCTCTCAGATAAATAAATAAAATATTTTAAATAATAATAATAATAAATAAACTTAGTTAGAAAATATTTACATAAACAAGTCATTTTTAAAATCTTTGGAATTTACCTTTGTTTTCAGTCAAATGATAGAGTAACTTCTAAGTTTTCTCTTTCTTTCTTTTTTTCTTTCTTTCTTTCTTTCTTTCTTTCTTTCTTTCTCTTTCTTTCTTTCTTTCCTTATTTAAATTTTTGTTCAGATTTTATTTATTTATTTGAGAAAGACAGAGATAGCGAGAGAGAGTCCCAGTGGGAAGGAGAGGGAGAAGCAAGAGAGCCTGATGCAGGATGGTCCTAGGACTCTGGGATCATGACTGGAGCTGAAGGCAGATGCTTAACCAACAGAGCCACGCAGACACCCCATAGTTTTTCTCTTTAATTTATAATAAGGAAAAAATTAAATTGCTTTATAATGACTCTACTAACCTTGCTTTCGAATGATTTCACATGTGTTTTATTCTTCAGTCTTAAAATACCTTAAATGGACTAATTAAATTGTAAATTATAATAACTAGTTGCTATATTAAGTTAAAAGCAAGGTCTCTTCTGTGACCTTCAGTAATTCAGTTAAACTTGAGAAATCTCAGTTTTGTTTTGGTTTTAATATGGAGGCTAGTGCCAGGCCTTCTGAAATGTGGCCATATAAGGAATTATTTGGGAAAATTTTAAAATAACGTCTATAACCAGGCCCACTCCAGACCAGTTAAATTAGAGTCTCTGAATCAAACCTAGGCACTGTATTTTTGTAAACTAGTACATAAATCCGAATAAAATATACAAAGGTCATAAATATTTATTTTTATATATTTACTTTTAAATTATCATTTCATGAGTAGATGATCATAACTAGTTTAAAAAATATTATACCTACATATGTATGATTTTAAAATAAGTTATGGTTTATCTCTTTAAAGAAAACAGCTGGTACTGGTATCCAACAATGTATTTGCAATTTGGTTAATATTTAGCCAACTTTGATGACATCAATTGGATGCTTCAAACATATTGAGTATATTTTTTGGGGGAAGGCATAAAACTTTACTCAAGCCTTTAGAGTAGTTACAACTCAAAATTTAAAATAGCTTTATTAGCATGCCATCAATTACTATATTAAGGGGACATATTTCTTTTCAGTTCAGTGAACCCCACTAAAAAGTAGCAGAATTTAAATCACTTCAAAAGGACCCTACCTGAGAAAACTGCTTGCTGGTTTATGGTAACATCAGCAGAAAGAATCTTGAATACATTGTCAAGAGGTGGGAGGTATCAGTGGCGGGTAGGAACAAGGTTATGAACTGGAGTGCATGCAGTACTTCAGGCACCTGGAGATTGGAGGACTCCAGTCAGGAGGAACTTCTAAAGGATCCATAAAAAGTATGTTCTAAGGCAAAGAGCTACTAATAACATAAAGACACCAAAGCCAGATTAATGTTTTCTTGCCTATATTATTTATTTCCTCACTCCATTGGAGAGATTAAAGGCAGCAGCAGTGAGTAACAAGAAGAAAACAAAACAAACTACAATAGACATATCCCTTTGTTCCAAACTATGTTTCTTTTTTTTTTTTTATTAGATCAGCCCTAAGCTGAGGATGGGGAGAAACTTTAAATCTGAAGTAATGTTGAAATTTTGATTTATATTTAAGAAGCAAAAATGAAACTATTCCTGGATTAGTCTTGGAATGTGTATAAATAAACTAAAAGAGTAAGGAAGTAAGGTCTAGAGTGATGGACATTTTTGATGCAATAAAGTGTTACTCAGAAGCAATCAAGTGAGGGACACCTGGGTGGCTCAGTGGTTGAGCGTTTGCCTTTGGCTCCGGGCATGATCCTGGAGTTCTAGGATCAAGTCCCACATTGGGTTTCCTGCATGGAGCCTGCTTCTCCCTCTGCCTATGTCTGCCTCACTCTCTCCCTCTTTCATGAATAAGTAAAATCCTTAAAAAAAAAAATAAAAGAGCAAATAAAAATGTAATATTAAAAAAAAAAGAAGCAATCAAGTGAATTTCCAGAATCATGAGCTCTAGAGCAGCAATCTTTGTGACAAATTCACAAGAATCATGAGCTCTAGAGCAGCAATCTTTGTGACAAAACAAAACTTCCAGACAAATGGCCCAAAAACTATTGACTTAATAACCACTTGAGGTGAGGCCTGTTTGTAGAATGCTGAAACTCTCGAGCTTTTCGACTACTTGAAAACAAGTGTACCTTTAAGGAGGACGTTAGGGGTTGAATTGTGTCTCCTAAAAGTGAAGATATTGAAATTCTAACCCCTAGTACCACAGAATGTGACCTTATTTTAGAGATGGAGTCTTTAAAAGATGTAGCCAGGTTAACTGAAGTCATATGAATACAATATGAATTATAAGAAGGGGAAATTTGATGACAGAAAGAATTATAATATGAATTAATACAATATGAATTATAAGAAGGGGAAATTTGGTGACAGAAAGATACACAGGTGTCATACATGGAGAACACCTGTGAACATGAAGAGGAGCTTTGACATGTCAGATAGAGAAACCTCTCTCATAGCCTCCTCTCATAGCCTGGAACAAACTCTGCCAACACCTAGATTTGGATGTCTAGCCTTCAACACTGGGAATCATATATTTCTATGACTTAACCACTCAGTTTCTGGGACTTTGTTACAGAAGCCCTAGCAAACTAATACAAAGCATTTATAATAACATTGATGCAGGCAGGCTGGTCAGAGGACCCTGAGAAGGGGTCGTCCCTTAGGACTAGCCAAGCGGGTCTTGATTTTAGGCAGAGTGGAAATCAAATATGAGCCAGCAGGAAGTGAAAGCAGAGTTTACCGAAGACATATATAGAGAGAGGTAGGGATGGAGTACCCTGGAGACTCAGAAAGGAAAAGAGCATGAGTTTTATCTTTGCTTCAGGTCTGGGGTTTTTACTGGGGATTATGGTCTGATGCACACGTCCTCTTAGGCATCCAGAAACTGGTCAGAGCAAAGACAGGGTCCAGGTGTCTTTCCTTAGTCACTCATTCCCTGAGCCGGGGGTTTTGGTGTCAAGGTGTTGGTTAGTGGTCTTGGAGAACATTTATGATGAGTCCCGCCCGGTCACTCCCTAGATGTCAACTATCCAGAGATAGCATTATCCCTTTGTCCCTTATGAGGAGGACGCATTCCATTTGCATTACAAGGCATGTGTCTAGGGGTGTGGGGGTGCAGGCCCTAGCTGCTGGAGAAAGGAAAAAAGTAACTTTTTTTATGGAGTTCTTCGGTGGCCCTGTCTTAACAGGAAGCAAATATTCCCAACTCAAAAGGTATTTACAGAACATGGAGACTTGACTGATAAAGGAAATGCATGTACTCTTTCAACATGCCCAATCCATGCTAGAATTTGGAGAATGACCTTAGGACCAGGATCAGAAAACATTTTTTGCAAGAACGTTCTGTGAGAACACAGTCATGTTTATTTGTTTACATGTCGGCTAGGGCTGTTTTTATGCTTTAGTGACAGAAATGGGTCATTGCAACAGATTGTACAGGCCACAAATATTTACTTTCAGGCTTTTTGCAGAAAAAGCTTGCCTTGCCCTGTGACTAGAAAAAAATCATTGTTTCTGGGTGCTGCCTACAAGGGGACCAATTGAGCAAATGCAACAAATAGTTTGGTCTGGACACAAAATCACAGGATGCCTCAATAATGACACCTCAGTGTTTTCTCAGAATAGTAGACTAGGAGAGTATGGATCAAGAGGAAGACACTGAGACACTTTATTTACATTTTCATCCCTAAAATAGGATGGAGCCAAATCTAATGGAGGAAGATCTTCCTGAAAAAAAAAAAAAAAGCCCACAAACACTAAAAGATGAAAACTTGAAGAAAAAAAAAAAAAAAGTTGGTTACAGTCTTGAGGCATTGTGACATAACCAAGATTTGGGATCCATCAAAATGACATGTGTTAATAAAACAAAAGTTTATTTTGAAAAGGGAGAGGTTACAGTAAGCTCCTAAAGCATATATATTTTGGCAGAACATCAAATCCTCAATATGATAAAAAATGTCAAAAGACAGAGAATGTCCTGAGGCACCTGGATGGCTCAGTCAGTTAAGCATCTGCCTTTGGCTCAGGTCATGATCCCAAGGTCCTGGGATGGACCCCTGGGCAGGCTCCCTGCTCAGTGGGGAGTCTGCTTCTCTCTCTCCCTCTGTTCCTCCCCCCGCTTGTCCTCTCTCTCCCTCTCTCTCTCTCTCTCAAATAAATGAATAAAATCTTAAAAAAAAAAAAAAAAGAATGTCCCAAGGAACAAGAATGAATGGTTTATGTTGATTTTTTAAAAATATTTTATTTATTTATTCATAAGAAACACAGAAAGAGGCAGAGACATAGGCAGAGGGAGAAGCAGGCTTCCTGTCGAGAGTCTGATGTGGGACTCAGTCCTAGGACCCCAGGATCATTACCTGAGCCAAAGACAGATGCTCAACCACTGAGCCACCCATGTGCCATGGTTTATATCAATCTTGACTAGACTTTGGAAGACAATGAATGTTTTCAGAAAGGTCATGAAACTTTCTGATGGAATATTAATACCAGAATCCACAAAATGTATAACAGCCAAGCCAGGCACTGAAAGATTAGAAAGTATGTTTTATCCAGAGTCCACCCATTGTCATGGGTATATTCCAGAAGACTGTAGACTTGGACTCTAGCCTAAAGAAGCAGTGGATAGATGATGATCAGTAATACTTGATGTAATAATCAATAACAATTGACATGACAACTTTCAGGATGAGTCCTGCCTGACCCCAAGGTCCAGCAAATACTGGCTATATTAACCAATGGTGTCCTCTTGGCACAAATACAGAATAACTCCTAGATATTCAGGGAATACATAAAGAATCCTGTAACTGAAGAAGATCCAGAAGCTGATCACAATTTGCGGATGCCATGTCCAACTTACTTTTCCATCCTTGTCACATAGGAAATAGGGAAAGAAGTGCTGGTCAACAACCAACAGTCCTGCTTACAGGACAGTCAGAAAGTCCTTGCACATGATATTTCTCAAATTCCCTCAGCTTAAGATATGCCAAGGTGCCACATTTTGGTGTTGTCGGTGTAGTCATGCATCCCATCACTGCCAAGAACATTAGTTTTTAATAACAAACTTATTTATTTGTCTGGCACAAGAGAAGCCTACTCCCAAAGACTTTCATGTTGTATAGATCCAATGCGACTGAGTTGGAGTGTGGTAGGCTATCTCTTTATTCTTGTGGGGTCTTATAAAATACATTTTCTGGATAGTCTATTGTGCCATGTGACATAATGCTAATTGAATTCTCTTCTAATGCCATTTGATGTGCATTGAGACTTTTTAAACATGCAACTCAATCAAGTAAGAGGAATGTAGTGAAAAGAGACGGGGAACCATACTTTTGCCTGGCCTGAGACAAGATAATTTAGTTTACAATTTTGCTTTTCTCTCACATTAAACACACTTTAAAAAAGACTAAGTATAAGCAGCTCACTGTGTATTTATAAAAGCATCAGCAATGAAAGAACAAGACGAGACAATGGGAGCAGAGATATGGCTGATTGGCTCCTCATGCTGGGTCATTGATGGGGCTGACATGCACAGAACATGTTTAGTCTTCAAACATGGATTGGATTGCTAATAAAACTGCATTTGTTGCTATCAAGGGAGAGTTGTGAGGTAGACAAATTACTAAAATCCCAATTTATTTGAATAAGACATAGATATAGAGAACAATTTGCCTGTCTATATATGGATATAGATAGATATAGATAGATATGGATATAGATATGTAGAGTGAAAAAATGTATAAATCTAATATCTCTACTTCAGATATGTAAATACTCATTTAGATATGTTTTATTTGCCTTTTCTACACCACCAGTTATTGCAGGTTAGTTTGTGCCAAGACTCTTGTAACCTAGCATCTCTGGATGGGCTGATGATACATTTACTATAAAAATTCTATTTTTAACTTTTTTTCTATTGCCCTTATCTATTTATGATTGGGAAGAGATGCTAATTTAGATTTCCTTATGGAGCACAATAAATAAGAGATCTCAACAATAGTTTTTATAAATGTAAATTGTATTTTAAAATATAAATGTGAAAGATTAATTATTTTTCTGAGAACTTGATATTATCCCTGGGAAGAATTATGTTATTTATTATCCTTATTGGAGTTAATTATATTAATTATTTGTACTGAATTAACAATGCCAAATGGAAGAAGATTAATTAATTGAATAAGCATTTCATTTCTCTCTGTTTCAGTTGATTTATCTTTAGTGAATAAGGATGAAAATGCCATCTATTTCTCGGGAAATTCTCTTGGCCTTCAACCAAAACTGGTTAAAACATATCTGGAAGAAGAACTCGATAAGTGGGCCAAAATGTAAGTATTATTTCAAAAGCTATCATTTGACATCTCATACAAAACTTTCTTTTTTTTCTCCAACTTTTTATTTAAATTTCAGTTAGTTAACATACGGTGCGATATTGGTTTCTTGTATAGAATTTAATGATTCATCACTTACATTCAGCACCCAATGCTCATCACAACAAATGCACTCCTTAATACCCATCACCCATCTAGCCCATCCCCTGCCCACCTCCCTTGATCAACCCTTGATTTGTTCTCTACAGTTAAGAGTCTGTTTCTTGGTTTGCCTCTCTTTTTCTTTCCTCTCTTCTTCATTTGTTTTGTTTCTTAAATTCTACATATGAATAAAATCATATGAAATTTTCTTTCTCTGACTTATTTTGTTTAGCATAATACTCTCTAGTTCCATCCACTTCTTTGCAAATGGCAAGATTTCATCCTTTTCATTCCTTTTAATTCATTATATATATACATATATAAAATGGAATATATAATATAATATATATATATATATATATATATATATATATATATATATATCACATCTTCTTTATTCATGCATCAGTCAATGGACATTTTGGTTCTTTCCATAATTTGGCTACTGTTGCTAATGCTGTTATGAACATTGGTTTGCATGTATCCCTTCAAATCATTAAGAACTTTAAAAATCACACTAGGTTATCTAATATTTGGAAAGGTGTACAATAGACTCCTTGGAGTCTATTTCGGATACAGAGGAACCTTAAGAATCACATCATTCAATACTCTCATTTTACTGATGACAATAATTGAGGATCAGTAAATAAGGTCATATGGAAAGTTAGTGACAGTCAAAAGTAAAACTTTCACAATATTAGAAAAAAATAAGTTCCTCTCCCAAGTTGATACATCTAAATCATATGTAATCATTTCATTTTATTTATTTAATGACTAATAAGGGAGTTAATATTTAGAATTTAATTCGGTGTTTCATGAGTAGTTTTTGCTAAACTTTATCACACTAATTTTTATAAATAAGAAAATAAAAATTGTTGACGGGGGGCAAAAAAGGTTAGTGGAGTAGAGGGTACTACCCTCCCCAAACCGAGTTTGCTGAGAACATGCTTCATTTGGCCTTAGCTGAACAGGTTTGCTCCAAGCATGCAAGAATCTGAAATCTTAATCTGTTTTCTTCTCCATGTCTTCTGTTCTACATTTACTCTTCTGCCTAAGAAGACCCCCACACTTGCTGCTTCCCAGGATGCTTACCTTCCTTAATCTCAACCTTCTCAACCATGCAGGTGATCTCTCCCCAACTGCCCATTGTATTAATAATCACTGCTGCAGGGTAGGCAGTTTAGAGGTATCTATTTTCATTAGCTTCATATTATAAATCCCTTTAGGAACATAACCTAGTCTTATGTTCTTTCCCCTTCCTCTGTAGTTACTAATAAAGCTGCAACTAAAAATATTTTGAAAATACTTTAGCTATTTAAAAAATTAATATTTAAAAATTTAAAAATAAGACAGATAAAAAGGTGCTCAACATCACTAATCATCAGGGAGATGCAAATCAAAACCATAGTGAGATACTACCTCAGACCTGTTCAAATTGCAAAAATAAAAACACAAGAGATAACAAGTGTTGGCAAGGATGTGGAGAAAAAAGACCCTTGTGCACTGCTGATGGGAATGCAGACACATGTAGCCATTGTGGAAAACAGTATGTACGTTCCTCAAAAAATTAAAAATAGAATTACCATATGATCCAGTAATTCCACTTGGATATTTGCCCAGACAAAACAAAAGCATTAATTTGAAAAGCTGTATGCACGGCTCAGTTTATTGCAGCATTGTATACAATAGCTAAGATATGGAAGCAACCCATGTGTCTATTCATAGAGGAATGGATAGAGAAGATGTAGTGCATATATATATATGTATATTACTCAGACGTAAAGAAAGAAGGAAATCTTGCCATTTGCAACAACGTGGATGAATCTAGATAGTATAATGCTGAAAGTGAAAGAAGTCCATCAGAGAAATACCATATGATTTCACTCATTTGTGGTATTTAAGAAACAAAGGAACAAAGACCAAAAAAAGACCAAAAAAACAAGACTCTTAACCGAAGAGAATAAACTGATGGTTACCAGAAGGGAGGTGGTGGGGGGATGAGTGAGATAAGTAGAGGGGATTAAGAGTACACTTACCAGGATGAGCTCTGAGTAATGTATAGAATTGTTGAGTCACTGCATTGTACACCTGAAACAAATAAACTCTTATGTTAATACTTGAATTAACATACTCTGTATGTTAATACTTGAATTCATGCTTGAATTTCTGATTATTAAAATCTGAAAATAGATATGAGGAGGAAGTCAAACTTGAAGGTGAGAAAAAAAAAAAATGCAGGGAAATGAAACTAAATCAGAACTCTGACCAGACACTTGGCTCTCATACAAACTCTAATGTCTTCTTTCTTCAGTTTTCATGCCGCTGTTCTTTCCTATTGGGCAGAGTACCTCTTTTTAAAAGTTTATTTTGCACTGACTGTGCTAATGATTATACCACAGGCATTGGATAACACTGCAAAGTTCTTAATTTCAGTGGTTAAGAATATAAATTCACAACTCAATGCAAAAATCCTACAGGTCTATATAATTTATTAAGCCTGTTATAACTGTATCTGCATAACTTGTATGCATAAATTGAAAAATAAATATCACCACATTTGGAAGCATTTTGCACTAGCAGGTTTTAGTACTTAAAAAATGAGGGTCATACTTAATAAAAATGGTTAATATTCATTTTGGCCTTAATATAAAAGAGAGCAGAGAATTAGATTGAATTTGAACTTTAGAGAATGTCCTTGCCTCTTGGATATTCATTCAGCAAGGCTGTGCATTTTTATCCTTTAGGCATTTAAAAAAAGATGCTGCCCTGCTCTCCTCCTATTCATCTCTTTGTGATTACCCTACTTTATTAGGAGACTGGTTGATTATTTTCAAGACTTTAAAGTTATATTCCAGGAAAGTGCCTTTCTGTCATAACACCTTTCTATTGTCGTTAACTTTGAATTTTATGTTTTACCTTGTGACAATGGAAAATCACATAATCTTAAACCCTTCTGCCTATTTTTCCACTAGACAGATGATTCAGAAAAGAGGTGCATATTAATGCTTCAAGCAATGTAAACTACATTTAAAAGACTTCTGAGAAAAAGGTTAGGTAGTTAGCTAGCTTTATTTTGTCTTTGCTTTGTTTTATTTAGTCTTCTTGCTTTCAGTCATGGTGGCCCAGTCACTGTCATGCCCCCTGTCTCTCTGGTGACATCATTGGCGTTTAAGGGGCATAGTCAAAATCATGTTGTGGCCCATTCCACCGCCCATCTTTGATCTCAAAGCGCTTGTTCATTATTTCCTTGGTTCTAAATATTTAGCTTAAAATTTTACCCTGGCCTTTTTCAGCTAAGGTTATGTTGTGAGGAAAAATTTTCCTATTGGTTGAAGGCCTATGGATTAATTGCTTAGAGAGAGATTAACAGAAATTTCTCTCATGGGTGCTGAATTCACTGGATAGCTAGGGGTAAGAGTTTATATACCAATTTAACTAGAGGGGGCAGTTTTAGGGCTTCATTAGGAAGTATAGAACGTTCTATTGGACCTTTTCATTCTGATGATAATGGGCATATCCCTCCTGCCTGAAAGCTCCCTGAGTGGGAGCTTGATGGCATCTGAATTTGCACCTCCTGGTGTTGAGTCACCTTCTGTCTGTGAGTGGATTAATGGCGACTGGATCTTCAGGAGACTCTCCTTAAGTTAAGGAACGTGTCTCTCTTAGGCTGTACTTTGTTCAAATGCTTTCAGGTTGAGGTAATCTTGCCACTATGGTGGGCTGTTGGTTCCTTTATTTCTGTTTCTGACTATTGCTTTTGTTTTTGTACTAAATACCCTTGCATATGTTTGGTTTGCTTCTAGATGCAGGGCCTCCCATTATTGTGGTGAGCTTTCCTGATTACCTGCTCCTGTTCACCTTCTCTGGTGCTACTTCTGCCCTGCTTCTTAGCTGATACCCAAATCAGACCAGTGCCTTCCTCTCTTTTTGACCAGTCGCTTTCAAGAAGGACTGAGTCCAAGAGAGCTACACAGTACTAAGTACTCTCATGCAAACTGAAATTATTCGCTCAACAGAAAAAAAATATTAGAAATTTATAATCTTAACAATAACATAAAAATCACAGTACTTTTGACTAAGTGAGATAGATATTGTTCTGGGATATTGATACCAAGTCTGAATGGCCATTCATGCCATATAAAGTAGGAAATAGCACTTGGCTCAGGCTGTTATTGGCCATGTCTCTGTCTTCAATGTCCTATCACAGACATGCTACCTACCTATCTACAAAATAAACCATTACTGTCCATTGGGGAGCCCAACTTTTTGATTCATACAGCTACCACCTTTGATTACTTATGCTAAAGGAAAAGTCAAGAGGAGAGGCATACTTAGAAATATTTTTGGACCTAAATGATTTCTTCTTAGACTTTAAGTTATTCAACACAAAGCAATGAAAATAAAGTACTGTGGGTTTTAAGTGCTTATTGTTATTTTCGACTGTATTTAATTTCTAAAGTAGATTGGTTTACTTGGGATAATTTGTTTTGTGAAATAACAATATTTAGATATTTTTAACATTCTGAAGTAGAAAAATTTTATGGTGACTTGACTCATTTGATGTATGATAATTAATTACCAGCCAACTGGGGCTATAACAATAATAAACAGCATTAATATGGGGCCTGTGGGTCTGCCAGAATTTTTTTAGAACATTTAATATTGCACATTTATATGTTATAGATTCATTAATGGCCCAGATTATTTAAAGGAAAATAACATGGGTTAATAATCACAGTGGGGAAAGTTCAGCTAGAAGAGAAAATATATCCATCCCGAAGAGCACTTTGTAAGTTGAGAAATGTATATTATGTCCCTAAGATGTAATCACAATATTTTAAGTCTTCTGTGTTGTCATATATATCAGATAAATGGTTTTCTTTCTTTTTCATAAGGAGCCAAAACTTGACCCAGTTATATCTTTATAGGGATTCTTCTAAGACCAGTGTGACACTTTCGGGAGGTTTATTTAAGAAGAAAATAGTCTAGGGGCTCCTGGGTGGCTCAGTCAGTTAAGTGACTGCCTTCTGCTCAGGTCACGATTTCAGGGTCCTTGGATGAAGCCCAGCATTGGGCTCCCTGCTCAGTGTGGAGCCTGCTTCTCCCTCTCCTCCCTGCTTGTGCTCTCTCTTGCTATCTTTGTCTCTGTCTCTCAACTAAATCAATAAAACCATAAAAAAAGAAAGAAAGAAAAGAGTCCGCTGAATTACATATTAGGAGAAAACTGTGTGGTTTGTGGATGGTGAGTGACTTGACAGGGCAATGTGTGCAGAGAGGGTGCTGGTCCTGCAGACACTGCAGTCTCATTCAGTTTCTGTGTTTCTTATTAAAAAAAAAAAAAAAAAAAAAAAAAAAGGTGTACTCCTTATTAATATTATGGGCATGAGGGCATCCCAAGTGGGAAAAACAGGAAACGCCAAAAAGATCGGTGAGATTTGAGAGCTGATGGGTCATCCTAGTAGGGGAAGGGGAGGATCCTGTAGGTCATTTCCAGGAGAATAAAAGATTTTTAGGAAGGATGAAAGGCACTTGGACGAACAGGTAGGAGATGTGATAGGTTGTGACAAAGTCTTCTGGATGAGGTGTCAATCTTTTCTGGTTGCTGAAATTCCTGGGGAGGGATTGATGATAGTTGAGTTCCTTTGGAGGATCTGTCTTCAGCCAGTTGAGGAAGTTCAGAGGAAGCTTGTCCCTACACTTGCTGTTTTTCAGGTCCTTCAGCTTGAGGAAGATTGTGATGTCTTATTTATTTCCTTATGGGTCACAGATTTCTTTAAAAATGGTGACATTAAGGAAGACTATGATGTCTCATGTATTTCCCTATGAGTGGTGCAGGGAGGAGCTTTATAATTCTGGCTACTTCATATGTTGTAGGATGGTTACAGCAAAGTCCTGTCTCAAAGAGGATCCTCCATTAACTTCCTAATTAGATTTTACATCCTGAAATCTAATTTCGTGAGCAGCTAGCACTCCATAGGCATCTCCGAGAACACCTCTCTAGGGGAATGATTTATGCCGGGGTCCTGAGAACTGTCTGCCATGCCCTATTCCTTTCCAGAACTTGCAAAAGAAGATTGCAACTATGCAGCGAGTATTTTAGGCAGTTTTGAATGAGAGCAATGTAATCTTTTTCTTCACTCTGATACATATGCTTAAAACTGCACTGTAATCCACTCTTTATAAAGACAGGCCACTTTAGTTTGAGTTTATTGGGGTAACAACTTCCTAAATACATTTCACCACCCCAGGCTAGTGGACTGACAAAAAAGAAAGAAGCAGACTCTGTGTGTGATATTTTAAAGGTGGGGGAGATGCCAAAAGCATTGCAGGAAGAAACATACTCTTAAAGATTATTACCACAGTGTCTACCAGAGTGAGAAGTAGGTGGCCTAATATTCTAAGATATAAATTCTCTGAGGCAGAACATAGAATTTTACTACCTAAATGTAATAAGATGTATTGTGCTATCAGCAAGGCCATGGAGCTCTATGTGATTAAAATAAAAAAAGGATCCAAGTATCTGCCTTTAACTACCATTTAATGATAATGATTTTTGTCTTTAGCATTTATATTGGAAGTCAAGAAACAGGCAAGCTGCAGGCTATCTAATAATAATATGAATAATAATAACTAGCAATTGCCCTTCTCTTCCTCCTTAGCTCTTACAGTCTCTATTTATTCTCCAAGAAAGTCCTCTTCCCTCATCTCAGTTCACACGGTAATCAAAATATTAGCTCAAAAGTTGCATTGTACCCCACATGCCTATGCAGGGAGTTTTAGCATTAGATTTAGGGAAGAGTCAGAAAAGGGGTGCTATGCGCCAATCTCTTTCACATGTTTTCTCAGTTATTTTTCACAGCCATCCTTTAAGGTACATATTGCCACCCCTTTACTTTTACTTTTACAGGCTTTATCAGCTTATAATACATGTAGTCTCATAACCAACGGTGACCTGGAATTGGCACAGAGCAGGCAATGAAAGCCAGTCATTAAATATTAAGGATTTTGTTGATGCCAAGAAATGGACCACAGGGAATATTCACATCATGAAAATCAACAAAAGCTAAAAATAGGCATCCTTTCCTTCTGTAACCCCAGTGCTCTCTTAGGGAGAAAAAAAAATCATTTTCCCCACACTCTTTTGAGTTCTTAACTGAGACCCCTGTGATAAAAAACAGATTAGCAAAAGAAAAAAAAATGCACAGGCTTATTAGCATGTATAGCTCTTATACACATGGGAGACACATCAGGGACAAAGGAATTCCCCACAATGACTTAGAATTCAGGCTTAAATCCTATCTTAATAAGGAGGGGGAGGAGGAAGTGGGCCACTTAGGGGAGAATAAATGATTTTTTGGAAAGAGGAAAGAGCCTTTAGAAGACCAAAGATAGGATAGATTGTGAAAAGCCCATCTGGGTGTGGTGTTGACTTGTAGTCTCCTCTCCTGTGACAAGACTCCATCTTCCCTGGTTGATGAAACTCTTGGGGAGGTGATTAATGTCAACTGAGTTCCTTTTGAAAGATCTGTCTTCAGGCAGATAGCAGAATTCAAAGGCAGCTTCTTGCTGCACTTGCTGGTTTTCATGGGTCTACAGCTCAACAGAATCAATATACGACGGGGACATATTTCAGGGTGACATGTTCTGCTACCCTTCACCTCTGAAAGCAGGTTTTCCAGTCCCTACTGCCTGCTTACTGAATTTCAGAGTGTAGACTCAAGCACAGTTTGCACTATACAAAAAATACATGGTCAATCCTTTCCTCCATCTTTGGGGTAGTTTTTGGATTCCTAAAGAATTAAGAACAATCTGGTTCAGAGCTTCCTGCCACAAGTTTGCCACAGCACACTTAGTGACTCCCACCTTGATTCTTCGTTTCAGTTTCTTCCATATTTCAAATGTATTTGCCTTCCTCATTTAATGGAAACTTCTTGAGAGTTGAAGTTCTCTCACCTATTTTGTGTTTTGCCTTATGCTTACTGGGATATTTACTAGAATAATAAAATTGAGCTAGAATATGGTAGATGAAATTGCTAGAAAATAGGTCAAGATGTAATGTTGGCTTTGATGATTGCCAAGTTTATTTATCTATTAAAATGTCATCATGAGTATACTCAACGTTTTATACACTTCTATTTAGTTTACAGCTTGTAGTATTTAAAAACTGAATTTATAATCATTTTAATTTCTAGCCTCAAAAAAAAGCTACATTTTAGTAGCGATACTACTATGTGTTACAGGTATACAAGTGGACTGTTTAGTCTTGGAAGTTTAAAAAAATAGTTTTCAAAAAAAAATAGAGTTTTCAAGTATTACTTTTGGTTTAAAGAAGCATGATTTTATATTAAGACACAGGAGGGGCTAGATAGGGAGAGAGAGAGGTAGGGGGCTATGAGATCAGCCTCACAGAAATTCCCAAAATGTGGAGGTGTAAGGAAACCATCAATAAGGGAACACTCCAGACCACCCTGCCCTAGGTGTCCCAGGGGGAGTCTTATTTATGACAGTCTCCTGTGGTCAACAGAAGAGAAGTAAGCTTATCACTAGTCCTTGATCAATGGTGCCACCAGTAGAGAAGTCAAAAAGATTTAAGTTCTCTGGTTAGCTTTCGATAAAGACCAACCCTAAAGGCCCTCATCAGTGGCAACCCTGTTGGGACTCTTTTTTTGTATCCCTGCCTCATCAACTTCTCTATCACTTTACTGGCTTTCCTGTGTGAGATTCATCTTTCTTGGTGAGACAAGAACCTGGCTCTCCCACTTCATTTTGGTCCTGAAACCCAAGATCACTCCCATGGAAGGCTGAGTAAAAGGGGACTCTCTTTCATTCTTTCTTCCTTTCTTTCTTTCTTTCTTTCTTTCTTTCTTTCTTTCTTTCTTTCTTCCTTCCTTCCTTCCTTCCTTCCTTCCTTCCTTCCTTCCTTCTTTCTTTCTTTCTTTCTTTCTTTCTTTCTTTCTTTCTTTCTTTCTTTCTTTCTTTCTATCATGTGAGAGGTCTCACCCTTGGATAACCTCTTCTTTTAACAAATAGAACAACCAGGCACCTCTTAGCCAGTTAAAGGCGATATTGTGGCCATCTGTCTCAGGAGACAGGTTTCTGGAAGAGGGTTTGGTCAATTGGCCTTCCCAAAAAGAAGGGAATGTTGGCCTAACCCTACCCAGATATATTGTCTGTTCATTGACTTTTTTTAAATGGCTTTCTCTCGACTCAGGGATTTACCTATAGTAGGGCCTTTCCAATCTCCGAGGACCAGTATGCCCTTTTAATCAGGGATTCATTTCAGGAAGAACGTTGCCCACATAAATATAAGACTTTTTCATTTGAAAGTGTCTTTTGTGAGAACTTAGTTCAGGAGGAAAATCTTTTATTTTTGCTGCCTTGTAAGACATATGTTATTCTGTTAGGCACAATTTAGGCTTAATCACAGCCAGGAATTAAAACCCAAGTTATCGGAAAGCAGGGGTGGAGCTATTTCTTTATATGATAAGTTGGAGGGAGCCCAGCGTTTCCTGGACTATTTATTCCCTTTAGAATACTTGTGGCATTAAGGAGGGAATTAACAAACCCTCAGCCAATTCTTTGACTGGTGGCATTAGCACCTGGGACTTTAATGGGTCATATAGTTGTGGCTTTCTTGTTCCAACAACAAAAATACGAAATTATGATGAGTGGGTCTGCACCCCTCAACAGGGCCATGCTTGCATATGGGAGCTTAGGTATGTGGGCAGAAAAAAGCCCAGGGGTAAGGCAAGGAAGCATAATTGCAATTTGCTTATAATTGTTTGGACTGATCAGGGCTAGGAATGTGAGCGAATTTACAGGACCAAACGATGAGAGCTCAAATCAAGAG